>NC_133325.1:408669452-409869452 GCF_042186555.1 Aquarana catesbeiana
TTCGTGCCACTGGAACAGAAATACCAGTATTTAAATGGGCTTAACCTCATTTATTTCTCATTTATTACCCTCCTAAAAATAATATTCTTCATAATGTGAAACAAATTTGATTACAATCTCCATTTCTCTTGCAATATTGCTGTGAATTGATAGTTGACATAGAAGACTCCAAAACAATATGTATTTTCTAAAAGCAGTGAACCTATAGAATAAAATTATGACCATTGCAATTATTGACATATGACGTTTGCGTTACTAAAAAATAATCTATATTTTTTTGTAAAAAAGTACATTCAAATTGAAGGGTTATTGAACCCCCAAAAATATGTAATATGTTTTTTGAAAAATGTGTACCTCGTGCCAAAAAACCCGAAGTTTATTTAAATAAATTAACAGCTGCTCCTCTGACTAAGGTAGGTGAATCTACTTTAGGTAATAGTGAATAGGGTGTGAGGGGGCGCTCATATGAGGACTGTAAGGTCCAATATAATGTGCAATAATATTTACGTTATTATGTAAAGCAATACCTCTATGTTCATATTAATGTGCAATGTGCCATGTAAAAAAAATGCTATGAATATACATAATAAATGTGAACAGAAAGTGATAAATTGATAATAAAAGTCCTAGTGCATATGAGTCTTCTGTGTTGGCTATCTTCTATGTTGCTGTGTCATAGACTGCTTGCAGACACAGTCACCTACCAAAAACTTACAACAAACCCTACAGCCAAGCTCAAATCAGAACTCACACATTGGGGTTATTTACGAAAGGCAAATCCACTTTGCACTACAAGTGCACTGAAAGTGCACTTGGAAGTGTAGTTGTTTTAAATCAAAGGGATAGATATGAAAAGAGTGGAAGCTCTGCTGATTTTATCATCCAATCATGTGCAAGCTAAAATGCTGTTTTTTATTTTTCTTGCATTTTCCCCTCGGAACGACAGCGACTTTACTTCCAAGGTCACTTTCAGTGCACTTTCAAGTTGCCTTTAGTAAATAACCCCCATTGGGTAACAAAAGGAATGAATAAAAAGTTTTTAGACAAAAAAAAAGCAAAATATTTAATTCCACACACTCCTAGAATACCGGCTCTATATATAGTTCCCAAAAGACATAAATCTAGAGAAACCCCCCGAGGGTGGCCCATTGTCAGTCGGATTGGTTCCCTATATTCCAGGGTGGGTGAGTATATAGATATATACAGGCATACCCCACTTTTAAGTACACAATGGGGTTTATTTACTAAAGCCGGAAAGTGTAAAATGAGGCTCATTTCTGCATAGAAACCAATGAGCTTCTAACCCAAGCTTGTTCAATTAAGCTTTGGTAGTAAAACCTGGAAGCTCATTGGTTTCTATGCAGAAGTGAGCCTGATTTTGCACTTTCCAGCTTTAGTAAATAAACCCCATTGTGTACTTAAAAGTGGGGTATGCCTGTATTTCCAGCCTTTGGTGACACAGAGCCAATCCTATCTAAAAGATAGTAAAGAACTGATTAAATTGCTTCAAGGGATTGAAGCTAAAGAGAATACCATACTAGTCACAGTGGACATTAAATCCTTATATACTAATATAAAACAAAAAGACGGCCTTACAGCTGTAAAATGGACTCTGATGAATGAATCAAAACCTAAAAAAAAAACCACAAATAGATTTTTTGATAGAAGGACTTAATATGGCCATGGGTAGTAATTATTTCTGCTTTCAAAACCGGTATTATAACCACACAAGGGGTGTAGCTATGGGGGCACGGTATACCCCAAGCATGGCCAATATAGTATTAAACAAGTGGGAACAGGAAACAATATATAAAAAAAGAGGAAGGCTATTTTATAAAAGGTACATTGATGACATCATCCTGCTCTGGGAAGGGTCCCAGGCAGGTTTAGAGTAATTTCTAACCCAAATGAATAACAATAAATATGGTCTAAAATTTACAGCCCAATTGAGTTTGGAAACAATCAATTACCTAGATCTCACATTGATAAAAAAAGAGAATAGAATTGGCACAAATACATTTTTCAAGGAGACAGACCGGAATGGGTTTGTGCCCAATCAAAGCTGTCATCACCCTCAATGGTTAGGAGAGATCCCAAAGGGCCAGTATATGCGAATCAGGAGAAATTGCGACAACTTGTATGACTTCCATGTTCAAACTGAAATCCTCACAAATAGATTTAAAGAAAAGGGTTATTCACTTGGTGAACTTAATAGGGCCAAAAAAACAGGTTTTGGCCATGTATAAAGAATCACTTCTGACTACCAAGAAAAAGACCACCGTTAGAGGAGACATAGCATTTATCTCAGGTTTGCATAGACAGTACAAACACGTAGAACACATTTTTAAAAAATATTAGCCTATCCTATTAAAAGACAATGACCTTAAACAAACCCTACCTCATAAACCCCCCCCCCCTTCAATATGTGGGGAGAACCACACGCAAGCTGAGGGTTAAAATTAATGAACATATTGCAAACATTAAGAAAGGTTTCCTAAAACACAGTGTATCCAAACACTTCCGCCTATGTCACAATAGGGATCCAAAACTACTTACATTTTATGAGATTGATAAAATCTCCATACACTATAGAGGTACCCATTTAACTAGAGCTGTCTCCCAAAATGAAACCCAGTGATTGTATCGACTGAAAACCATGCAGCCAACAGGTATGAATATTGAGTTGGACCTCAACTGTTTTTTGGCCAATAATTGACATCAGTAGGTCCAATCATGCAGTAGGAGGGAAAAAAATATATAACATGTAAAGTAACTCCCTCCTTTATGATATAAATCAATTAAATAAAAAACTATATTCTAGCCTAGACTGAACATTATAAAGTTAATAAGTCTCTCCATTGATTCATGTAATTTTATATTCATCACTGTTTTTCAATTTTTGTATCTTAATTGTGTTTTAAAATGTATAGAAAGTACTGTTTCTCAAATGTTTTTTAAATGTATTTTTCAATATATGATGAATTACATATATGTAGGATTAGAATGAAAAATATAAGTGCAGTGCTATTAATCTATCATGTGAAATATCCAGTGATATCAAATTATATTCAAATAAATAAATCTATATAATAATGTGTTCAACTAAAGTTCATATGCTGAAACTTTTCTGCGTTGAATTATTGTGACTTCTTAATGATTGTGACTTCTCAATTCATATATCATCCACCACTGTGCAAATTGTGTCTTCAGATTATGTGCACACCTTCACCAACCATTATACCTGCTCACCTCATGCATGAGTCAGAAAGACTTAAGACAATTCCTTTCTTTCCTTCAGCTATGGTCTCATCTCTTTCACATCCGACCAGCTACTCTGTATCCACTTTCCAATCAGTAGCCTCCCGGGGGATCGCAAGAAAGATCTCTCATATATACAGCCCCACTGCTTTTCTCCTTCCTCCACACCAGAGTTATTACTCGGTATTCCTGATAGGATATGGCTCCACATAAAATCTCTTCCCCAAGCATGGTGCAGATCCACACTCTATAGTTCCATGCAATGCAGTGACCAAGAATGCTTCCTGATGACGTAGCAATATGAAAACATATGTCGAGGTGCTTCTTGGTCATGTTACTTCCAATCCCTTTGGTTGATCGCACTGGACGGTGGAAGGCACGCCAGCAGCAAGTGCGAGTCGGGAGGCACCATTTGATCCAGATTAAAGCGAGTAGTCTCAGTGCTAAGACTTGATATATGTAAGCAGTCACTTGGCTTTGTTTTTTATTTAGTGTTTTAAATAAACAGGATTACAGTATTGGTTTCCCTTTATATTTTTTCTCACATATCCCATCCACGGTCTTGCGGAGGAAGGATTTTTGCCTCAACGGTCTCCTACATTAAGCAAGTTTATCTTGCCAAAAGCATTACTTGACCTGCTTTTTAATTAAAGAGGTAATTTATATCTGGACAGCAGAACCTACATATGGAGCACATTGGGTGTATTAATTCCAGTTGGGGATGGACTGTTCACTATTGATGCCACATAGAAGATAACAGCACAGAAGAGTCATATGCACTAGGACTTTTATTATCAATTTTTCACTTTCTGTTCACATTTATTATGGCACATTGCACTTTAATATGAACATAGAGGTATTGCATGGCAGAAAAGCGTAAATATTATTGAACATTATATTGGACTTTACGGCCCTCATATGAGTGCCCCTTCACACCCTATTCAATATGTAATATGTTGCAGCTTTCCAATCCTTAGATGTAGTGACTGCATTAGTTTTATTTTTTAGGCCTTTTCCCTTTATTTTCACCTGCTGATGGCCAATAACACTTTGGGGTTGATTTACTAAAACTGGAGAGTGCAAAATCAGTATAGAAACCAATCAGTTTCCAGGTTTTTTTCTGTCAAAGCTTAATTGAACAAGCTGGAATTAGAAGCTGATTGGCTACCATGCACAGATGCACCACGATTTTGCACTCTCCAGTTTTAGTAAATTTTGACTTAGTGTTTTTCCATTCTGCATAGAGGAACAATGGAGACATCTTTGGACAGCAGCATTGTTGATCTAGGGAGAGGGTAGTGTTAGATGCATTCTAGCTAAGAATATTTAACCACTTGCCAACCAGCTCACGCCGATATACGTCAGCTAAGTGGTTCGTTCCCACGGATCATTGTATGGGTACGTCTGTACCTGTAAGGGCGATAACAGGTGGGGAACGTGATGCGCGTGGCCGGCGGGCGGAATCGCCGCCGGCCACCTGCAATTGCGTGCACGAGAGCAGAAACAGGGATTTGTGTGTGTAAACACACAAATCCCTGTTCTGTCAGGGGAGAGGAGACATATTGTTTGTTCCTACTAGGTAGGAACAACGATATGTCTCCTCCCCCCAGTCAGTCCCATCCCCATACAGTTAGAAACACTAATTAGGGAACACAATTAACCCCTTGATCGCCCTCTATTGTTAACCCCTTCCCTACCAGTGTCCAATCACGGCTGATCATGATGTCAATAGGAAGAGCCGTTGATCTGACAGACGCGAGTAGAGGAGAGCCGATTGGCGGCTCTTCTGACAGGGGGGGTCTGTGCTGATTGTTTATCAGCGCAGCCACCCCAGATCACCACAATGGACCACCAGGGATCGCCACTAGGACCACCAGGGAAGGGGCAACATGTGGATGGCCAGGTATGTACCCCATGGCCATCCACATGTGTCCAATGTGCCCAGTGAGTGCCCAATCTCTGCCAATCAGTGCCCACAAATGGGCACTGATTGGCACCATTATATAGCAGTGATGCCCAGCAACGACATCCTTAGGGGCATCAGTGCCATCAATCAGTGTCATCAGTGCCACCCATCAGTGTCCATCGGTGCCACCTGTCAGTGCCCATCCATTCCCATCAGTGCCCACCTATCAGTGCCCATCAGTGCCCATCCGTGCCACCCATCAGTACCACCCATAAGTACCCATCAGTGCCACCCATAAGTACACATCAATGCCACCTACGAATGCCCATCAGTGCCGCCTATGAGTGCCCAACGGTGCCACCTATGAGTGCCCATCAGTGCCGCATACCAGTGCCACCTATCAGTGCCAATCAGTGCCACCTATCAGTGCCTATCATCAGTGCCCGTCAGTGCCACCTCATCAGTGCCACCTCATTGGTGCCACTTCATCGGTGCCCATCAGTGCCATCGTATCAGTGCCCGTCAGTGCAGCCATATCATTGAAGAAGAAAACGTACTTATTTCCAAAAATTTTTAACAGAAACAAAGAAAAACTTGTTTTTTTTCAAAATTTTCGGTCTTTCTTTATTTGTTGCGCAAAAAATAAAAACTGCAGAGGTGATCAAATACCACCAAAAGAAAGCTCTATTTGTGGGAACAAAATGATAAAAAAATTGTTTGGGTACAGTGTAGCACGACCGCGCAATTGTCATTCAAATTGCAACAGCGCTGAAAGCTGAAAATTGGCCTGGGCGGGAAGGTGTCTAAGTGCCTGGTATTGAAGTGGTTAAGCAGTAACATCAACTGTTTTTCTCCTTCTGGGATAAAGATTTTACATAAATGAATAAAAGCTGACCATTGTACTCCTATCAGTGTTAAAAGATTTCCCTCAACCCTCTAACTACTACTATTGCTAGACATCTAAGTCTGTAGAAGAAAGTTAAGAAATAACAGCTTTATAGGATGAACAGATCAACAAGTGAAAATAAAAGAATTGGATTTAACGCTGCTTTAAACTTTAGTGCACACAAACACAATATAAATGCCAAATGTTCTGTCAAATGTAAAAGATTGACTGTGCCAAGTAAATAAATATCAAATATGTTGTGCCTACAACTGTCAATATGCAATGCTTTAAAAACATTTACGGATCAATAATTTATACTCCACCATAAATGATCACCCTAGAAATATTCCACCCACTCTTTTGTGGGACGGGACACTTTATGTGAGTGGCACAACTATTTGTTACATCTGTGTGCACACCATACACACATGTTTTTAGTCAGACTTACGTGACTGTACATTTACCGTTGATTCAGGTTTTTGGTTTTTTTTTTATGTATTTAATAATACTTTCATTTTTAGACACGTTTTTATTACTTTTTATTTAACTGTACTACTATCAAACTGAAAATGTTCCTATTTGATAGAATTGAGCAGGTGACAGGAACTCTTTATGGAAACATCAGGGGTCGAATAGATCCCTAATATTTCCTTTGCACTTTGTCCAAACAGGAGCTGTGTACTTGACTTTTTTAACTACTCTGAACCCTGAATGCACAAAGATTAGATTAGATTTTCAGGTTCATACTGTGAAGATCTTCTCCCATTTAGCATCCTGGATGATTTACTGGAGGACCTGTTTTCCCAAAAGTTTGTTAACATGCCATAACTACTAAGCTCTAATACTTACAGAAGTGACAGTACAAAACTTTAAAGAAGACTTTTCTCTGAAAAAAAAAAAAACATGGATGCTGCCATTGCTGACTTGCCATTTAGGAAACGGCAGTTGTTTGGCTGTTTATACGATTGATGTGTTTTTTTTCTTCATAAGGTATGGCTTTTACCATTTTTTTAAATCCTTTTTAAAATCTTATTGTTGTCTTTGTAGCGCTGGTAGATTTACAATCTACCGCAGATTAGGAAAATTTAGTAAATTGTGTGTTAGGAAGGTTAAAAGTTCGCCTCTGTTCCAGCTTGGCTGACGTTGTGTGTGCTTTCGTGCTGGCCGGAGGGTGTCGCTGTTACCACTGGTCAGTGTTGGAAAGGCAACGTGTCAAAGTGTATAGATGCTCCTCTGTCTCGGAGACAAGCTCGGTGGAGGTGGTCCTCCGAGTTGCATTCTGGGAAGGGGGTATTTTATGGGACAGACGCCATGTTCTAAGGTCATTTTACAGCCACCTGCTGGCCCTCCTGGCCGACAGGTATGCGTTAAGGAGCTACCTCGTGGTCCTCCGATCGGGAGGCCCATGATGCTGCGGTGCAGGGGTGGGTCCAGAGGCTTGTCTGGGGCCTACCACCGTGGCCGAGGAATGGTCCTGAGCCGTCGGTCCTGTGTGACGAAGCTGGACAGCCGAGGAGATCCCAGGGGAGGACCCGTCTTGGAGAGATCACGCAGCGTGCTGGTCTATAGAGGGGCCTGGTGACTCGGTTGCAGGACGTATCCAAAAGAAGTAATTATACAGCATAGTGTTGCCGGTTCAGCTTAAAGGTTCAGACACTGTGACTGACTGTTCACTGCAGAAGATCTGATACATCCTGTGGCAGAGGATCGTGCAGATTTACCCCCCTAAATAAGTCTGTGGCAGAGACTTTAGATTCGTGCTGCGTACTGGCTGCTAGACCGGTGAGAGAGGCCTATCCAGACGAGCAAAGAGTGTGTCCCATGAGGGGAACGCATTCCATATAATTATCTGAATTCTACCGGGACATTTGTCGCTAAGATCTTGTAAGAAGATATTTGAGTTTCTCCTGAAGGTTTCCTTTTCCGTCTCTTTCCTGCTACTTCCTAAAGTTTGACTGTTTAATAAAGCATTAAAAACATACTCCAGTGTTGGTGCGTGTGTGGTCGTCCAGCAGTAAACTCAACGGAACCCCTAGACCCAGTGCCGGTGAAACAGAGGGAAGCAAAGTGAAGGTAACAGACCCGCTTAAACCAGCAGCTCCACCGTGAGTTAGTGCTACATCTTTTTCTTCTAGATATGTATATCACTTCCTGTCTATGTCTATCTGCACATTATTAGGAGTCATCTGTACACAACTACTCAGCACCAACTTTCTAAACGTAACAATGATGGACCATCCCGGTGCAATGTGTGGTAACACAGGAGGATTTATGAAAAGGTTAGTGTTTTATATAATATATACCCCCCTCCAGCAACAATAGATCCTCAACTAACAATAAACCTCCCCAGCAACACTAGACCCCCCCAACAATAGATCACCCAGCAGCTAGCATCAATAGACCCTCCAGCACACTTCAATACACCTTGCCATTGCATATATTCTCTGTTGGAGGTGTGATGTAGGTGCTGGAACTGCTTTCCCCCATGTTCACGCTGGAAAAAAGGTATATATATATATATATATATATATATATATATATATATATATATATATCACATTTCTAGACAAATTAACCTTTGATCTGGGCCGAGTTTCCAATCCACAGCTAAGAGCTGAGACTGGGAATAGAAAAAGTTGAGCTCATCCTTTTACACCAATCAATAGACTCAGTGTTAGATTTGCAAAAAAAGCTGTTATATCCTGTATAGCAGTATCTATTTTCTACTGGCTTGCTGCATCAGTATTTTGATATTCATACATTTTATTGGCTGACAACATCTTTCAAAGTTTTGGTCACTTGTGTGAACAGTGCAGTAATTAGACAGGTAGGAACCTGGGGCTCATTCACACAAGCAGCCAAGAGAAGGTAAATTCATGCCGTCAGGCCAAATTTTTTCCACGCCCAGACT
Organism: Aquarana catesbeiana; assembly: GCF_042186555.1. Classification (NCBI taxonomy): domain Eukaryota; kingdom Metazoa; phylum Chordata; class Amphibia; order Anura; family Ranidae; genus Aquarana; species Aquarana catesbeiana. The sequence goes on from NC_133325.1 coordinate 408,678,414, forward strand.
GTCCATCTGAGCAAGCGCTTGCAACTGTTCAGGTCTGTATACATGCTACAGCAAAAATTAAACATCATGTTGCTTCATAGACATGTGCGATTCGGTTTGTAATGAATGGATTTTCGTACAAATTTGTTAGTATTCGTACATTCGGATCAATTCGAACATCTGAATAGCTGAAAGAACCAAAATATGAAAATTACAAAATTACGAATAAGCAAAATAACGAATATGCGAAAATATGAACTTACAAACCGACAAACTTACGAAAATATGAAACTCCGAAACAGTGAAAGAAAGAAAATTACATCTATAATGAATGATTTACATTTCGCATTTTCAGTCCCTTGTCTGTTCATAATTTCGTATATTCGTATTTTCATTTGTGTGTTCGGAATTTCGTTTCTTCGTCTGTTCGTAATTTATTTTCTTCGTGTTCTCGATTCGTTCTTTTGAATGGACAGTGTAAGTGTATCTTAATATGTATGTTTGTAATTTCATATGTTCGTAATTTCATGTAATCGAATCGTTCAAATAGACAGTGTATTAGTGAGTGATGTATCTTACTTAATAACTTTAGGACCAGCTTATCCCTTTTGTGTTTGAGTCACACTGCATTCCTGAATCTTTTTAAATTCAGTTGAGGAGAAGACTGAGTTAGGTCTCGTGACTGAGGGAGTGGACTGGAGTAAGTACAGGACATATTAGAAAAGCAAGCATAGGCTAATTATTCTTTATTTCCTACGAAAGTACGAATCAACGAAAAAGGCAATCTCACAAAAGTAACAATTACTAAATTAAGAGTAGTGTACTGAATAAATGAAAATTATTATCTAACAAAATTGCGAATTTCGAATCAAAGAAAATTAGACTAACGGAATTACGAATCATTTCGTATCAACAAAAATATAATTGTTACGAAAATACGAACAAGTCCAAATATGAAAACTCGCGTCTTACAAAATTACGAATCATCACGAATCAACGGAAACATAAAGAAACAAAATGAAACTAATTTTTTTGTTGTGCACATGTCTGTTGCTACAAGATAATGGGGCTGGGCCGCAACCATCCAACATAGTGTTGTGGCATTTTGCACCTCCTTGCAGTGATGTGCCTGCTCACTATGGCTCAGTGTTGGAATCACTTTTTAAAGATAAGGCTATGTTAGTCACACGTGTGAATGAGCCCTTACAGATAACAGACTGGGAGGTGTAAACTGCATCTGACCAATAGGAATGCTACTTAACAGCATCAGAAACAGTGAGCAGGGTGTGGGTGAGGAGAATGAATTTGATTAATCTCTCTGGTTTTAGGATTCCAATACAGACTCAATAAATATTCACAGTTTACACTAGAAGTTTTCATATTTTATGGTTGCCATGAGGGAACTGAGCCTGTGCTACTAGTACCTGACTAGAGGGGCTTTATTTAAAAACTTAATTTAATGCATGAGCAATTGCATCCAAGCACTACAGGATCAGAGCTCAGTCTCAACTAATTCTAGTACAATTTAGAATATTGTACAAGCAAACACGGGCTGTATGTACACTTTATCTTTGCTCCTGTTGGTAATTAGTAAAGTACTAATAAATTAAAAGGAAACCTGTACTGCGATAATTTGGAGGCTGTCATTGTTGACTCTCCTATGATGCTAGTTTCCAGGCTGCCATGCTGATCCGATGACTTCGCTACTTTTAAATCACTCACCTAAAATAAGTACATAGTTAAAAGAGAAGTATGTTTTTTAAATTTTTTTTTCCCATCATACTTACCTAGGTGGAGTCCGATGCTGCATCTGTCCCCCAGCGTCTCTGCACTGGGAACCGAGCCACCGAACATCGCCGATGGCATGGTTCTCTCAGCTCCCTGAGTGGAGAGCTGCTGCTTGTCAGTCAACATCTCTCCTGCTCTGCTCCTCCTTACTCACTGGAGCTCTGAACTGTGGAGAAGCAGGGAGTGGCCATCTCAGGCTTTCAGTGGCTTGCTGAGAGGCTAAGATGGGTATCAGTCCAGCCCCCTGGCGGATCCAGACTTTATTGTTGTGATGAGGCAGTGCCTGGACTGATTCCTGTGACATCAGCAGAGAGCGGACTTCAGACCGCTCCCTGCTGAAAATGGGTCAGAGGAGCGAAAAGAAATTGCACTCCTGTGATCCATAGGAGAAGCCCAGCCAAAGAAGCTCAGGCTGGACTTCTCCTTTAAGGAGTTCTGACTATAGCCAAATTTAGCTTACATACTTTTTCAAGGTCAGTGATTGAAAAAAATAATGAAGCCAGAGACCGAGCAACTGGTGTTTTGATGAGGTCAACAATAACAGCCTTAATATTTGACTTAGTACAACTTTCATTTAATAGCATGCACTGAGATAATAAAACAACTACTATTAAAGGGGTTGTAAACCCTCGTGTTTTTTCACCTTAATGTATCCTATGCATTAAGGTGAAAAAACACCTGGCAGTCACTGGCCCCCCCAGCTAGACATGTGCAGGATGAAAAAATTTGTTTAGTTTAGTTTAGTTTCGGTTCGTTATTTAACTAAATTCGTTTAGTTAAATTAGTTGCATTCGTTACATTCATTTTCGGGATTCGTTTTGTTTTGTATTCGAATTCGAAAAAATTCTACCGCATTCGAAAAAAAACTATCAAATTCGAAAAAATTCTACCGCATTCGAAAAAAATTTTACCGAATTTGAAAAAGTAAACTATATATAACCATTTTGCGAAATTCGAATTTCATATAGAATGAAATCGAATTCCAATAGAAAAGATTCAAATAGAATAGAAAATAAGAATAGCATGCAAAAACAATAGAACAGAATAGAAAAAAATATAATATATTCTATTCTAATCTTTTCTATTCAAATTCAAATTCATTCTGTACCAAATTCCAATTTCGGAAGATGTTTTATATATATTGTTCTATTGTTTTTTCTATTCTAGTCTTTTCTATTAGAATTCGATTTCATTCTATTTCTATATAACCATTTTCCGAAATTCGAATTTCGTATAGAATGAATTTGCATTCAAATAGAAAAGATTAGAAAAAAATAGAAAATAATAGAAAAGAATAGCATAGAAAAACCATAGACAAGCATAGAAAAAAATAATATATAAAACCATCTTCCGAAATTCGAATTTCGTATTAAATGAATTCAAATTTGAATAGAAAAGATTAGAATGGAGTAGAAAATAATAGACTAGAAAAACAATAAAACAGAATAGAATAAAACATAATACATATATATATATATATATATATATATATATATATATATATATATATATATATATATATATATATATATATATATATATATAATTCATTCTTGAATTTCGTCTAGAATGAATTCAAATTCGAATAGAAAAGTTTAGAATAGAAAAGAATAGCATAGAAAAACAATGGAACAGAATAGAAAAAAGATATTTTATATATATATATATATATATATATATATATATATATATATATATATATAATCTTCCGAAATTCGAATTTCATATAGACTGAAATCAAGTTTGAATAGAAAGGATTAGAATAGAATAGAAAATAATATAAACGAATAGCATAGAAAACAATAGAACAGAACAGAAAAAAAATATAATATATATATATAGATTGAAATGTAGAGGAGAACCACACACAGCTTTCAATCTAGTGTCAGCAAACAGGACCTCCCACCGACCTTGTATATATAAAAATAAAGTTCAGATGTGTTCTGACTGATCTAAGGAAGGGTGCGAACAAATCAGCCGGAAACGTAATCTTTGTCTGAACAAATGATTGTAATGATTCTGTTTGGAATGACTCTACTTGCTTTGTAATCTTTTTCTAAAGATTTGATGGAATAAAGCAACAAATTTTTAAGTGCAGCAACCTTTGGAACTTTATATATATATATATATATATATATATATATATATATATATATATATATAATTCTATTGTTTTTCTAGTCTATTCTTTTCTATTATTTTCTTCTATTCTAACTCGATTTTCGAAATTAGAATTTCTGAAAATGGTTATATATATATAAAACCATTTTCCAAAACTCAAATTTCGTATAGGATGATTTAGAATTTGAATAGAAAAGATTAGAATAGAATAGAAAATAATAAAAAAGAATAGAATAGAAAAACAATAGAACGGAATAGAATAAAATACAATATATGTTTTTCTAGTTTATTCTTTTCTATTATTTTCTTTTCTATTCTAATCTTTTCTATTCAAATTCAAATTCGTTCTATACGAAATTCGATCTTCAGAAGCCATGTTCCGAAATTCGAATTTCGTATAGAATGAATTTGAAATTGAATAGAAAAGACTATTAAAGAATAGAAAATAATAGAAAAGAAAAGCATAGAAAAACAATAAAACAGAATAAAAAAAAATTATATAAATGTATTCTATTGCTTTATGATTTTATATTCTATTTTATTTTATTTTTTAGAAAATCGATTTCTATTGTTTTCAAATTCGATTCAAATTTGTTTTCAAATTCGATTCGAATATGTTTTTGACTTCCATTCGAATATGTTTTCGAATTCGAATATGTTTTCGAATTCGATTCAAATTTTTTTTCGAATTCGATTCGAATTCGTTCGCTTTTTTTTGGATTCATTTAAATTCATCACTTTTGTAATTTGGAAATTCGGATGCATCCGAATTTCTGAACAATGAAAAATTTGTCCGAATTTCGATTCGGAACGAAACGCAATGCACATGTCTACCCCCAGCCCCCCCATTTTACTTACCTGAGCCCCTTCATCTGTTCGGTGGGGATACGCTGTCCCTCTCTCCAGGGGGTTCCGGCTCTTGATGGGATAGATTGATAGCAGCGCAGCCATTGGCTCCCACTGCTGTCAATCAAATCCAATGACGCAGGGGGGGCGAGGCCGAGTCTGGCATTTGTGTCTGTGGATGCAAATGCTGGACTTGGGAGCGCACCCACAAAGTAACCCCCTCGGGAGAGCGCTTCTCCTAGGGGGTTATCTGATGCATGGAGGAGCCGCCGGGGGACCTCAGAAGAGGAGGTTCGTGGCCGCTCTGCGCAAAATGAGCTGCACAGTGGTGGTAAGTGTGACATGTTTGTTATTTTAAAATAAAATGATCCTTTACAATCACTTTAATTGTTAATAATGTTAAAGTATATGTGAATCTCCACCTTGTAAAACAGTCCATTCAGTTTAAAATAAAAATGAAAGGCAAAACATTTGTGTATAGATTGTAAGGGGTCAGAGGGGTGAACAGCTGGCTCAGAGACAGTCCAGTAAGTAGCTTTTTTCAGCAAAACGGCAAAACACACGGGTACAGTTCAAGTTCTGCAGCAGACAGGCTTACAGGCAATCATTCTCAGCTCTGATCAGAGCTACAGTCTTTCATATGGTTTGGCTCACCCCAGCAGGTCACAGTTCAGCAATGGATCTTTCCACACAGGGTGCTGAGGTGTCTCTCACTCCTAGCAAGCAGCTCCACTGACACTTTCAGACCAGCTGACTAATAACCAGGTCTGAATTGAAAGTACCTGCCCTCTTCAATTAGCCCTTTCTTAACTCTGCCCCAGGCTGACTCTCACCTACAAGATATATATAAAAAAAAACATTTTCCCTTTTATATAAGTGATCACTTACCCTCTCATCTCAGTTGACTAAGAGCTAGGGGAGAAGAAACAGCAACACATTGGTCTTGTCAGTGAATGGCTGTGTGGGGAGCGGAGTGTCAAGCCAAGTCGGGTCATTGGAGGAGAGCAGGTTGAGTTCCTAGAACAGATAGAGAACAGACCACGCTGAGCTCTCCTGTCTAGAGTTGCCAGTTTTTAATAGGAAAGCAGAGGGAGAGGGACTGGCAGGATCACCAGGGATTTCACATAAAGGAAGCAAAACAAAGAGAACAGGAGACTTTCTCATACAAGTACATAGTACAGCAGGCACATATCAGTAATAAGAAATGTTAGGTTTACATATTCTTCAATGGTTTTCTGCCCACCCTTTTAAATACTGAACTTGAAAGGATAATAAGGCATCATGCTTGTAATTTTTCCATGTCCGTGAAACTGTAGGTGGTGCGTACAGTTAGTCATAGAAGTGAATGGCTGTTCTTGTTTTCATGCATCAGCATAAACATACTCATGAGCATATGGCTTATCCCCTGAGTGTGAAAATTTGCCTCTCTGTCACTACCACAGGCATTCACATGTTGAATACTGTCCTGGCTTTGATTGATATTCCCAAGATTTTTTAGTTGAGTCCAATAAACGCTATTTTAAGCATTAAAGCTCTGATAAAGGTATGGGGGGGTATTTTGGCCCCTGAAACATATTGGATGCCTTTTTTTTTTGGTCACTTGTAGAATCATATAAAAACATTTGCGCTATAAAAAAACATTTGGTTGGCACTCCTTCTAGCTCAGTTATACTTAGATTATTTAATCTGGGTGACCTCTGCCCCTTGGGCAGTTTTGTGGCAAGCTGCTGATCCTAAGCCATGGGGTTGAGCTAAGGGCTTCTATTTGTATTGATTGGAGATGTCCAGCACCTCCGCCCCACCTCTCCTCAAATAAGGTCATGTCAACATTTGGTTAATAATGTCACCTGAAATACCCCACCCCTTTGTTTATATTCAGCTGTGGTTCAGAAGCTGTCATTTCCAGTGAGCAGTCATCTGCAGTGGATGTGTTAGCGTGTTTTTGTTTCAGCGGGTTGGCAGGCATCGTTCATCATGACTGATGTTGACCTACATCGCTGGACAATATAATTGATGATGGTTTTATACTGTGGGACATTTTTTAAGGTCTCTTTTTTTAGGTTCTGAGTGTTTATTTAAATTGTACCCCTTACTATGTACCCCACTCATTCACATGGAGGAGGGATTATTTGGGGGACCCCTTGTTTTAATGTATTCTTCCAGATTCTGATAGGTCCTCAATGCAATCCCCCACAATTACCTGGCCAGGATTGTGTAAGAGAGATCCTTGAATCATCAACATGGGGACTAGATGCTTTGTCAGGAGAGACCTGTACTTCCAGAAACGTTTATTTCTTCTAATTTTGGATAGGGAGATAGGGAAAGTGAACCTGGTCAGGTTTGGTTTTGAGCCAGGCTCGGCGTACCTAGTGGGAAGTTCACAACCAGAAAACTTAGTGATGAACCCCACTGAAGTCTATGGGAGCCAAATCTCATTATTTATTTCTGACCATTTTAAGGCTAATAAGGGCATGAGGGGCTAGGCTCTACCATGGGGACATGTACCTATGCAAAAATAATGTTTTAACCACTTAAGCTCCAGAAGATTTTACCTCTTTCATGACCAGACCATTTTTTGCAGTCCAGCACTTTATTTTAACTGGCGATTGCGTGGTCATGCAATGCTATATGCAAATTACATTTATATAATTTTTTTCACACGTATATTTCTTTTGTTTGGTGGTATTTGATAATCACTGGGTTTTTTCTTTTTTGCTATATAAACGAAAAAAGACCCAAAATAAAAAAAAAACAATATTTTTTACTTTCTGCAATAAATTATAACCAATTAATAAAAAAAAAAATTTCTTCATAAATTTAGGCCAAAATTTATTCTGCTACATGTCTTTGGTTAAAAAAAATCCCAATAACTGTATATTGATTGGTTTGTGTGAAAGGTATAGCATATACAAACAACGGTATAGATACTGTATTTTTTATTTTTTATTTTTATACTAGTAACCAGCGACTTATAGTGGGACTGTGGTAGTGCAGAAGACTAACTGACGCTGCGTGGGAACTGACGCTGACATCTCCAGTGACACTAATACAGTAATCAGTACTAATAATATGCACTGTCACTAATGACACTGGTTAGGAGGAGGTTAATCTTTGGGGCAATCAAAGGGTTAACTGTGTGCCTAGCAAGTGTTTTTGTGTTGCCCGTGTGCTGCTTTTACTCGGGGATGTAACAGTTTTTATTCCCTACTTTGCAGGGAGACAAAAACTGGCAAATCCCTACTGTTAGTAGAGAGATCTGTGTTGTTTACACACACAGAGCTCTCTCCTGTTATCCACTCCACCATTAGGGGGGTCCCAGCCATGAATAATTGGCCAGGACTCGTTGATCGACATGTTCTGGAGCCAGTGATGGCACATTCGGGTCGGAGCGGGCGCGTGCCCCTTACCCGTAAATGCAGAATCATGTATATATACGTGGTTTTGTGCAGCTGACCCGCACTGTAGCAGAAAAGCTACAGTGCGTGGTTGGCAAGTGGTTAAACAATACTATTTAGTGGAAAGAGCGTCATGTTTTCAAGGGCAACATTAAAAGAATACAAATCCTTTAAATAACATGCTTAGGGGATGAATAAACTTGCATATGGAGTTACCGACCAGTACAGTTCTTTATTTACATTGCAAAAATTAAGTACAAATCAAAGAGTCACTAATCATGCCATCCATTGATGTAAACCCTCATCAATCATGATGACCCATCATTTGACCATGTTAACCTGCCACACTTCCATAACTAAATGACAGATCCCCAATGCTAACAGGAATGTAAATGCAGCAGCAGGAATCCTACGTGACATTATTGACCAAATATGGCCTTTTGGTCAACAACATCGCCTGGGGTCCCTAACGGTTTGTTTAAATTTCAGCAGTTAGGGATTCAGAAAGGTGAACTGCCCAATTTAGACCAGCTTGTTTGGCAGTTCAGTGACCTATAAATAGTCTGGATTCACCTTAAACAAAGACTTAAAGGGGTTTAAAACCCTTATTGTTTTTTCACCTTAATGCATCCAATGCATTACGGTGAAAAACACCTGGCAGTCACCGCCCCCGTTTTACTTACCTGAGTCCCTTCATCTTTTCGGCGGGGACGCACTGTCCCTCTCTCCACGGGATCCCAGCTCTTGATTGGATATATTGATAGCAGCGCAGCCATTGGCTCCCGCTGTTCTCAATCAAAACCAATGACATGGGCGCCGGGGGCATGGCCGAGTCCGGCGTTCGTGTCTGTGGACGCAAATGCTGGACTCGGGAGCGCGCCCACAAGGTAACCCCCTCGGGAGAGAGCTTGTCCTAGGGGGTTATCTGATGCACGGAGGAGCCATGAGAGCCACCTGGGGACCCCAGAAGAGGGGGTTCAGGGTCACTCTGTGCAAAACGAGCTGCACAGTGGAGGTAAATATGATATGTTTATTATTTTAAAAAAATAAAAAATGATCCTTTACAATCACTTTAACCCAAACCTGAAGCATATTCCTAGTTTTGCATAAAGTGTGGAAGTGGTAAAACTATTTTCCCTGATGAGGAAATTCACCCTATCTATTTTCCCTGATGACTATTGTCATAGGGACAGAAAATGATAAGAAATGCAATGCTTTATATCTGTTACCAAATCAGAAGAAGTGATATGACATTTTTCAATAGAGACACCTGTGCCAGTGACTTTTGTCAAAGAGGAGATTTCCCCTCATTTTCATTTTGAGACATTTTTTTCTCACTTATGTTGATTTTGATTTTTCTTCTGTTCGCTCACATTGCATTTTGTATATTGATAAAAAAAGCAATTAAAATATATATTTTTGAAAGCATTCCCACTTTACAGCATTACTTCACACCTGCCTAAAACCTTTGCACAGTACTGTACTTTACGTTATATCCAGCATACATGCCTTCGTAGTTTGACAAAACAAGTGACAGGGTGTTACTGCTTAAAGGATTTTTCCACTGCAAATTTCTGTTGTTTTCAGTGTCAGCTATGGTGTTGTTCTAAAATGGGTTTAAGTCATTCTATGACAGCTGTTTCCACAGTAAATTTGACATAACCTATCTTTTATTGTTTTATTATTGGCTGTCATAGATAAAGTTAAATTGTCAGGATGGCTTTTATCTGTCACGTCAAGGCTCCCTTCTACAGAGACACCCATGCTAGACGTTAGTAAATTTACAACTGGATGTTATGAACTGTATTAAAATATGTTTTTTTTTTATTCCTTTTGTGATGCAGAGCTACATTATTAAACTGCCTGTAAAAGTGTTGATAAAAATAACTTAGAACTTGTATATTTTTTTCCTTGTGTCACAATTAAATAGTCACAAAAATAGATAATTATACAAGAAGGTAATATATGCTGCACCCATGCTGATCATCACTGGTACATCTAGTGGAAAAGCCACATTAATTATTTTATTATGTCACATTTAATTATACTAACTATTAATATACAAGGATTTTTCTAGTATGTTTAATGTTTTACAAATTGGCCAAATAAATGCATTGGAACAAGTACAGTAAGGTGTTGGATCTAAATTAGCAACTTCTTTCCCCATCTAAAATTTTCTTTAGAGATTTCAATTAGAAAAGAATGTGCCCGGGGGCGTGGTCTGGACATGGCCGACTAGAGACATGTTCTCCTTGAGCTCCCGGCCTTTCCACCCCCATCTCAGCCTATATTGCTCTAATTTTACCGTTATGCTCTCCTCCAAGAAGCGGACATACCGGAGGAATAAGAAGAAGAACAGCCCGGCTGCTACCACACCCGCTGTAGGCGATTTTCAGAGACTTTTTGGGAGATCCCACTCCGGTTCCCCTGACCTCAAGATGGCGGAGCCATGTGCCTCTAGCTCTCGCACACCGGAAAGTTTGGCAGACTCTGCCACCTCGGAAGGTTCCCGGAGCCCGGTTCTTTATCCCGGTTCCCCAGCGGCTCCAGCCTCAAGCCAGGGACCCTTCCTCATCTGCCGATGGCCTATGGGGTAGACGAGGAGCTTAAGGCTATATTACGGGCCCTACCAACAAGGGCAGACATTGAGGCCTTGGTGGGCAAAGTCGAGGCCGCACATAAGAAAGAAATATGTGAAGTTAAAAAAGACATGCAGTCCCTCTCAGCCCTGGCGAATCATCTCTAGAGTCCCTGGAACAGAGAGTCTCATCATTAGAGACCCAATAAAAGGCCCAGTCTGTGTTCGCGGTAGGGCTCCAGCTCCGCATGGAGGAGATGGAGGACCTGAGCCGAAGAAACAACGTTCGGCTCCGCGGCCTGCCAGAAGCCACCGGCCCGTCGGATCTGTTGGCCACAGCTACGGACATCTTCAGAAGAAATGCGGGCGCACACTTACCGGAACAGATAGAGGTGGATCGCATACATAGAGCCTTAGGTCCCCGCTCGGCAGACCCAGCCAGACCTCGGGACATAATATGCAGACTCCATCACTACATCCATAAGGAGGCTATAGCGCGAGGAGCGTGGGAATCCGGGGAGATAGAATTCGACGGTGCATCGGTGAAGATCCTCCCGGACATCTCCAAACCAACCCTGCTCCATACTGAAACCCCTGCTAGATCTTGCATGGAGATGTAATGCAACACACCGATGGGGCTTTCCCCTCTCGGTCACTTTCCACAAAGAACAGCGCTCCTTCCTCCTGCGCTCTCCGGAGAACCTGCCTGCTTTATTCGAATTTCTGGATACGGAACCTATCCCCATTCCGAACTGGCTGGACTACCTACCTCGGGCTCCGGGTCGCCTCCACGAGATGAGAGATCGGGTCCCTAGACCACAACGCTCACAGAGGAGCGGCCGCCGACCTCGTTCTGCTTCACTAGATGAACCAAGGGAGATGTGAGTTACTCTATTGACCACTTTCACTCATGATATCCCTTTCGGTGGTTTAATCCCCCGTTCACTCATTTTTTGATTGCCCTCTCCGCCCGGCCTTTCTGTACCCTGGTTCTGTCACCGCTAAACCCCATGGATATCAGACTGGCTCTCGTCACTAGCTTCAAGCAGCACAGTCCATTCCACTAATTCATCAGATTATTTGGAGTAAGACACTAAAGGTCACTCTGCTGTCTGACTACCAGTTAACTGTTTACAGCACACCTTTCTGGTGTCCATTGTACTAACTAGACAGCACGGGAACCACACCTCTGTAGCCAAGCTCCTATCAAGGACCATGCATAGCTGTTGAGACGCCTTCACCCTGTCCATTACTTCTCCCTGCTCAAGACGCTTTCACTCAGGGTCAATGCTGTCTTATGAAGGTAACAAAGGAAGAGTTTTCTCAACCCTACGGACAGCCAGTAGTCGGGAGGAGATGTGAAACCTCCTTTATGAGAGACCACTATGACATGGCTGGGGAACTGTGGTGGATTGGTGATGGGGTGGAGGAGGGACGGACAATCCGTTTTATCCACAGGGGAGCGGGGGTATAGTAAAATATTGAGGTGATGCGGAGAATGCCCTAGACCCACGTTGTGCAAACTCAGCCTATCGTGGAATTCTCTTTCGGGGTGCCATGATGTGGATGAGTCGTACCTTCGCTTTGCCACACAGGGGTGCTAGGGTCCGGGGCGTTCTCGGTCAGCTCCTTGCGAATTGGCCTCTTTCCGTTCCTAGTTATAATTTATCCCATCGCGGATCTCACAGGACGGAACAGGTCACTTCGCCGGATGCCACACGCAGGGGAAGGAGTTATTGTTATGCATAAAACTCATGAGTGGAATAGAATGGAAAGTGCTGATTCACCTTATTCTCATCTCCATATTATCCTTTTTCAGTTATTTTGGTGCTTTCTTCTTGTTATTTATATTATGTTTTCACTGCTTCTAATTTGTGACTGGGGTTGGGTGGGAGAGCCGGGACCTCTTCTTAGGTTATTGTTTGCCTTCGTCCCACTTAGGCCTTAAGTCAACCTCCGGATACCCGGCTTGGTTTACTTCCTAGTTTTCTAAAACTTACCCATCTAGCTTAACCAAATAGAGACAGGAGGTGTAATATTTCTGGACTTCCGTCTCCATTTTCTCTTCGTTTCTTGCTATTACCCTTTTCTTTTCCCCTGCTCTCACCTCTACCTGAACTCTTTCTATTTCCCTCCCTTTCCCCGTGTGAGGCATGGCGGCGAGCTCTTTCAAAGTGACCTCTCTTAACACGAGGGGACTGAATACTCCTGAGAAGAGGCGCATTCTTCTTCACGATCTAAAAAAATCACACACTGATGTCGCCTTTATACAGGAGACACATTTTAAAACTGACAAATCTCCTGTACTCAGGAACAGATATTTTCCCCATGTTTACCATTCGACGAATAACAATGCAAAATCCAAGGGGGTATCTATCTTAATTTCTGGCAGTCTGCCCTGGCAACTGCAGGACATGATAGCGGACCCTGAAGGCCGTTATCTGTTCCTTAAAGGTCAGATTGGGGAAGCCCAACTCACCCTTGCAACACTCTATGTCCCTAATACACAACAGGATAGGTTTCTTGTGACAACCTTAACCAAACTGATGGAATATAAAGAGGGTCAGCTCATACTAGGAGGTGACTTTAATGTGCCATTTTCACCCCCAGTAGACACGTCTTCTGGTACTTCCTCTTACCCCCCCAAAAATAGGAAACGAATAGCCCAGACATTACACAAGACCCAACTAATTGATGCATGGCGACTCCAGCATTCTGGAGAACTTGACTATTCCTTTTACTCCTCTCCACATGGGGTATACTCCAGAATAGACCTCTTTCTAATACCTCATGACCAGTTACATTTGGTGCGATCTACCTCAATAGGTCAGATCACTTGGTCAGATCACGCTCCAGTCTCCCTGACTTACACTCTCACTAAGAGATCATCACCTAGATCCACTTTCTGGCGCCTCAATGAGAGCCTGTTACAAATCCCTGAGATACTGAAAGACGTAACCAAGGAACTAGACCTATACTTTAGAGAGAACGACACACAGGACTGCGACCCAGGCATACTGTGGGAGGCCCATAAATGTGTCCTTCGAGGAGTCCTTATTAAACATGGGGCATCCATTAAAAAGAAGAGAAATGAACAGCTGACCAGACTTCTAGCGGACCTGGCCAGAGTTGAAGCACATCATAAACACTCTCCCACTCAAGAGCTGGAGACGAAGTTGAGGTCCTTGAGATCTCAAATCACAGATTTACTGCAATATAAAGCAAAAGCTGCTTTACAATTCTCTCGCAGATTGTCTTATGAATCAGGTGACAAGTGTGGGAGACTCTTGGCCAGGTCCGTTCAGGAAATCAAATCTGCTGCATACATTCCCCAAATAACCACCCCTAACGGACAGAAAGTTTACCTCCCGACGCAAATTGCAAAAGGATTCGCGGACTTCTACACGGGACTATATAACCTATCTAACCCCTCCCCTACCCAAGACGCTATTGCCAATACATCTCTGATTCTTGTCTTCCCTCTCTTCCACTGGAATCCCAAACTATATTAGACGAACCAATATCACTAGAGGAATTACAGATGGCGGTCAAATCCATGAAGGTAGGAAAAGCCCCAGGCCCTGACAGGTTTACCGCTCAGTATTATAAGACCCTGCTGCCAACGTTAGGCCCAAGAATGGTAACTTTCTTCAATGCCATAGGAGCAAACTCAGGCTTTCCTGGGGAAACCCTTAAGGCCCATATTTCTTTAATTCATAAAGAGGGGAAGGATCCAGGTTCCTGTGGCAGCTACAGACCCATCTCCCTCTTAAATTTGGACCTTAAGCTATTCTCTAAAATAATAGCGACCAGACTAGCCCAACACCTCCAGTCCCTTATTCACCTAGATCAAGTCGGTTTCATACCCTCTAGAGAGGCGAGGGACAATACCATTAAGGTTCTCAATTTACTCCAAATAGCAACCTCCGAGAAAATCCCCTGTATACTAGTGAGCACGGGAGCCGAAAGGGCTTTTGATAGGGTGAATTGGAGCTATATGCTAGCTGTGCTCCGCCACATCGGTCTGGGCAACAGGATGATGCGATGGATTGGTAGTATCTACTCCAACCCATCAGCACAAGTGAAAGCCAATGGAGTTCTTTCCAGTCCCTTCCCCATAAGAAATGGAACGAGACAGGGCTGCCCACTCTCCCCACTTCTTTTCGCCCTATCCCTAGAGCCCTTTTTATGCACAATCAGAATGAATCCAGACATTTCTGGCCTACAGGTTGGTAACTCACAGTGTAAAATATCAGCATATGCGGATGATATGCTCTTCTCTTTGATGAACCCTAGAATCTTTCTCCCAAACCTCATGCGAGAATTTAATGTATACGGCTCATTATCAAATCTAAAGATAAATTTCTCAAAATCTGAGGCAATGTCTATTGCGGTCCCACCCCAAATATCACAACAACTAGCATCCAACTTTCATTTCAAATGGACTAAGACCGACATAAAATACTTGGAAACTAGGATTCCTGTCGACATAACACGGACATTCGACTTGAACTTCCCCCCTTTACTAACAAAGACCAGAACACTATTAGAGAAGTGGCAGTCGGGTTTCCACTCATGGTTTGGGAGGTGTAACCTCCTGAAAATGTGTATTCTGCCAAAACTTATTTATCTTATCCAAGCTCTTCCCATACACGTCCCCCCCTCCTTTTTCCAGAAGATCCATTCACTTTTTACTGGTTTTGTATGGGCAAATAGAAAACCCCGATTACGTCGTTCACTGATGATACTTCCTAAACATCTAGGCAGATTAGCTTTACCTGACATTAAACTATATTACTTAGCCTCACACCTGGGACGTGTTTTAGACTGGAGGAGAAATGGGTCAGGTAAACTTTGGGTTCAGATTGAACAGGCTCAATCCCCCATTCCCCTAAAGGGGGCGATGTGGTGCTATAATAACCTACCCGCTAACATAAAATCTCACCCTTTAATTGGCACCACTTTGCGACATAGCCACCAATCAGCCCTTCGGTTCCTGCTCACAACAAAAACATCACCGCTTTACCCCGTACTGGGCAATCCAAATTTTGAGCCGGGCCTGCTCTCACGGGAATACTCCCCTCTAAAAGAACAAAACTGTGACCACGCATGCAGCTTCATCTCGGAAGGGAAATGGCCTTCGGTTGCAGATCTATCCAATACTGCAGGTCCTTACCATCTCCCTTTCTGGAAAGCGCTACAATTACATCACTTCTTGCACTCCCTGCCCAGTCCACAGGATTTCTCACGGGCACTTACATCCTTTGAGGAGATGTGCACTGGAGAGGATCCACTAGCGCATATTCTCTCTCAAACATACTCGATGATAACTGAGCCAAATACACCACCGCAGTTGCCTTATTTGGGAAGTTGGGAGAGGGAGTTACATCTCTCTTTCTCAGCGGCCCAGAAACAGCGCATTATTACCCTCTCCCTGAAATCCTCGCTATGTACCAAGATTCAGGAGACCAATTTCAAATTACTTACGCGCTGGTACATGACCCCCTCCAGACTCCAGAAATGCTTCCCATCCTCCTCGGGGTGGTGCTGGCACTGCTCAGAGGAGGAGGGAACCCTAATCCACATCTTCTGGTCTTGCCCCCGGTTGAGGAACTTCTGGGGAGAGGTTAGGCAAATTACTCAGAGGTTCACTGACTATGCTATCCCTGATGAGGCTACGTTCTTTCTACTACACTTATCTACGATCCCCATCAAAGCTTACAGGAAATCTCTAATTCGACATCTACTAAATGCGGCAAATGGGTGTATCCCTCTCCTATGGAAACAAAGTCGCCCCCCATCCACATCAATGTGGATACGTAAAGTCGAAGAGATCAAGAAAATGGAAGACTTGATCCTCTCTGCGCAACAAAAACAAGAGGTACACAAGCATACCTGGGACATCTGGAATATCTTCATCTACTCAGATGAAGGTCAACAATTGCTTAACAGCTAACTCTCCCCTCGCTCTTCGACCTCCTTAAAGGCTTAGTCCGGTATAACTTGTTGAGGGTTTAGCCGCCGTGTCTCCCATGCCCTCTCCCCCTCCCTTGCCCCCCTCCCCTCCTCTGTCCTTGCTAATTTTCTCTCGTTTTTCTTGACTTTTTCTCTCTTTTCCTTATATGATTGTAAAATGGAAAAAGTAGGCGAGGATCACCCCGAATATACTACCTGAAATAGGGTGTGAGTATACCTTTTATAAGTTCAACTAAGAGTGGTCTGTATGTGCCAATAATCACACTCCAAATGTAATTGCACTTACCATTTTATTTGTCTAAGTGTTGTCAAATTTGAAGTTGCCGAATCGGTACCTGCTCATGCTTGTTTGTGTTGGGGTCCTCGCCCCGGTTTGGAGTTGAATAAAATTTTATATTTGAAAAAAAAAAGAAAAGAATGTGCCCACTATTTATTGTAAGAATAATCTATATAATGTTCTAGCAGGTGTATTCATTGCAAAACTATCATTTAAATTCAATTTTCAGTATGTAAACAACCAAAAATTCACTTCTTCAACAGTGATTCATCCACAGCTTGGTTCCATGATCCACTTCACAGGGTACAAGCCTGACACCCTACTGCCAATAAGATAAGCAGATTTTTCTTTATATTTTTATCAAATTATTAGTAAACTAGAAAACAAAAAAAGGTATATACACCCCCCCCCCCCCCCCCCAAATTGTTATTGTTATGAAAGATAAAATGACATATGGTAGGATTTTTGGAATAGGAATATAAGTAATAATGAAACAACCCTAATTAGAAGACCAATTTTTGAATCTGAAATTAACTTAGTAGGGGCTTGTTAGAGAAAAGTAAGCAGTGAATGGGCAAGTCTTCATTGTCAGACTTAGGCTGAAAAGGGTGACAATATTGCTCATGCTTTGAAACTCTGGGAGCAAGTGTTCTCACCCTTCATCAGGATGCTATTTCAAGCAGAATCAACAGAAAAGGAGTGACACTGAAGGTTTCTTGGCATAGAAACATATACATTTTAGATTCTTAATTTGGATTTGCACACACTTTATCTTTGTAAGTAAACATAATGCTTTGTAAAGATAGTTGGATTGTTATTGATTTTTTGAAGTTAAATCAATCATGACAGATATTAAAATAGTACAACATTTTCCCATTGGAGAACCAATATTGTTTCCCATTAGAGCTGGATAAACTATTACTTTATTCAGCTCATTTAATGAAAGAATATGGCTAGATTTCCAGTTCTGATGTGTCAGGATTTTGGCTATAAGAAGGAGGTTAGTACTGCTTATACCTTGAAGAAGGGGACATACCCCAAAAGCTCGTCCTGAAAAATTGTATTTTAGGACAAATAAAAAAAAAGTATCACAGACAGTACTCAATTTTTTCTGTAGAAGGAGAAACATTTGCAGTAAGTTCCAGATTTACCTAGATTCATGTAGGAGATTTACCTAGATTCATGTAGGAGTTGTGCTAATATTGTCAACAATACATTTCTAACAGTAAAAACAGTAAAACCAAATAATACATGTATATATATATATATATATATATATATATATATATATATTTCAATCCATGTTACATCTCCAAGTATATGTATATGTGTTAAGATCACTTTTTTTAACCACTTCACGTGAATCAACATGCCTGCATGTGGGTAGGAGGAAGTGGATGTATCGGGGTAAAGCCTGCAGCTGCAGGCTATACCCTGGTACTGTTTTTCAGAGTGGATGGTTGGCTATCTGGTGATAATGGCTGATCCGGCTCGGCAGCCGCTCGGCCGTTATCTCAGGCAGTGGGAGGGGATGTCCTTCCGCCACTCTTCCCGGGCCTCCCACCCCACCGGGAGACCCAAGCCACCATCCGACGTGTCCGCCAGCTAGGCTGAGATCCAAACGAAGCTGGATTTGGCTTCAATCGGGTCTCCGATGTAAATTCCAAGAGGTGACGTCACTTCCAGTTTACTCGACTGCCAGTGGCGCCGATCTTAGAAAAATTCAGAAATGCCAGTTTTGGTGATCTGAATTCTTTTAAGTACAAAGGAGGGATCTTAGAAGTCTTTTAGACCCCCGATTTCCTCCATAAAGAGTACCTGTCACCACCTTTTACTGTCACAAGGGATATTTACATTCCTTGTGACAGTATTAAAAGTTATCAGATTTTTTTTTAAAGGGGCAGTGTTAAAAAAAAAAAAGAAGAAAAAATTAATTTGAAAGCGCACCCGTCCCACATATGTAAGTCGCGCTCGCAAATGTAAACGGTGTTTAAATCACACATGTGAGGTATTGCCGCGATCGTCAGAGTGAGAGCAATAATTCCAACAAAACACATCTAAAGGTCACGTCGCCTATGGAGATTTTTAAGTACCGCCATTTGTTGCCATTCCATGAGAGTGCACAATTTTCAACCATAACATGTTTGTATCTATTTACTCAGCGTAACATCCTCTTTCACAATATACAAAAAATAGTGCTAACTTTACTGTTTAGTTTTCTTTAATTCAATGAAATGTAATTTTTTTTTTAAAATTGCGTTTGAAAGACCACTGCACAAATACCGTGTGACATAAAATATTGCAACAACCAACATTTTATTCCCCAGAAGCTTTGCTAAAAAAAAATATATATAAAATGTTTGGGGGTTTTAAGTAATTTTCTGGCAAAAAATACTGATTTTAACTTGTAAATAACACGTGGCAAAAATAGGCTTGGTCCTTAAGTGGTTAAAGAGCTCCACAACTTTGTGGTGATTTTCAGTGAGGTCCTGATATCTATAATCTTTAACAAGTTTTGCAATGTTTTAGACAGGGATTCTTACAGGAAAAACTGTTAGGGCGTAAAGGTATACCATAGTTTCCTTTCTTATTTACTAATATAATTAGGGATTTACTAACCCAAGCCATTACAGAATGAAAGTGACCTCTACCCAGAGAGATTTTTGTGAATTCCAAAAGGAAAGAAGGTACATTTAGCACAATGGATAATATTTGAAAGATATTTTTAACAACTTATATGGAATCATCCTCCTATTGACTAGAAGCAAAGCATTTAAGAAAATCTAGTTTGAAAATATAGCAATTGCTTGAAAACCAAATTGCTTTTCATATTTTTGAAAATAACAGGGTCAACGTATGTCTTTATTTGTGAGATGTCCATTAAAGTACCAATTAGTGTTAGCCAAGGGGAAACAGAGTTTGAATTCTTTTTTCAATTTCTAAAATATTTTTAGCTGTCATTCACCACCTTATTTGTTAACAGCTAATGGACAGACGTTTTCTACAACCAAAAAATGTATGGCCCAAATAATGAAAACAAGGATAAAAGCCTGGTACACCAAACATGTGCACCAAAATGCCCTCTGTTATGCTAATACCGGGCCATAGTTTTCTTCAGCATAGCATAGGTCTATCCAGAGGGTGACTCAAAGGCGATAGCATCCCCTCTTTAAAAGCTCTGGCCCAGTGCTGACAGTCACTGTCTACTTCTTTATCTCTGGTGCTTTAAAAGGATGCAAGAGAAGGCAGTCAGCAGTGTTAATTTTGGAATCAAATTTTGATTTAGTGTTAGACCACTTTCACACTAAGATGCTTTACAGGCGCTATAGCGCTAAAAATAGCACCTGCATAGTGCCTGTAAAGAGCCTCTCCTCCCACTCCAGTGTGAAAGCCCGAGTGCTTTCACACTGGAGTGGTGCGCTTACAGGATGGTGAAAAAAAGTCTTGCAAGCAGCATCTTTGCAGCGTTTTAGGAGCGGTGTGGGCAGCGCTGCCAAAGCGCCGCTGCAGCGGGTGTTTTTAACCCTTTTTCGGCTGCTGGTGGGGGTTAAAAGTGCCCTGTTAGCGACCAAATAGTGCCGCTAAAAATAGCAGCGCTTTACTGCCAATGCCCCCAATGCCCCAGTGTGAAAGCAGCCTTAATCGTAGTCTTTTGATTAAATTGCCATTTTAGTTTTAGTTATATTTTAGTCATCTGCAATTGTTTTATTTTAGTTGTATTTAGTTGACTAAAATCTTTAGTACATTTTAGGCAACTAAAGTCATTTTCGTCAACTAAAATCTGATGGGTTTAGTTAAGTTGTAATGCATTATTTAAGCATTTCTCTAGAATTTCTAAACTCATTTTATACTTCTAGAGTGAAAAAAAATCTAATATCATGTTATTATTTATGGTATTAAGGTTAAGAAGAAACTACACAGACACTCTGGACGGTGGTATGCGGAGGCCTGTTATGCTGCACAGTGCTCTGGATGGTGGTCGGAGGAGGCCTGTAATGCTTCACAGTGCTCTGGACGGTGGTCAGAGGAGGCCTGTAATGCTGCACAGTGCTCTGGACGGTGGCCTGAGGGGAGGCCTGTAATGCACAGTGCTCTGGATGGTGGTCTGAGGGGAGGCCTGTAATGCACAGTGCTCTTGATGGTGGTCTGAGGAGGCCTGTAACTCTACCCAGTGCTCTGGGCGTTGTGAGGATGCCAGTAATGCGCAGTGCTCTGGATGGTCGTGAGTCCGTATGGTGGTCTGAGGAGGCCTGTAATGCACAGTGCTCTGGGACGGTGATCTGAGGAGGCCTGTAATGCTGTACAGTGCTAAGCACTGCATGCTACGGTCGCTACCATGCTTACTGGGAGGGGAAGCACTAACGGGCTTTACAGGTGGAGCATTGTTTTTTTGACGAAAATGGAATTGATTTTCGTCATAGTTTTTTTTTCAGTTCACTAAAATGTGGGGTCATTTTCATTTTCGTCACTGGAACTATGTTACTGATGAAAATTATGACAAAAATGATTTCATGGAAAAAATTAACACTGGCAGTCAGATGGTTTATGTGTAATCTGTCTCCTGCCTACTATTTAAGGTTCTTTGGATAACTGTTCATGCAGCACAAAGTACATAAGGAAGAAAAATTATATTTGGATAATGTATTTAAAAAAAAACATTATAGAAAAAAAATGCATAGAAGCCTTCAATCTTTCCTTTTCTTATAATGTCTTCTTTCCATTTAAGAGAGAAAACTACATTAACAAATAATGGAAATCAATAAAAGCAGGCAGCATAAAAAAACTGCACATATCTTTACTTGTGATAAAAAGCCACATCAGTAACCAATGAGCATGGACTTCTGTTTGCCTAAGGCTACTCTTGTCCCAAGAGAACAATAGGTTATCACCTCAGATACCTGTCAACTGAGGGAGCTGAGTAAAGCAGCCCAGATACCTGTTAACTGACAGAGCTGAGTAAAACAGCCTATTGATTACTTGGGTGGAAGGAAAGAAAATCACTTGATTCTCCCATCAATACAGGCAATACTAATGGCAGAATGCCTCCCACAGCACTATTGGGTTCTGTCAGCAGGTGGAGTGGAGGGAGCCTTCTAGGCTGACAGAACACAATGATTACTGCTAACAACCATAGCCGCTGCCAGTATTCACATGCCAAAAATCTGACAGTTTGGTTGTAACCAAGTTGATCGACGGATCAATTTGTGTACAGTCAGCCTGCCCATACATGGATTGAAATTCGGTCAGTCCCTGCTGAACCAGACAAATTTTGATCTATGTATGGCCGCCTAATGCTAACTATACATGGCTAAATTCCTCTTAATCAGCCTCATGGACCAAAACTTAAGCTGTGTGTGGCTAGCATTAAAGTAGATACCATAGAAAGATAGATGAAAAAAAAAAAAGTCCTTAGACCTTAGAGTGATAGTGTGAGTTCTTTTCTTTTGGCTGTAGTGGTGAGAGAATTGTAAAGCTGTAAAAATGGCTGTAACATAATTTGATTCATGCCCTATTCAAGGAAGCAGGATGCAAATATAAATCCATTTTTTCCTTTCACATAAGGGAAAATGTATGCTACTATATAGCATTCAAAGGGAGAAATATGAATGGACTAGCAATTTGCCAGATTTACAACAGTCTTAGTAGACATTAGAATTGGTTTCCATTGAGACAAATAAGGTGCAGAACAAAGATAAGAGTCCAAATGAAGAGTATTTTCAACAAGGCATAATTCTTAATTTTGAACATCATCATGATTCCAGAGTAGAAATCATGTTCTGTCCTAAAGCTAAGAACTTCACCTGTGAATGGGGAAAACTCAACTGTTTCTCACTCTTCATTTCATAAGTACTAGCACTTCTTTTTCTTTAACAGGTTTTGGACTACAATACTTAATCATCTTTTCAGATGATATAACAGTAAGATCCTCAGCATCCAACATGCTTTATTTAATTTATACATATAAAAGCAAAGATCCTGTCCTTAATCCAGCCTTTATAACAGTGTACTCACAATGATTATATAGTGACATTGCTAACAATTAATGATCATAATTAACTACTAGTTGAAGCACAATTTCTCCCAAACTTTTCTTTCCTTTTTTTTTCTTTCTTAGAGCGGGCAAACGTCTGTGTCCTCACTGTGCAAATATACAGTACACTCATGTCCCTGTGAAGAATATATATGGTGCAATTGTTACTGAGCCTATAAGGCCCAGATAGCAATAAAAATTTTTATCAGATGTGAGGGTAAATCTCCCTAATACGGACACAGATGGCAATTAAACCACAACAGAGGCTCTAATCCTTTTCTACTCTAACATAAAATAAAAAAAATGGCTAGAGTTGGGCTTTAATTACCGTAAAGAAAGACAATTCACATCAATAGCACAGAAAATTTAAGTAACCAACTGAAACTTTGTTAACCACTTCCCACCTGGGCTATTGTAAAATGACAGCTGAGCGGGAAAAGTGTTATCTTGGGTAGAGGTCATATGGCGTCTTCCAGGTGCTCGCCTCATACATTGACATGATCTGTCACCCACTGTGTCCACTGGACACAGCTGAAGACTAGGGATGGGTGAACAGTTCGGCCCGAGCATAAGTTCGGGCCGAACTTTCTTTGTTCGGTTGTTCGGCGAATAGCCGAACAAACTGGTCGTTCGACCGTGTGTTCAGTGCCTGAACCGACCACAATACATTGCGGTGCTGAACAGTGCATGGCAAGCCCTGATTGTGAAAGCTTCAGCCAATCAGGGCACAGAGCACTATCAGAGTCATGATTGCACACTGTCATCATGGCTTTATCCATAATGGCTCATTCCCACCCCACTGTATAAAAGTATTCTTTCAATGGCAGACATTTTCAGTGTAATTTCGGCGTGGAGAGAGATAGAACAGGGATCTGTTCAGTGCTATCAGTTAGTGTGCTATACTGTGCTATTTTGCTTCAGTTGTCAGTAAAGAATATTAGTTTAGTGTCAGTTAGCTTTGCATAGTGTGCAGCTAGAGTAGGGACAGCTCAGATAGTTTCATTGTAGTTTAGTGAGACCGTGTCATTCATACATACAGACCATTAGTGTGGAGTAGGGGCAGCTCATATAGTTTCAGTAGTTTCAGTGTAGTGTAGTGAAACCGTGTCAGTAATCTTGACATTAGTGTATAGCTAGAGTAGGGACAGGTCAGATAGCATCAGTGTAATGACAGTTGAACACTGTCTATTTGATTGTGTTACTGCCAGTTTAACGCCATTTACTTCTGTGTGTGTTACTGCCAGTTTAACGCCATTTACTTCTGTGTGCGTTACTGCCAGTTTAACGCCATATAGTTTTGCATGCGTTACTGCCAGTTTAACGCCATATAGTTTTGTGCGTTACTGTCAGCTTAATGCCATATAGTTCTGTGTGCGTTACTACCAGTTTAACGCCATATCATTTTGTGTGCGTTACTGCCAATTTAACGCCATATCGTTTTGCGTGTGTTATTGCCAGTTTAACGCCATGTAGTTTTGTACGTTACTGCGAGTTTAACGCCATATAGTTTTGGGCGTTACTGCCAGTTTAACGCCATATAGTTCTTTGTGCATTACTGCCAGTTTAACGCCATATAGTTTTGTGCGTTACTGCCAGTTTAACGCCATATAGTTCTGTGTGCGTTACTGCCAGTTTAACACCATATAGTTTTGCGTGCGTTGCTGCCAGTTTAACGCCATATTGTTTTGTGTGCGTTACTGCCAGTTTAACGCCATATCGTTTTGCGTGCGTTACTGCCAGTTTAACACCATATAGTTCAGTGTGCGTTACTGCCAGTTTAACGCCATATAGTTCTGTGTGCATTACTGCAAGTTTAACGCCATATAATTCTGTGTGTCACTGTACATTTGGCACATTATATTGCAGTATGTTATAGTGTATCTGTGTATCCGTGGAGTGTGTCTGTGTAGTGTGAGTGCTCAAATTAAAGTGCACCAAACACCACTTTACATTGATTGAAGTGCATCTACGTACAGATTTCAACTTCTTCTTTATATTTGCTTATAAGCACCTCCCTCCCAATAATGTCTGAAAGGACAACAAGGAGAGGCAGACCTTCCCTTGGCACTGTAAGGGGGACAGCAACAAATGTGTCCACAGGCAAAGGTGGACGTGGTGGTCAGTCCTCAGGCAGGGCATCATTTCCTCTGTTTAGTGAGTTTGCCCGTGCTATCCAGCCACAGCATGCAGAGGAGGTGATGGACTGGCTTACTAAACCTTCCTCATCCTCTGTCACACAAGTAGAGACAAGTGTTCAGTTCCCTGCAGTTGCCAGAGTGGGTAAACCTGCCTCCTTGTCCACATCTATTCCTGCCATAGCCCCAACATCAGCCATTGAGGAGTCAGCTGAGTTGTTAGACCACAGCGTCAGCCACTTGTTCCTTGATGATGCCCAGCCATTACTGGATTGAGATGTTGGTTCTGAGGTTGAGGATGACAGGAACATGGGCCTAGAGAGAGGGAGGAACACTGGTAGACAAATTGGCATTCATGTTCCCCAAGCCGCAGCGTATTGCCAAGTTGTCTCCAGTGGTAATGATGAAGATGGAGGAGATGGAGATAATGATGATGATGATGATGATGATGAGGTCACTGATGCGAATTGGGTGCCAGATCAGAGCAGAGGAGGAAACTGAAGGTGAGGCGGCACAACCCCAAGGAGGCTGACATCAAGAAAGAGTAGAGAGCAGCAACCCTATTCCATCTCATTCTGCAGCTGTTATCTCCTGGCCCACTCCCCAAAGCTCAGTTGCCTGGGCCTTTTTCAGCACATCTGCAGCAGATCGCACTGTTACTATCTGCAAACTGTGTCTCAGGCACATCAAACGTGGCAAAAACACCAACCACTTTTGTACCACATGCCTAACAAGGCATTTAATGTCCAACCACTCAGCCCGTTGGCAAGAGCCACACAAAAGGGGCACAAATCTGTCCCCCCTCCTACTCCTTACCCACTTCAGTCTGCCCCTGCGAGTCATTACTTTTCAGCAGCCTTCCCTGTCAGGGATGATGGTATAGCACAGGGTGTCCCAGGTCCTAGCAGCACATCTGCCAGCAGCACACCACTAGCTGTAGAGTGTAGTGGCAAATTTCTCTGTCCCATCTGCTGCAGCCGGAAAAAAAATACAGTCCCTGCCATCCACATGCCCAGCATCTGAATGCAAGCTTGTCAAAGCTTTTGGCTCTCCAACTTCTGCCTTTCAGCCTGGTGGATTCTGCCCCCTTCCGTGAATTCACACAATGTGCTGTACCACAATGGCAGGTTCCCAGTCGCTACTACTTTTCACGTAAGGCTGTACCATCTCTCTACCATCACATGGAAGGGAATGTTCTGGCATCATTGGGCAAAGCAGTCAGCCGTAAAATCCACCTTACTGCTGACACATGGTCCAGCAAGCATGGGCAGGGATGATAAATTTTGTTCACAGCACACTGGGTAACGCTGCTTGCAACTCGAAAGGATGCAGGACAGGGCTAGGTGCTGCAGCTTGTTGTGCCCCCACGTCTCCATACAGCTGGTGGTGATGATGCCAGACCTGTGAGCTCTACCCCCTCCTCCTCCTCCTTCGCCACCTCCATGCCCTCCTCTGCAGAATTGTCCTATGAACATCAGTAACCCCCTAAGCGTATTCCCAGAGCCAGGCTAAAAGGTGCCATGCAGTGCTTTAGCTGGTGTGTTTAGGGGACAGGAACCACACCAGAGCAGCTCTGCAGGGACAGGCCCAGAAGTGGTTCAAACCACACCAGCTGGAGCCAGGAATGGTGGTGTCCGATAAAGGCTCAAACCTCCTGTCCACCCTTAGACAGGGAAAGTTGACACATGTCCTCAATTTGGTGGTGCAGCATTTCCTAAGTACGTACCCAGGGTTGCAAGATGTACTAAACAGGTCAGAATAGTCTGTAGCCATTTCAGGCGGTCATACACATCCAGTGCTCGGTTGGCTGAAATTCAGCGGGAATTCCACCTGCCCGTAACCGCTTGATTTGTGACATGTCCACCAGGTGGAACGCAACTTTGGGAATGCTGCAGTGGCTATACATGCAGCAGAGGGCCATCAACGAGTATCTGTGCCAGTATGGCATGATGGCAGGCTCAGGCCGCCTTGGCTTTTTTCCACATGGCAATGGCTGATCATTAAGGATGCATGCACCTTATTGTCACCATTTGAGGAGGCCACAAGGATGGTGAGCAGTGAGAGAGCATGCCTCAGTGACACAATCCCTTTGTGTTCCTGCTGGAGCAGACTCTGCATGGCATTATGGACAGGGCACTGGAGGCAGAGCAGCAGGAGGAAGAGGAGGACTTCCTTTCCTCTCAAGGCCCACTTTATCCAGGCACCATCATTCCTATGTCACAGAACACACAGGAGGAGAGAGGTGAGGAGGATGAGGAGGAGGATTCTGGCACTTTCATAGGCTTCGAAGAAGAGGAAGACATGCGTCAATCTGTAAGTAGGGATGAGCCGAACACCCTCCTGTTTGGTTCGCAGCAGAACACGCGAACAGGCAAAAAATTTGTCAGAACACACGAACACCGTTACAGTCTATGGGACATGAACATAAATAATCAAAAGTGCTCATTTTAAAGGGTTATATGCAAGTTATTGTCATAAAAAGTGTTTGGGGACCTGGGTCCTGCCCCAGGGGACATGTATCAATGCAAATTTTTTTTTTTTTTAAACTGTAATTTTTTCGGGAGCAATGATTTTTTTAATGCTTAAAATGAAACAATAAAAATGAAATATTCCTTTAAATATTGTGCCTGGGGGGTGTCTATAGTATGCCTGTAGTGGTGCATTTTTCCTGTGTTTAGAACAGTACCAGTCCATTACCAGGCCCTTTGGGTCTGGTATGAATATTAAGGGGAACCCCAAGCCAAAATTTTTTAAAAAATTGCGTGGGGGACCCCCTAAAATCCATTACAAGCACTTCAGGACTGGTATGGAAAATAAGGGGAACCCTGCACCAAATTTTAAAAAAAATGGCATAGGGGTCCCCCCAAAATCCATATCAGACCCTTCAGGTCTGGTATGGATTTTAAGGGGAACCCTGCACCAAAATTTTAAAAAAATGGCGTAGGGGTCCCCCCAAAATCCATACCAGAACCTTATCCAAGCATGCAACCTGGCAGGCCATAGGAAAAGAGGGGGGGAACGAGAGAGCGCCCCCCTCCTGAACCATACCAGGCCACACGCCCCCCAAAGCACCTTGTCCCCATGTTGGTGGGGACAAGGGCCTCATCCCCACAACCCTGGCTCGGTGGTTGTTTGGGCCTGCTGGCGGGGGGCTTATCGAATCTGGAAGCCCCCTTTAACAAGTGGACCCCCAGATCCTGGCCTCCCCCCCTGTGTGAAATGGTAACGGGGTACAAATGTACCCCTACCATTTTACAAATAAAATGTGTCAAAATGTTAAAAAAGACAAATTCATACCGTTTTGAGTCTTCTGTTGGTCAAGAGAGAAGAGGTCTGCCTAAGTGAGGCATTTCAGAATTTTTGTATAGTCCTCACCGCCCAAGACTGTCAGACATCCTATCGGCAGCGTTTGCATCACATGGTAGAGGATTACCTCGGGGCCAAAACAGAGATGGAGAGCTTTCCAGCTGATGATCCATCGACTTACTGGGTCATGAGAATAGACCACTGGCCAGAACTTGCCCAGTATGCTATTGATTTGTTGGGCTACCCTGCATCCAGCTGATTAAGTCTTTTTGGGATGTGGAATCTCTGCAGGACTTCAAAGCTGCCTAGCTTTGAGGGTGTTCTACCATAATTTATCTGGAAGAATGTTTTTGGTATAGGTTTCACGGGGACAATTAACACCAAAAGACCAATTTTTCAGCATCTATTTGACAGGTGCATATTATTGCAATTTTCTTACAGCAACGCTCTTACGCACTGGCTCCCCAGCTGTTGCTGAGCAAAATAAAGGCAGCTTGCAGGGAAAATGCAGCAATTATTGCTGCAGCAGATTCTAGACATGGTACAAGTCTACCACTTTACAGGTAGACTAAGGGGACCCCCCAGGCACTATATTGGAAGGGATTTTTCATTTTATGCTTTCACTTTAAAAATCAAAAAGACACTGCTCATTTAAAAATAAAGTTTTTCACAATTTTTTTTTTATTGATACATGTCCCCAGGGAGGACTCAGACCCCTATAACCATTGTATGCCCAATTACTTGAATATAAGCCTTCAAAATGGACACTGTTCATTTTTGACATTCGGCTCCCTTTGACTTTAATGGGGTTTGTTGTTCGGGTCTGAACTTTTGCGTTGTTCGAAAGTTCTGGTGCAAACCGAACAGGCTGGCCCTGGTACCATTTGATCACTGTGACCAAACATAGCAGTCACGTCAATAGTATACAACGGCTTTCATTCAATAGTCATTCATTGTGTACTATTGTGATTTCTGTGATTGGTCACAGTGATCAAATGGTACAGGGGCCAATCAATGCGGACCTTTGTCATGTGATATCTGCGGCCAGTCACAGCTATCACAATAGTATGCAATGACACATGAATGGATTACATTTATAAAGATGATTGGTTATAACAATGATTAGATCATCACTGTAAGTAATTATAATGAAAAAAAAAATGAATACTGATCACCTCCCCAGAGCAGTACAGTGTCACTGTGACACTGTGCTGCTCTGGTCAAAGTATGTTAAAAAAAAATGTACAAAAATTAAAACGTGTTTAAAAATGTTGAAAAAAAAATATAGATTTTTTGGTTAACATACTGTCACCAGTTAGTGCCCCTGATCATCGCCATACAGGTCATATGATTATGCTGTACTGCTCTGGTGACAGTATGTGAAAAAAAGTGAAAAAAATCATATTTGATCGAATTACTTAATTTTCAAAAAAGTTGTGACAAAAAAAATATAACTTAAACAACTCACCATGCCTCTTACTAAATACCTTGGTCTGTCTACTTTCCAAAAAGGGGTTATTTGGGGGGTATTTGTACTGTCCTGGCATTTTAGGACCTCAAAAAATGAGACAAGCTGTCAGTACATCAGGACTGATCAGTTTTCAAATATATATATATATATATATATACCATAGTTTATAGACTCTATAACTTTCACACGGAGTAAATAATATACAATGTTTTGTGTTATTTTTTTTTTGCATCAGAAAAATAAATTTTATTATGTCACACATGCAGTTGTACAATAAACAAAGATCACATTCAGAAGGAAACCATCAGCATATACAGTGAAGTTAATATAGTGTACAAAGGATGTATAGGTCTCAGAAAGCTAAGGTTAAACAATTCCACATATCACGGAGCACAGTGGTAATATCCGTATCCTTAATATACATTTTATTATCCTGCATACATATGGTGAACGGACGCTTGAATGATTGACACAAAAATACTCATATATACACAAACGATGTATGTAAATTAACTGCCTTCCAATGGGAAGGCAAACAAACCTACAAGAAAAAGAGAAGTGTGTATTACCGTGACAATGATCCGTAGGTCTTTAACAGGCATTTTTATTAGCCGTCCAGTGAGATGAAGGGACTGCCGTGACAAAGCCAGAAGATCCTTAGTTGCAGACTGTGAGAATGACTGAAACTATAGATCTAGAGGCACAGAGAGATTACATTTGGAGCAGGTGTCCCAGTACCAGTTGGGATGGCGCTAAACCATGTTTGTCTAGCCCTGGCTGCCATATTTTATAGAATCTGTTAGGAGCTTTTCTATGCTGATATGTTAACTTTTCCTTAATGAGAATGGTATTTACCTGTTCAATCCATTGTTTTGTTGTTGGGATGCGCAGTGATAACCACAGGTGAACAATCTGTTTGCGCACAATATACAGCAATCTAAGTGATGCTACATTAGTTGGAGAAGTAAACAATTCCTCACCTACCACGCCCAGAAAGCAAGCCACTGGATGCAACGAAACAGTGGTTTGATAAACAGACAATATAATATCAGTCACATTTTTCCAATATCTAAAAAGTTTTGGGCAGCGCCACAGCAAATGCACTAGGTCTCCATTCGCTCCCTCACATTTGGGGCACAAGATAAACAACTGAGAGAGTTGGTGTGATGGGGAGAGTGAGATGATGGGCATAGATTGTAAGTCCAATACTCACCCCCTATATCACCCAGGTCTTGTTCCCATCTCTGTCTACATGGCAATCTAGCTGCATCCTATGTCCTTAAGGAGAGAGTAAGGTAAATGTACGAGATCATGCCCTTTTTTATTCCTTGTGGCAAGTACATCACTCAATAGCGGGTGTTCAGTGAGTTCCATCAGAGACTGTCGGATCTGTGACTGTAGAGCGTGGCAAAGTTGGAGGTATCTATAAAGTTGCTGTTTTGGCAGCTCATACGCTCTTTGCAGGTCCATAAAGGACTTCAGAATAGTCTGACTGTAAATTTGGTAAATGTATTTAATATCCAAGGCCTCCCATGACTGGAATCCCTCTAACTTGCATAGTTCTTTATAGCAGGAATTACGCCATAAAGGGGTAAATGCCATGAAGCCTGACACGCCCAAACGGAGTTTAATAGCGGCCCAGAGCTTGTTCAGTAAGAATATAATTGGAAACAGGGTAGAGTACTGACGTAGACTGGCCTCGAGATGAGAAACAGCAGTCTGCTGGATCCTCCCCCCCAACCCCCCAAGTGTTGTAGCTGCAAGGCCAGGAAATAGAGTCTCATGTCTGGTACCGCCAACCCCCCCGGTCCTTGCTGTATTGAAGTGTGGACAATTTAATTTTAGCAACCTTCTTTTTCCAGATAAGACTCCTGAATAGGGATGAGCTTCGAGTTCGAGTCAAACTCAAGTTCGACTCGAACATCAACTGTTCGCTAGTTCGCTGAACAGCGAACAATTTGGAGTGTTTGCTGCAAATTCGAAAGCCGCGGAACATCCTTTAAAAGTCTATGGGAGAAATCAAAAGTGCTAATTTTAAAGGCTTATATGCATGGTATTGTCATAAAAAGTGTTTGGGAACCTGGGTCCTGCCCCAGGGGACATGGATCAATGCAAAAAAAAGTTTTAAAAATGGCCGTTTTTTCGGGAGCAGTGATTTTAATAATGCTTAAAGTGAAACAATAAAAGTGTAATATTTCTTTAAATTTCATACCTGGGGGGTGTCTATAATATGCCTATAAAGGAGTGCATGTTTCCCGTGTTTAGAACAGTCTGACAGCAAAATGACATTTCAAAGGAAAAAAAGTAATTTAAAACTACTTGCGGCTATTAATGAATTGCCGGTCCGACAATACACATAAAAGTTTATTGATAAAAACGGCATGGGAATTCCCCACAGGGGAACCCCGAACCAAAATATAAAAAAAAATGGAGTGGTGGGTCTCCCTAAATTCCATACCAGGCCCTTTAGGTCTGGTATGGATTTTAAGGGGAACCCCGCGCCAAAATTGAAAAAAAAATGGCGTGGGGTCCCCCCAAAAATCCATACCAGACCCTTATCCGAGCGCACAACCTTCTTCTTCTGGTTCTTCTGGTTCTTCCTCGGGTGTTCTCATCCGGCATCTTCCTCTGCAGCGTCTTCTTCCCTTCTTCTTCTCGAGCCGCTCCGCATCCATGATGGGAGGCTCCCACTGTGTGATGCTTCTCGTCTTCTCGCGAGGTCCCCCTCTGACGTCACGGGGAATGCCACAGGGAAGTCCCCGTCAAGTCCCCGTGCGTCAGAGGGGGACGGGGTCACCGGGTGGCCCCGCCCTCCATTATTTAAGAACCGGCCACTAGTGGGGGGTTAAAACTGCTAGCGCCACTATATTTAGCGCCACTTTACCGCCAGCGCCCGCACGCCTCAGTGTGAAAGTAGCCTGCAGAGTTCTAATGAGGAAATCTGCTTGATCTGCATCCCTTTGGGCATGTTTCCTATTGGGAGTATTACACCAAAAATTAAATTTTTGTTGCAGTTGATGCCTTAAATCTGACTTGTATCTTAGTGCAGATTTCTGGGAAAATCAGTGAGCCAATCACACAAGCAGGAAATTATGTTTCTATGTGCAGAACACCTCCAGGTAGCAATATTACATTTCATTTACAGAAAAGTACAGTGACTGCAGATTGAAAAGAAAATGACAATTTTAATAACATTTAATTACAATATGACTTGTGTCGCAATTGTATATGCTATATTATTTTTATTTGCAATTTTTTTCCCCATGAAAGTGGAGTTACCCTTTAAATATATGGTGAAAGATTATTTATTTGCAACATTTTTATAACAGAAACAAAGAAAAACTTTTTTTTTTTTTAATTTTCAGTATTTTTTGTTTTAATATAGCAAAAAAAAACCCACCAAAAGATAGCTACCACTGTATAAAAAAAATGATAAAAATATTTGGTTACAGTGTTGTGACAATGCTGAAAACTGAAAGTTCGCCTGGGCAGGAACGTGGTAACCTTTGGTATTGAGGTGCTTAAATTTGTAGTTATACAAATTGGTGATCAAATACACATAGTAAGCATCACAATGTGTAAAATATTGGAAAACAAATCACTTATTGTGAATGTAATCACATGTACAGTTTAGGGATTAAATTGTCATGGATGATTAAGGAACTGCAAACACCTTAAGGAATGATTTTCAAACTATGGGGCTACAGTGGATATAAAAAGTCTACACACCCCTGTTAAAATGTCAGGTTTCTGTGATGTAAAAAAACGAGACAAAGATAAATAATTTATTTCAAATATTTTTATTTGTTTGATACAAAAACATGAAATATACTATTTCCAGTGAAGCAATGAAAAACCGTTGTGATTACATGTAAAACCAGATATCAAAGAAGAGAAAGACAATCAACCATGGTTTGGCATCGTAAACTCAGACAAGCCCTTTCGCATTTTGGTTAGTATAGTGGGATCTTTGGGGGAAGCACTCCCGGCACCCTATATGGGAACTCACTATGCCTGGAGGCCTACCCCAACATTCCATGAAGAAGCGATGAGCCTTGTGGAGGGTAGAAAAGCACAAAAACCTTTGAGCCTAGTGAAAAGGACCGCTTGTCATACTTTCATTTAGGTAACAAACTCATGGATTCACTTTGTATGTTAGGACGGACTATAGTGCAGGAGAAAAAGGAGAGAAAAGAGGAGAAGAGTTGATCATGAGAAGCGAGAGGAAACAGAGAAAGAGCCAATCAACAGGGAGGGAGGTATTAGCTAAATGATAGCAATTATTTGTTAGACCTGGATTCCAGGTATGAAAGAGTTGCCCATGTGCAGGACACTCCCACCAAATGTGGGCCATGGAGCTTACAAGTTGGCAACCACAATAACACTGAGAGTTTGCTGTGGGAAAAATGGTAGCCAGCTTTGAGGGGGTGAGGTACCATCTGGCCATTACTTTAAGGCTAGATTTGAATAAGGAGATGATCCTAATCCCCTTGAAGGATCTAGAAAAGGAGGTCTGTCACCTCTCTAAATCCTATTGAATTTGGAGGTCATTTTCCCAAGCCAACATATAAGGTGATTTGCAAGACAAGTGAGCAAACGACTGGTAGATGATATAGATTCCACCCCTCTGATCCATGGGCTGTTCACACCATAGTTCATAAGATGTGAATCTGGGAGGGGTAGGTTTTCCCTTCCAGATCTTATGGAGAAAATGTTGTATTTGTTGAAATCTGTATTGTTCCGAGGTCGGGATTTCAAGCTTCTGAGCACAGAAGCTCTGGGAAATTGGTCCCGAGGGAGTGAAGAAATGGCCAGTGTGATACAACCCCTTGTCCATCTACCATTCAAAGGATTTAATGGCTTGACCGGGGATAAAGTCTTGATTGTGAAAGTTATGTTCCAGGGGCTGACATTCGGAGGTCAGCGAGGTCTCAGATCTTATTTTGTTCCAGAGAGTCAGGGTTTGTGATAGGATGGGCAATAACACTGGGGGGCGATCCTTGGAGGGGAACCATAGAAGATAATCTAAGGTGTAGGTGGGGGCTGCCTGTCCCTCTATTTAAATCCAGTCAGGTTTTTCAAGTCTGGAGTACACGGTGGATATTTCAGCAATTCTTGCTGCTTGAAAATACCCTAACAGGCATGGTAGACTCAACCTCCTCCCCCGTGCCCTAGGTTGGAATAGAGTTTTTTGGGGTATCCTGTGGCCTGAACCCCCCCAGATGTATTTAGCGACTTTGTTTTGGAAATATTTCAAATGATCTTTCTGTATGTTGATTGGGAGGGATCTGAATAGGTAAAGCAGTCTGGGGAGGAGCGTCATTTTTATGGAGTGTATTCTACCTAGCCAGGATAGCTCCCCCTTAGCCCAGTTTTTCAGGTCAGACTCTAGCTTCCGGTACATGGGAGGGAAGTTTGACAAGTATAACCTTCTATTTTGGCTGTGAGAGTGATCCCCAAGTACTTAATAGAGGAGTCGCTCCACTCAAACTCGAAAGAGCTTTTCAATGCGGTAACTGTTTTGTGTGTTAAGAGAAATGTTTAGAGCATGGGATTTAGAGTAATTTACCCGGAGGCCCGAGACAGCTGTAAATTCATTCAATAGTTTGCAGAGATTGAGAACTTTTTCCACCTTTAATGTGACCTATAAACTGTAAAACTCAGTTGAACAAAAAACTAAAATCTTTTAAGTGGAGGGTAGGGATGAGCCGAACACCCCCCTGTTCGGTTCGCACCAGAACATGCGAACAGGAAAAAAGTTTGTTCAAACACGCGAACACCGTTAAAGTCTATGGGACACGAACATGAATAATCAAAAGTGCTAATTTTAAGGCTTATATACAAGTTATTGTCATAAAAAGTGTTTGGGGACCTGGGTCCTGCCCCAGGGAACATGTATCAATGCAAAAAAAGTTTTAAAAATGGCTGTTTTTTCAGGAGCAGTGATTTAATAATGCTTAAAGTCAAACAATAAAAGTGTAATATCCCTTTAAATTTCATAGCTGGGGGGTGTCTATAGTATGCCTGTAAAGGGGCGCATGTTTCCCGTGTTCAGAACAGTCTGACAGGAAAATGACATTTCAAAGAAAAAAAGTAATTTAAAACTACTCGCGGCTATTGCATTGCCGGTCTGACAATACACATAAAAGTTCATTGATAAAAACGGCATGGGAATTCCCCACAGGAGAACCCCGAACCAAAATTAAAAAAAAAAAATGACGTGGGGGTCCCCCCAAATTCCATACCAGGTCCTTCAGGTCTGGTATGGATATTAAGGGTAACCCCGGCCAAAATAAAAAAAAAATGATGTGGGGGTCCCCCTAAATTCCATACCAGACCCTTCAGGTCTGGTATGGATTTTAAGGGGAAACCTGCGCCAAAATTAAAAAAAAAACATCGTGGGGTCCCCCAAAAATCCATACCAGACCCTTATCCGAGCACGCAACCTGGCAGGCCGCAGGAAAAGAGGGGGGGGACGAGAGAGCCGCCCCCCCTCCTGAACCATACCAGGCCACATGCCCTCAACATTGGGAGGGTGCTTTGGGGTAGCCCCCCAAAACACCTTGTCTCCATGTTGATGAGGACAAGGGCCTCATCCCCACAACCCTGGCCAGTGGTTGTGGGGGTCTGCGGGCGGGGGGGGCATATCGGAATCTGAAAGCCCCCTTTAACAAGGGGACCCCCAGATCCCGGCCTCCCCTGTGTGAAATGGTAAGGGGGTACAAAAGTACGTCTTCTATCATCTTCTTATCCTTGGGCCGTTCCGCACCCATGGTATGGGGGGAGGCTCCTGCTCTTCTCTTCATCTTCTTCTCTTCTTCATCTTCTCTTCTTCATCTTCTTCTCCGGGCCGCTCCGCATCCATGCTGGCATGGAGGGAGGCTCCCGCTGTGTGACGTCCCCTCTTCTGACCTGGTACGGTTCAGGAGGGGGGGCCGCTCTCTCGTCCCCCCCTCTTTTCCTGCGGCCTGCCAGGTTGCGTGCTTGGATAAGGGTCTGGTATGGATTTTTGGGGGGGACCCCACGCTGTTTTTTTTTTAATTCTGGCGTGGGGTTCCCCTTAAAATCCATACCAGACCTGAAGGGTCTGGTATGGAATTTAGGGGGACCCCCACGTCATTTTTTTTTAAAACTTTGGCCGGGGTTCCCCTTAATATCCATACCAGACCTGAAGGGCCTGGTATGGAATTTAGGTGGACCCCCACGTCATTTTTTTTTAAATTTTGGTTCGGGGGTTCCCCTGTGGGGAATTCCCATGCCGTTTTTATCAATGAACTTTTATGTGTATTGTCGGTCCAGCAATGCAATAGCCGTGAGTAGTTTTAAATGACTTTTTTCCTTTGAAATGTCATTTTGCTGTCAGACTGTTCTAAACATGGGAAACATGCGCCCCTTTACAGGCATACTATAGACACCCCCCAGCTACAAAATTTAAAGGGATATTACACTTTTATTGTTTGACTTTAAGCATTATTAAAATCACTGCTCCTGAAAAAACGGCCGTTTTTAAAACTTTTTTTTGCTTTGATCCGTGTCCCCTGGGGCAGGACCCAGGTCCCCAAACACTTTTTATGACAATAACGTGCATAGAAGCCTTTAAAATTAGCACTTTTGATTTCTCCCATAGACTTTTAAAGGGTGTTCCGCGGCATTCGAATTTGCCGCGAACACCCGAAATTCTTCGCTGTTCGGCAAACTTGCGAACAGCCGATGTTCGAGTTGAACATGAGTTCGACTCAAACTCGAAGCTCATCCCTAGTGGAGGGAAGTAAAAACTAAAAAACTAAAATAATATGGTTGCATAAGTGTGCACACTCTTAAACTAATACTTTGTTGAAGCACCTTTTGCTTTTCTTACAGCACTCAGTCTTTTTGGGTATGGCACATCTTGACTTTGCAATATTTGCTCACTATTCTTTGCAAAAACACTCCAAATCTGTCAGATTGCGAGGACATCTCCTGTGCATAGATCACCCCACAGATTCAATCAGATTCAGGTCTGGGCTCTGTCTGGACTATTTCTAAACTTTCTGGTAAAGCTTTTCCTTTGTTGATTTGGATGTATGCTTTGGGTCATTGCCATGCTGAAAGATAAAGTTCCTCTTCATGTTCAGCTTTCTAGCAGAAGCCTGAAGGTTTTGTGCCAATATTGACTGGTATTAGGAACTGTTCATAATTCCTTCTACCTTAACTAAGGCTCCTGTTCCAGCTGCAGAAAAACAGCCCCAAAGCATGATGATGCCACCACCATGCTTCATGATGGGTATGGTGTTCTTTTGGTGATGTGCAGTGTTGTTTTTGTGCCAAACATATCTTTTGGAAATATGGGCAAAAAGTTCAACCTTGGTTTCATCAGACCATAACACATTTTCCCACATCCTTTTGGGAGACTTCAGATGTGTTTTTCCAAAATGTATCCGGGCTTGGATGTTTTTCTTGGAAAGAAAAGGCTTCTGTCTTGCCACTCTACCCGATAGCCCAGACATATAAAGAATATGGGAGATTGTTGTCACATGTACCACACAGGCAGTACTTGCCAGATATTTCTGCAGCTCCTTTAATGTTTCTGTAGGCCTCTTGGCAGCCATCCTGACCGGTTTTCTTCTTGTCTTTTCATCAATTTTGGAGGGAAGTCCAGTTCTTTGTAATATCACTGTTGTGCCATATTTTCTCTACTTGATGACTGTCTTCACTGTGTTCCATGGTTTATCTAATGCCTTGGAAATTCTTTTGTACCCTTCTCCTGACTGATACCTTTTAACAATTTAACAATGAGATCCCTCTGATGCTTTGGAAGCTCTCTGCAGACAATGGCTTTTGCTGTAAAATGCGACTAAGAAAATGTCAGGAAAGACCTACTAGAACAGCTGAACTTTATTTGGAGTTAATCAGCGGCACTTTAAATGATGGAAGGTGTGTACTGACTCCTATTTAACATGAGTTTGCATGTGATTGCTTAATTCTGAACACAGCTACATCCCCAGTGTCAAGAGGGTGTGTCCACTTATGCAACCACATCATTTTATTTTTTTATTTTTACTTCCCCCTCCTAAAAGATTTCAGTTTGTTTTTAATTGAGTACAATTTATAGGTCACATTAAAGGTGGAAAAAGTTCTGAAATGATTTATCTTTGTCTCATTTTTTTACATCATAGAAACCTGACATTTTAACAGGGGCGTGTAGACTTTTTATATCCACTGTAGCTAAGGTAGTAAGGCTGAAAGGCTGTCTCCCATTTTTTAAATGTATTTTTTAATTAAAAGTGTGTTTTTAACATTTTGCTAAAAATGCAATGTCTAATGTAGGTAACAGTAATATTTATTGCTATGTTTTGCACTGGTTTAAAAGTAAGAGGTAGGGAATAAAATGTCCCCACTCCCACCACCTATGGGATCGTGGCAGACAAAAATAAGTTATATTAATAACGGTTATTAAAAAAAAAAAAAAAAAGGTGGATATATGTTTGATTTTAAAGTAGTAGCTCAAGCTTCTATAGTTGAGCTATAGTTATGGTGATGTCATATTTAAATACTAATGCCCTGTACACACGATCGGACATTGATCGGACATTCCGACAATAAAATCCATGGATTTTTTCTGACGGATGCTGGCTCAAACTTGTCTTTCGATACACACGGTCGCACAAAGTTGTCAGAAAATCTGATCGTTCTGAACGCAGTGACGTAAAACACGTACGTCGGGACTATAAATGAGGCAGTAGCCAATAGCTTTCATCTCTTAATTTATTCTGAGCATGCGTGGCACTTTGTGCATCAGATTTGTGTACACACGATTGGAATTTAGTTGCTCAGATTTTGTTGTCGGAAAATTTTATAGCCTGCTCTTAAACTTTGTGTGTCGGAAATTCCGACAGAAAAAGTCTAATGGAGCCCACACACGATCGGAATTTCCAACAACACAATCCGATCACACTTTTTCCATTGGAAAATCCAACCGTGTGTACAGGGCATAAGACTTGAGTATCACTTAATTAATTTTAATTAAGTTAATAGTTTACTTATTGATAATACATTGATTTGTTAATTATTATACCTATAAGAAAAGGGCAATGGCCTATTCAAACCACAGGTTCTTGAGTCAGGAGTATTTAATTATTAGAGCTAAGGAGTTGTGTCTACGAGCCCATTCGTTTTTACTAATTACAAATGAAATAAGTGAAGCTCAGGCGTCATCTGCCATGAAATTTTGATGAAAAAGTTGGAACTACATCATAACAGGAAAATCATATATATTTTTTTAAACCAGATACCGGGGAGGTGTGCTGGACTAAGGGCAAGTTCACACCAGAATGCGGTGCGGAAAACCCACGTTTGGGGTCTAATACTACTTTAGCTAAAGCTAGATGAAAACATGAGTCACCGCCAAACTGATGTGATTTAGCAGTTAACCATATTTAAATACACAAATGTCATCTCTTTCTTGCATCTTTTTCTATACACCATTTACATTTGTATACTTTGTTCTCATTGCTAACTTAACAGCATGTTCCCTCAATGATGGAGTTATAGGCATAATGTGATTGTGGGTTTAAAGTCAAATCTCCTTTTTCTTGATAAATAAAATTAACAGACGGCGTTATTGGTTATTTGCACTCATGCTCATCAAACAGCACCTGAATAAACAAGGAATCTAAACATGCATAATCCATGCCTGATATAATAGGGCACAGTGGTGTTCTGAGAACAGTCAAATAGTGCTTTGCTGTCATTTATTTGAGCATAATGATTGGAAGAATTAACTCATTAGTATGCTACTACACAAATATCAGATCACTGGAATTGATAATTTTATAATTGCAGAACTATGATTATGCCTAACTGTACCAATCAATTGGCCATCCCAGTC
The DNA here is from genome assembly GCF_042186555.1 of Aquarana catesbeiana. Classification (NCBI taxonomy): domain Eukaryota; kingdom Metazoa; phylum Chordata; class Amphibia; order Anura; family Ranidae; genus Aquarana; species Aquarana catesbeiana. The sequence goes on from NC_133325.1 coordinate 408,719,184, forward strand.
ATTCTACAATAGATTTATGAACCAGATGCCCTTTCTTTGATCACAGCAGAGATGAAGCTGTACGTTTGGAATGGTCATATAAGCTTAGGTTGAGAGTGACACCATTTCAGAGGAGAAGAATACTGCCCATTAATTCTGTATTACATTTCCTTATCACACAAAATTGCAATAATCACAAAACAAAATTTTCATTTTTGTCCCTGCATAGATCAGTAGATATAATATAGTAAAAAAAAACAAAAAAACCTTTGGCTGTTATAGAAAAGCGTACAACTAATTGCAAAATTACTGCATTACACGAAGTTAGCTTGATTTAAACATATATTGCATATAGATTGAACAAGATAAATTAGAACTCATGTACATGTCACCAAGATTAGAAAGTGAAAAGCATTTGAACACAAAATTGAGCATCCATTAAATCTAAAAATCATGTGTATGCAGTCATCATCATACCGTACATTTCTACAAAGCAAGTCTGAAGACCTGTCAGTCATTTTCTGTCTAAGCTATTAAAAAAATATTCAATTTCTAGCAGTGGTACTGTAATAGAACGGTGCATGCTAAACATACTTGGCTAGCTATAATGCCCTGTACACACGATCGGATTTTCCGACAACAAAACCGTAGTTTTTCTTCCGAAGGATGTTGGCTCAAACTTGTCTTGCTTACACACGGTCACACAAATGTTGTTGGAAATTCCAAACGTCAAGAACGCGGTGACGTACAACGCGTATGACGGGACTATAAAAAGGAAGTTCAATAGCCAGTGCGGCTCCTTCTGCTTGATTCTAAGCATGCGTGGACTTTTGTGCATCGGACTTGTGTACACACGATCTTAATTTCCGACAACAAAGTTTTGTTGTCGGAAAATTTGAGAACCTGCTCTCAAACATTTGTGTGTGGAAATTCCGACAGCAAATGTTTGATGGAGCATACACACGATCGGACTTTGCAAGCACAAGCTCACATCAAACATTTCCCGTCGGAAATTCCGATTCTGTGTACACGACATTACTGTTCTTATATTATGGTAAATATTAAAGTGGAACTAAACCCAATGATTTAAAGGATAAATTCACTGTTTGGGATAAATTAATAAATGCACATAATCTGCAGGAAAAAAATTGTGCATTTATTATTTTTTCCCTAGAGAGCCTGGAAAGCATTGCATCAGTGTATCACAGGTGCAATGTCAGACTCCTGCAGACAAGCCCTGCAGCCAGTGGTGGCTGGTGCTCAATATTTTGGGGGGGGCAGCAAACAAACCAGCCCCCCCACAGGAGGCAGGCATCGGCGATCAGTGCCCCCCCGCGGAAGAAGGACAGCGCCGATCAGTGACCCCCTGCGGGAGACGGACGGATGGCAGCGATCAGTGGCCTTACCTTAGGAGGCTGATGTCGATGCTTATCCTTGGTCCAGGGAAGAACCAGGGCCATTGCTTCTCCTCCTAGCCAAATAGGAAGTGGGTCCTTCTGAGACCCGAATGGCCGGAAGTCCTAAGACTCCTACAGCTTGCAGGTGCTCTCCAATTCTGAGAGGACATTCCTGGATGTCTTCTCGCTCACACAATCTGTATTTGCTGTGTCTGGTGGGCACAGCGGATCACAGTGTTTGGTACTGGGCTGCTGTGATTGTCCCAGGTACCACGTGATCACATGATTTTCATTTATGACAGCTTGCTTACTATTGTTATTGCTGTAAATGGTCACAGTGATCACATGGTACAGGGCCAACCACAACGGCCTTGTACCATGTAATAGCTGTAGCCAATCACAGCAATCACAACAGTAAATAATGAGTTAATGTAAGCCATTCATGACAGGTAAAAGTATTGCTTTTTATAGTGATCATCACTGCACAAGCAATCATAGTGTAAGATAAAAAAAATCCAGATCACCTATCACTGCACTACTCTGGTGACATTATGTTAAAAAAAAAGTAAAGAAAAGAAAAGAAAAGAAAAGAAAAGAAAAGAAAAGAAAAGAAAAGAAAAGAAAAGAAAAGAAAAGAAAAGAAAAATAAATAAGATTTGTTAGATTTTTTTTTTTTACATACTGTAATCAGTCAGTGTCCTGATCACTGCCAAAGCAGTTACAGTGTCCCTGATCACCGCCGCAGCAGTGATTGTGTCACCATAAGGTCTTATTTTTATTACCATAGGGACTTGTTCACGGATGTGTCATGTCTGATCGCTCTTCAGAGAGCATGTGAGGAAGCATTGTATTGCCTTCTCACCACTTTCTTTAACTTGGTTTACCCTTGGGCCCTGCACTTGAATGGGTCATGATTGTCAGGTGTACAGGAGATATAATTCCTTTCACATCTGCAAAGAAAAACATCACAGCAATGTTAAGCCCCATACACACGATAGGACTTTGTACAAACTTTCCCTTGGATTTTTGTACAAAGGGAGTTGGCCAGAAGTTTGTCTTGCATACAGACGAGAGGACTTTTCCAGCCAACTTTCACCAAATCACGTGGTTTTTCAGCTCTTTACCACCACCCTTTGGTCAACTTCTGTATTGTTGTCTGATATTGAGTTACTCTCGCCACTTTTATTGGCGAGATTGACACCTTGTGAGCCGGGTTCACACTGGTGCGGGGATCCGACTTGGATCCCCGTCAATGCCAGGCACTGTGTTTGGTATGAATCTTCAGGGTGAACTCCACGCCAAATTTTAAATAAAAAACCGGCATGGGTTCCCCTCCAGCACCATACCAGGCCCTTAGGTCTGGTATGGATTTCAAGGGGAACCCCCTACGCCGAAACAACGGAACCACCCCCTCCCCCAAAGCACCCACCCCCCATGTTGTGGGCATGCGGCCCCCTTTCCTGACCGGCCGGGCTGCATGCTCAGATAAGGGTCTGGTATGGATTCGGGGGGGACCCCCACGCCGTTGTTTCGGCGTAGGGGGGTTCCCCTTAAAATTCATACCAGACGTAAGGGCCTGGTATGCCCCCAGAGGGGAATTCCCCCTCGCACAGGCCGAAATAGGAAAATGTGTTTTTCCTATTGCAGCCAGCGCGAGATGTACAGTACCCTGTCGCCGAGAACCAATGCGACGGGTTCACGCTGGAAACATTCTCGAGGCCATGTACTGTAGTTTGTACAAAAGTCCGATGCTTTTGTGTACACACGATCGGACTTTGCTCCATTGGACCTTTGTCCGGAAAGTTTGTCCGTTCGCACAGCCAACAAAAGTCCGATGGAAACAGAAAAAGTTTGTCCGATGGAGCGTACACACGGTCGGATGTTGCTCCAAAACAGCTAATTTGCATGTTTGTTGTCAAAAAGTCCGATCGTGTGCTCGGGCCTTTAGATGTACACCCCCAGCCACTGCTTCTGCAACTAAAGAGGGTAGCGGTTGAGGGATGGTAAAACTGTGGCTTAACCACAAGATTTTACTCCCCCCAACCTCATGTGTGTGAAAGGGCCCTAATAGTGGAGCCAGTCACAGTTCTCTGATCACCACTACACCAGCCACAGTGTTGCCAGACCAGTACCTAGAATCAGTGTTCCTGAATGGTCTGTTTATTGACCACGTTTCTGTCTGTTGCCTGCACTGATCCTTTGCCGGCATGCTGACCATGTCTCTGCCTGCGCCTGAACTGACTTATCTGCATTTTCGACTGACTATGTTCCTGCAAGACACCAGTCCCAATCATCCCCTGGGGACAACTGCACTCCTGGAACCACAGGAACTTATTTGTTCTTCCTTTCTTTAGCCTCCTGTACCTCCTGGCCAGTGAACATGGCATTCTTGGAGGCAAACATGTACCAGTAGGCTAGGCTTGCTTGGCTTATAAGAATTGGGATTGCTATATGTGACAATACAATAAGCTATATTCCCTGACCACTCATATAGAGGCAACCATTGCAGTACTTTGCTTTTGAAATAATTGGTTGATTTGTGTGATACACAAGATGAAATGTTTGGTACATAATCAGTCCAGGCACTGAAAACACACATGTGGTATTGCCATACTTACTTAGACGTAGCAGAATGTTTTTTGTTGGGTTGTAATTCTAAGTATGCCCACGCTGTATGTGAAAAATAGCTTAAATAAAAATAAGTAAATAAGTAAATTAACAACATTTTCTAAAAAAAAATATTTTAATTTTACTCCGCATTTTCCAAAAACTTGTGGCAAAAAAGGATGTTATCAAAAGACTATCTAGAGCCTCCAAAAATGTGATATGTAATCAGGAAATAAGATGCATAATTTACGTGTGATTTATGCTCCTTGAAAGCTCAAAAAGGCTCCTTTGGGCCCCTTTGTGTGGCTAGACTGTGAAAAAAATCTCACACATATGATATTCTCATACTCAGGAGGCATAGAATAACGTGTTTTGGGGTGTAATTATAAGTATGCCTATGCTTTGTGTGAGACATAACTTGTTAAAATGACAAATTTGTGAAAAAAAAAATTGATTTCATTTCTCAATTTTCCAAAAAATTGTGACAAAAAGTTACAACTTCAAACTCACCATGTCTCTTACTAAATACCTTGGACTGTCTATTTTCTAAAAAGGGGTCATTTGGGGGGTACTGGTACTGTCCTGGCATTTTAGGGCCTCAAGAAAGGAGAGACTGTAGGTAGTCAGCATATCAGGACTGATCAATTTTCAGATATATACTGTATTTATTTATATATATATATACATATATATAAGAAAAATGTGTTCTCAAAATGTTCAGTATTTTTTCATTTACTTAGCAAATAAAAAAGTGGCAATTAAATACCACCAAAAGAAAGCTCTATCTCTCTGAAAAAATGATAACATTTTTTTATATGGATACAGTGTTGCATGGGTTATTTACAAAAGGCAAATCCACTTTGCACTACAAGTGCATAGTACACTTTGAAGTGCAGCCACTGTAGATCTGATGGGGACATGCAAGGAAAATAAAAGACAACATTTTAGCTTGCACATGATTGGATAATAAAGTCAGCAGAGCTTCCCCTCATTTCAGATCTACCCCTCAGATTTACAGCAACTGCACTTCCAAGTGCACTTTCAGTGCAATTTCAAGTGCACTTTGCACTTGTAGTTTGCACTTGTAGTGCAAAGTGGATTTTCCTTTCGTAAATAACCCCCTAATTTATTGTCATTCCAATTGTGGCAGCACAGGAAAAACTTAAAAATGGCCTGGGCAGGAAGGGGGTGAAAGTGTCTGTTATTAAGGGGGTACATTAAAACAGTGGATGAAAAAAAAAACTATATAGATCTTTAAAAATAGGTGTATAATTTGTTTAGGTATGCAAATTAGTTATAGTTATTGCAAGGTTAACCAACACATGCTTTCACTGCTACATTTGTCTTGAGCTTGCATCCAACACAACAGGGTTAAAAATCTAAAGCTTGGCTGTCTAATGCTGCGTACACACGAGCGGAATGTCCGATAGAAAAAGTCCAATGGAAGCTTTTCATCATATATTCCAATCATGTGTATGCCTCATCTGATTTTTTTTTTAGAAAATTCTGACAGACCTAGAAATTGAACATGTTCTAAATATTTTCGACGGAACCAATTCCTATCGGGAAAACCGCTCGTCTGTATGCTGTTCCGACGGACCAAAAACGACGCATGCTCTGAAGTAAGTACGAGATGGAAGCTATTGGCTACTGGCTATTGAACTTCCTTTTTCTAGTCCCGTGTTGTACGTCGCCACGTTCTTGGCGGTCGCACTTTGGTCAGACTTTGGTGTGACCGTGTGTAGGCAAGACCGCTTGAATGGAATTCTGTCGGAGTTCCGTCGGAGAAACCCTGGGAGTTTATTCCGACGGCAAACCCGGTCGTGTGTACAGGGCATAACAGGGATCAATTCATAGAATGTAACATGGTTAAGCAACCAGTAAAATAAAACTTTACCTTTGTCCTAGCAGATAATTAATGATTAGAAGCAGCAGACCACATACTGTATCTTCTAACCTCAAAGCAAATTCACAACAATAGCTCAAAAAAAAATAGCAACCACTGGCCATTTTGTTAAATTTATATCTATACAAATCAATAAGCATTAATCAAATACATCTATTAAACATATAAATGTATAAAATATTGGAAAGCAAATAATTTATTGTGAATGCAATAACATGTGCAGCTTTGTGATTAAATTGACATAGTAGAATAAGGATCTGTGTAAGTTGCACATTGAACAAGGCGTATAAACACCTGCATAAGAGGTTCTCAAACTGTGAGGCTACCAGTGGCATCACTAGGGTTGGTGTCACCTGGTGTGGTAAAACGTGGTGTAACCCCCCCCCCCGCATATTGTGCCGGACCTTCAGAGCACTGTGCCGTAACTACAGCTGGAGTCAGCGAACGAAGAAGGAAAAACAGGATGAAGATGGAAGCCCTCTCAGCGGTGAGAGCGTGCTGCTGGAGGGCTTAATTCTAAGGTAAGAATTTCATAATGTGCTAGTATGCGGTGCATATTAGCACATTATGCTATTAATTTACAGGGGAACGTTGTTTTTAAATTTTTATTGCAGCGGTTTACTACCACTTTACCATCTAAAAAAGTCCACAACAGAGTCCTTATAAGGATTGCTCAAATATTGGAGCGCAGTTCAGAGAATGGAGTGCCGCACAAGAAACCCATCACCTTCACACAATCACACTGCCTCTTACCATCATGATTTGACCCTCTCAAAGGAAAGGTCAAATAGTGCAGTTTGGATTATCCTAGTCAAGAAGACCCCTGGTGAAAATGGACAGTCAAACTATTCTCCGACCAGTACACTCTAAAAGTCCCAATGAAAAACTCAGAGTACTTCACACACAGCTCTGAGTGCTCCCAGCCCAGGGGGTCAGCTCTCCTCCTTGCATAAGGACTCTGTTGTGGACTTTTTTAGGTGTTAATATTTGAAAGCCTCACAAATACATCCTTAGCATTGTCTGCTGTGCTCAGGGTCAGATGCCATCCAGTACAGGGATCTCTGGATGGAACCTGTCCCTGGGGACAGCAGACAATGGCATTATTGACATTGATGATTGATTCAAATTTTTGGAACTGACCTGCTGATGGCCCCACGGGGAAGATGGCAAGATGCTGTGTGTCACTGTTACGGCAACATCATGACTAGATGGATGCCCACCCCCCGGGCCCGGGACCCTGACAGAAACCAGCGATGCCATTGGCTCCTTATCACACCAGCTTATGCTCAGCTACACCTGGGCAGCAGCTAGGTAACAACATGACTGCTGAGTGGAGTGGATCTGGATGAATGGACAGACACCAGCGCTGAACGATCACGTTATTGGCCACCCTCTCTGCCCCCCATCCCTTAAAGACTATCACTCTCAGGGCAACTGCTGCAGCAGTAAGGGGAGGAAAAACACTGGGCTAGCACAGAACTCTGTCCCGCCATGTTCCGGCTGAAAAAAGCCCTGCCTCCAGACACCACCTTCAGGTCGGGAAGGCGTCACCTCTCAGCGGGTGTTACCCGGGTGTGGTCCGCACCCCTCACATCCCCATAGTTTTTTTGTTTTGGCACATGACTGGGTGTTCTTTGCAAAATAAAATTTCACCTCATTCACTAAGCTCTGGGGAAAACTAACTTGCAAAGTGAATAGCCTATTTGCCTTTAGTAAGTCAACCCCATAGATTGTTTTGTTAATGATACTTTACTGATTTGAGAACATGACTCTGGTATGAAAGTCATGTTTGAAAGATTCAGGAAAAAGAGAGTTAAATGCGACACAGGAAAAAAAAATCTGACATGGGACCACCTGAAAGCAAAAAAAAAAGTTGAAGACTGGAGATAACCAGGTGCAAATTACGCCACCCCTGACCTGTATTACCACCTCAGCGCTATGTTAATAAATGTCAAAACCCTACCAAAGCTGCCACTTAACAATAAAATGTATATAAACCGAATTCACCAAAAGAAAATTATAGATGAAATAGTGGCGCTTATCCCCAGGTGGGGAGATGCCAGACACTCTTATCCAGGCAGTGAGCTGAATACAGACGTGACTAGAGAAAAAGTGAATAAACATATATTGCTAAATAAATAAAATAAAATAAATTATTCAATAAATTCAATATGAGCTAATATAAATTATAACACTCAGTGAAAGTGATATACAAATATATAAATCCAAGAAAAAATATATAATGTAAATTGAACACAGTAAATATCTATAAAGTCCAGAAACCAATCAATCGTGAAAAATAATCGTGAAAATATTTGAAGAAAGTCCAAAAAAAGAGAGTGAGGGTGACTCCAAAACTGCTCAGCTGTGTTTTCAAACATCCACCACACCTCTGTGACGTGAATCCACTCCCTGCTGAAATTCAAACTCACCAGCTGTTAAGGCCTCTCACTCTCGTGTTTGGCCTGACAGAGCCTCTAACCCACTTACATGGGGGTTAACATGCGAGCATACACCTCCACTGCTCCATAGGAACACCGCTTTTCTCAGGTTGGTAGTATGACATAAAAATAAAAGAAGCTCCAATAGTGTAATCTCGTTGAAAAGATTTAATCACATATAAAACAACTTGTAATGAACTCACATTTAAAATAAAATAACAGGTAAGTCACTTCACGGCAAATGGAGAACTCCGACAGCACAGCAAGCAATAGCAACTGAAATAACAACAGGCAGGCCACGGCAGACCCAGGAGGTGTGTGTGCTCACGTTCGTCTCACCCGTCCGCAGCACTCGTCCCTTCACTGGAGCTCTGCTCTGTCCCCCTTCACTCCCTCCTCTAGCACTCGTGTGAGATCGCCGTGTAGCTACGCCCCGACATGTTTCATCATAAAGATTTAATCATGGGGTTTTTAATCATGATAATTTATATTAGCTCATATTGAATTTATTGAATAATTTATTTTATTTAATATTAATTTTTCCTTTTTGGGATTTTTAGCAATATATGTTTTTTCACTTTTTCTCTAGTCACGTCTGTATTCAGCTCACTGGCTGGATAAGAGTGTCTGGCATCTCCCCACCTGGGGATAAGCGCCACTATTTCATCTATAATTTTCTTTTGGTGAATTCGGTTTATAAAAAAAAAAAGTTCTCAAAAACTGATAATTACAAAATTTACTCCACATATTGTTGCTTTTTTACCACATTATGCAGAGCTTTTAAACAAAAACTCAGGCTTTCAGTGAGAATTTACATACAATAAAGTCTTTGACAAAATAAAACAGTTTTTTCTAATGGTGCAATAAAAGCATAGAATGAGATTTCCAAAAAAACCTAACAATTGAAGTTGACACCTCCAAACAAGAACTCTGTACTGTGTTTGTAGCAAGAAGAGGAAACCAGTCATTTATGTATCTAAATCAATGAAAGAGCAGTCATTAGCTATGTACCAAGAAAAAAATGAAGATGTATGCTATTATAATTCAAAATATGCTTTCCTTTCATCATGTGATGATTAACTGTGAAACCATATCACAAAGTGGTGGAGATTTTGCATTTCCCATACTTAGAATACAAAGGATGTTGCTTTGCCTGCAGAAATACAATACAATAGTGTCGTACAAGCCTGGAATCATGGTCTTTAGTTTGCATTAAATAATTAATCAATTTAATAAATAAGGTTTGCTAATGTATTATGTATAGTGTGTTGCAAAAGTATTCACCCCCTTGGCTTTTTACCTATCTTGTTACATTACAGCCTTTATTTCAATGTTTTTTTAGTCTGAATTATATGTGATGGATTAGAACATAATAGTCTAAGTTGGTGAAGTAAAATTAGAAAAAAAAAAATATATATATAACTATATATAAAACTATTTTTCAGAAATAAAAAAACGAATAATTGGCATGTGCGTATGTGTTCACCCCCATTGTTATGAAGCCCATAAAAAGCTCTGGTGCAACCAATTACCTTCAGAAGTCACATAATTAGTGAAATGATGTCCACCTGTGTGCAATCTAAGTGTCACATGATCTGTCATTACATATACACACCTTTTTGAAAGGCCCCAGAGGCTGCAACACCTAAGCAAGAGGCCCCACTAACCAAACACTGCCATGAAGACCAAGGAACTCACCAAACAAGTAAGGGACAATGTTGTTGAGAAGTACAAGTCAGGGTTAGGTTATAAAAAAAATCTAAATCATTGATGATCCCTAGGATGGCACAACAGCAAACCTGCCAAGAGATGGCCGCACATCAAAACTCACGGACCCGGCGAGGAGGGCATTAATCAGAGAGGCAGCACAGAGACCCAAAGTAACCCTGGAGGAGCTGCAGAGTTCCACATCAGAGACTGAAGTATCTGTACATAGGACAACAATACGAGTTTTGAGTTTGCAAAAAGGCATGTGGGAGACTCCCAAAATACATGGAGGAAGGAGCTTTGGTCTGATGACACTAAAATTTAACTTTATGACCATCAGTGGCAAGACAGAAGCCTTTTCTTTCCAAGAAAAACATCCAAGCCCGGATACATTTTGGAAAAACACATCTGAAGTCTCCCAAAAGCATGTGGGAAAATGTGTTATGGTCTGATGAAACCAAGGTTGAACTTTTTGCTCATATTTCCAAAAGATATGTCTGGCACAAACCCAACACATCACATCACCCAAAGAACACCATCCCCACAGTGAAACATGGTGGTGGCAGCATCATGCTGTGGGGATGGTTTTCAGCAGTCGGGACTGGAAAACTGGTCAGAGTTGAGGGAAAGATGGATGGTGCTAAATACAGGGATATTCTTGCGCAAAGCCTGTACCACTCTGTGTGTGATTTGAGGCTAGGACGGAGGTTCCAGCAGGACAATGACCCCAAACACACTGTTAAAGCAACACTTGAGTGGTTTAAGGGGAAACATGTAATGCCCCGCACACACGTCGGACATTGATTGGACATTCCGACAACAAAATCCTAGGATTTTTTCCGACGGATGTTGGCTCAAACTTGTCTTGCATACATACGGTCACACAAAGTTGTTGGAAAATCCGATCGTTCTGAACGCGGTGACGTAAAACATGTATGTTGGGACTATAAACGGGGCAGTAGCCAATAGCTTTCATCTCTTTATTTATTCTGAGCATGCGTGGCACTTTGTGCGTCAGATTTGTGTACACACGATCGGAAATTCCGACAACGGATTTTGTTGTCGGAAAATTTTATAGCCTGCTCTCAAACTTTGTGTGTCGGAAAATGTGTGATGGAGCCCACACACGGTCGGAATTTCCGACAACAAGGTCCTATCACACATTTTCTGTTGGAAAATCCGACCGTGTGTATGGGGCATAAATAAGTTGTAATGACCTAGTCAAAGCCCAGACCTCAATCCAATAGAAAATCTGTAGTCATACTTAAAGATTGCTGTTCACAAGCTCAAACCATCCAACTTGAAGGAGCTGGAGCAGTTTTGCAAGGAGGAATGGGCACAAATCCCAGTGATAAGATGTGACAAGCTCATAGAGACTTATTTAAAGCGACTTGGAGCTGTGATAGCCGCAAAAGTCGGGCTCTACAAAGTATAGACTTTAGGGGGGTGAATAGTTATGCACATTGACATTTTCTGTTATTTTGTCTTATTTGTTGTTTGCTTCACAATAAAAAAAAAACATCTTCAAAGTTGTGGGCATGTTCTGTAAATGATGCTAATTCTCAAACAATCCATGTTAATTCCAGGTTGTGAGGCAACAAAACACGAAAAATGCCAAGGGGGGTGAATACTTTTGCACGGCACTGTATATGATGTATACGAGTACACCTATCAGTGGAACTGGATAACCTGCTAAATTCTGCTTCCAGCTCCCAGTCTTACAGCTGAACTCCAGAAATTCAACCACTTTTTAATATGTGCTGGATTACTATAGAATAAGTGCAATGAGGTGCATGCCATCACGGGGACTTTTCTCTATAATTCACAAAATACAATTTTACTGAGTGCTGGGACTACCGCAATTGCTATACTTCCAAGAGTACAGTGAGAGCTGTACTTGTACTCCCGACACTCAATAAAACTATGAATTGTAAATAAAAGAGAAAAGTCAATGGGGTGCATTCACCCCGTTTGTCTTAACCCGAAGTACTGTAAGTCAGGACATTTTACAAAGTGGTTGAATTCCTGGAGTTCCCCTTTAACTATTTACAGTCAAATAAACAGAAGAAACATGAGTTTAACCTGTCAAACATCACCATGCATTTGAGTACACCTATCAGTGAAACTGGATCACCGGCTAAATTCTGCTTCCAACTTCCAGTCTTAAAGTCCACTCTTCTGGTACAAGCTTCAGCAGCTGCAGAGTCATTTGCAATTTTCTGCCTGCCTCTCCCCTCCTCCTGTCCAATCACAGATCGCTTTGTACTATATGAACTCATTTACAAAATGCAAAGCCTTCTGTGAATAAACAGCAGAGGGAAGGGTTAGCAGGGTGGCCGTTTTGTGAGAAAGCAGTGTCTTCTGTCAGAGCAATGGCAGTTTAGTGGTAGCCATACTGGGATTGCTCAATACAACTGTAAATTATAAAAAAAAGAGATAAGTCCACGAGATGGCATGTACTTTGTTGAACCTAACTCATAGTAGCCAGCACATTTTACAAAGTTGCTGGATTCCTGAAGTTTAGCGTTGGCTATTTAAATTAACCGAATAAAAAAATCTGTTTATCCTAACATTTGCTCTTCAAGGCAAAAGAAAATGTGACTCAATACAATTCCATGTATATAGTGTAAATCATAGGTGTGCGCAGGAGGTGTGCTGGGTGTGCCTTGGCACATCCTAATCACTCTGTGCAGTGCAGATTCTCCCTGCTGATATCTCACCAAAGCCTCCCAATGGGGCTCCTAAAAAAATTGTAAAAAAATAATAAAAAAATAAAATGAATAAAAATAAATAATTATTGACACCGTCCACTGCTCTACTGACACCATCCTCTGCCCTGCTGACAAGTCCACTGCCCTACTGACACCATCCACCATCCACCATCCACATCTACTAACACTGTCCATGTTGTGTTGTCTGGAGTTCTCTCTTTAAAAACTGGAACTCGCTATTTGCTTCTGCTATAGAAATGTTATATTAACAAAGGAGCCTGCTTTCCGATTATGGTTTCAAAAGCCACTTTAACCTACTCTAGTGACATAAATGCAGCAAGCAGATTACAAGATGAATCACCATAGAAGAATTACGAGCGGCTCTAGTTGCTAAACACTTTCTTCTTGGCTTCTGTCTAATTGGAGCAAATAACATACTGCTACAGAAAAAAGAAAATATATCTGTCTGGTCCATTTCTATAACCTGCACAACGCTAAGTTGACTCAGATTTAGGACACTCCACGTGAACAATCTGTTCTTTGCCAAGGAGAACTGGCAGGCCTGCGGACAATCACTCCCCAGGTAAAAGAAAGAAATCAAAACATCCTTATTATCCAAGATGACACACAGGACACATTGTAAATAACTATTAATGGTTTCTCTTGGTAACCCATCCCAAGCATCCTACCTCTACTTTGGTTTCAAAGCAAAATTGTGTCTATTTACTGCTGTTTGAAACAGTGTGAGTTTGTACATGTAATTGGCAATGGAATGGAAATGAACGTGTACTTTATGAGCAATAAGGCACTGTAGGGTTGGTATTGTTCAGCTGCAATCAGACGTATTGGCTGTGTAGGGAGGAACTGGCCAAATAAGGGACTTGTCTGACCACCTGAGAGGAGTAATTATATTGCAAACAATAAACTTAAAGAATAGGCTGGAGATGTTTTCCTTTTTTTAACAAGAGAAAGATTTTCTGCATCCGGTAGTTGAGACACCCAGGAAATAATGTACAAGAGCAGAGGTGAAGAAAAATCACGTATTACACAGAGCAGCACAGACAGTGAATAATAATTTCCCTGTTATTCACCGTTCAGGCGTGCACAGCAGAAATATTATTTCTGTTAACCGATTAAAGTAATAAACCATCAACACTGTATGATAATGTATTTATGTATGAGCAAAAATGTTTTCATACCTCCACTGGAATAATATATATATATATATATATATATATATATATATATATATAAAAAGCCCCCTCACTAACCTAAAATCTTTAACATGTTAATGTAATTTCATTTCATTTACATTTTTTCTTCTCTGCAGCTTTCCAATAACCACTTCAGCTCTGGAATATTTACCCCCCTTCATGGCCAGGCCATTTTGCAATAGGGCACTGCATTAATTTAACTGAAAATTGCGTGGTCGTGCAATGCTGTAATGACACTTACTGGGAAGGAGTTAACCTCAGGGGAAATCAAAGGGTTAAAGTGGATGTAAACCCACTCTCATCCTTTCTAAACTACTGCCATAGTGGTTATCTATATGGATATACATGCCTCCTGCATGTATCCATACCTGTCAAATGTCTCCCCTCTGTCTATTATGAGACCCAAAAAACTGCAGATTCTGTGGGTGGGTCTGTTGTCCGGAGCTTGGTGGGTGGAGTCGTGATGTCAGTAGACTCCCCTCCCACCTCTACACTCCCCTTGTCAACATGCATTTTCTCCTGTGTATTTCTTACACTGAACTTCTGCTATGATCACTAACATCCAGTCAAAATCAAGAAAGGCTATCCTATGACTTCAACATGCCCAATCATGCTGAGGTGTGGAGCAGCCAATCCTGGGAGGGCTGGAGAAGAAAGAAGGAGGGGTTCTGAAGTAAACAGAATGTCTCTCAGGCTCATGCATGAGATATGTAAATCACCTGTCACTCACAGCAAGGGGGAGAAACGGACTCCTATTTCCCTGTCTGTCCGTTTTTTATCTCACTGAAAAAAGATAAGAGGACTGCTCAGAGCTGGATTAACTATTCTTGGTATGACTGGGCACAGATGACATGAAATCCTATACCATACAAGGTGCAAGCCTTAATTAAATTTTTTTTTTTCGGGTTTACATTCACTTAACTGTATGCCTAGCCTGTGTTTTCCTACAGTGTGGGAGGTGCTTTAACTAGGGGAAGACATGGATACATGTCTCTGCTTTGCAGAGACACAGGATCCATCCCTTCCCTCTTGTCAGAACGGTTATCTGCCTTGTTTACATAGGCAGACTGCTGTTCTGTGTCCCTGCAAGATAGTTGAGGGGTGCCAGCAGACATCAAGCCCGCTGTACCCATTGAACAGCTCCCGCTGTGATTATACACAGATGACAGCTGCCACAGATGACAGCTGATTATACACAGATGACAGTGATGTGCATTTGCGCCCGCTACCCGGAAGAGCCAGATCACGTATATATACGTGATCTGGCGCACACCTGCCACCCTGTAGAAGTAAAACTGCTATAGGGTGGTCAGCAAGTAGGTAAATAAAATAATACTTGGCTATCCTGCCTTGTTCAGATACTTCCTGGAATAGGGTGACAATTCTCTGTCCCTTTATCCCAATTGTGTCATGCAGGATTCCAAAGCAGGCTAAAAGTGGTTATTTTGATACATTGCATGGTCCAATGTTGTCACCATCAGATAATCCACCCTGAGAACTGGCATGCAATCATTGCTGGAGTGCATACAGTGCCTTGCAAAAGTATTTACCCCCTTGGCATTTTTCGTGTTTTGTTGCCTCACAACCTGGAATTAACATGGATTGATTGAGAATTTGCATCATTTAATTTACCGAACATGCCCAAAACAAATGTGCATAACTATTCACCCCCCTAAAGTCAATATTTTGTAGAGACACCTTTTGCGGCTATCACAGCTCCAAGTCACTTTGGATACGTCTCTATGAGCTTGCCACATCTTACCACTGGGATTTTTGCCCATTCCTCCTTGTAAAACTGCTCCAGCTCCTTCAAGTTGGATGGTTTGCGCTTGTGAACAGCAAACTTTAAGTCTGACCACAGATTTTCTATTGGATTGAGGTCTGGGCTTTGACTAGGCCATTACAACACATTTACATGTTTCCCCTTAAACCACTCAAGTGTTGCTTTAGCAGTGTGTTTGGGGTCATTGTCCTGCTGGAAGGTGATCCTACCGTCCTAGCCTCAAATCACACACAGAGTGGTATAGGTTTTGCTCAAGAATATACCTGTATTTAGCACCATCCATCTTTCCCTCAACTCTGACCAGTTTCCCAGTCCCGACTGCTGAAAACCATCCCCACAGCATGATGCTGCCACCACCATGTTTCACTGTGGAGATGGTGTTCTTTGGGTGATGTGATGTGTTGGGTTTGCGCCAGACATAGCGTTTTCTTTGATGGCCAAAAAATTTAATTTTAGTCTCATCAGACCAGAGCACCTTACGCCATACATTTTGGGAGTCTCCCACAAGCCTTTTCGTAAACTCAAAGCGTGACATTTTGTTTTTTGCTGAAAGTAATGACTTTCTTCTGGCCACTCAATCATAAAGCCAAACTCTATGGAGCGTACGGTTTATTGTCGTCCTATGTACAGTTACTCCAGTCTCTGCTGTGGAACTCTGTAGCTCCTCCAGGGTTACCTTAGGTCTCTGTGCTGCCTCTCTGATTAATACCCTCCTTGCCCGGTCCGTGAGTTTTTGTGCGTGGCTGTCTCTTGGGAGGTTTGCTGTTGTGCCATGTTCTTTCATTTGGTTATGTTAGGCGTTCCCTCCCACTGCTTGTAAAAGCAGTCCAGAGGCTAATTAGCCACTAGGATTTCTTTTACATGAAAGCCGACTGCTGGCTGAAAAAAATGCTACCAAGATGATTCCTAAACCTGCAGGCATCATTTGGGTATAACCACTCAAAGTCCAGCAACATACCAGTACGTTGCTGGTCCTTGTTGGGCATACATTTGTATTGTTCTTTTTTTCATGCAGCCTGTGGGCTGAACGAAAAAAAGAGATTGATCGGTGGGTTTCACCTCCTACATTGCTGGAGTCTCTGATTTACGTATCGTGGGAGTAAACGCTGTTGCTGTCAAGATGCATAAATCAGTGCTGCAGCTGAATGGCGTACCTGCTAAGCAAATGATAGTTAACAATAAAAGAAAGTAACATTACAGTATAACAGTAAGACATACCATACCTGCAAAGCAAATACAATAAAACATAGTAAAAATAAAACATTTTTAACGCAATCTGTACCTAAAAAATATATGCCGAAGCATGGGGGCAATCCGCCCCTAATGTTAGGGGCAAATTGCCCCTCCACCCCTGCCCCCATGTTTCAGCATATATGCTCTTTTTTTTTAACTGTGATGGTGAAATCACCTTGTACAGTGCTGGAGTTGCTGATTTACGCATCGTGGGAGCAAACGCTGTTGCTGTCAAGATAAATAAATCAGTGCTGCAGCTGAATGGTGTACCTGAAAACAAAAAAATGGTTAACAATAAAACACGGTAAACAGTAAAGTATAAAAGAATTACATACCTGAAAAGCAAACATGATAAAACATAGTAACAATAAAACATTGCATTGCAGAATACAGTAAAAAAGAGCAGAACAATAGAGAGAGAATAGAGAGAGAGAGGACAATAGAACAACAACTATTTTTTTTAAATTTATTTTATATATTTTTTTAACTTTTTTTTTACACTTTTATTTGTAACTGTAACGGTTGTAGTGGTTGTAACAGTTGTAGTGTTGTAACGGTTGTACTGGTTGTAACGGTTCGGTTCCAGGTTCGGGTCTCCCAAAATGCGATGGCATCTTTGGAGACCCTGTGAAAGTGTGTCCTAGTCTGTGCAGTGCTGTACCCTACGCTAATACTCCACTAGTGTGTGGTAGCGTTCAAAATATTCACCAATGCAAAGACAAGGATGGTCAGGACAAGAGGGACAATAATAGCGGGTGTCATGCCTATATCTGCGCTTTCTACAAACACAATATTTTCTTTGGGGGGCTCGTTGGGTAGAGGTACCAGGGAGAACATACGTAAAATGCCCCTCATGCAGGCGGCTTACCGCATTTGGACTGGGAAGTTGGGCCACAGCATCTGGAAACAGAAGGGGTGTGATGATCTCTTTCTGGAATTTAAGGAAGGATCCAGTTCGTCCTGAAGCTTTGTATAGCACATTCAGCAGAGCCAATTGAAATTAAGTATACAGACACTTTTTTGTACCAGCGCCTGGCCTTACAGGCAACTAGGTACAGTGCCAACAACTGGTCGTTGAGGTCCACCCCTCCCATATTAAGGTTATATTCATGGACACAGAGGAGTTTCTCCACAACACCAGTCGTCGTAGGAATTTGGACCGTCATGTCTGCGTGAAGGGAGGACAGAACAAAAACATTCCGATTATCCCTTCACTTCACAGCGAGCAAATTATTACACTTCAAGCAGACTCTTTACCCCAGTCTAAGACGAGAATCTACAAGCCGCTGGGGTAAGCCCCGGCGATTAGATCGCATGGTGCCACATGTGCCAATTCCATGATCAAACAAGTGACTAAAAAGTGGCACGCTTGTGTAATAATTGTCCACATACAAGTGGTACCCCTTTCCGAATAAGGTGACACCAAGTCCAACACAATCTTACCAGCACTACCTATGTGGTCTGGGCAGTTCTCCGGCTCTACGTGACTATCTCTTCCCTCATAAACCATAAAACTATGTCACAGAGCTTATACATCTTGACCCCATATCTGGCACGCTTGCTGGGAAGTGAGGCCTCGGGAGAAGAGGCCTCACTTGAAGACAAGCGGCCAGAAAACGTAATCAGGGACTCATTAATGCAGACAACTTGATCGAGAGTAAACAAAGCTGCAAATTGTTGGATGAAGTGGTTTACGAGGGGCCGAATTTTGCAGAGCTGATCGCATCCAGGGTCACCCCAAGGACAACAGAGTTAATTATCATTGAAGTGCATGAACCGCAAGATCTGCTCGTATCGTGCCCTGGCCATGGAGGCAGAGAAAATGGGCATATGGTGAATTAGGGTCAGTGGACCAATATGACCACAACTCACTCTTTTTAGTTATGCCCATGAGGAGGGATAGGCCCAGACAGGTTTTAAATTCAGAAACCATAATAGGTTTCCATTCTCTGGCAAGGGTCAAATGGCGATTAATTGACCAGCATACAAATTGCTTTGGTCCACAATAGATCTATAGAGATCGTCTGTGAAAAACAGCAAATAAAAATCAAGTGACGTAAAATCAACTGTTTCCACCTGAACTCTGGGTTGGCCAGTGAATGGGGGAAGTGGTACAGAAGTGGTGTGCTCCCAATTAGGATTGGCAAATTCCGTAGGGAGGGCACTATGGGCTTGACGGGCCTGTGTTAGTCTTCTTCTTGGTGGCTGTGGGACACTAGTTGTGCTAGCCACCTCACCAGCTTGAACTGCACTTATGGGACTCGCCACATCACCACGTGATACTGCAGTGCTGGTTTGACTACTGCCAGGGTGTGCTAGACCGCTGGTGTTTGTTAGTTCACCAGAAAGATGAGCGGCACTAGTACTAGCTCTCTGCTCCATACGAGAGCCCTGCAGTTCTTGCACCTCAACAACAGAAGAAGAACGGGGTCGGGTACGCCTGACCTTGGCAGGGACCACTACGTCGTCGGAGCTATCTGTCAGGGTACTGCTGCTGTCTACAGGTTCGTATTCTGAGCCTGAATCTGACAGATCAGTGACTTCCTCTTCACTATCTGTCATGCTCAGAAATGTCTAGGCCTCTTCACTATTGTACCATCGATTTGAAATCTTGGTCTCTAAATTTACTGGTACAGTAGTGAAACTCACAGGAAAAAGAGCTCCTGACTGTCAGTGATGGATTCAAACGCTACCAAAAAAACTGTTAGCATTCACAGGGATCAGGCCTGACTCTGCGAACGCTGCAGTTATGTGTGTTGTGTTTTTTTAAGTGACAGTGATCGATTGATACTGCACTTGGGTGGGCTGGGCTGGGCGGAAGGGCTAAACGCAGGTGCTAGCAGGTATCTGGGCTGATTCCACTAACGCTGCATTTTTGGGAACCCTAAACTATTGGGGATGCTAATATAGTTCCGATCAGATCAAAGATATCGATCCGTTCAGACACTATACTACTAAGGGAGGTGTATGGTGCGTGCATGGGTGTTAGCGCTACTGGAACTAATTTGACACTGCCTGGGGCGAGGCAGACCCTGACTGATGCTAAAACCTAACTGATATCACCCGCCAGGTGATAGGGGGTTAAACCTTTATTGGATAATATACGCGGGTGCCTTGACACAACTAACAAAACAGCATCACCCGTAACACTAATATGGTGATCACTGGTGACAAGGGGTGAAAGGGTTAACTAGGGGGCAATCAGGGGGTTAAAACCTTTATTAGGTAATATATGGGGGTACCTGACGCTATAAAACCTGACAGTGAAACTAATCAAATACAGCGATCAGAAAAAAGATTGATTAGTGACACTGACGACAGAGGGGTGAAAGGGTTAACTGGGGGGCGATCAAGGGGTTAAACCTTTATTAGGGGGGTTAAGGGGGGTACCCTAGACCTAACAGGGCTTACTACTAACTGCCCTAACACTTATTACAGTCACAAATTACACCAAGGCAGTGATAAGTGAAAAATCTGAAAACTGCAGATGGTGACAGTGACAGGGAGTGAATGGGTTAACTTTGGGGGCGATCGGGGGGTGGCAAGTGTACCTGTGTGTACTGGTGTTAGTGTAGTGTTGAGAAACTCATGGTAAAATGTCTTCTCTCCTCTCACTGGAATCGAAAAAGCTTCACGAGGAGAGATGACATCACTTCCTCCTGTCTGTGTTTACACTTACAGAGACAGGGGAAGGATTTCATTCGTTAGGACTGATCTGCAGGTCCAGGCCAGAAAACATTGGCTGGGACCTGAGGACTGAGGACTGATCCTTTCTCTAGGGAATCCGACCACCGCGGGCGGGGGGGGGGGAGTACAGGTACACCCATTTGCCCACCCGTGCCATTCTGCCGACATACATCAGCGTGCAGTGGTCGGCAACTGGTTAACAGGTTTTCTTCTAAGATTGCCCTGTATTTGGCTCCATCCTTCTTCCCATCAACTTTGACCAGCTTCCCTGTCCCTGCTGAAACAAAGCATCCCCACAACATGATGCTTCCGCCACCATGTTTCATGGTGGGGATGGTATATTCGGGGTGATGTGCAGTGTTAGTTTTCCGCCACACATAGTGTTTTGTTTTTAGACCAAAAAGTTTAATTTTGGTCTCATCTGACCAGAGCACCTTCTTCCACATGTTTGATGCGTCCCCCACATGGCTTCTCGCACACTGCAAACAGGACTTCTTTTGACTTTCTTTCAACAATGGCTTTCTTCTTGCCACTCTTCCATGAAGACCAGATTTGTATAGTGCATGACTAATAGTTGTCCTGTGGACAGATTCTCTCACCTGAGCTGTAGATTTCTGCAGCTCCTCCAGAGTTACCATGGGCCTCTTGGCTGCTTTTCTAGTTATTGCTCTCCTTGCCCGGCCTGTCAATTTAAGTGGACGGCCATTTCTTGGTAGGTTTGCAGTTGTGCCATTTTCGAATGATGGATTGAACAGTGAGATGTTCAAAGCTTGGAATATTTTTATATAACCTAACCCTGTTTTAAACTTCTCCACAACTTTTTTCCTGACTTGTCTGGTGTGTTCATTGGCCTTCATGATGCTGTTTGTTCACTAAGGTTCTCTAACAAACCTCTGAGGGCTTCACAGAACAGCTGTATTTATACTGAGATTAAATTACACACAGGCAATTGGTTACATTAGAGTTTAGTTAGGGGCATCAGAATAAAGGGAGCTGAACACAAATGCACACCACACTTTTCAGATATTTATTGGGAAAAAAATTTGAAAACTATTTATCATTTTCCTTCCACTTCACAATTATTTGCCACTTTGTTTTGGTCTATAAAAATGATTTGCAATTAGTGGACCTCCAGCTGTTGCAGAACTACAAGTCCCATGAGGCAAAGCAAGACTCTGACAGCCACAAGCATGACACCCAGAGGCAGAGACATGATGGGACTTGTAGTTTTGCAACAGCTGAAGGTCTAATAATTGCATATCCCTGGAATCCCAATAAAATACATTTACGTTTATGGTTGAAACATGACAAAATGTGGAAAATTTCAAGGGGTATGAACACTTTTTCAAGGCACTGTAGAAAACATATGTAATCCATGGCCCAACTTCTGTATCACTTCACATTGTTTACTACAGACATCAGTTGCTCATTCATTTTATGTACTATGGATAACAGATCGTCAATACACTTTATAACTCTTCTCTCTGCATTGTGCAGCATTTCAGAGCTGGTACCGTGAGCTTACATTCCACCAGCTCAGTAACCTGTCACCTCACTTCCAGTGACATTCATTTTGTATGTTTGACTTGAATACTAGGAAGCTCTACACTTGTACATAACCAGTGCTTATTCTTCTCCCGAGGCCTCACTCCATTTTCTGTGACTCCCAGGCTAGGGCCCTAGGATGCCCCATGGCATGATGTTGGACCCCTTACTATTCTGGTCACTAGGAAAGGAGACTAAGCGCAACAGTTCCTTTGCTACCAGGGCCTTCGTCGCTTCTGCAAAGTCTTCCTGACCAGCTGGCTGCTTATACATTCGAAACTAGTACTGTAGTCATTAGCAACAGCAATTTAGCCTCCTCAGAAAAGTTTCACTGTGCATAAGACATTTGTACTGTACCTTCTATATCTCGTCTTGTCCCATTATTAAGCCCTGTTCTTGTGATTGGCCATACATGCATTGCACACCTTTGTCCACATGTAACTTCAGACCAGGCCAAGTGGAGTAACTATAAACATTTTTTAATGAAATTGTTGAAACATAAAAAATAAACAATTCACACAATATCTTCAATACACATTCCTGTACATGACCCTCTAAGTGCACTGGTGCCCCTAATTGCTGCATGAGATAGTCATACTTTCTATAGCCTTCTGTGTGCAGCAGCCCTTCTCAGCCCCCTAATACTTACCTGAGGTCCCTCCAGGTCAAGCGATGTTGTAGGAATGTCTCAGCTGTCCGGGATTCCCCTCCTCGTTGGCTGGGACAGCAGCGCGGCGCCATTGGCTCCCGCTGGTGTCAATCAAAGTCAATCAACCAATGAGAATAGAAAGGGAGTGGGGCCGGGCCACAGCTTCGTGTCTGAATGGACACAGGGAGCTGTGACTCAGCTTGGGTGCCCCATAGCGATCTGCTTGCTGTGGGGGCACCCAACAGGAGGGAGGGGCCAGGAGCACAGAAGAGGGACCTGAGAAGAAGAGGATCGGGGCTGCTCTGTGCAAATCCCCTGCAACAGAGCAGATAAGTTAAATAATATGTTTGTTATTTTTAATAAAAAAAACAAGACTTTACATTCACTTTAAGTGCAAGCAGTAGTTTACAGCATTCTGTTCTTTAAGTGGGGAGACCTGGAATCGTACCTTCTTAGTAACATCCCAAGAGGTGGTCCCCCTCCCTTTAGAGGTGGTTCCCTCCCTTTTTACATGTTTGCCCAAGCAGAGGGTGGTACTTCCCCAAAAAGTCTGGGAAAACCTGGCCAGCAGAGTTTACCCTTACCTCACAGGAAGTACCACATCAGCAGGGCAAGTACAATGAAACTGTGCAATAGGGATGAGCCGAACACCCCCTGGTTCGGTTTGCACCAGAACCTGGGAACGTGCCGAAAATTCACACGAACGTTAGAACCCCATTGACGTCTATGGGACTCGAACGTTCAAAATCAAAAGTGCTCATTTTAAAGGCTAATTTTCATGGTATTGTCCTAAAAAGGGTTTGGGGACCCGGGTCCTGCCCCAGGGGATATGTATCAATGCAAAAAAAACTTTTAAAAAAGGCTGTTTTTTCGGGAGCAGTGATTTTAATGATGCTTAAAGTAAAAAAAAAAAAAAAAAAAAGTGAAATATTCCTTTAAATATCGTACCTGGGGGGTGTCTATAGTATGCCTGTAAAGGGGCGCGTGTTTCCTGTGCTTAGAACAGTCCCTGCACAAAATGAAATTTTTAAAGGAAAAAAAGTAATTGAAAACTGCTTGCGGCTTTAATGTAATGTCGGGTCCTGGCAATATGGATGAAAATCAGTGAGACAAACGGCATGGGTACCCTCCAGTCCATTACCAGGCTCTTTGGGTCCTGTATGGATATTAAGGGGAACTCCGCACTCAAATTAAAAAAAGGAAAGGTGTGGGGCCCCCAGGCCCTATATACTCTGAACAGCAGTATACAGGCGGTGCAAACAAGACAGGAACTGTAGGTTTGTTGTTAACTAGAATCTGTTTGTAATTTTGAACTGGTACATTTTTCTCCAATAGATTTTTATTGTTTTAAATCAAATACAGATACATACAATGTGCACATTGTACATGTTCATTTGAAATCGCATATTATTAATAAACAGAAATGTATAAGTGACATTTTTAACAGGAACATTTATAGCAAGACTCAATCAGTAAATATAGGTTTGTATATATACAGGGTTTGTTATTATTGTTCCCAGGAACCCCAAATGGGATCTCTTTTGGGAACAATATTGTGGTTATATTGTATATGTATATAAATAACCTGTACTCCAAAAGTGAGTATGCATTAGATTTCTAACTTGTTACCGTATCATGACTGGATCAGTTAGTTTACAGATTTGTTAAAGAAGAAATTTTTCAGCTCCTGCCCAGCTCTCCCACGGAGACCACTGGGTCTTGTGTTTGTGCAAGTAATCACCACTAGTAGTGTATGTTTACCAAGTCTAAGGTTTGCTCTATGTTTGGGGCTTTTGTAGTTTTCCATAGCCTAGTTATGCTCAATCTAGCGGCCAATAAAATATGTGTGACCAAATATCTGGTGGGTTGGGGTAGCTGTTCTATGTTTAGGTTTAAAATCGCTAAGTCAGGCGTAGGGGGTATGTGTTGGTTAGAAATGTCCGATAGGATACGAAAGGTAGTTTCCCAATATTTTGTGAGATACTTGCATGCCCACATTATGTGGAAAATATCCCCTTTGGTCGAGTTACATCTCCAACATTTGGCATTAGTTGTTGAAGTAAACGACGCCAGTTTTGATGGAGTGAGATACCATCTCAGAGATAGTTTTTGGGTTAGTTCCCAGAGTTTAGAGCATTTAGTGGCTTTGTAAATAGATCGTAGTGCTTGTTGCCATTGGTGGTTTGTGTATGTGTTCCCCAAGTCGTACTCCCAATGTATGTGCGGAAACGACTTGACAAATTGGAGCTTCTGGTGAAGTATGTTATAAAAGAGGGATATTCCTTTAGGTTTGTGGAAGGTTGTTCCCAGGCTTTTGGGTGGACCGTGTATAGAGGTAAAGGTATTTGTGTTAGGCAATGTTTGACTCTTATGTAAGTAAAGAACTCGGTAGGAGACAGTTTGAATTCACTTTGGAGAAGTTGAAAAGATTTTACATGGGATTCTCTGAGAAGATTATGAATGTGCACTATTCCAAGTTGGGACCATCTAAGCAGAGGAAGATCTGGTGAGAGATGCATGAGAGATTGTATGGGGATTGGTATCCCTGGGTTGGTGCGTGTGGTATTGTCATGGATCAAAGTTGTCCAAGCTTTAGCTGAAGCTATCATGGTGGGGGGTAGCGCTGAAGGAATTTTATTTCCCAAGGGAATGCTCATCAGCCATTCTTTCAGATTTGGTCGTACCAACAATAGCGTTTCTATTTTACTCCATAATTTGGAGGGATCTGGGCGGAACCATTCAGTAAGTTGATCTAATAGTGAGGCAGTGTAATAGTTCTCAAAGTCTATTGTTCCTGATCCCCCCGCTAATTTGTGTTTCATAAGCTTAGAGTGTGCACACCTGGGTTTAGACCCTTTCCATATGCATTTATTGAATAGGATTTGGAGAGATTTGAAAAAGTATTTAGGAATGGAGATATGGAGTGTTCTGAATAGGTAGAGGATTTGTGGTAGATGGAGCATTTTGAAAGCTGCAAGTCTCCCGGACCATGATAGCTCTTGTTTAGTTATGGATTGGGCGTCTGGGTGCAGTTTGGCGAGGAGACGTTTGTGGTTGTCTGAGAACAGGTGTTTGACAGTTCTAGTAAGGTGGATCCCTAGATAAGGGATGCTTCTGTCCGGCCAGGAGAACGGCTATTGCGTCTGTAGCAAAATTTTCGTTGTGGCGTCAATTTTGAGATCTAGAATATGGGATTTGGATGCATTGAGTTTATAATAGGAGACCTTTCCGAACCATTCTAGTAGTTTGTGTGCTTCTGCTAAAGAGGTTGTTGGGTTGGACATGATCAGTATGACATCGTCCGCAAAAAGACTTATTTTATGTAAAGTCGTACCTATTGTCAGCCCTGTAATTAAGGGGTTCGAATGTACGTGTTCTGCCATTAGTAAGTTGAATATCAATGGTGACAGGGGGCATCCCTGGCGTGTGCCATTGGTTATATTGAACGATTGGGATAACATGTCTGCGGAGTAGACTTGTGCAGATGGAGTGGTGTAAAGTGCCATAATGGCCCTATAGATATGATCTTTGAATCCAAACTTGGTGAGTACTTTTTGTAGATATGACCAGTGAACCCTGTTGAACGCCTTCTCTGCGTCCAAAGAAAGCAGCAGAGAAGGCGTTCCCCTGGACTCAGCATGATATATTAAATTGATCATACGTCTTGTGGCGTCGGGGGCCTGTCTACCTTTGGTGAAACCTGACTGATCCAAATGTATGGGTTCTGGAAGGCGCCTGGCAATGGTTTTTGCATATATTTTCACATCCAAGTTTAAAAGTGATATGGGACGGAAGTTTTGGGGGGAAGTTGGCTCCTTCCCTGGTTTCGGGAGTGTTACAATAATAGCATTCAACGTTTCTTTAGGGAGTTTAGAAGAGGAGGCAGCGTTGTTGCAAAATTGAGTTAGATACGGGAGTAGTTGGCTGCAGTATTTCTGGTAATATTCTCCTGTTAGGCCGTCTGGTCCAGGGGCTTTCCCAGGAGGAAGTGATTTTATGGTGGCTAGAATTTCCTGATCAGTGAAGGGTTCATTTAGGACGTCGAGTTGCACGTCCAACAATTTGGGGAGTGTAATTTGTTGTAAAAATGCATCAATCTCGTCATGGGAGGGTTGTGATGTGGACGGGTCTCTACCAATATTATATAGATCACTATAATAATCGCTAAACGCATTGGCTATGTCTTGTGGGTTAGTCAACATCTGCTTAGTAAGCGGATGGGTCATGTTTTGGTCCTTCTCCCCTTCAGTCGCTGTGCTAATAATTTCCCTGCCTTGTTG
This sequence comes from Aquarana catesbeiana, assembly GCF_042186555.1. NCBI lineage: Eukaryota > Metazoa > Chordata > Amphibia > Anura > Ranidae > Aquarana > Aquarana catesbeiana. Next base: position 408,746,323 of record NC_133325.1, read on the forward strand.
GAGGTAGCATAGTGCGTAGCTCTAATTTTTCTTTGTACTTGTTCAAAGGAGTGGAGGAGTAGAGTCCTCAGCTCCTGTCTTAGTGACAACAATTGGGCCAGTCATTGTGGATGTGGGTCAGATTTGTGTAGGGTTTCAATCTGGGCAATTTGAGAAGTCAGATCGTCAACATGCTGCGTCCTCTTTTTTTTACAGAGATGGCTTAACTTCATTATAATACCTCTGATAACAGCCTTTTGTGCATTCCACACCATGGCGGGATCCCCCACCGATCCGCTGTTAAGCTCAAAGTATTCTTTTAGATGCTCTGAAATTTCCTGAGAGTAAGTTGAGTGTTGCAATACATAATTGTTAGCACGCCAGAGAAAAGTATTCCTCTGGTGGGCAGTGTCAGAAATGGAGATTGTTATGGGAGCATGGTCAGACCACGACATGGTGTGGAGTACGGAAGCACTGATTTTTTGTAACAGCCATTTATCCATAATAAACATATCTATTCTTGAGTAGGATTTATGGTGTGAGGAGAAGTATGTGCAATCTTTTTCCGACCCGTGATGGCATCTCCAGACATCAAATAGGTCCTGTGATGTGAGGAATTGCTTCAGGGGGGAGTCTCTCCTTTTCACTGCAGAAGTAGTATCCATATGTATATCGATCACTAGGTTAAAGTCACCGCATATAAGTAGGTGACCTTTTTTAGCTTCTTGTGCTCTACGCACGGTCTTCCTTATAAAGGACATCTGTCGGGTGTTAGGAGCATATATATTCAGCAGGGTATATTTGACATTGTTGATGGTGCAGATTAGAATTAAGAATCTTCCTTGAGGGTCAGAAATCTCCTGTGTTAATCGGAAGTCTATATTGTGTTTAATAGCAATGAGGACTCCTCTTTTCTTTGACGTGAAAGTAGAATGATAGATAGTGGGGTATTTCCTATTGGAGCAGAGGGATGTCGATTGGGACAGTAAATGGGTCTCTTGGACACAGATAATGTCACTTTGGAGTTTTTCCGCAGTTAGCCATAGGGAGTGCCTTTTAGCAGGGTGATTGAGTCCCTTTGCGTTCAGTGATAAAATGTTAAGCGGCATTTCTGGATGACAGTGGTTTGTAAGGTGGGAGATTAGATGGTAAACACTTACAGTAACGTGGCCGCAGTCGAGTTGTATAGAGATTTAACTTGCACAGAGATGTGAGGTCCACGCTGTGGAGGTGTCGCTGGAGATATGAGCTCAGAGCAGGAACTGATGAATAGATAACACGTCAGAATAACTGCAGGAACAAACAAAAAAGAAAATAATAGAATAATAGGAACACAGGTATGCCACTGATAACTTTCCTGAATGTGTAAGTCGGGCAATATAAGAAGAGATGCGGCGTGGGTAAACCTATAAGCAAGCTGAAATCAGCTAAGCCGCTGTAGGGGGAAACAGTTAGTAATTAGCAAGAACTAAGTGTTCAACAATAAACAGTGAGCAGTGAGGGAGATTGATCATTGTTGATTTCGGCCTGTCATGGTCAAGTAGTATTCCGGGACTGATAGCCTTTAGTTCCCTGGTGGCAACGAGGTTGTGGTGGTTTGCGTTGCGGTAGAGGCGGTGTAGTATTAGCCGGGGGTTCTAGGATTATGCCCCATTCATGTAGTAACTGCATCTTTTTTGGCAGGTTACTGACAATGTGGGTAGTGCCATTTTTTGATATGAGGAGTGTCGCAGGATATCTCCACTTGTACACGATTTTGTGATTATAGAGCCCTTTTGTAATAGGGTTCAGATTTCTTCTGAGCTGAAGCGTGTGCTTGGAGAGGTCCAGGAATATCTGAATTCCATCATACAGGCGGGGTAGCGGGGTTTTATTCCTGGCCTCATACATCAGTTTCTCTTTCACGTGAAAAAAATGTACCCGCATGAGTACATCCCTTGGTACTGTTGCCGCCAAGTGTGAGGGCTTTGCTATTCTATGTATCCTGTCAATGATAATGTCTCTGGGTGAAGTATCTGGTAGAATGGTGTGTAAAAGATTCCTGGCGTACTTTGGCAGGTCTGCTGGCGGTACATTCTCAGGGACCCCCCTCAGTTTCATGTTGTTGCGTCTGGAGCGGTCCTCCAAATCGGCCAGCTTGGCCCGTACCCATTCTTGCTCATCTTTCACTTCTTCATAAGTGTAAATCAGATCATTCACTGTGGTTGTACATTCTGTTATGCCCTTTTCTATAGTAGTAACCCTTTGATCTATAGCACTCATATCTGTATTAATTTTATGAAACAGAAAGGCGAGATCTGTCATTAAAGATGTTTGCAGGGACATGAGCATATCCTTTAGGGTAGTATCCATAACTGGTTGCCCTGAGGTGGGGAAAGAGGCCATGGAACTGTGCAAGGCCTGGTTAGATTGAAGCGGATTAAAGGCCTGTGCCATCCGCATCCTGGCTTTAGCTGGGCTGTTAGTGAGAGGATCTGACTCTGTGACCTGTGCGGGGGACAGGGGAAGTGCTAATGGTTCCATTTCGCCCTCGGCGCGAGGAGGCCGCCGACATCTTGCGGATCACTGACCTGTGACTCCGGAGGGAACATGAATGTAGTGAGCTTTTTGGGCTGATGATCTCCCATCTGTTTACGGGACATCTTAGCTCTATTCGTTCTGGAGCTCTGGGGTAGAGATGGCTCCGACCTGCTACTTCTGACAGGCTAGGAACGCTCCAGTGTTCTCCCTCACTGAAGACCTGTGAGTTCAAGCGGCCATCTTCAGCGCCGGCTAGCCACGTCCCTCCAACTGGTACATTTTTTAAAGTGTAGCTCCAGCCCAAAAATCTGTTTTTAAGCTTTTTGGAAAACATAGGGAAGGGTTTTCACCCCTGTGACATTTGTTGTGCTGTCTGTGCTCCTCTTCAGAAGATTTCACCTCACTTTTTGTCCCAATGACAAATGTTTTTTGAAAATTTGGGGTTTTTAGTGAAACAAGGATTGGTGATAAAGCATCAGTGGAAAGGAGAAAAGTTTTTCCCATATTAACTCTTACAGGAGAGAATTTCCCATCCTATGGGGTAGATTTCATCTCACTTCCTGTTGTCTCCTTCCGTTTGCAAGTAGGAGTCATTTGTAAGTTGGATGTTTGAAAGTAGGGGCCTGCCCTATATACTCAGCAGAAATTTGGGCCTTAGGTGTTGTTGTGGCCTCAACACTGTAAGCCCTCACAGGGCCCTGCTGTGAAATATTAGATCAAGAATTGTAATTACATGCCCCTGTTGAACAGGGCCAGAAAAATTGTGCCTTTGGTGATGGTGGTGGTGGTGGTGGTGCTGGTGCACCAATCCTGTAAGTCCTCACAGTTACTCTTGGTGGGCACTGGAATGGGCCCTGCTGTGAAATATTAGATCAAGAATTGTAATTACATGCCCCTGTTGAACAGGGGCTGAAAAATTGGGCCTTTGGTGGTGGTGGTGGTGTTGGTGCTGGTGCCACAACACTGTAAGTCCTCACAGTTAATCTTGGTGGGTGCAGAAACGTGCCCTGCTGTGAAATATTCAATCAAGAATTGTAATTACATGCCCCTGTTGAACAGGGCCAGAAAAATTGGGCCTTTGGTGGTGGTGGTGGTGGTGCTGGTGGCACAACACTGTAAGTCCTCACAGTTAATCTTGGTGGGCGCAGAAACGGGCCCTGCTGTGAAATATTAGATCAAGAATTCTAATTACATGTCTCTGTTGAACAGGGGCTGAAAAATTTGGCTTTAGGCACTGGTGCTGGTGCCACAACACTGTAACCCCTCACAGATACTCTAGTTGGAACGCAGGAACGAGCCCTGCTGCAAAAGAATTGCATCAAAAATTGTAATTACATGCCCCTGTTAAACAGGGGCTGAAAAATTGGGCCTTAGGCACTGGTGCTGGTGCCACAACACTGCAACCCCTCACAGATACTCTAGTTGGAATGCAGGAATGAGCCCTGCTGCAAAAGAATTGCATTAAAAATTGTAATTACATTCCCCTGTTAAACAGGGGCTGAAAAATTGGGCCTTAGGCACTGGTGCTGGTGCCACAACACTGCAACCCCTCACAGATACTCTAGTTGGAACACAGGAATGAGCCCTGCTGCAAAGTATTGCATCAAAAATTGTAATTACATGCCCCTGTTAAACAGGGGCTGAAAAATTGGGCCTTAGGCACTGGTGCTGGTGCCACAACACTGCAACCCCTCACAGATACTCTAGTTGAAACGCAGGAACGAGCCCTGCTGCAAAGTATTGCATCAAAAATTGTAATTACATGCCCCTGTTAAACAGGGGCTGAAAAATTGGGCTTTAGGCACTGGTGCTGGTGCCACAACACTGAAACCCCTCACAGATACTCTAGTTCAGGAGTCTCAAACTGGTGGCCCTCCAGCTGTTGCGAAACTACAAGTCCCGTGAGGCATTGCAAGGCTGACAGTTATAAGCATGACTCCCACAGGCAGAGGCATGATGGGATTTGTAGTTTTGCAACAGCTGGAGGGCCTCCAGTTTGAGACCCCTGCTCTAGTTGGAGGGCAGGAACTAGCCCTGCTGCATAGAATTGCATCAAAAGTTGTAATTACATACCCTTGTTAAACAGGGGCTTAAAAATTGGGCCTTAGGCACCCCAGAACCAAAAATGTTCTTAAAAGCTATCAGCATGATCATTGAGGAGGAAGAGGATAATTACTCAGCATAACAGGATAGTCACTCAGCATCAGCATAGGCAGTCTTTGAAGGGATCTGAGATTTCAAAAAAAATTATTCGGTTACATCAGCATCAGGTGCTTGGTAGCTGGTGGTGATCCAAGACTGATTCATCTTTATGAAGGTCAGTCGATCGACCGAGTCGGTGGACAGACGCACCCTGTGATCGGTTACAAAGCCTCCAGCAGCACTGAATGTGCGTTCCGAAAGAACGCTGAATGCAGGACAGGCCAGTAGCTCAATTGCATACTGTGCAAGCTCTGGCCAGTGATCCATCCTCAAGACCCAGTAACCCAGAGGATTTTCGGTGGGAAAGGTGTCCAGGTCAGATCTTGCCCCTAGGTATTCCTGTACCATGTAAAACAAACGCTGACGATGGTTGCTGGAACCGATCATACCTTGGGGCTGCGGACTTAAAAATTGTCTGAACACATCGGTCAGACGGCCACCTTCTCCACCGCTCCTTCTTTGACTGACCGAATCCTCAGCAACACGTTGTCCAGAAACAGTAACCTCCCAGTTTGTAACCTCCCAGTCTCTGGGAACACGTTGCACAGACCTTTCTGCAAGGCCTCCCGAAGATGTTTCATTCTCTGCTCCCTCTGCGACAGCAAGATAAGGTCCGCAACCTTACCCTTGTACCGTGGATCAAGGAGGGTTGCCAGCCAGTATTGGTCCTTCTCCTTGATACCACGAATACAAGGATCCTTACGCAGGCTTTGCAGGATCAGGGAGGCCATGCAGCGTAGGTTTGCTGAGGCATTCGGTCCGGAGTCCTCTGGGTCACTAAGGACGACATGGTCCGCAGCCACCTCCTCCCAGCCATGTACAAGTCCATGTGTTTCTTGGGACTGATCCCTTAAAGACTGTTGCTGATGCTGAGTGCCAGGCTCCACCTCCATACTGACACAATCCTCCTCCTCTTCCTCCTCCTCGTCCTCTTCCTATGTGATCGGTGGGCACGCAGGAACACTGTCTGGATAAAGGGGGCCTTGAGAGCTAAGGAAGTCCTCCTCTTCCTGCCTCTGTTCTGCCTCAAGTGCCCTGTCCATTAATCCACGCAGCGTGTGCTCCAACAGGTGGACAAGGGGGACAGTGTCACTGATGCATGCACTGTCACTGCTCACCATCCTCATGGCCTCCTCAAATGGTGACAGGACAGTGCATGCATCCCTGATCATGCCCCACTGGCGTGGGGAAAAAAAACAAGCTCCCCTGACCCTGTCCTGGTGCCATAATCATTGATGGCCCTCTGCTGCATGTGCAGCCACTGCAGCATGGCCAACGTTGAGTTCCACCTGGTGGGCATGTCACAGATTAGGCGGTTCTTGGGCAGGTTAAACTTCTTTTGGAGGTCTGCCAGCCGAGCACTGGCATTATATGACCAGCGGAAATGCACACAGACTTTCCTGGCCTGCCTCAGGACATCCTGTAAGCCCAGGTACCTGCCCAAGAACCGCTGCACCACCAAGTTAAGGACGTGAGCCAAACAGGGCACATGGGTCAGTTGTCCCTGTCGGAGGGCGGAGAGGAGGTTGGTGCCATTGTCGCAAACCACCATTCCTGCCTTAAGTTGGCGTGGCGTCAACCACCTCTGAACTTGCCCCTGACAGAACCTCTGCCCCAGTGTGGCTCCTGTCCACCAAGCACACCAGCTCAAGCACTACATGGCATCTTTTGGCCTGCGTACTTGCATAGCCCCTTGAATGACTATGGAGCACCGCTGGTTCCAAGGACAAAGCATAGGAAGAAGCCATGGAGGAAGAAGAAGAGGAGGGGGTGGAGGAGAGAGGTGTGTCACAATCATTAGTAGTGGCATTTTGGAGGCGTGGTGGCGGAACAACCTCCAACATTACTGCACCTTGTCCTGCATCCTTCCCAGCTGCCAGCAGAGTGACCCAATGCACCGTGAAACTTAGATAACGTCCCTGTCCATGCCTGCTGGACCATGAGTCAGCGGTAATATGCACCGTACCGCTGACCACCCTGTCCAGCGAGGCCAAGACATTGCCTTACACATGACGGTAGAGAGCAGAATCGCCTTCCGTGAGAAAAAGTGGCATTTGGGTACCTGCCACTGAGGAACCGCACACTCCACAAACTCACGGAAGGGGGCAGAGTCTACCAACTGAAAAGGTAGCAGTTGAAGTGCTAGCAATTTTGCCAAGCTAGCATTCAACCGCTGGGCATGTGGATGGCTGGGAGTGAACTTCTTTCGGTGGTGCAGCAGCTGGGGCAGGGAAATTTGCCTGGTATAATCTGACATCGGTGTACCGAAAGCAGATTGCCCACAAGTACTTGGCTGTGACACACCTAATTCTACACCTTCATTCCTCTCAGCGCAGGTCTCAGAGAGGACTGAAGGTATAGTGGGGTTGGAGATCTCAGCTGATGAGGAGCAAGGAGAGGTCCTCTTTGTTCTTTGGTGTGGGTCTTTTAGATACGCTTGCCAACGAACTGCATGGCAGGTCAACATATGTCTGGTCAAGCATGTGGTGCCCAAGCGGGAGATGTTTTGGCCACGCGAGATACGCTTGAGACATATGTTGCAAATAGCAGCGGTGCAATCTGATGCACTCTTCTCAAAAAAGGCCCACACCAAAGAACTTTTAGAATAACGCGCAAAGACAGCAGCGCCTTGCACATGCGGAGCTTTGCGGTGTGATGCAGTCAGTGTGCTGCCCTTAGGCTGGCCCCTGGAGGGCATCCTGCCTCGTTGGTGATGTGCCTCCTCCTCCTCCTCTCTCCTATCAGGCACCCACGTTGAGTCAGTGACCTCATCATCCCCTCCCTCCTCATCACTGGAGCAAACATGCTGCAGCAGGGGGAGCATGACTGCCAGATTGCTGTCCTTCTTGGGCACCCCCTCTGTCCATCACGTTACTGCCTTCATCTAGCTCAGTATCATCATCAGAGCCTTCTAAACGCTGGGCATCCTCCTGGAGCATGTACTCAACACTGTGGTCAAACAGTTCGAGGGACTCCTCAGGAGGACATGGTGGGGCTAGGGAAGGAGTCACTGATGCCATTGAGCTGAGGGAAGAGGACGCGTTGGCAGCTGCTTTGCCAGACAAAGTACCCTGAGCATTAGTGAGAGAGGATGAGGAGTAGGGATGAGCCGAACACCCCCCTGTTCGGTTCGCACCAGAACATGCGAACAGGAAAAAAGTTCGTTCGAACATGCGAACACCGTTAAAGTCTATGGGACACGAACATGAATAATCAAAAGTGCTAATTTTAAAGGCTTATATGAAAGTTATTGTCATAAAAAGTGTTTGGGGACCTGGGTCCTGCCCCAGGGGACATGGATCAATGCAAAAAAAGTTTTAAAAACGGCCGTTTTTTCAGGAGCAGTGATTTTAATAATGCTTAAAGTCAAACAATAAAAGTGTAATATCCCTTTAAATTTCGTACCTGGGGGGTGTCTATAGTATGCCTGTAAAGGGGCGCATGTTTCCTGTGTTTAGAACAGTCTGACAGCAAAATGACATTTTGAAGGAAAAAACTCATTTAAAACTACTCGCGGCTATTGCATTGCCGACAATACACATAGAAGTTCATTGATAAAAACGGCATGGGAATTCCCCAAAGGGGAACCCCGAACCAAAATTAAAAAAAAAAAATGAGGTGGAGTCCTCCTAAATTCCATACCAGACCCTTCAGGTCTGGTATGGATATTAAGGGGAACCCCGGCCAAAATTAAAAAAAAAAAATGACGTGGGGTTCCCCCTAAATTCCATACCAGACCCTTCAGGTCTGGTATGGATTTTAAGGGGAACCCCGCGCCAAAAAAAAAAAAAAAAAAACGGCGTGGGGTCCCCCCAAAAATCCATACCAGACCCTTATCCGAGCACGCAACCTGGCAGGCCGCAGGAAAAGAGGGGGGGACGAGAGTGCGGCCCCCCTCCCTCCTGAACCGTACCAGGCCACATGCCCTCAACATTGGGAGGGTGCTTTGGGGTAGCCCCCCAAAACACCTTGTCCCCATGTTGATGAGGACAAGGGCCTCATCCCCACAACCCTGGCCGGTGGTTGTGGGGGTCTGCGGGCGGGGGGCTTATCGGAATCTGGAAGCCCCCTTTAACAAGGTGACCCCCAGATCCCGGCCCCCCCCCTGTGTGAAATGGTAAGGGGGTACATAAGTACCCCTACCATTTCACGAAGAAAGTGTCAAAAATGTTAAAAATGACAAGAGACAGTTTTTGACAATTCCTTTATTTAAATGCTTCTTCTTTCTTCTATCTTCCTTCATCTTCTGGTTCTTCTGGCTCTTCTGGTTCTTCCTCCGGCGTTCTCGTCCAGCATCTCCTCCGCGGCGTTTTCTGTCTTCTTCTCCTCGGGCCGCTCCGCACCCATGGCATGGGGGGGAGGCTCCCGCTCTTCTCTTCTTCTTTTCTTCTCTTCTTCTCTTCTTCATTTTCTTCTCCGGGCCGCTCCGCAATCCATGCTGGCATGGAGGGAGGCTCCCGCTGTGTGACGGCGCTCCTCGTCTGACAGTTCTTAAATAACGGGGGGGCGGGGCCACCCGGTGACCCCGCCCCCCTCTGACGCACGGTGACTTGACGGGACTTCCCTGTGGCATTCCCCGTGACGTCACAGGGAAGTCCCGTCAAGTCACCGTGCGTCAGAGGGGGGCGGGGTCACCGGGTGGCCCCGCCCCCCCCCCCCGTTATTTAAGAACTGTCAGACGAGGAGCGCCGTCACACAGCGGGAGCCTCCCTCCATGCCAGCATGGATTGCGGAGCGGCCCGGAGAAGAAAAGAAGAAAAGAAGAAGAGAAGAAGAGAAGAAAAGAAGAAGAGAAGAGTGGGAGCCTCCCCCCCATGCCATGGGTGCGGAGCGGCCCGAGGAGAAGAAGATAGAAGACGCCGCGGAGGAGATGCTGGACGAGAACGCCGGAGGAAGAACCAGAAGAGCCAGAAGAACCAGAAGATGAAGGAAGATAGAAGAAAGAAGAAGCATTTAAATAAAGGAATTGTCAAAAACTGTCTCTGTCATTTTTAACATTTTTGACACTTTTTTCGTGAAATGGTAGGGGTACTTATGTACCCCCTTACCATTTCACACAGGGGGGGGGCCGGGATCTGGGGGTCACCTTGTTAAAGGGGGCTTCCAGATTCCGATAAGCCCTCCGCCCGCAGACCCCCACAACCACCGGCCAGGGTTGTGGGGATGAGGCCCTTGTCCTCATCAACATGGGGACAAGGTGTTTTGGGGGGCTACCCCAAAGCACCCTCCCAATGTTGAGGGCATGTGGCCTGGTACGGTTCAGGAGGGAGGGGGGGCCGCACTCTCGTCCCCCCCTCTTTTCCTGCGGCCTGCCAGGTTGCGTGCTCGGATAAGGGTCTGGTATGGATTTTTGGGGGGACCCCACGCCGTTTTTTTTTTTTTTTTGGCGCGGGGTTCCCCTTAAAATCCATACCAGACCTGAAGGGTCTGGTATGGAATTTAGGGGGAACCCCACGTCATTTTTTTTCTTAAAATTTTGACCGGGGTTCCCCTTAATATCCATACCAGACCTGAAGGGCCTGGTATGGAATTTAGGGGGACTCCCACGTCATTTTTTTTTTTTTAATTTTGGTTCGGGGTTCCCCTTTGGGGAATTCCCATGCCGTTTTTATCAATGAACTTCTATGTTTATTGTCGGCAATGCAATAGCCGCGAGTAGTTTTAAATGAGTTTTTTCCTTCAAAATGTCATTTTGCTGTCAGACTGTTCTAAACACAGGAAACATGCGCCCCTTTACAGGCACACTATAGACACCCCCCAGGTACGAAATTTAAAGGGATATTACACTTTTATTGATTGACTTTAAGCATTATTAAAATCACTGCTCCTGAAAAAACGGCCGTTTTTAAAACTTTTTTTTGCATTGATCCATGTCCCCTGGGGCAGGACCCAGGTCCCCAAACACTTTTTATGACAATAACTTGCATATTAGCCTTTAAAATTAGCACTTTTGATTTCTCCCATAGACTTTTAAAGGGTGTTCCACGGCATTCGAATTTGCCGCGAACACCCCAAATTGTTCGCTGTTCGGTGAACTTGCGAACAGCCAATGTTCGAGTCGAACATGAGTTCGACTCGAACTCGAAGCTCATCCCTAATGAGGAGGATGAGGACGGCTTGGTCATCCACTCGACCAAGTCTTCCGCATGTTCCAGCTCAACACGGCCAGCTGCCGAAAAAAAGGCCAAGCGTGTCCCACGACCACGTGCTGATGAGGATGCACCGTCTCCATGACCAGCACTGTTGCCTCTAGACACAGAGCCTGCTTGCCCTCTTTTATTGGCTTGTGATTGTCTGCCTCTCCTTGTTGGCCTTCCAGACATACTAATGGCCTGTAGCTGCAATAAGCTGGGATATATATATATATATATATATATATATATATATATATATATATATATATATATATATATATATATATATATATATATATAGATAGATAGATAGATAGATAGATAGATAGATAGATAGATAGATAGATAGATAGATAGATATCTATATAGATATCTATCTATCTATATATATATAGATAGATAGATAGATAGATAGATAGATAGATAGATAGATAGATAGATAGATAGATAGATAGATAGATAGATAGATAGATAGATAGATAGATATCTATATATATATATATATATATATATATATATATATATATATATATATATATTGACACTGCAGCTAGCAAAATCAACTGCCTGCCTGTAGTATGAGAACACCACCAACCTTCTACAGGTAGCTTTAGCTGAACACTGTGCAGTGCTCGCAAAAAACTAACTTGTAGCTTATTTAGCTGCCTGCGTTAGTGATAGGATCAGGAAAACACCACCAACCTTCTACAGGTAGCTTTAGCTGAACACTGTGCAGAGGTCGCACTACACTAACTTGTAGTTTTAGCTGAACACTGTGAGGAGGACGCACTACACTAACTTGTAGCTTTAGCTGAACACTGTGCAGAGGTCGCACTACACTAACTTGTAGTTTTAGCTGAACACTGTGAGGAGGACGCACTACACTAACTTTTAACTTTAGCTAAACACTGTGAGGAGGACGCACTACACTAACTTGTAGCTTTAGCTGAACACTGTGAGGAGGACGCACTACACTAACTTTTAACTTTAGCTAAACACTGTGAGGAGGACGCACTACACTAACTTGTAGCTTTAGCTGAACACTGTGAGGAGGACACACTACACTAACTGTAAATGTCTAGCTGCCTGACTGTGGTACTAATAGGATCAAAAGAACACTAGCAATTTTCTTCAGGTAGCTGTAAATACTGTAACAACACAAGCCTGCCTGTCAGTAGCAAGATAACAGGAACGGATCTAGCTAAACTGAATACAGTGTATATATATATATATATATATATATATATATATATATATATATATATACAACACCTGGGATGCATATATATATATATACACAATACACTGTAAGTGCAGCGAACTCACTGACTGTCCTGCCTAATCTATCTAACTTAAAGCAGAGCGCCGACGAAAAATTTTTTTTTTAAAAGTCAGCAGCTACAAATACTGCAGCTGCTGTCTTTTAAAACATGGACACTAACCTGTCCAGGGCGCCCGCAATGTCGGCACCCGAGGCTGAACCATCTCTCCGTCCTCGGGTGCTTCCGCCTCCATCTTCGGTAACGGAATCAGGAAGTGAAGCCGTGCGGCTTCACTTCCCGGTTCCCTACTGCGCATGCGCGAGTCGCGCAGTGCAATACGGATGGTCCCTGCTGCCTCTGGGACCCGTGTGTTTCCCAGCAGGCAGCGGGGAGGGAGCAGGAAGTGGCGTAAATAACCGCAAATTCTGCGGCTATCTATGCCGGAAGTGAGTACAGATACCTGTAATATACAGGTATCTGTACTCCCCTCCCCCCTGAAAGGTGCCAACTGTATCACCGGAGGGGGGGAGGAATCTGATGAGTGGAAGTTCCACTTTTGGGTGGACCTCCACTTTAAATCATATGACACTGTCTCTCTGTCTATCTATCTCTCTCTCAACGCCGGAACACACACTACACAGGGCCGCCGTGCAGGCGGCCTTATATAGTGTGGGGTGTGTACTAAATCCCCTGAGCCATAATTGGCCAAAGCCTCCTTGGCTTTGGCCAATTACGGCTCTCTGTTCAGACGGTGCTGTGATTGGCCAAGCATGCGGGTCATAGTGCATGCTTGGCCAATCATCAGCCAGCAATGCACTGCTATGCCGCAGTGAATTATGGGCCATGACGCGCCACACGAATTTGGCACGAACGGCCCATATCGTTCGCAATTCGGCGAACGAGCGAACAGACGATGTTCGAGTCGAACATGGGATCGACTCGAACACGAAGCTCATCCCTACTGTGCAATAAACTCACATTGGAATATACAATTTTACACAAAAAAAGAAAACAAATTAATCAGAACCACAATAGTAAAAACATATAAAAGAATAAACAATTGAGTAAACTCCTTGGAAGTTTCTGCTTGCAGGCATTTTTCTGCACTAGAAAAACGCTGATCTCTGCATGGAACACAGAAAACAATTTTTTTCTATGTCCTCTGTTCAAACTAGAATGCAGGTGCATACCTCCTAACTTTTTGAGATGGGAATGAGGGACACCTATCAGCAAAAGTATGCAGGCATAAAGCACAGCCCTTGCCACACTCCCTTAAATGAGAAGTGTACAAAAAAACAAGATTGGTTAAATCCACAAGTGATTTTTTTTTTACCACTACTATTCCTTTATATTGGCTTTTGGAAATTACAAATGCAGCAATTTAGAAATCAGACGAAAGGTTTAGCGCTGGAAAACACTATTTGATATATAAAACGTGCATTTTATATACATCTATATAGATCAGACCAAAATGAGGGACAAATGAGGAGGAATGAGGGACAGAGGGACATTGCTCCAAATCAGGGACAGTCCCTTAAAATCAGGGACAGTTGGGAGCTATGCAGGTGGCAGCTGCAAAGAATTACTGTGAGGAAGCCTGCAACATGTCTACAGTTTTCTGCACCACTCCTTAGCTGTCGCTGAGCTGTGGTGCATTAAAATGCATCTCAATAAAGAAAATTAAGGAAAACATTGCCTTGCATTGTAAAAATGTAAGGCACCCCCCCCCCCCCCCCGAAGCCTGGTCAGCACAGTCACTTGCCCACAGAGGATAATAGAACATTTTCCTGTGCGGCTAATGTGAACCAGCCCAAGCATATTCTGAGTTATTTTCATATTCTTCTGCAAATAATTTAAATCATTACAGCAGGTTTCAGATATGCAGTTGTGCTATTTATTCAACAGATCAGTAAGGCACAAATAAGTTATTCAAATGTACAACGTACAGTTTGAGGACATCTGTCATAAAGGTACTGCCCTTGGAAACGTATACTGCAATTATAGACACAGAAGTTACACAATACACAAAATATGTATGTATTCAGGTGGCTTGTTTTTATATACTGTAATTACTACAGATGACTAAATCATTGAATGTTTATTTTATCCCTGATCATTGTACATTTAAATCAAGACAGGTTAGAACACATCATAAATAAAAAAAAAATCTTTAGCTGGCAGTGTGTGTAGCAATGGTACCATTTGAGAAGGGATGGATTTATACTTCTGAAGCCTAGTACACACGGGTCGAATGTTGGCGCGAATCAGCCAGTTCAATAGAAAACAGCTGACATTCGGCCCGTGTGTATGGCAGCTGGTCTGACAGAAGCCAGCCAATGGCTAAGAGCGCTGATTGGAGTGGTCAAAAAAAAATTGTGGTCTGTACGAGGCTTTAAGCTAACTGTCTAGTGACACCACCCACCAAATCAGATGGCTAGATCAGATGTCAAAAAAACACAAGACACACTAAAGCAAGGGGCAAAAAAGGCAAAAAAACTTAGCACACTGGGGGAGATTTACTAAAACCAATGCATACAGAATCTGGTGCAGCTCTGCATGAGAACCAATCAGCTTCCAGGGTTTATTGTCAATGCTTAAAATTATACATAAGTCTATTTTTTTTCCTAAAAATAATAAACATGTTATACCCACCTGCTCTGTGCAGTGGTTTTGCATAGAGCAGCCCAGATCCTCCTTTTCTCAGGTCCCTTGCTGGCATTCCTGGCCCCTTCCTCCTGTCGAGTGCCCCCCACAGCAAGCAGCTTGCTATATGGGCACCCGAGCCGAGCCGCAGCTCCATGTGTCCATTCAAAAACAGAGACACGGTAAAGCCCCACTCCCTCTCTCTCTCCTCATGGCTAACTGACTTTGATTGACAGCAGCGGGAACCAATGGCGCCACTGCTGTGTCTCAGCTATTCAGCAGGGTGAGTTCCGAACAGACGAGACATTCGTGCACATTGCTGGATAGAGATGGGGCTCAGATAAGTATTAGGGGGGCTGGGGGGCTCCTACACACAGAAGGTTTTTTATCTTAATGCATAGACTGCATTAAGATGAAAAACTTTCTGCCTTTACAACCACTTTAACTGAACAAGCTGAAGTTAGAAGCTAATTGTTAACCATTCCAAAAATGGTCTAACATCTTTGATGATAACGAACTATCAGAAAAAATCCTTGAAGGATACAGGCATGTCCACAAAATTATTATCTCAGAAACATGGCGTGAAACGCAATTTAAGATCATAAACAGGGCATACTACCCATTCCGCATCAACAAGGCAAACCCGAATCAAGAGCAATGCCCCTGGTGCTCACTACCACACCCCACACTGCTTCTCCATCTTTGGGAATGCCCAACTATCAATACTTACTGGGACTCTGTGCTGACCTCCATCTCTAAAATCAACAAAACTCGGATACCAAAAAACTATCTCTTGTGCCTGTTCGGCTACGAAAAACCCTCATCCACATCATCCGCAATGAGACCACTCAACATTTCACAATGGACTCATATATATCTGTTAGTTGCCCGCATAACTATTATATCTCACTGGATCAAATCAACACCACACAATTTACCGCCAGTGAAAAAAAGCAATGTTATCACTCTTCTCCCTTGAGAGACTAGACACCATCATACTAAACTTTCGCTCTACCTCACGCTTTTTTGCGAGACGGCATTAATAAATGGAGATCACGTTTACCCAAAAGAACCTACAGGAACTTATGCAACCATTTTACTTTACAAACTGGTATCTTAAGCGAGATCTTACTAATTCCTTTGTTAATCTCAGCCTGTCCAACTTGTCTGACCCCTCTTCTTTTCTACTACGCTAGAACATCCACAACTCCATGAAGCTCTTTGGCAACCGTGACTCTTTCCCATCTGAAACAGATAGCCTCATCTGCTATTAATGTTGTAGCTAGGTCAATCTCTGAGATCACTAGTTAAATATATCAAACATTGCTTCCACTCCTAAGGGTACCAATGTTTGATTTGATTGTTTTGAAGTACTCTGCTGTGGTTTTTTTATACAGGTAAACATGATTCACCTATCACCCTTCCCCTTCCCCATACCTTCCCCACGCCCTCACTTCCTTACTCATAATCAAACTTCAATTGTTTATTAGATGATGCATGCTTCAGAGCTGATGAGCTCTATACTTTTGTAATGTACAAAACCGAATAGATATTAAAAAAAAAAAGAAGCTAATTGTTTACCATGCACAGCTGCACCAGATTCTGTGTGCTCCAGGTTTAGTAAATTTCCTCCACTGTGTAGGCCTACTTGGAATTAATTACTAGAAGATCTAGGGCAACTATCTCACTAACCTGCTTGCAGTTTTGCTCTAGGATACATAGTGGACTCAATTTACTAAAGCTAAGTAGGTTGTGCACTTTGCAAGACAAGATGCACTTTGCAAGGGGATTTGCCCCAGAGCTTAGTGTATGTGGTAAAATTTCACATTGCATTTTTTTTTCTGTACATGATTGGATGATGGAGGTCAGGAGAGCTTCACTAAGCTCTGGAGAAAAATTCCCTTGTGGAATGCAACTTCCCTTGCAAAGTGAACAACCTATGGGGTTGATTTACCAAAACTGGAGAGTGCCAAATTTGGTGCAGCTCTGCATCGAAACCAGTCAGCTTCCAGTTTTGTTTGTCAATTGATTCAATTTTCATTTTTTTAATTGAACAAGCTGAAGTTCTGAAGTTAGAAGGCGATTGGCTACCATGCACAGCTGCACCAGATTAGGAACTCTCCAGTTTTAGTTAATCACCTAGTTGCCTTTATACAAAGAATGCTCAAACTACTGTATACAGGAACAGTAACAAAAAACTGTATTGCACTGACAGGCAATAATGTGTTACTGACAGCCAGCAACATAACCAGGGCAATTAACAAAGATTGGCACATGGAGAAAAAGCATGCTAATTTCTATATTAACACAACTTTAGAATTTTTTGCACCAAATAAATAAATGTCAAAGGACAATTTGTTATTTTGTGCACTGTCTGTCTTAAAAATACACCTCTCCTCTCCTTCCTGCAGTGCTGCTCCTTGCAGTTGATCCCTCCGAGTCCTTGCTACAGGATTTGCACCACTGTGATAATGGTGTGCATTTTATAATGTTTAACATAAAACATTTGTGCAAGTCCTAAAATATTTTGGTGCATGCTATTGGAAATTGATAGCAAGCTGTCACATATAACTTTTAAAGTGATTTGGTACATGTGGTGCAACAAGACATAAAACTTGTATGTCAATAGGTAAACTAAAATATATGTATCTCTCTTTGTTATTCCCCCCACCACCATATGTGGGTGTTTGTGTGCTTCTCCTGGCAGTCCTGTCTCCCTAGGCCACGACTTATATTGGCAATGCAGAAATCTGGCATGGCTCTTGACCTGACATGTACCAAGCTGTAAGCAGCAGCATTTTTAAGACATTTGACCATATGGTACAGTATTTCACATAGAGTGCTTATTGAGAAAAATGTTTTCTGTAAATATACAAAAGACAGATATCCACACATCCAGCAAAAGTAAATGATCTGGACACTACCTTAAATATAATGTAAAATGTAGGTAAAGCTGAACTCCAAACAAACATGTAAGCAGGTGCTTCCAAAAAGCTATTGTATTTTGTATTTCCTGTTTTCTACTATGTTTTTGAGCTGGTGCCTCCAGACAGTTAAGGGTTAACACTGCTGGTCTGGTTTTCCCAGGCTTTTTGGGTGGTATCGCCCTCTGCTGGGGCGAATGTATAAATAGAGGGAACTACCTCTAGAGAGTGGTCATTCCATGTATGGGATTGGTACAGGAAGTGTGCTAAGTATGTGATTGCCACCTTGCTTAAAGCAACCAAACATGTATTATATTGCAGCTTATCAATCACTAGATGTGGTGGCTGTACCGTCTTCTTTTCTAAGGATTTTTTTTCTCTCTGTTTTCACCTGGTGATCTAGCCACACCTTCTGTATTAGTGAGACACAACTCTAAAAGAATGGGCACAGCAGACAGCAGCATTGTCAGTCTGGGGGAGGGTTGTGTTAAATGTATTAGCAGATTTACATACACTAACACATTGAAGCCATGCTCCAGTTCACATTTTATAATCAGCTACAGCAAACAGTTTTTTCCTTTTGGCATAAAGGTTTTACATAAACGTTTTACATGACTAAATAAAAGCTGATCATTGTAAGCACTCCTGCCAGTGTTAAATGTCTAATTTCATCCATGTAAACTGATACATTCTACTGGAGAGCTTGAGCTTTTGAAAGCTTGAGCTGGTTCACAAGATGAAAATGGAAGAAAGAAAGCTTAAAAAAGGGAACTAATACAGTCATCACTGGTAAGCTGCATTATAATGAAATTGTTTATTTTGGGTTTAATACCGCTTTATTGTTACCCCCTTGGTGGAAACCCTATTGGGGTTCCAGGATATGGACTTGTGCAATTGATCTAAGGACTTTAGGAACTTTCTACTGTCTAAAAAGTATAACTACCTCAACAGACAGGGGCACTCAAAAGGCACTTTGTATTATGAATTAATGTAAAGAAGCTGACTGTAACATTCTTGTTATTTGAACAACTTTAGTAAAGAACTTATTTGTTACATACTTTTGCCTGGTCTGATGTCACTTAAGGACAGTGGGTTAAAGGTGTATCCTACATGGCTCACACCAGGGGACAGGACACTACAAGAGAAGATGCAGTATAATATGCAGTGGAGCTAATCAGAGCAGACTATAGTGTAGTTGCTAATAATTACAGGACTACTGTCTGCATGCACAAACAGCTAGCCAGTCAGGAAGTGAATGTGACTTGGCATAGGTGATGGAGGGTCCCGGTAGTGAAGGAGCTTGTGTGCTTAGGCTTCTTCCCTAGCAATTGGTACCCCAGTCTTGATTCTGAGTCACTGTATTCTAGAGACCCAGCATGTATATCACAGAAGATGGAGTGATGCCTCATGGAGAATAAGTATGGGTTATGTACAGAGTTGAGCTACCTGGGATCCAAGTTTACCATAAACTGGGTTAGTGGAGTCTGATGCATGCTCCTTGGCACCGGCTCAGAAATACTGCATGGGAAGAGCGAGAGTGAAAAACTGAAATTTGTTGCCATCCTGAGCCTTGTTTACATGATTGCTTCTAACTTTGCACCTGTTTAGTAAATTGCAGGGTACAATTACTCTCTATCTGATCATTCAATATTCAGTCAATTACCCATTCTATTAAAAGATCAGGTACTGAGAACTATTCTTAGCAAAAGAACAAGTGGTTTACTGCTGAAGACCATCCATGCAAAAAAAGTAAAGCAGCCCTTTGCTGTTATTAGTATATAAAGTATTGTAAATACTGATTACCCAATAGAAATATTTAAAACAGGGACAGTACCATTAAAAAACATATATTTGGAAAATAGGAATTATATTCAATATACATATATGTCATTTTGCAGTTACCAATCTAAATAGATAACTTTATAGGTGTCTTTAAAGACAGCCAACATAGTCCACACAGCATACATTCTTGTGTGAGTACCACTGCAGGACAATGGAGCACCTCATCTCACCCCCTAAAGTTAGCAATCACTGACACTAATGTAAGGGCAGTCAGTCTTCCTCTCACTAGTATTAGTATTTAAGATCCAGTTTTTCTCCCACTCATACCAAGGCAAAGAACAGGCTTCCTGCCACTTAAACCAAACGCAGTCTTCCTTAAAGCGATATTAAACCCAAAAACAAATATATATCACAGCCTAGCAATTCTTAGATGTGAAGGCTGCATCTGTTTCCTTTTTAAAGCGTTCTTCATGTGATCCATCCAGCAAGTCTACTATTTTTCAAAAGCACAAGCTCTCCAGGAAAGTATCAATTTACATGGATGAGACAAACCATTTAACACTTGCAGGGGTGATTAAAATGATCAGCTTTTATTTATTCATGCACAACCTTTATCCCTAAAGGAGAAAAAAATGTTTGCTGTAACTGATTATAAAGTGTGAGCTATCGTATGGCTTCAATTTGTTAGTGTATTCAAATCCGCAAATACATTTAACACTAACTCCCCCCCACCAGACTGACAACACTGCCGTCTGCTGTGCCTCCTGTACTTATTCATCCAGAGTTGTGTCTTACTGATACAGGAGGTGTGTTACTGGCCAGATCACCAGCTGAATACAGAGGGGAAAAGGCCAAAGAAAAGGAAACTGATGCCTCCACCACATCTAATGACTGATAAGCTGCAATATAATAATTTTTGGTTTTGGGTTTAATACCGCTTTAAAATATGTGTAAATACATTTCTATTTTAAAGCCTAAGTGCATTAAAAAATAAATAAAAACAAAATCAGCACAAAGGACATAACTTACAGTTAGTAGGTTGTGTTCCTTGTGCTGATGCCTCTTCTGTTTGGTGAAAACCTCCTCTGTTGATGCCCCCCAACCAATGATGTAATCTTCCAGTGTGGCATAAGTTGATAAAACTGTGGGAGTTATTATAGGCTCTCATCAAGAGTGCCAGACTATGCCTTCCCTTTCTGCCCAGGTCCTCCATTTATAGAAATTGTACTACAGCTTTAATGAATGAAATATGATCTATGAATGGAGGATGGGAAGATGAATAAAAGGTCCCTTCCCTCCATTCCTAGATCATTTTCCATTCATAGCAGTTGTAGTATGGCTTCTATGAATAGAGCAGTATGGCAGAAAGGATGGGCTTTGTCTCGTATTCTTAAAGAGAGTATGCAACAGCTCTCTTAGTTCTATTAACCCCCACTGTATTGGAAGATCATGGGAGAGGAGGTGGGAGGGGGGAATGAATGTAGGAGGATTTTTTTTCAACAGAAGAGACATCAGCAAAAGGGACACATCCTACTGACTGTAAGTTATGTCAGTTGTACTTATTTTTTTCTGCCTGCACTTAGGTTTTATAAAGAATCATATCATCATGGTAATACGTTGATGATAAGCATTGAGTCTTGGTGTTATAAAATCAAAATACTAGTCAAATACTAAGATAATACCTTGATGGTAAGCACTGGGTCTAGGTGTTATAAAATCAAACTACCACTGTATAAGGAAGCAAAATAGTAGGGATAGTTATGAAGAACAAGGGATGTCTGTCTGTAAATTCCTCCACTTGGAAATTTTCCTTTGCCTTTAAGAACTGCAAACTGTGAAATAAAGAAAACTTCCTGTAGTGTTATACAATTACACCACTACTACCAAATGTATGTACCAATTCATCAGGCAATATGAAGATTAGAATGTTCTAAGAATGGAAGTAGTCATTATAGGTTGTTTTGCTGTATTAGGCTCTTATTGCTTATTTTCTGTGGCCAATGTTTGTGCACAATTTTCCACTGTATGCTTCGCTTCCTGCATCTGCTGGAGTTAAACCTGCTCTCTGTGGAGAGCTGTCATTCTTATGTATTGTCACCCACCGAGTAAAAAGACATGTGTACACGTACATATGCAGAGCTTGCATCAAACAGTTCTCATGTTTTACAGAAAATTAACTTCTTGTGAATAGTTTATATTTTTCTTCAGAAATAACCGAATGTTGTTAACCCATCTGTTTCTCTTAACAGCCATCTAATAAGTTCTATATCCCTAGTGTCCCTTGTAACCCTGAAGTGCAACAACACGCCCTTCTCGCATAAAAAAAAATGCCAGCCTTTAGGAGCAACTAGATGTTTGCTGTGAACTGGTAAAAAGGGTCAGAGAAAGTTGCTGCTGTTAGTAAAGTAAACAGCAGTTTTTGAAAAAGACAGCTGTTGCACATTTAGAAGTTCTCATGGTAATTTCTATTTATGGAATTGCAAGTAACAGACATCCGTCTGCGTCATCATTTTAGACTTCTGACTAAAGTGCCTGTGTATTTGAACATTTTACAGAGGAAGATGACAGACTATGACTGCAACTTTTTTTTTTTTTACTTGGCAGCAAACCTGATGCACTTCAGGTAGAAACTATATTTTTGTCTTTGTTTTTCATTACTGATGAGAGTGTCCCTGCATTTTTAACTGCTTAGAGTGTTGACAATACATGGAACATAGGGCACTTCTGTCCAGGAGATCTAAGGCCTCAATGTAGATGGAGTAATGATATTCAGGAAGATATGGGGATGATATACTGACAATGGAGCAACTCTTCTGAAGAGTAGAAGCAACTCTGGCTGGCAAAGATGAAGAAGTGGAGAAGGCTCTTCTAAGTGCAGTATTAGGATAGTTTATCAAGCCAACAAGATAAAATACACTTACAAAATGAAGATAAAAATGGGCTCATTGGATCATCACATGACTTTACATTTTGACCGTAGGTACACCAAAATTTTGCTGGACCGTTTTCTAATCAGATAAGTAAAGTACTGATTGTGCATTCTAATATGCACACTGCCTTTATAATTTATTGTTCATTGAGCTTTATAAGTAAGGGAGGAGTAAAGCAAACTTGACGCTTCTTTGGAAAGCTGAAGATAAAAGTTAACTTTGCCCTGATGAAGGATTATATAGAGAGGAAATTTGACAGCAGACATTGATGCCTTCTGTTTACATGTTGCCAGTGTGTGCCCATCAGTTCATCGAATGGGGAGGCTTTTGTAGACTACTGTACTCTTTGCTGGCAGAAATGCCAACTAAGTGGTCACAAGTGTGGCACTGAATGCAATCTCATCACTCTGTTGAAAAGCGGAAAAGATAGGAGAGCAGGAGAGTAAAAAAAAAAATGGATTTTTGTTCTTACCTGTAAAATTGTAAAATAAAATTGTAAAAAATAGTAAAAATGAATAAACCTAGTAAGGGTAGATTTAGTCATGCATCTAAATCTCCCTAGCTGCTGAAGCCCAATCCGTGTTTGGATCATGCTCCAGAGACTACTGGCAGGCAATGAAGAAGCGATTTGATGCCTCCTCACAACCTGTTTATACCCCATTTTTATCGACAAATGAGCTGCAACCGTGTGCATTGCACGCAGGTTTAGGGCCTTTGTGGCGTTTCTTTAGACATGAATGTGTAGCGTTCGGAAAGCGGTATCACTGTAAGTTGGGTCAACTGTGATCCAGGCACAAAGCATCATGGCTGAAGCATTTAAATACCCTCCTCCGCTGCCTATTGCAGCTTATTTTTCCTGCCCCCAACTGCAAGGGTAAACAAGGCCTAAGGCTTTGTTTATGCAGAGCATACTACAACGAGGCCATGTTGCACAGGGATGCACAGGTGTTCCATGCATCCCCATGCAGGCCATCCTATTGATGTCAGTTGGGACACAGCAGCTGCACAGCAATGCACAGGTGTTCCATGCATTCCTGTGCAGGCAGTCCCATCCATATTAATTGGGATGCAGCGGCTGCATGGACATATCCACTGTTCCCAACTTGACATCCATGTAGGTGCATGTCACTGAATTTACACTGTCTGCATTTGGGTACATGCACCTACACCCGTACAGATCTGTCATTGCAGTCGCTGTATCCCAATTGACATGGTTAGGACTGCAGGTAAAAAATGGTCCTCCATGGGCATACACTTTAGCATACCCCATATGAACAAGGTCTTAATAGGATTTTAGCAAGAGTTTTGTAAGTTATGCTGTGTTTATGTGTGCAAATAGGGATTTTAATGTTTTTTTGTGTGAAAATAGCAATTTGATTTACATTTGCGCAAATATTGCCCAGCCTTAAAAATCAGTAGAACTTTCTTTTTATTCTACTGGTCATGTGCTTTCAGAAAATATATGGTTTGGTCTTTTACAAACTATGAAAGCTGTAAGGGAAAAATGAAAGCCTCCAGACATTTTAAAAAATTTGGTTATTTACATTTTTTGCGTTTGATTTTCACCATTTCGCAAAAAGGC
The DNA here is from genome assembly GCF_042186555.1 of Aquarana catesbeiana. Lineage (NCBI taxonomy): Eukaryota > Metazoa > Chordata > Amphibia > Anura > Ranidae > Aquarana > Aquarana catesbeiana. Next base: position 408,770,281 of record NC_133325.1, read on the forward strand.
ACAATTTAAAATGTACAAATATTTGTAATTTATGAACTCAATACAAGTTAAGCTTTTATATTTAGCAGGAATTTAGCTAGAATTTTGTAAAAATTGCTGTGTTTGTATCTGCTAATAATGATTTTAGTTTGATTTGATTAACATTTGAGCAAATATGGCAAGGCCTTAACAATCAGTAGCACCTTCTTTTTATGTTATTAGTCATGTGCTTTCAGAAAATATATGGTTTGCAGGGTCTTTTACAAACTCTGATAGCTGTAAGCAAAAAATTAAAACTTTTTAGAGAGACTCTTGTGTATGTTTGATTTTCACCATTTCCCAAAAAACGTGCAATTTAAAATTTACATATGTTTGGTATTTATTAACTTAATACAAGTTTAGCTCTTATAGTTAGCAGGAATTTTGTAAAACGTGTTGCCTTTGTATCTGTTAATAATGATATTGTGTATTTTTGGTGAAAGTATTGATTAAGTGAAGAATGAAAACCTCCAGATTTTTATATTTGGATATTTACATCTTTACATACGTTTGATTTTCACCATTTTGCAAAAAGGCACAATTTAATACAGGTTACGCTTTTATATTTAGCAGGAATTTTGTAAAATTTGCTGTGTTGCTGTGTTTTTATGATTTTAGTGTCTTCTAGGTAAAAATATTGCTTTAATAAACATTTGCGCAAACATCGCCTTAAAAATCAGTAGCACCTTATTTTTTATTCTACTGGTCATGTGCTTTCAGAAAATATATGGTTTGTGGGGTCTTTTACAATCTCTGATAGCTGTAAGGGAAAAATAAAAAAGCAATGCAAAAATGGTCCGGCCAGCCGAGTTAAAAAGTGGAACGCAGGGCCTGGCAGTGAAAGGGTTAAAGGTGATAGCATGCGGTGACCTCTATTAGGTCAAAAAAATAAGTTGAGTGTGGAGAATAACTGGTGGTGGTATTCACTGAAGAGTGGTTTGGGATATTTAAAAAATGTATTAATTGTTAGATTTAAGGTTCACTGTATGTTTGTTGCGCTGCACTTTCATCTAAATATGCATTTAAAACTTATGTGGAAACACAGTATTGTGTTTGCAGCAACACTTTAAATATTTGGAGATACATTTTGGTTTAATTTTAGGTCATTGACACTATTGAAGTTTGAGCAGAGATTTTTAATCCATATTATTTCAAAATCATGAATTACGTATAATAAAAGAGAGGATGGTATAACAAGTTCTTACTATGTTACCCTGACATTTCATATTCCTGATATGTGTCTTTTGTACCATGTACTTGTGATAACAAGTATGCTATCCTCTTTGTATTGCTTCCTTTATGTGAAATTCCTGGTGTTCCTGACAGTCCCCCTACTTTCCCATTTCAAACTTAGCATGCTAGGCATGAGAGCACATCCATCCCACCGTGATCAGTTTTTTGGCTGTGCTGGGAGCACAGCCTGCCTAACATCCAATAATCAGACCTCCCCCCCCCATGCACAGCCAATCACTGGGGAGATCAGTGTCCTGCTGTTTATCCACCCCTAGCTCTCTAAGCCCCTTATGTAGCTAAGAGTAGAAATTGTGTGATTACTTTAATTTCTATTTTAAACTGAATGGGTTGTTTTAGAAGGTAAGGGTTTACATATACTTTAAATGTTAGCATAGTGTACTTTGTATTGATAACGTTGTGGATGATGGTGATACATTTTTATAACCACTGCTCTCACACTTGTTTACCCCTATGGACCAAACCATATTTTCACATTTCTGCTATGTGTCTGTTCATGAGTCTATAACTTTGTAATTACTTATGATAAAGAATTGACACATATATTGTTGTTAGGGGGACAAAATGGGCTTTCTTGTGACCCTAAAGTCTTCTGATAATTTTTTTTATTTTTTTTATTATTTGCATTTTAAGGGAAAAAAGAGTAATAATCAGAAAAAAAATGTATTTTTTCAAGTTTGATCAGTAATATTTTGAACACAATTACCATTACTGTCGGGAAAACATATACGTTTTATTCAGCTGCTTGTTTTTTTTAGTGCAACATTAAAATGTAATTTTGGTACAAAGCATGTTAAAGTTATTTACAAAAGAAATAAAGTTTTTTTTTTTGCATATATTTTAGTCTTCTCATAATGCATCAGTAATTTAAAGTTTTTCATTATTTAAAATAAAACAGATATACCCTAAACCACATATTTTTTTAACAGTAAATCCTTAAAGATAACAATGTATATACTGTATGTGCTTTTTAATTTTTTTTCCCAACAAATAATTTAACATGGAAACGTGGAGCAGGGGATGAAATTTTTAAATAATGTTTATACATGTTGAAATGAAAAGGTTAAGTAGTAAAATAAGAGCATGTGTTGGTTATTTAAGAGTTAACTAACTCCCTGTGCACACAATAAACATTCCTCTGTCAGCTGCAGTTCTCTCACTCACAGATCTGTCTGACAGGGAACTCAGGAGATAAGACAACCAGTGTATTACTTTTGTTTTGGCTTACAGGTGTTACACTGAATGCTCGCTGTGATTGTCTGTCAGAGAGATCATTCAATGAGGAAGGGTTCTAACTGGCTCCCAGTCATTTGGTCAGGAGCTCATCTTTCTACAGATACCAGGTCTCACAGGGCTATGCGTGGGGGGGGGATCAGGGTTAGATAAGAAACTGCAGGGTGTACAGAAGACGCCCTGTGTACAGAGGAGGAGTTTTATGGACATGTGTAAGACGCCAAAGGTAGGCAACTGGTTAAGGAAGACTGAAATTGGAAAGGTTTTTATGTTTTTAAAATAGCACAGTTCTGTTTGTTCCGGGGGTGGTAATTCACACAATTTGTATTAACAGCAGGTTTTGTATGGCTTACAATATTTTTGAATAAAATAAAGTGTTGAATAATTGACAGCAGAGTACTTTGCTACCTACTACTATTCTCCTTTTTTATATGATACGCCAATTTGGAAGTGAAGTACATACCTAGAAATTGGGTAAGTCGGTCATTGATTGTTTTCAATAATATGTAAAAAAAAAATCTAATGGCTTTTTGTTTTTGATATGAAACAGTTCATATTTATGAATTTCAACTGTGTATTGAGCAGTTCACTTGGACTTCCACTTTAACTCTGAATTAAGAGCAGTTAGAGGTAATGTTGTGTAGCGTAGCAGAAAGTAATGTAGTATGACAACAGAAAAATATAAATGCATGCTATATGTTGGATGGCTATACATTTAAGTTTCACCAGCTTCTTAAAGCATATCTGTTCTAAAAATAGCAGAGTAGCTAATGTGTTGTCATCATCCCTTTGTTTTCCTTGAAATGGGGATGATCAACTATAATGCACTACATCCTAGAATTTGATAAAACCCTCTTGGGCAGGATACACTACTCTGAGCCTAACTAAGGCTGTGGTATAGCAAGAAAGGTGTTTCCTCTTCATGCTTATGAATATTGGAAATTACCTTGGAGTTTATGACATTGAAAGGAAAAATTAGCCTTAAATTGGAACTACTAGTAAAATCAAATAACAAACAATTTATGATACATTTTTTCTCACTAGCATGAATATAGAATTTTTTTTATCTTATACCACCTCTCCTCCATAGATACAGTGAAGGAATGAATGTAGCCACCTTAAGATGGGAGGCGTGATACTGGCTGATGACCACATGAAAATAAAAGAATAAAATCTGGAAAAAAAGGATACAAATGCAGCCACCACATCCAATTACTGGTAAGCTATGATATATTACACTTTTGTTTTTGGGGTTTAGTTATGCCTGAAACCTTTTTTTTTCCAAAGGAAAACAACTGTTGTTCCAACTGCTTAAAAATTATTAACTGACCTTTAGGGATGAGCTTCGAGTTCGAGTCAAACTCATGTTCGACTCGAACATCGGCTGTTCGCAAGTTCGCCGAACAGCGAACAATTTGGGGTGTTCGCGGCAAATTCGAATGCCGCGGAACACCCTTTAAAAGTCTATGGGAGAAATCAAAAGTGCTAATTTTAAAGGCTTATATGCAAGTTATTGTCATAAAAAGTGTTTGGGGACCTGGGTCCTGCCCCAGGGGATCAATGAAAAATAGAAAAAAAAACGCGCTATATCCCAAGTGAACAATTGATTATCAAAATAGCAGCAATCTCAACAATAAACATCAATTGTGAAATAAGCATAAAAAATAAGAGGGTTGCGCTAATACATATAAAAAATTACATAAGAATCATAAGTGAAGATACTCTTATTAATGTGTGTAAACAAAAATAAATGTGGATAACATCTGAGTGTGATCCACCAAACTGTACCAACAAGTGAAATGAATAAAGTATAGTAGTGACTCCAAATAACCCGCAGATAAAAAAGTCCAAGTGATAGTTGATAAGTAATCCGTGACTACAAAGGAGGGTCCACCACCGAGAGTAGAAGGGGTTACTCCTTACCGGATGGCCATGACCCCCCACTACAGAGGATCACAGCAAGCAGGCAAACTTGTAGGGCAAACAATAGAAGCTTCTACCGGCATCCACTAGAGGTCATCACACCATCAGCCACACCAACAGAACTCATGGCAGGGATACACCATAGAATACAAAAGGGGAACTCACATAGTGTAAAACCGTAGAGACTTATTTAAAATTAAATACATAAAATGAACACTCACATAGCGTTTGAAGATAAAATAGCCTTAAGTCCGGTTCCTTGGCCACAGGAGCACAGACAAACCCATCCTAATGGAATGTAACACTGTATGGGGGTGACGTCAGCGCATCGTCTGGCTCCGCCCTACGCGTTTCGTGACATCATCACATCTTCCAGGGGCACAGGCGGCGCACTACGTCACCTCCTTAGGTAATCCCGAAGCGAAACCACACCTCGCTATGGATTCCTACATGCTGAGAGTCACCTGAGATATGTCAGATACTTCCGGCATCCGGGTGCGCTTCTCAGCACAAGCAATCAACAAGGGCTGTCTTATTATGACAATCTATGAGTACCAATGCACATATATAAAAATACGTCTATGTATCATACCCATATGAAATTAGTGTACATATATATATCATGCCCAATACATATGTAAAACAAAATAGGATATGAATGGAGTTAAATAAAGCATTATCACAAAAACTGACAGTAATAGACTTGTACTAAATAGCTGGAAATCCAAAAATGGTGATTACACTAATCACTTATGGGAACTGTCAGGACCCATTTAGAGAGCAAAAGCTAGCAATCCAAAAATAGGGGGACTACAGATATAACTACCCATAATCCTCCATCTACCTCATCTCAAGCTAATAAAAACCGGAAGTGGAATAATTGGTGGATAGTAGTCTCCATCCAAACATTCCCACATGTGTTCAGCAGCGCCATCTGGCGGATAAATCCCAAAAAACACACTGAAGACGTGTGTCGTTTGTTAAACAGCCAGAATGTTACTGTCAAACATTAAGATGGTATCTACTAAGTAAGTTGGGAATATAGGGGAGAGGGGTTCCAAAGGGGACCCTTATCCAACACTTTTACAAGTAAATACTCTATATTCACCACCAATCCACATGTGAAAAATATAAAGACCGGAAATAAAATGATTTGTTCAATGTGGTCACCATCTGAATGTCCCCATCAATGTTCAGCAGCGCCATCCGGTGGATATACCCAAAAAGCACCGAAAAGACTCATGCTGTGAATTAAACCACCAGAATGTCTCTATCAAACACCGGAGAGACATCCAGTGGATATTATAGAGATCACAGGGGATACAGAGACCAAAATATTAAATGTAAAGGTCTGTATAACATAGAAATTAATGCAGGTGGATTAAAAATGAAATTAAAATAATGTAAATCAAAGCAATTTGTTGTAAAAAATAGATGTAAAATAGGAAAAAGCCAGCCCAAAATAACAAGAGCCTACAAACAATCCATTTCCAATATGAGAAATTGGTGAACCCTATAGCGTATACAGCCCTCTGGGGACACCTCCCAAAGGACAATTGTTGACAAGGAACAAATATGTTACTACATGGTCAATAGATAGTCCTATATATATATATATATATATAAAGTGCAAATTGACCCTTTAAAGAAGCGCCAAAAGGTAAATTTTGGCGCAGGGTTCCCCTTAAAATCCATACCAGACCTGAAGGGCCTGATATGGAATTTAGGGGGACCCCCACGTCATTTTTTTTTTAAATTTTGGCCGGGGTTCCCCTGTGGGGAATTCCCATGCCGTTTTTATCAATGAACTTTTATGTGTATTGTCGGACCGGCAATGCAATAGCCGCGAGTAGTTTTAAATGACTTTTTTCCTTTGAAATGTCATTTTGCTGTCAGATTGTTCTAAACATGGGAAACATGCGCCCCTTTACAGGCATACTATAGACACCCCCCAGCTACGAAATTTAAAGAGATATTACACTTTTATTGTTTGACTTTAAGCATTATTAAAATCACTGCTCCTGAAAAAACTTCCGTTTTTAAAACTTTTTTTGCATTGATCCATGTCCCCTGGGGCAGGACCCAGGTCCCCAAACACTTTTTATGACAATAACTTGCATATAAGCCTTTAAAATTAGCACTTTTGATTATTCATGTTCGTGTCCCATAGACTTTAACGGTGTTCTTGTGTTCGAACAAACTTTTTTCCTGTTCGCATGTTCTGGTGCGAACCGAACAGAGGGGTGTTCGGCTCATCCCTACTGACCTTAGTGGTCTATTTATACAAATATCGGTTCATATAGCCAAAACAAAAAATAGCCATATTTTGTTTGATATGATTGTCTCCTATGATTGTTAGCACTGATTAAGGTATTTCTGGAAATATACAGCATTATGGCTTTATATGGTGCTTTCAATCAAAGGAAATAATTATAACAAAGAAAATACAGTAATTTTTTGATGTGACTGTTTGTGACATGTTTTTTAGAAATAAACCCCATCTAAAACTTCATGTACATCTAAGACTTCTCTGTCTATATCGTAACAATGCTGCTGTGGGATTTAACTGCAGATCACAAGCTATAGGAAGCAAGTGAGCGACCACTTCAGCCCCAGAAGGATTTGCTTCCTTAATGACCAGGCCATTTTGTACGATACGGCACTGCATCGCTTTAACTGACAATTGCGTGGTGGTGCGATGCTGTACCCAAACAAAATCGATGTCCTTTTCTTTGCACAAATAGAGCTTTCTTTTGGTGGTATTTGATCACCTCTGCTGTTTTTATTTTTTGCGCTAGAAACAAAAAAAGAGCGACAGTTTTGAAAAAAATAAATACTATTTTTTTTACTTTTTGCTATAAAACATTCTCCCCCCCAAAATGTAAAAAAACACATTTTTGACACTTTTTTGGAAACCAGTGACATTATTACAGTAATCAGTGCTAAAAATATGCACTGACATTGTACTAACGGCACTGTCAGGGAAGGGGTTAACATCAAGGGCGATCAAGGGGTTAACTGTGTTCCCTCACTGTGTGTTCTAACTGTATGGGGGAAGGGCTCACTTTGACAACACACAGATCCGTCTTCCTGCATAGCAGAAAAACAGGATCAGTGTGATCTCCTCTGTCAGAACGGAAATCTGCCTTGTTTACACAGGCAGATTCCCATTCTGTCACTGCGGGGAATGATCATGGGTGGCTGGCTGATTGGCTCCCCCGCTGGCCAATGGGAACATGGGCATGCCCCCGGCAGCGCGCGCGCCCACAAAAGCGAGTGCACAAGCCGACGTACACCTACGACAATTTGCACAGCTGAGTATAACTGCAGTGGGTGGTCGGCAAGTGGTTAAACCAGAGGTATGGAGGGTTGATTTTTATAAATGCTTAGTGATCATGAACATTTTTGCCTAAGGAGGATTATTTTTTGTGGAGGAAACTGATTTGAATATGGTATGCTATTGAACACAAATGCTTCTTTTGCATGAAACAATGATTTATACTAGGACTTTTTTTTACATCTTTTGCAGCAAAGGTATTTTGTGGCATTAGGTTTTTCAGCAATACCTGTTGTAGCAATTGGAAATAAAATACTGTATTTGCAGGTGGATGCAGATTTCAAGAGGCTTTCATCTGGATGACAGACTCCCCAGGGACAAGATGTATTTAATAGCTCCAGCACTTCACGTCTCTCCCCCCGGGCCTTGCTAATTACAGGTAATATGGAGCTGCTCTGTGCAGTGATGTACACCTAGAATTCCTCATTGATCAGCAAGAAGCACGTGTGAACACAAACGGCTGCTCAAACATAGAAAATCTATTACAGCATAATTAAAGTCAAGATGTTTAGGAAATTATCGGAGTTGGGAGAAAGGGATTTCCCTTCCAGCTCCCAGAAGCTACTGCTGTACTAATTCTGCAACTCACCACCTACCAATCTATTATTTGAGCATACCGATTGATTGTCCAATCCCAAGAACATGGCATGGAGGTCACATGGAGGTGGTAAAATGCTACCCCCTACCTGGAAGTCCTGCTCTATTACAGCAACAGAGCAATGGCTTTGACAGAGTGGGGAGGTGGCAAGGGAGTACGGATGGATGTGTATACCTTGCTAGGTGGTGACAGTTACAGTGTCCCTTTAAGTTCCAGAGTCATTTTCACATTTCACCTTTGGGCACAGTTAAGTTATATTAATAACTTTTCATTAACTAAAGCGGAGTTCCACCCAGAAATGGAACTTCTGCTGATTGGATTCTTCCCCCTCTCCGGTGCCACATTTGGTACCTTTCAGGGGGGAGGGGGGAGCAGATACCTATCAAATCCAGGTATCTGCTCCCACTTCCAGACAAAGATCACTACACTTTGTGCAGCGAACTACGCAATGCCTGGCCCCTCTTCTCCCCCCCCCGCTGTGTTCTGGGAGACACACAGATCCCAGAAGACTGCAGGGACTATTCAGATCACGTAGCGCCACTTGTGCATGCGCAGTAGGAAACGCAAGGCTTCACTTCCTGTTTCCCTTAGTAAGGATATCGGCACCTGCACCCGGAGCCGAGGGACGGGTGGGCTTCAGGTGAGGACAGGTAAGTGTCCTTATATTAAAAGTCGGCAACTGCAGTATTTGTAGCTGTTGACTTTATGTTTTTTTTCCAGGCCGATCTCCACTTTAAATTCATTATAAACTTTCCTACCTGCACCTTGTGTTTTTCACCTGCATAATATTTGCAATGAACACATAGCTTCTTGGTGTCATTTGTTACCCTGTATGCACAGCCTATAGTAGAGTAAATCTTCACATTCCGGTGTCAGAAGTAACTGTTTGTGTTCAAGCATGAAGAATGCAATATACCACTGCAAAGGGTGTACCACTAGTACTGTACTTAACAGATGGGGTCCCTTTCCCTGCACTACTTACTCACAAAAAGCATGCCAATCACAGGAGCCAGGGACTTAAAAAGGCTGTCTTATCCAAGATGGCTGCCAGAGTCACATGGGGCAACAGTATCCAACTGGATAGCTTCCCCAGTGTCCCAGAAAACCATAAAGGAAACAAGTTTCTCCTGACATCCTCTCCAGCTGCAGAACCACTGTGGTTAAGGACCACCTGCAGTGGTGGTAAGAAACTGCACCTGCCTACAAGCAAGTGGGCATCTTTGCTTCCCTTCTCTTTCTTTTGCCAGCCAGGTTGCATGCTGAAGTAAAGGTCAGACATGGATTTGGGGGGGGGGGCTTTTGTTGTCTACAGTTTAATCCATTTTTATACTCTTGTGTCAGCAGTTTCTAGCACTTTACAGGAACATGCATGACCTCTATCTGTAGTCTGAGAGCTGACACTTACTGTGCAGAAACGACACATCCCACAGTCTAGTGCTCTGTATATGAGAGCTAAACAGAAATTGGATCTGAAACAAACAGGCAAACATGGTGGGGCATTAACTGCAGGCTGCATGGCCCAGAATAAGAAGCTGCTTGTTCCTTTGGCAAATGGGGACAAGCTAGGTGAATGAATACATGGACACAGGGGAACATGTGAGCTCATCATTACAGGGTAAGGAAAAGAAACAGCACAGAAATTATAACTACACTAATACCTAGTTACAGAGACTAAAATATCTTAAGGTGCACAATGACTTTAGGAACTGACAGTTTTTTTTTTTATATATATATAATAGTGCCTTCCATTGTTTTTTTTTTAATTGTCTACATATTTAATGGCAAGAAAATAGAAGTAAATAATAGAAAAATACAATTTTTTAAAAGTTTGAATGCTGGTATTTTAAAAACAACTAGTGTTCCTATAGATATACTGTAGATATTACTATTAATCTGCTGTATGTCCCATTTTGCCATATAGCAAAATTATGTTTCTGGTGCTAAAAAGTTATTCACAAATAAAATAAAGACTTTTTATATATATAAAAAAAATGTATGTGTTTTTGGCACTAACAAAAACAGATAAATTAAAAGAAAAAGACAATAAACATTTTCTTATGAGCAGGAAGAGAAAGGAGTTTATTATGGCTAGTTAGAAATAAACAGAAGTTTATCAGGGGTTAAGTAGGGAAGGTTATTATAAAGTAAAAATAAAAAAAAATACAATTCTAGTTTTGGGTTTTCATCTCCTATATTAAAAAGTTACATTGTATTTAGCTGTTATTGGGTGCAGCTAACTGCAATGCAAACGTTTTGTTAAAATTTTAAGAAAGCACTAAGGTTGTAATAAGCTCTTACAATGATGACTACCCAAAGAGCAGCTGACAACAGCTTTGATGCACTGACTATGAGTTCTTGTCTGCATGACACTAGCAGACGTGTCCCCAGCAGGAGACTTTAGGATGTACTGGATGTGGTATTCACAAGTGGAAAATAGATAATATAATTTGCCTGATGATGTTTTCAATAGTCTGGCCTTTGAAAAGCATAGCCTTTGGTATTTTGGATGAAGACTGAATTGGAAAGACAGAGGATATAGCCTGATTTGCACATCTAATGCCCCGTACACACGAGCGTAATTTCCTTCAGAAAAATCTTGGATGGTTTTTCCGACGGAATTCCGATCAAGCTTAGCTTGCATACACATGGTCACACATAAGTTCTCTGAACTTTTGACGTCAAGAACGCGGTGACGTACAACACTACGACGAGCCGAGAAAATGAAGTTCAATGCTTCCGAGCATGCATCAAATTGTTTTCTGAGCATGAGTGTTTTTTTGCGAACCAGAATAATATTGCATACAGACGACCTGAATTTCCCTCAAGAACTTTTTCCGTCGGAAAAATAGAGAACCAGCTCTCAATCTTTTGCTGGCGGAAATTCGGACAGAAAAAGTTGGATGGAGCATACACACGGTCGGAATATCCGACCAAAAGCTCCCATCACACTTTTTTTGACGGAAATTCCGACCGTGTGTATGCAGCATTAAGTGTAAGAGTTTTGGAGACGTACAGCCTCAAGCCTCACAGAAACAAAAACTGTTTTAGATCCTAATGCCCCGTACACACGATCGGACATTGATCGGACATTCCGACAACAAAATCCATGGATTTTTTCCGACGGATGTTGGCTCAAACTTGTTTTGCATACACACGTCGCACAAAGTTGTCGGAATTTCCACTCGCTAAGAATGCGGTGACTTACACCACGTACAACGAGACTAGAAAAGGCCAGTTTAGAACCAAGCGCGGCACCCTTTGGGCTCCTTTTGCTAATCTTGTGTTAGTAAAAGTTTGGTGAGAGACGATTCGCACTTTTTCAGACTCGTGGTTTTCAGATCGTTTTCTGCTGTTCAGTTTGTGCTTGTGGGTTTGTATCTGCTCTTCAGTGCATGCAAGCAAGCTACGCGTGCTTTTGTCATTGTGTTCTTGTTAGTTTGTTACTGTTTTTCAGGTCGCTCTTCACAGGCCTTGCTGTTCTTCAGTGCATTCTGTTACTTCGTTCTGAGCAGCTGACCATTTTCTAGCCTTGTTGCGTATACGTACTCCTCGTAGAGTTCGTGCTGTGTGGGGGCTTGGTGTTGGGGTCCTGACCCTGACACAAGTCCAGTTCATGAACAAGGTGGGGAGGAGTTCATGGACCAAGAATTGGTTGCTTCAGCGTGACCAGTTCTGTCATATGCCTTTGCTCCGTGAGATCCGTGAGAATAATCCTGATGATTTCAGGAACTTTCTCCGGATGACGGACCCCGTATTTCACCGTTTGTTGGCTTTGCTGACCCCCTATATCAGTAGGCAGGATACCTGCATGAGGCAAGCCATCACTCCAGAGCAGAGGCTCGTCGCCACCCTGCGGTACTTGGCGACGGAGAGAAGCCTGCAGGACTCGACAGGCATCTCCCCCAGGCTCTGAGAATCATTATCCCAGAGACCTGTTCTGCCATCATCCAGGTCCTGCAGAAGGAGTATATTAAGGTAAGATTTTTATCCTTTAATATCACATTTTATTGTATATAATGTTTGCTAATATATTGTAATTCTTTCCTCATTCCCTAATTACCATGATTGTAATATGCTGTGAATGTCCCCTTTCTCCTCATGCATGCTGGATTTTTATGTCATTATTTTTTTTGTCCTTCGTACATATTTGCCTTCACTTACCTCCCCAGCATGGTCTCCTGCCCTATATTCACCTCATGTAGTCACTTAACAATGTATTTTATCAGCTCCATATTAGTGCTTTACCCCAAACAATGAAATGTGACTGGTGCTTCAAATTCAGGCAGAGTGCCATTGCTTTTTTTGGGGGGTCCCCAAATCATTTTGAACCCTCCCTCCCCCCAACTGCTAAGTCAGCTGATACCAATTCTCTATCTATCCTCAATCATCTATCTGCTGACTTTGCCAAACCCATACACACTATACCCATCTCTTCTGTGCTCAGATTTATGGATGAATTCCCCAAAGCATGTAGTCCAAGGGCCTGCCTGTATACTTTCAAATGGTACTGTTTAAAGTTTGAGTATCCTATTATTATCTTGATAGGTAATAGCAGAATTTCCAAATGTGCTAAAATGTGTACAGTGTGTATTTATATCTTTGTATTATGACAGGTCTTACCTGTCCAGTGGGCTGTCAATAGTGTAACTAAGGAGGGTCTGTTCAAGGTATTACACATTATATAGGCATTCATCTCTCAATGAAGTGGAGAGGGTTTCCTGTCCAAGAGTCCCCCCCCCATAATGTTAGAAATTGTCCATGAGAGGGGGGGATTTGATAGGTGTACCTTATAATTCGGTCTTTAAAAATTCCCATAAATAAATGGTATCTTGATGTTGGCCAAGAATGTTTGTGTCTAATCTGCTTTCCATGTTTATGTGCAAAAAGATTACTTTTTTTTTGTTTTACTCCACAGTTTCCTTCCACGCCACACGAATGGCAGACTGTGGCCTCCCACTTTGCCCAGCGGTGGAACTTTCCTAACTGCGGAGGGGCAATTGATGGGAAACACGTCCACATCATCCCACCACCCAACTCGGGGTCTTACTATTATAATTATAAGGGGTTCAATAGTATTGTGATGTTGGCGGTGGTGTCGGCATCTTATGAATTTCTGTATATGGACGTGGGGAAGAATGTCCGGACGTCCGATGGTGGAGTCATCGCCCAGACGGAGTTCTACAGGTGTCTCCAGAATGGCAGCTTGGACTTGCCACCTCCAGAAGACAATGTGGAAGGACTCCCATTCGTCTTTGTTGCGGATGAAGCTTTTGCGCTGGGGGACCATCTTATGCGCCCATTCCTGATGAGGACCCTCACTCTGGACCAGAGGGTTTTTAATTACCGGCTGGTCAGAGCCAGAAGAGGGGTGGAGAACACGTTTGGAATCATGGCCAGTGGGTTCCGCCTATTTCTTACACCCATACATATGGCGGAGTACAAACTGAATCACATTATCCTGGCGTGCTGTGTTCTACACAACTTTTTACGGCAACATTCTGCCAACTATGCTGGCTCAGTTGGGCCTGAGGCTGGAATTCAAAATGAACCAACCCTGATGGCGTTTGAAAGTGCATGTCCTGGCTTGCCCCCCCTGAGTGCCCGTGATGTCCGGCTAAGATACCTTATATTCTTTGCGGGTAGGGGGGCTATCAATATGCCAGACAATGTATAAAACCTTTTTCAAATAAAAAAAAGCAAATCTTTGGTGACATTTACTGCTTGTGTTTGTTTTAGCTGACCCTGACAGAAATGTGGTGAGTCCTGAAAATGGCGTGATTGTGTAACGTTACAAAGCACTGTTGGGTGTTATTTACTAAAGGCAAAGACACTTTGTACTACAAGTGCACTTGAAACTGCACTTGTAGTGCAAATTGGATTTGCCCTTAGGAAATAACACCCATTGTCACAGAAAACAGCAATTAGAGCACCACAAAAGTGTTGTAGCTATGAGACAATAATCCACACATTCTTGATTAACAATCTTTTTAATACCTGCACAATCACATGTGCATTTAGAAAAGGTTTTTAAAACCCACATGTTTGTTGTATAACAATTTTTGGGGTCACATTAGAAAAAGTAGAAATGTCCATTTAAGATAAAACAGGCATGTTTAAAACCCACAAGAAAGAGACAAATCTTGAACTTACAAAGTTCACATTTGGTAGAACTTGAAGGCAATATCAGACATGAGTATTTAGAAACTGTGTTTGATATTGCATTCAGATGGGGTGAAGTCACCCCCGGAAAAGCCAAATTTTGAAGATGCACACAAATAGCTGAATGTCAACATGTGCTACCTGCCATCACGGGGGATCAAGGGACGTGTTTTGGGGGTGCAACCCCTTCCTCTCAGCTACTTTATTATTGAGGAAGGGGTTGCACCCCCAAAACGCGTCCATTGATCTCCCGTGATGGCAGATAGCACATGTTGACACACTGTGTGCCTCTTCAAAATTTGGCTTTTCTCCAATTTGACAAGAAATGTTACAAAATTGTAGCACACCAAAAAACAAAGGGATTTGGAGGGGTTTTAAACTCTCCCCAAAACATCAATGATGTTCTTATTTTTTTGAAGAACATCATTGATGTTTTTCTTGATGTTTTCCAAGTCCCTATTACACCCCATGATCTCCCCGATCAGGATTTGTGCACTTTCCGAGGTGAAAGGATCTGGATCCACAATATCACGATCACCTAAAAAGATAGAAACCAAAAAAAACATGTATTATAAATATGCCGGCATCCATCTCTTACCTGAGCCTGTGGTTGCAGACACTTACCTGTTGTGGTGCCAATTTCCACCACGTTTTCCTCCTCCTGCTCTGTTTGTCTTGGGTGTATTTCCCCTTCTTCCCGAGGTGGGGGTCTCTGGTCTCCTCGGATGAGGGGTGTCCTCCAAGTCTTTTCTCCCCTATGTAAAAAAAAATGGTATACTTAGCACACAGATATTTGATGGCAGAACTATAAATATGAAACATTGCTTGGAAGTGGGGTACAATTGTCTGTTTTGGCAGAGTTCCAAGATGTAGAATTTTTTGTGTCCTTTGTCAAGCTTCAATACTTTACCTGTTTTGTACAAGCTTCACAGATGGAGACACCCCTATAGTATCCACTGGAGCACCTGTGTGGGACCCCTAATGAAAAGGGTGTTCTTGTGTCCCACACTAGTGCTCCAGCGTCCAGATGTGTAACCAGCTGCTGAGTGTCCTCTCCTTACACAGAATCTAGTTTGCATATCATTCTGGTAACAAACACATCTACACAACCAAATTAGTTTCAGACAAGTAGGCCCTAAAAAAATGTGGGCAAATGCATATGGCCAAAACATTGGTGTTTTCTAGGCCGCACAAAAAATGTTTGATGCGAACGAATAATGTGCTCATGCTCTCTTAATTTGAGGTTCGACCACCGTTTCCTGAGCTGATCTTTCGATCGTCGTACCCACGAGATTCCGGTGCAGGCCCTTGACCACTTTCGCCATGATCTTGGCCTTTCTGACACTGGGGTTGGGGTAAGGTCCATACTTCCCGTCATAGTTGGCCTTCTTCAGGATGTCCACCATCTCCAACATCTCCCCAAAGGACATAATCGATGCCTTAAATCTTCTCCTTCTGGATGCAGACGTTTCAGGCTCTGGGCTTTCCTCCTCCTCGTTGCTATAATTAGCATGCACCTGCTGTGTCTCCGCCATGTGCTCTTCCCCCACTGCGCCGAATGAAAAGGGGCGGGGGAATAGACTAGAAAGAATGTCAGGGGCAGGCGGAGTTACACGTATGCTCAGTGTGTATAAAGTGTAACACGCGTGTGTAGTACGTACAATCTGTGAGCGGAGGAAGGCGTATCGGAGGCGCCGATCGTGATAACGAACGTAAGATCTAAACTTGGGCCTATACTGCTTCTAGATTGAGGCCTATATTGTAACAAGATTAGGAGAGTTTTGCCTGACATTAGGGCTTGTCTCGTGTTGTGTCTTGCAGATAAAATGGATGGCTTTAATGACCACAACTTCCTCCCCCTGTTCATAGACAAGTACAGGGAGCTGCCCTGTCTGTGGCAGGTGAAACATCCACATTACAATAAAAAACAAAAGAGGCAGACAGCGCTGGAGAAACTGCTGGAGATGGCGAAGCCGGTGGTCCCCACGGGCAAACATCCCCTATTTAAAAGCCAAAATTGGTGGCCTGAGGAGCACTTATCTTAGGGAGCGCAAGAAGGTCACGGATTCCCAGAGATCAGGAGCTGCAGCAGATGACATTTATGTCCCCAGGCTGTGGTACTATGAGAAACTGCGGTTTCTGTCAGACCAGAATGAAGTCAGGGAATCCCCTTCCTTCCACTCTTCCTTCCACCCCAGCTGAGGCTTCCGATGTCCAACCTGGGACTTCCAGCCAGGAGGAAGTGGATGGAGTCAGGTATAGCATTCTTCTACAGATTTCTGGACAATAAATAAATGATGTTTACTAGATGTTATTATTGATCACTAATTGCTGATTTAAGAAAGTGTTTTACATATCAATAGACAGTAGTGGCCAAAAATAATTGGGACAAGAATGAAAAATGCTGGGCTCAGAACGATAGTCTGTTATATTTGTTAACATTCAATTTGCAACAATCATGAGCTGAAAATTGTATGTGATTGATGAATAAAAAACTAAAACTATGTCCCTTTTTCATACACAGGAAGACCTCAGCCAGGACAAGGCTGTGGAATGTGCCACAAAGGAGGAGGCTGTGGAATGTGGCAGCCAGGAGGAGGCGGGGGTTAGTGGCAGCCAGGAGGAGGCGGGGCTAAGTGGCAGCCAGGAGAAGCCTGGGCCCAGTCGTAGCCTGACCAAATCGCAGGTTCCTCCCCTCCGCCTTCCATACAAAAGACCCAGGAAGGGGAGTCACGTTCAGGATTCAGCACTCAGGCTTATTCAGGAGGCTTCTGTGTCCCTCAGAGCCACCCCCACTCCTGAAGAGGCCTTTGCCTGCATGCCTGCCACCAAACTGCAGGCCATGCAGGAGGGTCAACGCAAGCTATGTGAGGACCTTCTGTATAAAGTCCTAAGTAAGGGGGTGAGTGGCGAAATCACACTCAATACCCACCTGAGTGAGTTGGCCCATCCCCCTCCTCCTCCTCCTGCTGCCACAACTCCACCACCACAGCCACAGCGTGGAAGGAAGCATGGAAGGAAGACCAGAGAGTGATGGCCCTGGGTTCAGTCTGGTCTGACAAAAGATGCAGTCTCTTGTATGACCACAGCCTGGGGACACAGATGTCATCTGCTGCTTTCCGGATCTCTGGGACTTCTGGACCAGACTGCACTCCCTTAGATATGGACTCCTCAGGCCACCAATTTTGCTGTAAAAGAATTGATGTCTGCCCTGGGGGCCAAAGGCTTCACCAATTTCTGCTGTTTCTCCAGTGTTGCCTCCCTCTTTGTTTGGTTCTGAGCCCTTAATAAAGGAATTTTTGTTTCAATTATACTCGCCTATGTGTGTTTTCCTTAAAAAAAACAGTTTGTTGGTGAGGAGGGAGGTACATTTCAAAATACAATGTGAAATTAACAAGGGACACCAACACCAAACAATCTCATTGAGATTATATAATACAAGATAATAATGGTGTTGTGGTAACTTGACACACAAAACACACACAAAAATATTCTTGAGTAAAAAACAAAAAAAAGAAAAAAAAACAGCCTTGAAAAAAATACAAACCCAACCCAAAAAAAATAAACAACAACCAAAAAAAAATTTGATTTCATTGATATGCAAATGGTCATTTAACATATACATGTCACTTCCCAAGTTCTGTGGGAAAGCCAGAGATAGAACTTTTCACAGCTGAAGGTGTGAATGGCATCTGCTTAATCAGAATACATGTTTTGATAATCAGAACGAAATGTTTGATAAATAAATAGCTATTCCATTTACCCTATCAACAGAGATCTGTGCTTTTGTAAACACAGAACTCTGTGTGATTGGACACAGCTGATCAGCCGACTTTAACCAAAATCATTGGCTGAAATCAGCTGCCAACTTCATGGTGTGTCCCAACCACACGTGTGCCACAAACCTGGAAGCAAGCCGGCGATGTACAGGTACATTGTCCGGCCTGCCTTTGCCACCCACTTGCAGTAAATCTACTGTAGGTGGGTGGCAATGTTTCACTTGTGCAGGATTAAATATCTAACTAAATTAACCCACACATAATGGGGTTAATTTACTAAATGCAAATAGACTGTTCACTTTGCAAAGGAAGTTACACTGCAAGGGAATTTTCCCTAGACCTTAGTGAATAGGGGGAATCTCTGCTGACTTCCACCATCCATTCATATGCAAGCATATATGATTTTTTTCCTCAAGACAAAAAGTTGGTTTTAGGTGTGGGAAAATGTAAGTTCAAGATGCTGAGAGATGAACTACAGGTGCAACAACACAGTTGAGTACTGTATGGGTTATTACAGGTATTATACAGTTCAAAAGGGATATTTAGGTGTGATAACTAAATCACAGCAAAAAAAGATATAAAAATAATATTTACTGTATATCATTATTCGTACATGGACCTCTAAAAATTATTAATTACACCAATATCATTATAAAATAAAGAGTCCAACCATGAGAAGTGTTTATTATACATGCATCTTTACATTAACAGTGATAAAGTAAATTTGTTAAAATGTTATCTTTCAAAAATGTAATTGAATTATGTTCACATGATTGTCCATCCAACAAATCCCCATTCTTTGGGGTTGTGAGTGTGTTGTTTTGTTTTTTTTTTTCTTAGAGATAGCTGTTCTTAACATTTTGCTAATGCCTTGTGTATCTTGTCTTGAAAAATTCAACTGCCAATGTAAGTTAAAAAAGTATCACAGGCAGTACTCAACTGTGCTGAGCTACAGCTGAACCCCCAAAAACAAGTTTCACAAAAGATTTTTCATGTTAATTTTTTCATCATCTTGAATCCCTTGCTTTTTACTGCCAGCTCCCAATGTGCCCGGTACAGTCCTTCCACCAGAAAAAAAAGGATTTATTTAAAAGGATTTAACATAGAATTTGGTAATGTTCGAAGACAAAACAATAACTGAACAAATAAGGACAAAAAGCCGGTTATGTGTGTGGGACTTCATTTTGCAACAAAATCAGTATAAGTACCATTTACACTGACTTCCTAAGCAGTCATCTTTTTATGCATATATGTATGCATGCAATATATGCATCGGCATGGATGTAAAATTATTATATAATGTTTATTGTAATGAAATATACAGATTTAAAAGGTGAACCTTAAATTTAAATTTCCGTATTTCAAGAAATGGCCGTTCTTTTATTTTCTCTAGGTTAAGGGCAATTTATTGTCATTATATCCGAGTTGTGCCGGGATTTTCTAAGCACAGCTAATGAGAACAATTCATTTACTAAGAACAAAAGCTATAAAGGGAAGATTAACAATATCATTCATGTTCACATACAGTTTTATCACAAACACATTATGCATATGTAGTAAAAACGACACATAGGTATTAGGTATGCATCAACATATCTTAATAACCAAATATTAATGCTATTATTCTACGGTGTCACAAGCTTCCTTCTAACACATTATGCATGCAGCTAACATTAATGCAATTTGATTGCATGAAGAAGGGATTGTTTCTTTTTTTACAACGTATGCGCAATATATATTTTCCTTTCTGATTAAAAAAAAAAAAAGCATCCTTTGCCACTGAGTGAGGATATGTTAGCGTGGCTGCTCCTTGTACAGGATAAAATTTAGTTTAAAAAACTAGGGTTTAGTTAACCACCTCCAGTCTGGGCCTTTTCTGGCACTTTTTATTCACATGTAACAATCACTATTTTTTGCTAGAAAATTCCTTAGAACCCCCAAACATTAGATATTTTTTTAAAGCAGAGGCTCTAGAGAATAAATTGGTGAGTTTTGAAAATTTTTATGTCACACGATAATTGCGCAGTGTTTTTTCAAACGCAGTTTTTTTGAAAAAAATACACTTTTTTGAACTTTAATGCAAAAAAACACAATACAAAACCCAATTTCAATAAAGTATAAAAATGATGTTAGGCCAGGTAATTCGATACCAAATATGTCACACTTTAAAATTACGTACGCCCATGCAATGGTCACAAACTATGTCAATTTGATTATCCATAGGTGACGCTTTAAAAGCCTTTATAGGTTACCACTTGTAGGTGTACAGAGAAGGTCTGGAGTTTAAATAACTGCCCAGGATCGGATGTTCGTAATGATACCTCACATGTGTGGAAAGACATTTGCAGGTGTGCGAGACCAAAGCGCTTAATTGCCTTTGAGCGTGAGCGTGGGAGGTTGGGGGCAATTTACATTTTTTTTTAATTATGAATTTATTTCATTTTTATTTTTACACTATTGCTTTAATTTTTTTTTATCACTTTTATTGCTGTCACAAGGAATGTAAACATCTTTGTGACAGCAATAGGCATGTGACAGGTACTCTTTATGGAGAGATCTGGGGTATATAAGACCCCAAATACCTCCTCCACACTTAAAAGCATTCAAACCACCAAGGTCAGTGTTTTTGAATGCACTTAGTTTTTAAAAAATTGCGTTGTTCGTTTCCGAGTAAACCGAACGTGATGTCATGTCATCAATTCCAGGTTACTATTATGAACAGTGGATCAAAGACAATCCCGGCTTTGCTTGGCTGTCTGGCCAGCCGGCGGACACACCTGTTTGTCGCCCAGATCTTCCGGTGGGCATAATCCCGGTATACCCACTGAAAGTCCAGCATCGTACAGGTATGTCACTGGACGGGAAACATTTTATGTCTAAGTTTATGTCTAAGTTTAATCAAAAAAGGTTAAAAAAAAACCCATGATTAGTTTAAGATTTAGAATTAAAGTAAGAGTTAGACATAATAAAGATTAGTTACTTGTTAAGTGGTTGTGCGGGCAGGTTTAAGCCCAATGTAAATCCCCTTTTTATTTTACATAACGGGCGGCACAGTGGTGTAGTGGGTAGCACTTTTGCCTAGCAGTAAGAAGGGTCGCTGGTTCGGATCCCAACCACGACACTACCTGCCTGGAGTTTGCACGTTCTCCCTGTGCCTGCGTGGGTTTCCTCTGGGTACTCCGGTTTCCTTCCACACTCCAAAGAGATGCTGGTAGGTTAATTAGATTCTGTCTAAATTGTCACTAGTATGTATGAATGTGAGTTAGGGACCTTAGATTGTAAGCTCCTTGAGGGTAGGGACTGATGTGAATGTACAATGTATATGTAAAGCGCTGCGTAAATTGACGGCGCTATATAAGTACCTGAAATAAATAAATAAAATAAATAACAAGTGCTACAGCAAGAGTGCTAGCAGCTGTGCTAGAAGCACACTGGAGAATTGGAAGGCTGCTCTCACACACAAAACTGTAGGCAAGGTATCAAGTGATCATAGACTCCCCCTCTGCACACTGCTCCAATCAAAAGCACTGCTTGGGTAGCATAGGCGTTATTGATTGGAGCAGTGTCAGACAGTTGGACTCCCTGCACACTGCTTGTGTGTGATAGCAGGGGTCTAATTTGCAATACTCCAATGTGCTGTTTAAGGAACAGCCCATTCTCAGACAAAATCAATCCCTTTCTTAAATCCTACCACCCACCCTGCACCTATACATTTAGAATATCAGAATTAAAAAAAAAAAAGAACTACATAACACTCCATTTTTTTTACCCAAGTCTTCCGTCTTGTGACTTTGCATGGCTCCTTCAGAGGAGGAGACCAGTGATCTACTGTTGTTGCTGACTGGTCTTCTTGCTGCCTCTCATGTCTTGAATTATTCAGGACCCTGCAAAGACCCTCTCAGTGGACTCATCTTACAGCCAATAGGGAATGTCTATGACCCAATGGAGTGACATGGGCAATTGAAGAAGGACCCTCCTACACAAAAGACCTAAAGAAAAAAGACTTCTGATGCAGCCTGTCATGTAACTGCAGATTTAAAAAATAACTTGGGGCATTTAAGTAGATCTTTTTCAAATAAAAAGTGTACATTAGTTAAAGGGGGTGGCATGGACTCGTTTTTGTTCTTTGACCATTGTCAAGAAATCAGGTATAAGGTGTTAGCAAACATGGGGACACTTAGATGTGTTCTCAGTACAAAAACTGACAGTGTGAAAAAACTAACGTAGCATTGTTTTATTTTTGTCTGACAGTTTAACTAAATTAATTTTGTTCACTTACAATGTTATCATTTAAAAGTTTGTTGAAGAATTAGATGCGTTGCACTAAAAAAAGTGTAAAGCAACAATGCATCCTACAACTGTTTTAAAGGAGTGTTGCAAAAAAATTGTGAAAATTACTTTTTTGATGCACTGTAAAAAAAATTCCGAAGTTCATTTCTTCAGTCAATTCTAGTTAGCAGGAGCTGTTTCACTTTTCTGTTATTTAGTTAATGGGTTTAAAATGAAGACTGCTAAAATGTGCTTATAGAAGAACTTCAGACAAGACAAAAATCTTAAGTAATCTTACATACACAATAATGTCTTTATCTGTTTTAAATGTGGGCTTCAAAAGTCAGTATAGCTTAGGCCTAAACACACACAGAGATTTATGGCCATTAACATGTGGACCTCTGAATCATTACCAGACCCTAGGGTCCTGTTATGGATTGGGGGGGACTCCACACCATTTTTTTCTTCTTTTTTTTTTTTTACATTCAGCTGTCAGCCCACTGACAGCTGATGACTCTTCGGTTTTTAAGGATGTGGCGGACACCCTTTTATTAAAAAACAGCTATTCACAGTATGTTAAGGCGAAAAAAACACAAAATGTATGTAAAGATGCATCAAAAATACCTCTATTACGTACAAAACGCAATCTGCTGCAGAAAAAAAAGCAGCAGCTGAAAACCACATGGATGTGAACATGTCCCATAGGAAACCGTGTTAAATGGACTGTAGTGTGTTTCTGCAAACCGAGAAACCAACTAAAAATGTATAGTTGTGAACCTAGACTTATAACAGATTTCCAGTCTCCTTGTCAAATTTTTAAAAAAGCACTTCCATGATTTTCTTTGGTAGTACAATCGAAAGTGTAAACTGTTATCAGTGTGATCATTGATGTGCCTTATAAATCTTTGTTTACTCACAGTGTCCCTGGTATGCAGACAATGGCCATTGCTACTGTGGGCATCTGAAGCCTGCTCGTACTTGTATCCGGGATTTGGTGCAGCTGGCTACCCAGCAGGAGATCAGTGCAACAATAAAACAACTAGCATTTTCTGACTCTGAAAGAGATCAACAATGGCAGTCACCAAATTTATTTTATGACATGTTCCCCTTAATGAGGGAAACTGGACCCTTATTGAGTGTATGGTACAGTAGAGTCTTCAGAACATAGTTCTTTTGCAAATACTGTACGAATTGTATTATTTAAAAAAATGTCACTGGAGCAAAAGCAATGAATAACCTTCAAAATATATGCCTAAACATAACTGGATTTTGCAAACTGTTTTATCTGGCAAAACCTGAACAATCCATAATCCATAAAAATGTGAGTTCTGGGTATTACAGTATGGGGTACAACATTATTCAGTGCAGCTGTAGGAGTCATAGTCATCCTTTCTGAAGTATTTCACCACCTTCCTTGTACCAAAAAAGATTTCAGATTATAAAACCTCCGCAGCTTAAAAGTAACACAATCAAAAGGAACTCTGTGGGCCAGATTGTAGGTGAAAGGGGTAAAAAGGTAGACTTGCACCTAGCTTCTTTTGAACTTAAGGTTCTCTTGGAGACAAACATTGGGGTTGATTTAGCAAACCCACTTTGCACTACAAGTGCATTTGGAAGTGCAGGCGCTTTAGATCTGAGGGGAAGATCTAGGATGAGGGGAAGCTCTGCTGATTTTATCATCCAATCATGTACAAGCAAAAATGCTGTTTTTTATTTTTCTTGAATGTTCCCTTTAGATCTACAGGGAGTGCACTTCCAAGTGCACTTGTAGTGCAAAGTGCATTTTCCTTTAGTAAATAAACCCCATTGTGTCCTATAGCTTTTTTCCTTACACATGCAGTCTTGTTTGGTGGGTGTCTTATGTTACTGTAGGAGGAGGATATTTTTCTGGATGCACTCTCAGGCTTTAACAGATTGGAGATCATTGGGATCTGATAAGCGGCACATTTAATTATATTTGGAAAAACGGATTGAAAATATTCTTTCACTGGAAGTGGTTCACTTGATATTATAGAAAGATTTGAACATGGACTGAAATGAAAACACCAGGACACTTTATATGTATATTTTTTGGATGGAAAAAAATACAATTTTTTTTTTCGTGATGAAATTTTATTTTTTGATGAATATTATTTTTTGATGAATCGTTTAATCACATGGTGGTAATTTTTGTGTTTGTTCACAATACTTCACTTTATTGATTTACATGAGACAGCGCATGTCTTTTATATTTTGAGCACCATATCTTCACCTACTCATATTCAAGGAGTAGTAAAGTACAGAGCAGTCTTACCTGTATTTAGCACAAGGTTTTTCTATACTATATTAGCACATTCTAGCTGTATCTAAGTATATCCGCAAACATGTTGCTTGATTGAGAAAAAAAATTGATGGAAACTCAATTTATTGGTAGTTTTTTCTAAATTGCAGGGTGGCGAAATATATGCCTGATGAAGATATTTTCGAAATGTGTTGGATGTCCCTTTCTCTGTTCAAACTGTTACTGAAACCTATTTGTTGTGCAGCACTATATGGTATTGGGTATCACCGCCGTTTAAGGAATTGTGCTATAATGCAGAATGTCCTCAATTTATGTTTTTAATCAGGCCTGAGTCTCATGTGAGGTATCTTTTATACTGTGATTATTAAAATGTATACTTTTTATGCAAAACCATCTGGTAGTATATGTTTGGTTGCCGTGTAAAAGTCCTAACGAAAGAGGAATGGTTGATTGTTTGGTTATGATTATAAGAATGATGGCAACTTCTTTCCGAATTTGATTGAACATATATATTTTCTGACTTGCACATGGCTTGCTTCATGGGTACAGGTAAGGTTCAGTTCTATTACTCTATTATGAAGTTAGTGCAGCGGTAAACTAAAAATGAAATCCTGAGGATTGATTTTTTTTCCATATAATTCTGTTGAAACAGTTCTTTAAAATTTGCATTGTGTAACCTCATACCCTTGAACACAAATTAGAGAAATGTAATAAAGAAATCACTGTTATGCCGATTCAGTGAATCTGTATGTGTTAAGACTGGTTCGCACAGGTTGTGTGATAACAGTACTGTGCACACCATAGGGAAAGTAAAAGAAAAAGAAATGTAAAAGAAAAGCAAAAAGAAAAGTACTGTATGCTGTAGTTTGATCAAGCTTAACCCCCCAAGTTTACTGAAAACTTCCTGTGTGGATGTTCTTTTCTGCACCTGGCAGCACTTGTAAAAAGAAAACATATTAGAACTGTCATTTTACAAAGCACAAGCAGCCTTACTATATGCTTTTGGATGTATTATAATAGCTTTTTTTGGAATGTGAATATCTGCAATGTGTAATGATGTCTCTGGAACAGATTTGAAAACTTGATTAGCTTTATGCAAATAGAATAAAACAAAATAAATTGGGGACTTTAAAGTTGCCATCCTAAATGAGCAGCTCTGCACATTCGTTTTCATTAAAAAATAAATCATATTTATTGAGTCACATGAATAAAATATATTTTCAAAGGATTGTCACTTAACAGTGTATCTCCTCACCCAAAACACAATATGTGAAAACCTCTGATATACAGCCCCTTCTACTGAATTGTTTTTATGTCCATTAACATTCATGGAAATCTGTCATCATCTACAGTACATGGCAGTTTGCAAAATTACTCATGGTAGCAGAGTATGGTCTTCCAATGTGTTTGGCAGACTGCTTCATTTGGTGTTCACAGGTATGAAAGTGCATATTGTTATAAATGTGGTGTATGCCGCAACATCTGACTAAACAACATCCCACAACTTCTTTGAAACCAACCCCTAACTTATTGCATGGCAATTTAAAATATACAAGAGTCAGTTTATCAATTTTTCTAATTATGGACAGCATGCACAGCCTGTAACTAAGTGTCCCCGCAAAGTTCATTGCATTTTCAGGACTTCTTATATAGTATTTCTTTTTACTTAAATCTTGAAATGTAGTATTGAATCTGGCGCTGACACAGTTCCAAGGAAAACTCTATGTGATATATTGTGGAGGGTAGAGGATTATGAAATGCTTTGTACTGTTCGCCCCACACACATTTCCTCCACACAAGGACAAACTGCCCACAACATCGGCTTAGGTGCTGAATTTCAGACACATTCTGTATTTTTTGTAGAATCAATAGACAAACAGAAGCAGCTGATGAAAGGAGGATTTGTCTCCTGAAACATTTTGTCTGTCTTATCGATCCACAAACACTGTTATGTTTCACTAAATTTCTGTTCCAAAAAAATATGTGTGCTCGCTCTCTTTACAAGGAGCTTGGTTTCATTTCCCCTTTGACACATCTTATGGTGTCACAGATAGATCAGGAATTCAAGCAGCATCCAGACAGTACAGAGTTCTCACTTTTCCCACTTGACTGCTTGTTATTGAAATAGGTCAGTGTGAAGTCAAAATGGCTTCTTCAAGCAAAAAGTGTAAACAGAATGCAGCAGTGTTGGCCTCTGACAACAATACTGATAACTGACAACTGAAACTTTATTTAGCATAGGAACATGTTATCACTGCTAATAGTTAAACTAGCCATACACTGTTCAATTTTCATCTTTTTCCTCCTGTATTTGTCCAAAATCAAGTGGTGGGTGACCCCGTCATCACCAACCAGTTCCTCAAAAATTGATATAAAAATCGCCAAAGCAATATGAGCTATCCTGAGCTATATGGACTGAATGAGAGAAATCTTGTTAGGCTAGCCTTAGGCAGCTCTATGTCACAGCTGCCTACAGATTTTAGACCTTGTTAAACCTCTCATGTTCACTTTATTATACAAATGTTGTGGGTGCAACATTATTATGTTAAGATATCTGGTGTACAGCATGCACCATTGTAACCAATGTTTAAAGTAAAGCTATAGGCAATTTTTTTTTCCATTTTGGATAGAGTAGGGAAGTTTTATAACCCCTGTAATGTTTATTTTTGCCATCTTTGAGATTTACCTTCACTTCCTGTCCCATAACCAAAACAGGAATTGAAAGGAAATCCCTGCAAATTAAAGGGGAATTTTTGGGGACCCTTGGGTCACCAGAACTAGTGGCCCTATTGGAATATTTCCCCTCTATTACTTTTCAGGGGACAACCCAAAATTTGGGATTTTTCTTTTACTTTCACTTTCAATGATAATGGTAAATATGACAAATAGAGAGGGTGAATCTCCCTAATGGGGACACAGAGAGCAATAAAGACTGACAGGGAGTCTAATTCCTCTCCACTCTATCCAAAGTTAAAAAAACAGGAAATTGTTTCATACTTACCGTAATTTTCTTTTCCTGTGCATATCCATGGCAGCATACCTGTGACAAGCTCTGCTTTGGCTCTTCCCTCAGGGCCAGTGAATATTTTAAAAGAAAAGGATTAGTGCACTCCCAGCATTCTACGTAATATAGCACACCGAGGGTAGGATTGTATGCTGCCATGGATAGGCATCAGGAAAAAAAAATTATGGTAAGTATGAAACAATTTTCTGTTTTCCTGGGGCCTCCATGACAGCATACCTGTGACAAATAACTAGCTGAAATGGGTGGGATGATGCATAGTAAAATATTTATTTGAAAAAGGATTTAAAATAGGTGAATGCCGGCCTGATGGCCTGTCTGCCAGTTTCTACAGATGAGAAAGCTGCCAGGTCTACTCTGTAACGTCTCGTAAACGTATGTTGGAATGACCATGATGCTACCTTTTAGATCGTTTTGATGGATATGTCTGCTCTGGCTGTCCAAGAAGCAGAAAACAACTGGGTGGCATACAGCTCAACTAAAGAGGGGGTTCTTGACCCCTAGCCCTGTACGCCTTCTTAACCAATTTGATTATCCATGAAACTATTGTACTAGGGCAGGGATCTGCAAAATTCCCAGCTGCCGCAGAACCACATGTCTCATGAGGTATTTTAAAGCTCTGATATTCACAGACATGACAAGGCATGATGGATACTGCAGTTCTGGAATGGCCAGAGGGCCACATTCTGGAGGCCTCTGCCCCAGATAATGCTTCTTTGCCGTTTTTTTTTTTTTTTTTTTGGGGGGGGGATTACAAATAGGTTAGATGAAAGTCTGAAGGGAGTTGTGGCTTGAAGATAGTGTCTTAGTACCGAAGTAATATCGTCTTTGTGAAGAAGGTCGAAATTGTATCTGAAAAGATTGGCAGAGGCCAAGGCTCGGAGGTAGTAGAGGAAGAGGAGAACGTAGGGATGAATCCATATACCGTTCTAAGTTCCACTCTATCCGAGTACAGAAAATAATATTATTGTCTTCTGATCGAAGAGCCTGAAGTTCTGATACTCCCCAGCCTGATGCCATCGCCACAAAGAAAAATAGTTCCAAGTGAGATTCCACAAGGATGCTGAATCAGATGGGGCAAAAGGCTGTTTGGATAAGGGCTCCAGATCGATAGAGAGATCCCAAGTTAGAAAGATTTGTTTTAATGGGTGGGCTTATCTTCTTGACTGTCTTGAAGAATTTGATTATTAAAGGATCTTCGGCCCATCTCTTGTGGTCACGGCAGAGATCGCCACCAGCTGTACCTTTAAATTGCCTAATCCTAATCCTAAATCAGGTCTGTTTGCAGGAAGTTAAGGAGTTGGGAAGAAGAGGGCATATCAGGATTGAAGTTTTGCCCTTAGAGAAAAATATACACTTATTCCAAGCCCTGTCATACATATTTTTGAAGGCTCCTGTGCTCCTGTGTTGAAACAACTCTGGAGGAACATCCTAATGATTAAAGCCTCCGTGTTTTAACATTCTAATGTGAAGGTTCAATCTGTGAGGATTCTGATGGGTGTCATGCCTCGACTCAGAAGAAAGGTTATCAGAGAAATATTTACCGGAGGCTGGACACTAAGATATATTGCCCTAGGGAATCATTGGTTTCCCTGCAAATATGGCAGGGCTGTTATCACCGTTATTGTTGATATTGCATGTCTGGAGAGAATTTTCGACGTAGGAGGCCTGAGGAGGCCTAAATTAGATTGCATGCCCAAAGACTTGACAGGGCATCTATTGCTTCTGCCCAAGGATAAGGTAGATGTAAAACAAACCTCCACAGCTTGGTGTAGCAAAAGAATCCAGTTCAGGAAAGATCCACTGGCCCACAATTCAACCGAATAACTTTGGTTGTAGGGACCATTTTTTGGGATCCAGGAATCCTTGGGATTGGTAATTGGCGTTTGCGTTTAAGTGGACTGGAGGACAGTGGCGTCTCCAGCTTTCATATTTAGGGGGGCACAGGGACAAAAGTAGGGGGGCAACTATAAAATGCAATTATATATATATATATATATATATATATATATATATATATATATCCTGGGGCCCTTTACTACGATCCCACAACAGCCCTTTCACATGTTCTGCAGTGAGCTCCCTTCCTACTGTATTGCCCCCCCCCGGGTGGCAGAAAACAAGCGATATATGTCACCAGCATACCAAGAAAATATAAGGGTCCAAAGCAGTGGGAGAACTATTAGGGTTGCAAAGGTTGTCTTGCCACCGGGCCCTGGTGTTCTGCCACTGTGGGGTTCCCCAGCCTTCTCTTGCTGTCCTGCCCCTGCTATTGACAGCGTTGGTCTGGCATCTCTTGGAATTTACAGGCTGGTTCTCCTGTCCTAAGGATGGGAGAAATCAATCTGTTTTTTCAGTAACTGAGAGTCCTGGTGGAGTCCTTCCTGCAACTCGCTCTTCTCCCTGCCAATGAGGATGTAGGGGAAGGAGCATATTGGGCGGCCGTGGTTGTGTGAGCGCTCGCATTATGCAGTGTCAGTGAGCACAGTGAGGGGGGGGAGGAATCACTCGCAGGAGCTGACTGGAGACGCTCTCCCTCTTGGACATTGCCTTTTTGTAAAAAAAAAAAATTTTTTTTTAATTGGGGGGCACATGGTGGGGCACAGCATAATGTTGGGGAGGTCAGGGCCCCCTCTGGCCCCCCCTAGGGACGCCATTGCTGGAGGATAGTCTACTCTTAGGTCCTTCAGATTCCCCTCTGCCCAAATGAAGATGGGTTCCACTTCCCTTAGTAAGGAACTGTTGTGGGTTCTGCCTTGGTGATGCATGTATGATATTGCAGCTCTATAGTCAATCCGAATCAGAACTGATCTGTCCTTGATCTGGGAAAGCAAATGCTGTCGATGTGAGATAAGCTGCCTGGATTTCCAGGATATTTGTCTGCTGAATTGAATGCCCATCTCTCTTAAACCAACATCTGGTTGCAATGTGCCTCCTAGCCTATTGCATTGACGTCTGTGGTAACTGTGGTTCAAAAGACATGCCTTAATGGACGTGGCTTTACAGGCATCTCCCTCTTTGTCCACTAGTGGAGACCCCTGTACATCAAACTTGTTTGATATATGGACTGGGATAGACAGTTTGCTCCATAGCTTCAGGAATTCTAGATAAAAGGTGCCTGAGGTATCCATGTGTGCATGGGACCATCTAAATAAAAATAGACAAAAATCCCTATTAAGCTGAGTTAGCTCGAGGCTGTTATGTAGGACCATGTCCTCACTCTCCTTACTTTCTGAATGATCGCCCACACTTTCTGAGATGACAGGAACACCGTCCCTTTTGCGATGTTGAATAAGGCACCTAAACTGGAGAAAAGATGACTCTTTTGATGATTTACCATCCAACTGTATCTTGATAGTGTAGGCCACAGCATCCACCTGTGTTCCACTAGCTGAGCTGGATCTTTTGATAAAAGGAGGATATCGTCTCGTTAGTGATAAAAACTGAGACCCAGTTCTCATTACAAAGCTTGGATAGTGATCCGAGCCCTCGTGAGGGCTCAGAGGGAAGTGCAGGGTCCAAAGGGGAGACTCTGGAATTGTAGATGGACCTGGTCGACCGAAAATCTCAGATACTTCTCCTGTAACAGTTGTAGTATGGGTGCATGCAAGTAAGCATCCCTGAATCCCCGGGAACATCTAATTCTGCTGTTCTGGGGAATCAAGTCTGACTTTCCTCCTGTGACGCTGGAAATGGCTTTCTGTAACCTTTCTTCAAAGAGTGATTTAAAATAGAAAAAAACGGCATTTATAATAATTTTGTTTTGACACAGTGTCAGCTGCCCATAGTTCTGACCACAATACCCATATGGCTATCAAAAGTAGTGACACTGATCTTGCGAAGTATCGAATTGTATCCATCGCCATCTTACCAGTGAAGTCTGCCGATAGCCATAATTCGTCCAAAGCCTTGACTATGTTTTCCCTAGGGACATTTTGATGAATCACTGTTTCCATGTGATTCATGGAAACAGTGATTTTTCCTTGAATCAGTGACTGCACCTGGGAGAGGCTTGAACCCAGCTGGAAGCTGCTGAATGCAGAGGTAAGAGACGTTCGACCACAATTCACTGACCATGCGGTATGAGGAAAAAAAGGAAAATTATGAGATTGCACTATTTCTTTTCTTTTATAATATTCGCTGGTCCTGAGGGAGGAGCCAAGGCGGAGCTTGTCGCAGGTATGCTGCCATGGATAGGCACCAGGAAAAAAGTTTTGGCTTTAGTTATACTTTAATCTTTTACTTCCTGCCTTCACACAATAGGTCGCAGAGGCACTGAGCTTTGCATTTAGGGTTGGAGTGTAATTACTTTACCATTGCTTTTGTTTCAGAATGCTCCAGTAGTACTGTCAGTAGCTGTATTGACACGTAAGGTATGATAAGGCATCATATGGTTCCTAAGTCCATGGCACTGCTCCAAACCTACACCTCTTAATGACCATGGATCATCAGGGTGCTGGCTGCTGTAGCCCGTCTCTACTCCAACATGAAAATATAAGAAGATGAGGAGTCACACTCCATAAATAACTTATTCTTTATATTGTATTCTGTTTATGATAAAATAACTGCGTACAAATAGTCTCTACCCAAAAAGCACACTTCCTAAATGCATTCACCCCAATGGGCTTGCTCACAAGTATAGAGCAAGCCCACTGTGGTGAAACATGTTTAAAAAGTGTGATTTTTTTTATTTGGAGTTTATATGTATACAGTTACTGTATCATCAACAAATTAAAATATCAAGAATAAGCTAATTATGGAGTATGACTAATCATCTTCTTATGGTTTCCTACTATGCATCAGTAATTTTAGCTTAGTACTTTTTGGCTTTCTACATGCTCACTTTAATTTTTGTTCTGCTAAAAAGTGTTCAATAAAAGATATCTCACCACAGCTCCAGTGGTTAGGTTAGTTGTTGCTAACTAGCATGCAATTCACTTAGTCATCCTGATGAATAGACTCGCTGAGATACTAAAAACAAGCCAAGATTTTAAAGAGGTTGTAAACCTCCGGAAAAAAAAAAAACCTGCAAAGACAAAGACATAATGAGCTAGTATGCATCGCATACTAGCTTATTATGAAATACTTACCTTAGAGCGATGCCCTGCAGTGCCACCCACACTCCACTCCCACAGCCCACATCTTTCCTGGAGTTACTTCTGGGTTCGGGTTCGCTGTGATTGGCCGGAGCCGCGATGGCATCACTCCCGCGCATGCGTGCGGGTGCCGCCGGTCACGGCATGGGTCCCGAGGAAACGGCACAAGCAGGCTGTTCCTTCAGTGCCCACGCGCCAATGATGTCGGCGGCAGCGTATATAGTAAATATCAAGTTTAGGAGATATTTACAGTATCTACAGGTAAGCCTTACTATAGGCTTACCTGTAGGTACAATTAAAGAGGAAGACTTTACTTCCTCTTTAATAGCAGTGCATGTAGTGAACCAGGGCTGCAAAGCTGTGTGATCCATTGGCAATGCTCTGGATATTTAAAAGCAGCCACTGATAGACACACAGAGCCACGAGGCTTAGTGATCTGTCAATATTATGAATGAACGATCCATGCTGCTTATTCATTCATAATAGTAAAATATCACTCAGAGTTGCAGCTTTGTGTAATCCCTTTGTGGCTGCTTGTACACTCTTTAATTCTTTAATTATTATGAATGAACAAGCTGCACTGATTGTTCATTCCTAATAATGACAGCCTAGAGAGGGGCGGGGCTCTGTGCTGGCTGTGCCTTCCCTAGAGGAATGTCCATAATTTGGGCTTCAATATGGGGTGAAGTTACAGCCAGCACCTAGAGGTATGTTTTGGGGACAATGGGGCCACCAATCTAAATTGCATCAAGTGCTATATGCACTTGGGCCCCTGGGGAGTTAAATAAAATCTAAAAACATCTTCTATCTTCTATCTTCATCTTCTTATACTGTGAGTTATCGATGTTCAGAGGATGTTTATTTAGGGAATACCCTGAACTGAATTTAGCAGCTCTAGAGGGGACACGGTGCCATCAGTAATGTATAGTTAGATTCTATAGAAAAGGAATTAATGAAACAGTGTTCAATTGAGTACTATATTTGTCACCATTCTTCTTTTGAGAACTCAAAAGCTAGGTCTTCCCATTTAGTAACATATGGCAATTTATAATCAATTGTAACCTGTGTAAGCGATATGTAAGTTTAAGTTATACAAGGAGAGTGAGGCTATTCAAAACATTGTCTTTCAAAGATGGTTATAGTGAGGGGTGAAGTGGAAACAATTGTTTAAATTGTTTCAGTTGGTGGCAGAAAATTTCAGAATTAGGAATTTAAAGGTTATTGTGGGAAAGGAAAGTTTTTCAAGTCCACATTAAAATGCTGGATTGTTCTGAAATCTAGTTAGGGGACAATGAGGGGATAATAAAATAAAATTTCTAGTGCAAAGGTTGCCTTAAATTTGACCTTGTGCTCTGGTTAGTTTTCTGGGCAAAGCAGTGAGCCAGTCATGTCAGAGTAAGTCTGGGAGGTCCCTACACAAATACAATGTTCTTAAAGTGGAGTTCCACCCAAAAGTGGAACTTCCACTCATCAGATTCCTCCCCCCCTCCGGTGACACAGTTGGCACCTTTCAGGGGGGAGGGGGGTACAGATACCTGTATATTACAGGTATCTGTACCCACTTCCGGCATAGATAGCCGCAGAATCTGCGGTTATTTACGCCACTTCCTGCTCCCTCCCCGCTGCCTGCTGGGAAACACACGGGTCCCAGAGGCAGCAGGGACCATCCCTGTTGCGCTGCGCGACTCGCGCATGCGCAGTAGGGAACCGGGAAGTGAAGCCGCACGGCTTCACTTCCTGATTCCCTTACCGAAGATGGAGGCGGCAGCACCCGAGGACGGAGAGACGCTTCGGCCTCGGGTGCCGACATCGAGGGCGCCCTGGACAGGTAAGTGTCCATGTTTTAAAAGTCAGCAGTTGCAGTATTTGTAGCTGCTGACTTTTAAAAAAAAATTTTTCGGCGGCGCTCCGCTTTAAGAGTCTGAGATGTATTTTGGGGGAACTTTAGGTGGGTTCCACAAGCCATTTAAAAAAAAAATAAAAAGCCATCCGAGAAATAAGAGTAAATTGCAAATGTTTCTTTTAAATTGTCAGTTTTGCTGTAGTACATCCTACAGCAGAAATGACAATAAAGCAAAAAAAAAAAAGTGCAGGCAACCCAAAATTCCACACCAGAACCTTATTCTTGGAATTGAACCCCCAGAAATAAATCAGTACAGCCCCCCCCCCCAAAAAAAATCACGTCAGATCCTTTTAGTCTGGTATGGATTTTAAGAGGGTACACTTCACAAAAAATAAAAAAAATAATTAAATGCCCCCCAATCCATACCAAACCCTCATCCCAGCATGTAGGCCCACTTGCCAGGAAAGGGCTCCTCCTGAAAAAAAGGGATACTCAGATACCCCTCTTTTAACCACTAGCTTACCGCCCACTGTCATGTGACGGCGGGACGGTAAGGCTCTAGTTCTGGGCGGACGTCATATGATGTGAGCCCATTTAAATGGGGCATGCGCGCGATCGTGTGCGAGCAGCCCTGTACTGTCAGTGGCGGCGTGTTACC
This sequence comes from Aquarana catesbeiana, assembly GCF_042186555.1. Lineage (NCBI taxonomy): Eukaryota > Metazoa > Chordata > Amphibia > Anura > Ranidae > Aquarana > Aquarana catesbeiana. The sequence goes on from NC_133325.1 coordinate 408,805,748, forward strand.
GAGACACAGCTCATCACCGACAGGGGTGAACAGCCACTGGGCATGGCTGTTTACCACGTGATCGAAGTCACGGCCGATCACGAATGGTAACTCCTGCATTGCACAGCGCATGTGCGTGATCCTGAGCGCGCTGCGCGTGCACGTCGGTGGCGGCGTGTTCCCAGGAACACTGCTCGTCACCGACGATGGTACACAGCCATTGGCCAGGCTGTGTACCACGTGATCGGCTGTGATCCATTCACAGCCGATCACTAAATGTAAACATAGAGCTGTCACTAGCTGTTACCAGCTCTTCTCTCCTCACACACCGTTTCCAGTGTGAGGAGAGAAGAGCCAGGAGCAGTGAGTTACAGATCTATGTTTAGTAGTGTCTGCACCAACACCACACCTGTCCCATCGCCCCCCCAATTGTCATCTGTCACCCAACAGTCATCCCATAAAAGTGCACCTGTCACATAAGAGACTGCCATCAGTGACCATCAGCGGTTCAACCGTCACCCATCAGTGACCGTGCCCTGTCACCCGTCACCCATCAGTGACCGTGCCCTGTCACACATCACCCGTCACCCACCAGTGACCATGCCCTGTCACCCGTCACCCATCAGTGACCGTGCTCTATCACCCGTCACCCATCAGTGACCATCAGCGGTGCATCCATCACCCATCAGTGACCGTGGCCTGTCACCCATCACCCGTCACCCATCAGTGACCGTTGCCTGTCAACCATCTGTGACCATCACCCGTCACTGTCCGTGGCCTGTCACCCATCAGTCACCATCGCCTGTCACCCATCAGTGACCGTGCCCTGTCACCCGTCACCCATCAGTAACCATGCCCTGTCACCCATCAGTGACCATCAGCGGTGCACCCGTCACCCATCAGTGACCGTGCCCTGTCACCCATCAGTGACCATCGCCTGTCACCCATCAGTGACAATCACCCATCACACCATCATCACCTCGCAGTGAACGTCACCTGCCACTCATCGCACAGCCCATCAGTGACTGTCACCTGCCACCAATCTGTCACCCGTCGCACAGCTACCCGCCACACAACCATGTCCAAAAGAGTATATACTAGTGAGGAGGCTTTCCAGATCCTCTCCATGACTGATGAGAGCACTGGGGAGTTATCATCAGATTCCAATTCCAATTCTGATTCTGAATCAAAATTGGAATTGGAATCTGATGAGAACTCCCCAGTGCTCTAATCATCAATTATTCCCCCTTTCACAGCACAGCCAGGCTGCAGGCTAACACCCAAAATTTCACAGAGATCGATTGCTTTCACCTGTTTTTGCCCGACACAATGCTGAAATTTATTGTGGACCAGAAGAATATGTATGCCCAACAGTATATTACCAGCAACTCCCGATCATTTTATGCCCGTCCATTTGAGTGGAGAGATCTAAATTTGGAGGAGTTCAAATAGTTTTTGGGCCTCACCCTAAACATGGGGCTTACAAAAAAATGAATGACATGCCTATTGGTCCACCAACCCCATCCACCATATGTATTCTGCCGCAATGTCCAGGTCCCGATATGAGATGATTATGAGATTCTTTAATTTGAACGACAACACCCAGAGCCCTCCCCACAATCATACAAATTCCGATAAGTTATATAAGATTCGCCCGCTGATAAATTTATTTTCCCAATGATTTGCAGAACTCTATGTCCCCGAGAAGAATATATGTGTGAATGAGTCCCTGGTACCATTTTCAGGCCAGCTAGGAATAAATCGATATATTCCTAGAAAAAAGGCCAAATATGGAGTAAAATTTTACAAGCTCTGTGAGAGAGCCACAGGATATCTGTATGGGTTGTGAGTGCTCGGCCTACATGGGCACAACTGGAAAAATCGTATGGGACCTGGCTTACCCACTTCTGAAAAAAGGATATCATATTTACCTCGACATCAGACAAAGGACCTAGTGCTAGAGTACCTCAAAAAACAGGGTGACTCTGTAGGTACTCAATAGCGATTTGTGCCAACGTCCCCAACATTATAATTATAAACGCATAGAATCTAAGAATGGAACTTTGGAGGCACAACAGTATTAAACTACGGAAAAGTAGATTTGTTTGGGGTTTTTTTATTAAGAAAGTATAAAAAGACAATGAACAAACATGGATATATTTAAAAACAAATCAGGCTAGACATAGAACCTAGTATTGGTACACCGTAAGGATCCTATCCTGCAAGCTTGTGTAGCATTTAAAGAAATTATGAATATATAATCAGATCACTTATTCCAGATGAAGGAGAAATACTTCCCCGAACATTGAACAGTGGACAATCATAGAGCTATAACAAACAAGGTGCTGCAGGTCTGGTGATCCAAGGTGAGATGCTCTCTAGTTGCTCTACATGTTTCACGTTGCACAGAACGCTTCCTCAGGAGCTAGAGATTCTAATCAAAATACATAAAAGAGACAACAAAACTATCACAATAACAAAATATCAAACAATGAATGTACTAACAGTAGAAGGTATACATAGAGATTTTTTTTACCTGAGCCTCCTCTCAACTACTCTAGGGTAAGTCCAGCGATCCTAATTGATACTTCCTGATCCACACGCAGACATTTTTACTTTTGATCGAACAGCGATCATCTTGCATATAAATTTTCATTGGCAGTATTTACTTTCACCATACCTAATTGGTAAGTGAACTATTCTTTCACACATATCTTATGTACGTCGGTGTTTGAATCCTCCTTTGATTCAGATCCCCCTCTTTCCTTTTTTCTTTTTCTCCTCTCTATTTTGCCATTTTTTCTTTCTACTTTTTCCTTTTTTCCCTCCCCCCCTTTTTCCTTCCCCCCCTTCCCCCACCCCTCCTTTTTCCGCCCCCCCCCTCCCTTTTCTGTTGCTTTTTTCCTTCTTTTTCTGATCTTGGTCCAACCATTGAAACCCACTATGCCATTTTTACATATATATATATATATATATATATATATATATATATATATATATATATATATATATATATCCTTTACTCAAATTTATTTCTTTTTTCATCCATCCCTTTTCACATGATCGGTACTCTCTGCGTCCCCTGAATTGGTTGACTCTGACCACCGGGCTGTGCTGTGCGTCACTTGGAGACCATAATCTTTTATAGGGCCTGTCCCATAAGTCATTATACTGGGCGGTGGTTTTATTTTCAATACTGAAATCTCTATGTATACCTTCTACTGTTAGTACATTCATTGTTTGATATTCTGTTATTGTGATAGTTTTGTTGTCTCTTTTATGTATTTTGATTAGAATCTCTAGCTCCTGAGGAAGCGTTCTGTGCAACGTGAAACATGTAGAGCAACTAGAGAGCATCTCACCTTGGATCACCAGACCTGCAGCACCTTGTTTGTTATAGCTCTATGATTGTCCACTGTTCAATGTTCGGGAAAGTATTTCTCCTTCATCTGGAATAAGTGATCTGATTATATATTCATAATTTCTTTAAATGCTACACAAGCTTGCAGGATAGGATCCTTACGGTGTACCAATACTAGGTTCTATGTCTAGCCTGATTTGTTTTTAAATATATCCATGTTTGTTCATTGTCTTTTTATACTTTCTTAATAAAAAAACCCCAAACAAATCTACTTTTCCGTAGTTTAATACTGTTGTGCCTCCAAAGTCCCATTCTTAGATTCTATCTGTTTATAATTATATTTACCTCGACAACTTTTATACCAGCCTGTCCCTTTTCAGACACCTATATATCCAAAAAACCCTGGCCTGCCGAACCTCAAGAAAAAATAGGAAGGGCTTCTCACAATCTATAGTAAAAAAAAAGCTGCAAAGGGGGGAAAGAGCAACACTGAGATGCAATGAAGTGCTGGCCTTGAGGTGGAAGGATAACAGGAACGTGCACATGATGTCCACCATTCACGATGACACTACAGTTGTAGTTCAGCGAAGAAGAGGTCCCATTGAAAAACCGACATGTGTCCAAGATTATAATCTCTACATGGGGGGGTGGATTTCAATGATCAAATGATTCAGCCCTATTTGTCAATAAGGAGGTCCCAATTCTGGTACAAGAAGGTAGCAATTTATCTCATCCATTTGGCCGTTTACAATTCCTACATAGTCTACACAATATCCACAGAAAGGCCCGCCCCCTTCCTAAAATTCATAGAAGTAGTAGTCACGTCCCTCATCTATCAACAAAGACCCCCCACAGAAGACCTTCGCTCTGATGCTGTTAGCCGACTTCATGAACGCCACTTCCGTACAACATTCCACCATCAAAAGCAGGCTGAAGACGGCAAAAAAGATGTTGCGTGTGCAGCAGAAGAGGATTTCAAAAAGATACCAGCTTCCATTGTCCCCAGTGTCCCTCCCAACCTGGCCTTTGCATTGGTGAATGCTTCGGACTTTATCATACATCCCTAAAATATTAGCCCATATTTTCCCCATTTTCATCATCTGTGCTGACCATTTCCCATGCTTCCCAAATAACCATGCCACTGCCTTCCACGTGAACTGACCCTGGCCTGTTGTTTGACTATGCCTCTGCCTACCGTTTGGACTGTTTCCACATGAACTGACCCTGGCCTGTTTTGTGACTGTGCCTCTGCCTAATGTTTGGACTGTTTCCACATGAACTGACCCTGGCCTATTTTGTGACTATGCATCTGCCTACCGCTTGCACTGCCTCCACGTGAACTGACCCTGGCCTGTTTTGTGACTATGCTTCTGCCTACCACTTGAACTGCTTGCACATGAACTGACCCTGGCCTGTTTTATGGACTATGCTTTTGCCTACCGCTTAGACTGATCTGTTGCCCTGCTACTGTAGTACACAGGGGTCTCACATATGTGAGGGGCTCCAGAATAGTTTTTCCGGATGGAGAAAACATTTTTTTTTTCTCCAGGTTTTGTAATTTCCGGATTAAGGTCTGGAGTCCGGAGGCTTCATAGAGATTTGGGTGGGTCAAAGCCTCTACCCCTGTGCCCCTGTGCACAGGTCTTACCCGATTGCGGCCCTCAGCCTGCTGCTGATTTACTGCCATCATGCCTTTGCCTGCCACACGAACGAACCACACTTCTGCCTGCTACCTGGACTATGCAAATAATTAGCTGTAGCAAGAGGCAGTATGTTTATGAAGGGCTGGAGAGCGGTACAATAATGAGTGTCTGCAGGTAACAGTGTACCAGGACCAATATTATGGCTGTGCTGGCTGTCTCTGCCTGGACAATTTCTATGGACAAATGCTTTGGCTGTGCTGACAATATCCTTGTGCTGACTATAGACAATATTCCTGCCTGCTGCCTGGATAATTACTATTGCTGTCACTAAGCACATCCCTGACTGCTGCCTGGACCAGTGCTCTCTTCTGTGGACACTACTAAAAGCACAGGTAATACTTTTTTTTTACCCTTTCCGCAATAGAATTTATTTTGTATTGTAATTCTTGGTATGTACATGCTATTTGTTAGAAATATGAAGGGCCTTCAAAAATGATAGGTTGCCAGGAAATTATCTATGTAATGTATGCTCCTAGAACGCCTGATGGTGCTACTTGGATGTTGGGCCTCTGTATGTGGCCAAGCTGTGTAAAAGTCTCACACATGTGGTATCCCCATACTCAGGAGGAGTAGCAGAATGTATTTTGGGGTGTCATTTTTGCTATGTGTTGGAAATATCTTATAAATGGACAATTTTGTGTAAAAAAAAATGCGTTTTTATTTTTTTCCCACATTTTCCAAAAACTTCTGGAAAAAAAATAACCGTTCAAAAGACTCATTGTGCCTCATAGATTATACGTTGGGGTATTTGCTTTAAAAAATTGGGTAATTTTGTGGGCAATTCCATTGTCCTGGTGCTCCAGGGCCTTCAAAAATGTAATAGGTGGTTGAGAAATGAAATGTGCAATTTATGCTCGTAGATCGCCTAATGGTGCTACTTCAATGTTAGGCCTTTGTATGTGGCCAGGCTGTGTAAAAGTCCCACACATGTGGTATCGCCATACTCAGGAGGAGTAGCAGAATGTATTTTGGGGTGTCATGTTTGCTATGTATTTGCTATGTGTTGGAAATATCTTATAAATGGACAACTTTGTGTAAAAAAAAATGCCTTTTTAATTTTTTTTTACATTTTCCAAAAACTTCTGGAAAAAAATAACCTATCAAAAGACTCATTATGCCTCATAGATTATACGTTGGGGTGTTTGCTTTCCAAAATGGGGTCATTTTGTGGGCAATTCCATTGTCCTGGTGCTCCAGGGCCTTCAAAAGTGTAATAGGTGGTTTAGAAATGAGATGTGCAATTTATGCTCGTAGTTCGCCTGATGGTGCTACGTCAGTGTTGGGCCTTTGTATGTGGCCAGGCTGTGTAAAAGTCCCACACATGAGGAGTAGCAGAATGCATTTTGGGGTGTAATTTGTTGTATGCATATGTTCTGTGAGAGAAATAATCAGTTAATATGACAATTTTGTAAAAAAAAAAAAAAAATCTTCCTTTTGCAAAGAATTGTGGCAAAAAATTATTACAACTTAAAAAAAAACTCACCATGCTACTTACTTAATACCTTGGAATGTCTACTTTGTAAAAAGGGGTCATTTGGGGGGTATTTGTACTTTTCTGACTTGTTAGTACCTCAAGAAATGAGATTCACCTGATGTACTGAAGCCCTGATCAGATGTTTTCAATTTTCAGTGATTGGCACCATAGTTTGTAGACTCTATAACTTTCACAAAGACCAAATAATATACACTAATTTGGGTTATTTTTACCAAAGATATATAGCAGTATAAATTTTGGCCAAAATTTTTGAAGAAAAATGACTAATTTGCTAAATTTTATGACAAAAACAAAGAAAAAGGCAATTTTTCACAACAATTACGGTCCTTTTTTATTTGTAGCACAAAAAATAAAAAACTCATTAGTGATTAGCATGTACATACCAAGAATTAACCAAAAGAAAGCTCTATTTGTGTGAAAAAAAGAACACAAATTTCATTTGGGTACAGTGTTGCATGACTGAGTAATTGTCATTCAAAGTGTGGGAGCACCGAAAGCTGAAAATTGGTCTGGGCAGGAAGGGGGTTTAAGTGCCTTGTATTGAGGTGGTTAAGAGAAAAAAGTAAGTATACATTTGCAAACAAATGTTAACAACCAGCCTGAGTTGGAAGCTGCCACATTTAGGGAACACATTTAACCCCTTGATCGCCCCCTAGTGCTAACCCCTTCACTGCCAGTGACATTTTATACAGTAATCAGTTGCTATTTTTAGCTCTGATCATTGTATAAATGTCACTGCTCCCAAAAAAGTGTCAAAAGTGTCTGATGTGTCCGTTGCAATGTTGCAGTCCCAATAAAAATCGCAGAACGCTGCCATTACCTGTAAAAAAAAAAAATAATAAAAATGCCATAAATCTATCCCTTATTTTGTAGACGCTATAACTTTTGCGCAAACCAATCGATATACGCTTATTACCAAAAATATGTAGAAGAATACATATCGGCCTAAACTGCTAAAGAAATTTGTTTTTTCAATTTTTTGGGGATATTTATTATAGCAAAAAGTACAAAATATTATGTTTTTTTTTCAAAATTGTCGCTCTTTTTTTGTTTATAGCACAAAAAATAAAGCCCGCAGAGGTGATCAAATAACACCAAAGGAAGGCTCTATTTGTGAGAAAAAAAGGACACACATTTTGTTTGGGTACAGCGTTGCATGACCGTGCAATTGTCAGTTAAAGTGACACAGTGCCGTATCGCAAAAAATCCTGGTCAGGAAGGGGATATAGCCTTCCGGGGGTGATGTACTTAAAGCGGGGGTCCACCCACACCGCCAAAAAAAAAAAAATATTAAAAGCCAGCAGCTACAAATACTGCAGCTGCTGACTTTTAATACATGGCCACTTACCTGTCCCAGGGTCCAGCGATGTCGGCAGGCGACGCCGAGAACCCGATCGGTTCTCGGCAGCTGCCGCCACCATCCTAGGTGAGGGAATCAGGAAGTGAAGCGTTGCGGCTTCACTTCCCGGTTCCCTACTGCGCATGCGCAAGTCGCGCTGCGCATCGTAAGTGGTCCCCGCTCTCTCCTGGGAGCTGTGTGTTTCCCAGGGGACAGCGCAGCGGGGACGGGAAGAGGCGTAGACTCCCATGGGAGTCTATGCCGGAAGTGGGTGCAAATACCTGTCTTAGACAGGTATCTGCACCCCCCTCCCCCCTGAAAGGTGCCAAATGTGACACCGGAGGGGGGGTGGGTTCCAAAAAGCGGAAGTTCCATTTTTGTGTGGAACTCCGCTTTAAAGCTTGTCCCCAGCCATAGGGTTTTTTGGAAAGAGTGGGGAAGGTGTAAAACCTGTGTCAGGTATTTATTGAGGTTTCTGTGTACTGTGTCTGTGTATAAATCAGGTAAAATGGAAATCTTTGCTTTTGTTCTATACAGAATATAATATGAGCACAGGACAATTATACATTGGATTCCAGACTTCACAGACCCAGCAGATGCCTTTTCTGCCCCACATGTAGTTATGTCCTAGATATTGACCAATAGTTGTCTGTCACTCAGGGCCGATGCAAGGATTTTTGAAACCCTAGGTGAAACCTCATTTTGCCACCCCCTTGGCTCCGCCCCTGACTCTACCCATCCACTCCACCCATCAACAGGGGGTTGAGAGAGACAGTGGGGTAAGAGAGAGGGGGCTGAGAGAAGGAGAGGGGCTGAGAGAAACAGTGGGGCTAAGGGAGAGAGGGGGGGCTGAGTGAAGGGGGCTGAGAGAGAGGAGAGGAGGGCTGAGCGAGAGGGGGGTTGAGATAGAGGAGGGGGGTCTGGGAGAGACAGTGGCGGTGAAAGGGGGAGGCTAGAGAGAGAGGGGGGATTAGAGAGAGAGAAAGAGGGGATGAGAGAGACAGTGGGGGTGAGAGGGTAGGCTAGAGAGAGAGGGGAGGCTAGAGAGAGGGGGGTGAGAGAGACAGGGGGGATGAGAGAGAGGGGCTAGAGAGAGAGAGAGGGGCTAGTGAGAGAGGGGGCATGAGAAAGAGAGAGAGAGAGGGGGGCTAAGAGAGGGAGGGCTGAGAGAGAGGAGGGCTGAGAGAGGTAGGGCTGAGAGGGGGAGGGCTGAGAAAGAGGGGGGATTGAGAGAGCGGGAGGGGCTGAGACAGGGGGGCTGAGAAAGGAGGGCTGAAAGAGAGGAAGGCTGAGAGAAAGGGGGGCTGAGAGAGAGAGGGGGCTGAGAGAGAAAGGGCTGAGAGAGGGAGGGCTGAGAGAGAGGGTGGATTAAGAGAGAGGGGTAATTAAGAGAGGGGAGCTGAGAGAAGGAGGGGCTGAGAGAGAGGGGGGTTGAGAGAGGGGGGCTGAAAGAAAGGTGGGCTAAGCAAGGGAGGGCTGAGAGAGTGAGGGGAGAGGGAGGACTGAGAGAGAGAGGGCTGAGAGAGGGAAGGGAGAGGGAGGACTGAGATAGAGGGTGGTTGAAAGAGGGGGGCTAGGATAAAGAGAGAAGGGAATAAGGGTGGAGATGAGAGAGACCCCTAGCCCTGTCCCTATCTGCAGTCCCTCCTCTGTCCCATTGTCCCAGTCTCTGCAGGCCAGGTCTGTGTATGATGACGATACCTTCTATGATGCCAGTTTGTCTCCTTCTTTATCTGCTTTAAACCTTCCAGTGCCTTCCGCAGCAGCTTGCGCTTCCTGCCCGTCCTCTGTGCCCCCAGTCAGCCTGTCCTCCAGGCCTCACATTAGAGAGCAGAGAAAGTTGTAGGAGTCTATGCTCAGGAGGCACAGGGTACGCTGCGTCCACTGCTTCTCACCTCTTAGGGGGGCGGGATCAGGGTGCAAGGTCAAGGGTGAGGTGGTAGAGCTTTTCTCCTGAGCCCTGGGCTCTTGCTGATCACCTCGGCTTGGCCCCTCGCTGATCACCACCATGTTGCAATGGATGGATGCTAGGCCGTCCGCACCCCAAGGATGCTGCTGTCACCATAGAACCTGACTCTCGTGGATAACAATGGGCTATTTGCCCAACGTAGATGGCCCATACTCGGGACAGCACTCCCCTTTAAATGTTGCACCCGGGGAGGTAGCCCCATCTGTCCCCCGCACTACTCCACTGGTCACACAGCAGGGTAGAGGACGAGGCACTGACAAACTCCAGGTGCTCCCTCCTCCCATTGGAGAGTAGGTAAGTCAGCAGCTCTGGCTGCGCCTTTGGCGGCTGCCTAGTTTGCCTAGCGGTAGTGCCGGCCCTGCGTTCATTGGTTACAAGACAAGCTCCTATTTGCCTACTGCAAAATATATATTCCTGCCCCTTAGGTCTATTGTGAATTGCACATCTCAATTAAAGTATAAGCTATAAGCTATAAGGTATGTTTCAACAACTCAAGTAACAATGCAACTTAGATAAAAACATTTATATAGCAAGGATGTCCAAAAAACAGTTATCAAAGACCATATGCAGACCAACATTAGGAACATTAAATTTACTTTGTAACCACAGCATACTACAGTGAATGACTACTATGCATTAGACACTCCCTGCTATATAGGTACAAAAAAAAAATACAGTTCCATTATTTTCCATAATAAGCACAGAACTTGTCAAAGCATTTGTTCTGCTATGACATGTAGGAATTATTCACAATGTGGAAAAACTTGCTTCAGAGCTTGATGATGAGATATTGAGCTGGTTTACAATGTGACCGGAATCACAATATCTGTCTTTCCTAATTATGAATTCAATAAAGAAAATATTGTCATCTGTAAAGGAAGGCTTGGATGTCTTCATGCCTAATTGTCTTGAAAGTCTATCCTTCCATTAAGGTGATGTGGGCAAACTATTCAACAATTCATCAGCCATTTAATACATCCTATGAGTCTGCAAACAGCTTAAAGGAGCCAGGTAATATAATCTTTCATCCACAGGTATAGTGAATGCCCTTTTAAATGTTAGTTTTTAGGCTCCTTAACTTTTTTGGATTTGTCCAATAGTGGATTAAAGCTGGCCATTGATGGATCAATATTAAGCCGGTTCATCAGGGACCTGTCAAATTTCACTCCATTAATGGCTGGTCCTGTTTGAGAGCAGCCGGTCCACTGATGAGAGTATCTAATCTACTACAGACTTGTTGGAAAACTTTCACTTGATCAGTGTATTTTAAAAGCTGAGGAGTATAGCTAACTCCTCTGCTGTCAGAATACAATGACAGCAGGGAGAATTGGTTCAGTTTTTTTTTTTTGCTCAGTCAGCTCGTTGAGGTCAGCACGCCAGCGGCAGCTGGCTCCCGCTGTGATTCTACACAGCGGGAGCCAATAATTGGGTCCAATGTCAGTGGGCACCCGCTAATCGTTCGGTACACAGACAGAACTTCAATATGCCTATAAAAAACAAGGCAGATTGCCATTCTGTCAGGAGAAATGGCATGGACCCTATGTTCCTGCAAAACAGGGACATGGATCCATGCCTTTCCCTAGTAAAAGCACCTCACACACTACACTAAAACCCTACCTAGGCACACAGTTAACCCTTTGATCGCCCCTGATGTTAACCTTTTCCCAGCCAGTGTCATTAGCACAGTGACAGTACATACTGTATTTTTAGTATGGATCACTGTATGTACTGGTGATGGAGCCTGATGTGGAGCACCTCCAGCTCAGTACCCCTAATAAGGTAACAGGCGGCACAAGAGCCTGGAGTGGTACTGGTGCCTGGCAGTTCTTATGTCCTGTGTGCACTTAGATGTAGGCTGGTCCATAGCACAGGGCAACAGGCACAGTAGATGGATCAGGTCAGCAGGCACTTGGCAAGCTGTCAGGTCACAGACAGCTGGCACTTGGCAGGTTTGCAGGTCACAGACAGCAGGCACTTGGCAGGCTGCAGGAGAGAGGATGGCAGCCACGGGCTGGACACAGAGCAGGTCAGGCAAGCTGGGTCAGACACTAGCAGGCACTTCAGGAACAGGGCAGCAGGCAGAAGAGTGGTAAGGCTCAGGCCGGAGTTGGCAACAGTGAGCAGACAGGCAGAAAAATCAGGCAGAGACATGGTCAAGAGCAAGAGGGGGGGTCGGTTCAGACAGAGTTCAAGCAAGGTCAGACAGATCAGGGTGGCAACAGGAGTTCAAGCACAGGAACAGGTAGCAGAATGCTGTAGACCATAAGGCAAAGTCCTAGTGCAGCAGTGATGTTTAAATAGCCCATTAGGTGCCAATCTAGTGGTAAGCATGCGTGCCGGTGCGCAAAAGTGTGTGCGCATGCGCATGAGCGTGGGTCCAGCTAACAGGAATTGTCTGTCTGCGCATTTCTGGGCCTCGACATATTTCTCTTTTCCTGACACCACTGCTCTGATCACTTAAGCAGTCAGAGCTAAAATGGTAATGGTACCTCTCAAAACAAAGTACATTACCCCATAAAAAAATGATATTCTAAATATGGCAGAAGGGGGGGAGGGGGGGGCAGAATTGCAACTTTCTCTTTTGTGTGAAGTTTCGCTTTAACTAACATCATATGTAAATCAAGGTCACCCTTTAGTTCTTTAGGAATGAGTAATTACAAAGTAGCCATAATGTTAGACTGGATCTCTGAATGGCATTTCTGGACAAACAATGTTCAGAGGATTTATTTTTCACAGCACAAGGTGTTTGAGTCAGTGGCGTATCAATGGGGAGGGGGCGGTCTGCCCCGGGTGCCACACATTGAGGGGGGTGCAGACCGTGCAGTACATTCATTTTTTTGTCATTAACAGTCCCAATGGAGCGGGCTGGCAGCTTTGCTCCTTCTCTCGGTGCAGCCGAGCGATATGCAGGGAGGGAGGCAGGCAGAGGCAGACATCCAGGAGAGGACTCGAGCCTGCTATAAAGTGGTGTGGGGAGAAGCTCTATGGTGTTCGGCATCTTCTTTTACACCTCCGGCCAGCAGTGCATACTTTACAGTGGAGGGGGAGGGGCGTTTGACCGGGACAGGCACTGGCTTGTGTACAGTGAGTTGCTTGGCCACTACAGTGTGTGTGTGTTGTGTGTGTGTGGGGGGGGGGGGGTAGCAGAGATGTTCAGCGGAGTACATGTGCTGGGGGGGTGCAGAGGGGTGCTGAGACTTATTGAGGGGGGTGCAGATGCAGGCTGGGAGGTGTAGAGGCCTCCTGGGGGTAACAAAGCCATGCTTGGGAGTACAACAAAGTTATCTGGGGGTGCAGAGGTGGGCTGGGATGTAAAGGTTTGCTGGGGTTATGGAGGTGTACTTAAGTATACATATGAGGGTGCAGAGGATTGTGGGGGGGTGGAAGTGTGCTGGGGGCTGTGAAGGTGTGCAAGGGGGTGCAGAGATGTGTGTGGGGGTGCAGAGATGAGCAAGGGGGTATGGAGGTGTCCTGGGGGGTACAAGGATAAAATGTGGATATGGAGAGGTGCTGGGGGTTCGGAGGCATTCTGGGAGTGCAGAGATGTTCAAAGAAGTACAAAAGCATGCTGGGGTACAGAGATGTGTTGGGGAGTACAGAGGTGTTCTGGGGGTACAAAGATGTGCTGAGGGGTTACGGAGGTGTGCTGGTGGGTGGGTATGGAGGTGTGCTGTGCTATTTGTGGAGCAGTATACTGTCATATTTGTAGTGCAGCATAATGTAATATTAGTGATGGAGCATAATGTAATATTTGTGGTAGAGCATATTGTAATATTAATGGTGGAGCATAATGTAATATTTGTGGTGGAGCATATTGTAATATTAGTGGTGGAGCATAATGTAATATTTGTGGTGGAACATAATGTAATATTTGTGGTGGAGCATATTGTAATATTAGTGGTGGAGCATAATGTAATATTTGTGTTAAAGCAACTGTAATATTAGTGGTGGAGCATAAAGTAATATTTGTGGTGGAGAATAATGTAATATTTGTGGTGGAGCATATGTAATATTAGTGGTGGAGCATGCTGTAATATTAGTGGTGGAGTATCATGTAATATTTGTGGTGGAGTATAATGTAATATTTGTGGTGGAGCATAATGTAATATTATGGGTGGAGCCTAATGTAATGTTAGTAGTGGAGCCTGCTGTAATATTAGTGGTGGAGCATAATGTAATATTTGTGTTGGAGCAACTGTAATATTTGTGGTGGAGCATAATGTAATATTTTGTGGTGGAGCATACTGTAATATTAGGGGTGGAGCATAATGTCATATTAGTGGTGGAGCATAATGTAATATTTAGGGTGAAGCATAATGCAATATTAGTGGTGGAGCATGCTGTAATATCTGTGGTGGAGCAATAAATTTAAAATAGATTACTCATTTGCCACATCCGTGAAATTCATTGAAAAAAAGAATCCTTTAGGTCGGACTTTGGAAGCAGATTAGAACAACAATATATCATCTTAAAAAAATATATAGTTTTATTCAACACAAATACATTGACATAAATAATATAAGATGGTAAAAAGGTATCGTCCATTAATGGCCACGCAATGGCCAGAAAAGACAGACGTTACATATAGCCAAAAAGAGAGAAATTATGTTTCAACAGTATGGCATCAAAACATGCGTGAGCCACTGTGCATGAACGCGTTTCGCTGGATCGCTTCTTAAGGGCACACATTGGGGGGTATAGAAACAGGTCTCACTACATGAAATGGAAGAACACATCATTTGACAATATATTCATATACATAGAAAATTACATATGAAAACATATCAGAAAATACAAACTTTATATTTTTACAGTTCTATTAAAGTTGGCCATGCATTTATATTCACCTGATTCGGACATGCACTACTGTCTACACAAGACTTCCTCTGGATAGGCACAGCAGCACCAAAATAGCTAGAGCCAGGATCCAAACTTGGAATATATATCACACATAGGGTGGCTATAGAGCATAAAAAAGAAAAAAAGAGGACAAACAAAGGCAAAGGAATGTTATATGATGGTCACCTATGGTGTATGTATAAACTGTCATCTTAATGTAAAACACATATTTAAATAGAGATATATGACTAGAGGGCTGTAGTACTTACTTCTGCCTTTAGGAGCAAATGAGAGCTTGTATGGTACACTTATCATTAGATACGAGTAAAGTGTTAGCTGCACTGATATCAGTAGTCACCTTTACACCGGATAACGATTACAGCCAATTCAAAAACCTTACAGTTCCGTGGAGATTATTTATTTCACAGCTTATAACTGCATAAATTCACAGGGGGGCAACACCTAAATGAGGCCAAACAAATGCAGAGGTGTATAGTTCTATGCAGGGCTTTTTTCCTCAGAGAATAGGTGCAGGAACTCAACCATCCCCGCCACACACACATACCTGCCAAATGGCATCAAATAGTAGCTCTTCCCTCTGCATAGGCAGTCTTCCTAATCTGCCTCTTCCTACTCCGCGGCGCTTCCTCCTCTTCGGCGAGAGGCCCCATTGTCTTCTGGGAACTGTGTGTGTCCCAGGAAGCAACGGGGCCATTCACAAAGCGCCGTGCGACTCGTGCATGCGCAGTAGGAAATGGGCAGTGAAGCCGCAAGGCTCCACTGCCTGTTTCCCTTCGTTAAGATGGAGGCGCCGGTGGCCAATCCGATGGACGGATCGGCCTCGGGGGGCCGACATTGCGGGCTCGCTGGACAGGTAAGTGTCCTTATTAAAAGTCAGCAACCACAGTGTTTGTAGCTGCTGACTTTTAAAAAAAAAAACATATCGCGGCCGGAACCCCGCTTTAACAGTCTTAACACAGCCAGTGAGATAGATGAAGACAGTTTGTAACCAGTTCAGCATAATTGATCAGACATACCTGTAGCGTGTGCCTGTATATCTTCCCCTGAATGCTAAAACTGCATAGCGGGGGCAGCACCTAAGTGAGGCGAAACAAATATAGAGGAGTAAAGTTCTATGAAAACCAATACATCCTGTAGCACAGTGGTCATCAACCCTGTCCTCAGGGCCCACTAACAAGCCAAGTTTGCAATATAACTGAAATACATCACAGGTTATATCATTTGCTGCTCAGTGATTGCAGTATTCTAGTCTGCATCTCCCCAAGGTAATACATAAAACCTGGCCTGTTAGTGGGCCCTGAGGACAGGAGTTGATGACCACTGCTGTAGCACACTTAATAGCCTTAACATAGCCAGTGAAACAACAAGTAAATACAGCCCATGAACAGCTCAGTATAGTTAGTAAAGCATACCTGTACCGTGCACCTGTATAGCTTCCCTTGAAAGTACCATCCATTGAGGGGTGAGTGTGCAGCCTATATATACACACATATGTGTGTTCCAATTGGTGCCATTGCGAGCTGCTGTTCGATGCTAATGTGATTGGTGACATCACAACGAGATCACATGATCGCATGGTGCATATCACGTCATCCTGGGGCGTGGTCAGCCGCTTAGTTATTTAATAAGTAGGCATATAGATCCGCCCCCTTCATGACGCGGCGCTACATGTCGCACACGTCCAACTGCATCATCTAGCTCAATAATGGCAGCCCACATAGCGTCCTACTACAACCTGGCCGTCACTCACATGCAGGCACACAAATCCGAGGGACACGCCCACACGAGACCTCAGGGCCACACCATATCACCATATCCTCCCAAAAAAAGAAAAGACACAGCAAGGGGGGATAGGCGGCCAACTCCACCTGCAGGCCAGCAACTGACAATACAAGCAAAATAAGTTTGTCCATCAGATCGTTACAACAACATAAGCCAGATCAGCAGGAAGCGATACCAACCTATAAACAGTATATCCAATTTTCCCAATATAGCTCTAATTAAAAGATGGGGATGAATATCAACAGTGGATCACAGTGCAGACAGAGAAGAGTTAGTCAGAACAGGTAGACATAAATACAAGCCATTACATTATCATATTGTCTTATTCTACGTCACTATGCATTTGAGGTTATCATTATCAATAGAGACTTATCGCTATATTTCGATCCTCCATAGTGGTTAACCCTCTATAGATAGGGCCTGCATGAAATAAAGAAAGGAGGGCTGCGAGATAAGCAGATAGATAAGATAAACAGGAAGAGCAAGAAAAATTATTGTTAGAAAAATTGGGGTACAGAAAAAGACCAATGGGATGCCATCAAATGCACACATGCTTGTATACATGGTAGCGACTACAAATTTTATAGAAAGATCTAAAGCTTAGAACATCATTCAAACAAGGTAATTCTGTAGCTTTCAAGTCAAAGATCCATTTGGCTTCTCTACATAGAACCCTCTGATCAAAATTCCCCCCACAGTGGTCCTCATGGACCCTATCCAATACTGCAAATTTGAAAACATGGGGATAGTAATTGTGTTTAAATGCTATATGATGTCCTAGGGGGGTGTTTAGAATCCCGGCTGTGGCATAGTATTTGTGGTCCTTCATACACTTCCACAACAGCCTTCTGGTCTGTCAACATAAAAGGCACCGCATTGGCACAGAATGATATAGATAATCCCTTTAGTTAGACAAGTAATATGGTGTTTCAATGAATGAACACGTCCATTGGGGAGCTGGAAAGAAGATCCTTCCAGCAACAAATCACAATAGTTGCACAAGCCCCATCTAAAAGTATTGTGGCCTTTCATTTTTTTTTCCTCATTAATGTACACACAGCACCCCATATTGACAGAAAAAAAACAGAATTGTTGATATTTTTGCAGATTTATTAAAAAAGAAAAACTGAAATATCACATGGTCCTAAGTATTCAGACCCTTTGCTGAGACACTCATGTATTTAACTCAGGTGCTGTCTATTTCTTCTGATCATCCTTGAGATGGTTCTACACCTTCATTTGAGTCCAGCTGTGTTTGATTATACTGATTGGACTTGATTAGGAAAGCCACACACCTGTCTAAATAAGACCTTGCAGCTCACAGTGCATGTCAGAGCAAATGAGAATAATGAGGTCAAAGGAACTGCCTGAAGAGCTCAGATGACTGGCAAGGCACAGATCTGGCCAAGGTTACAAAAAATTTCTGCTGCACTTATGGTTCCTAAGAGCACAGTGGCCTCCATAATACTTAAATGGAAGACATTTGGGACGACCAGAACCCTTCCTAGAGCTGGCCGTCTGGCCAAACTGAGCTATCGGGCGGAGAAGAGCCTTGGTGAGAGAGGTAAAGAAGAACCCAAATATCAACGTGGCTGAGCTCCAGAGATGCAGTCGGGAGATGGGAGAAAGTTGTAGAAAGTCAACCATCACTGCAGCCCTCCACCAGTTGGGGCTTTATGGCAGAGTGGCCTGATGGAAGCATCTCCTCAGTGCAAGACACATGAAAGCCCGCATGGAGTTTGCTAAAAGACACCTGAAGGACTCCAAGATGGTGAGAAATAAGATTCTCTGGTCTGATGAGACCAAGATAGAACTTTTTGGCCTTAATTCTAAGTGGTATGTGTGGCGTAAACCAGGCACTGCTCATCACCTGTCCAATACAGTCCCAACAGTGAACTATGGTGGTGGCAGCATAATACTGTGGGGGTGTTTTTCAGCTGCAGGGACAGGACGACTGGTTGCAATCGAGGGAAAGATGAATACGGCCAAGTACATGGATATCATGGACGAAAACCTTCTCCAGAGTGCTCAGGACCTCAGACTGGGGCAAAGGTTTACCTTCCAACAAGATAATGACCTTAAGCACACAGCTAAAATAACGAAGGAGTGGCTTCACAACAACTCCGTGACTGTTCTTGAATGGCCCAGCCAGAGCCCTGACTTAAACCTAATTGAGCATCTCTGGAGAGACCTAAAAATGTCCACCAATGTTTACCATCCAACCTGACAGAACTGGAGAGGATCTGCAAGGAGGAATGGCAGAGGATCCCCAAATCCAGGTGTGAAAAACTTGTTGCATCTTTCCCAAAAAGACTCATGGCTGTATTAGATCAAAAGGGTGCTTCTACTAAATACTGAGCAAAGGGTCTGAATAATTAGGACCATGTAATATTTCAGTTTTTCTTTTTGAATAAATCTGCAAAAATGTCAACAATTCTGTGTTTTTCTGTCAATATGGGGTGCTGTGTGTACATTAATGAGGAAAAAAATTAACTTAAATGATTTAAGCAAATGGCTGCAATATAACAAAGAGTGAAGCATTTAAGGGGGTCTGAATACTTTCCGTCCCCACTGTATACAGAGAATGTTGGATAGTAAATTGGTATGTTCTTCATTAGCAAATAGATCACGTTCCCCCCCCCAGGTACAGGTTGACATATGACGGCACACAATAAGTGCCCATAGCATCCCACTGTACCTGGAGGAAGTGGGATCCATCAAAAGAAAAGACGTTCAGTGTCAAAATGTGTGATAGAAGCTGCAATATAAATTGACTCATTGCATATGTTGTATCACCCCTTTCCATAAGGAATCTGTTAATTGTTGCTATACCAAACTTGTGGAGGATTGAGGAATAGAGAGCCTCAATGTCAATTGCCACCATAAGGCAGCCGGATGGAACATGCATTCCATCCAAAAATTTCAGGAGGTCTGGTGTATCTTTGATAAGAGAAGGTAATGTGTTTACATGGGGGCGCAAATATTCGTCCACCAGTTTGCTCGGAAGTTCTGTTTGGGACCCTATTCCTGATATAATCGGTCGACCAGGTTGATTGGTTATATTTTTATGCGGTTTTGGAAACGCATAAAACATCTGAGTTCTAGGGTAGGTACCTGGATTCCCTCATAGGTGTCTTTGTTAATTATGCATTTGGTATATGCTCGAAAAATTGTCTCATTAAATTGTTGGTTAAATTGCTTCACTACTTCCTCTGAAATAGGTTTATACCATTGTTTGTTTTCAAGAACGTCCCAGCACTAGGGATGAGCAGAACATCCTCCCGTTCAGTTTGCAGCAGAACATGCGAACAGGCAAAAAATTTGGCAGTACACGAACGAACACTGTTAAAGTCTATGGGACATGAACATGAATAATCAAAAGTGCTCATTTTAAAGGCTTATATGCAAGTTATTGTCATAAAAAGTGTTTGTTTTTTTTTTTTTTTAAACGTCCATTTTTTCGGGAGAAGTGATTTTTTTAATGCTTAAAGTGAAACAATAAAAATGAAATATTCCTTTAAATATCGTGCCTGGGGGGTGTCTATAGTATATCTGCAAAGTGGCACATTTTTCCCATGTTTAGAACAGTACTACAGCAAAATGACATTTCTAAAGGAAAAATTGTCATTTAAAACTGATCGCGGCTGTAATGAATTGTCGAGTCTCGGCAATATAGATAAAACTCATTGACGGCATGGGGTTCCCCCAGTCCATTACCAGGTCCTTTGGGTCTGGTATGAATATTAAGGGGAAGCCCGAACCAAAATTAAAAAAAAAATTGCGTGGGGGTCCCCCCAAAATCCATACCAGGCCCAAGCACCTTGTCCCCATGTTGATGGGGACAAGGGCCTCATCCCCACAACCCTTGCCTGATGGTTGTGGGGGTATGCGGGCGGGGGGCTTATCGGAATATGGAAGCCCCCTTTAACAAGGGCACCCCCAGATCCCGGCCTCCCTCCCTGTGTGAATTGGTAATGGGGTACATCGTACCCCTACCATTTCATAAAAATGATAAAAAAAGACAGCTTGGGATTAGTCCTTTATTAAAAAATAAAAATATACAAATGTCCAGCGATGTCCATTCATCTACTTCTTTAACGCCGCGAGGGGGACTTGTCCCAAGCTGTCTTTTGCTTTTTTTACCATTCTTGACACTTTTTTTGTGAAATGGTAGGGGTACGATGTACCCCATTACCAATTCACACGGGGGGGGGGCCGGGATCTGGGGGTCCCCTTATTAAAAGGTGCTTCCAGATTCCAATAAGCCCCTCGCCCGCAAACCTCCACAACTGCCGAGCAAGGTTTGTGGGGATGAGACCCTTGTCCCCATCAATATGGGGACAATGTCCTTTTAGGGTCAGACCCCAAAGCACCGTCCCCATGTTGAGGGCATGTAGCCTGGTATGGTTCAGGATGGGGAGGGCGCTCTCTCTTCCCCCCTCTTTTCCTGTGGCCTGCCATGTTGCGTGCTTGGATAAGAGTCTGGTATGGATTTTGGGGGACCCCTACGCCATTTTTTTCAATTTTGGCACAGGGTTCACCTTAAAATCCATACCAGACCTGGAGAGTCTGGTATGGATTTTGGGGGGCCCTATGCCATTTTTTTTAATTTGGCCCAGGGTTCCCCTTAAATTCCATATCAGAACTGAAGGGCCTGGTATGGATTTTAGAGGGACCCCCACGCATTTTTTTTAATTTATTTTGGTTCAGGGTTCAACTTAATATTCATACCAGACCAAAAAGGCCTGGTAATGGACTGGGGGGACCCCATGCCATTTTTTAAAATGAGTTTTATCTATATTGCCGAGACCCGACAATACGTTACAGCCGCGATCAGTTTTAAGTGACAATTTTTCCCTTTAGAAATTGCTGTGGTACTGTTCTAAATATGGGAAAAATGAGCCACTTTTGCAGGCATACTATAGTCACCCCCAGGCACAATATTTAAAGGAATATTTCATTTGTATTTTTTCACTTTAAGCATTAAAAAAATCACTTCTCCCGAAAAAAACGGCCATTTAAATTTTTTTTTTTGCATTGATACATGTCCCCTGGGGCAGGACCCAGGTCCCCAAACACTTTTTATGACAATAACTTGCATATAAGTCTTTAAAATTAGCACTATTGATTTTTCATGTTAGTGTCCCATAGACCTTAACGGTGTTCCAGCGGCTATCGAATTTGCCGTGAACACCGCATATTGTTCGCTGTTCGGCAAACAGGCGAACACCCGATGAACATACGTTCGACTCAAACATCGGGCTTATCCCTACATAGCACATATTTCTATACTGCAGTGCACTCATCAAAACTAAATTTCCACCTTTATCAGATGGTTTCACTACTAAAGTCTGGATTCTTACTCAATTTTTCCAGCGCCGCCGCCTGGGTGGAGTTTATGTATTGCTTAAAATATTTAATGTGCCAGAATAATAAATTTGCGTCCAAACACCTTAACAAGTTTCTGAAAAAGAATTTCCAGCTCTACCTCTATCCGCTTCCAAAGTCCGACCTAGAGGGTTCTTTTTCTTTTTTTCATTTGTGGTGGAGCATAATGTAATATTTGTGGTGAAGCATATTATAATATTTGTGGTGGAGCATAATGTAATATTTGTGGTGGAACATAATGTAATATTAGTGGTGGAGCATATTGTAATATTCATAGTGGAGCATAATGTAATATTTGTGGTGAAGCAACTGTAATATTAATGATGGAGCATAATGTAATATTTGTGCTGGAGCATAATGTAATATTAGTGGTGGAGCATATTGTAATATTCATGGTGGAGCATAATGTAATATTTGTGGTGGAGCAACTGTAATATTATTGGTGGAGAATAATGTAATATTAGTGGTGGAGCATTATATAATATTGGTTGTGGAGCATAATGTAATATTAGGGGTGGAGCATATTGTAATATTAGTGGTTGAGCAACTGTAATATCAGTGGTGGAGCATAATGTAATATTTGTGGTGGAGCATATTGTAATATTTGTGGTGGAGCATAATGTAATATTTGTGGTGGTGCAGAATATAATATTAGTGGTGGAGCATAATGTAATATTTGCGGTGGAGCATAATGTAATAATAGTGGTGGATCATAATGTAATATTTGTGGTGGAGCATATTGTAATATTACTGGTGGAGCATAATGTACTATTAGTGGTGGAACATCATGTAATATTTGTGGTGGAGCATAATGTAATATTTGTGGTGGAGCATAATGTAATATTAGGGGAGGAGCATAATGTAATAGTAGTGGTGGAGCATATTGTAGCATTAGTAGTGGAGCATAATGTAATATTAGTAGTGGAGCATAATGTAATATTAGTGGTGGAGCATAATGTAATAATAGTGGTGGAGCATAATGTAATATTAGTGGTGGAGCATAATGTAATATTAGTGGTGGGGCATAATGTAAAAATAGTGGTGGAGCATAATGTAATATTAGTGGCACAACTGCAATGCAAACTGCACTTTCACTTGTGTAGAAAAAAAAATCCTTGTACCAGCCCTGCAGTGCACTTTTAAGGTAGGCTAAGCTCATATTTTTACAATGACAAATTTTTGTGCATGTCTTTACATTTTAAATAGGGGGGGTGTGCCAGATATAGGATCCGCCCCCGGTGCCAAATGTTCTATGTGCGCCCCTGGTTTGAGTGATCCTGCACTTTTTTTCAGATCAATGGGGCGCTACTTCCACTACTTTCAAAATGCACATGTACAGGCAAAATATCTGTTGCAATATGTGGCGATTATTTCTCTAAATTTATATAGCAACAATAAAACATAATTTTCTGTGTATTGGCAGGGCCTGCACAATCAACATGATTTGGGGCAATAGGGCTGACAAACAGCTTCTTACACATCATGCTGCTGTCAACAGCATATTCTAGTGTGCTGTTATAACTTCTAGACTACCTTTTTTCCTGCATGTGCAATCCACCTGGCTTATCAATTTGCTGTCCTGTGCAGTTTGTTAATTTTTGTTGGTGGCATAGTGTACTTTGTGCTTACAGTTCACCCATTCTAGGAATGCACACTTGGTACTGAACAGCCAGTAGTGTATGGTGACCCCTGTTCCTTATTCTTCTAGTTGAGTATAAGTATAATGACACAAGGTGGTCAAACTCTTACTTGCAGACTTCCTGCCCACAATGTCAGTGTGTCTTGTGCAGCTTTAACCACTTCCATACCGGGCCTATTCTGGCACTCCTCTCCTACATGTAAAAATCATAATTTTTTTGCTAGAAAATTACTCAGAACCCCCAAACAATATATATATTTTTTAGCAGACACCCTAGGGAATAAAATGGAGTTCATTGCAACTTTTTATTTAGCCCAGTATTTGCGCAACAATTTTTCAAACATGTTTTTTTAAAAAAAAAACAGTTTTGGGATTTAAAAAATAACAAAACAGTAAAGTTAGCCCAGTTTTTTATATATATAATGTGAAAGATGATGTTACGCAGAGTAAATACATACCCAACATGTCACGCATTAAAATTGCGCACACTCATGGAATGACACCAAACTTCTGTACTTAAAAATCTCCATAGGCGACGCTTTAAATTTTTTTAAAGGTTACATGTTTAGAGTTACAGAGGAGGTCTAGTGTTAGAATTGTTGCTCGTGCTCTAACGCATGCGGCGATACCTCATATGTGTGGTTTGAATGGCATTTACATATGTGGGCGGGACTAACATGTGCGTTCGATTCTGAGCGCGAGCTACCGGGGACAGGGGCATTTTAAATTATTTATTTATTTTTTTATTTTTATTTCACTTATTTTTTTTATTTTTACTTTCTTTTACAACATTTTATTTTATCGCTTTTATTGCTAATACAAGGAATTTAAACATCCCTTGTAATAGGAATCATTAGTGACAGGTCCTCTTTATGGAGAGATGCAGGGTCAATAAGACCCCACATCTCCCCTCCAGGCTGGAAAGCATGAGATCAGAAAAAAATCCACGATCTCATGCTTACCAGCCGCAATTGCGGCTTTGTTTACAACCGCGGCCCGGACGTGACGTCGTAACGTCGCTCCCGGGTCTCCAATGGTCATAGAGGTGATTCTTTCTCCAGTTCCCTGATGGCATGGGAGAGCCTGGAGAAGCCCGGAGAAGCACCGGATGGCGGCGGAAGGGGGGGATTTTCCCTCCCGTCGCCTGTAAGAACGATCAAGCGGAGGAACTGCCGCTATGATCATTCTTATGGTGCACAGAATTGCCAAGGATGTCTGAATGATGTCTATAGCTGCACGCATCATTCAGATATTCCCACTGAAAGTCCAGGACGTCATATGATGTCCTTGTGCGGGAAGTGTTTAAAGAATATGTGAACCCGACATTTCATATTCTTGATATGTGCCTGCTGTACCATGTTCTTGTATGAAAAAGTATCCCGTTCTTTTTGTATCACTTCCTTTGTGTGAAATCCCTGGTGTTCTCCCAGTCCCTCTGCTTTCCTATATAAAAACGAACCACAGTAGGCATGAGAGCTCAGCGTGATCAGTTCTCTAGCTGTACTGAGAACTTAGCCTGTTCTCCTCCAATGATCGGACTTGTCCGAGCAGACACAGCCATTCACTGGAAAGCTCAGTGTGCTGCTGCATTTCCTCCTCCCAGCTCTTATGCAGCTGAGAACAGTGGGAATGTGATCACTTATAAAAAAGGGAAAAGGGGTACTTATAACGTTTTTTTTTATATCTATACATAAATGTTTTGCCTTTCATTTCTAATTTAAG
Source organism: Aquarana catesbeiana (assembly GCF_042186555.1). Taxonomy (NCBI): domain Eukaryota; kingdom Metazoa; phylum Chordata; class Amphibia; order Anura; family Ranidae; genus Aquarana; species Aquarana catesbeiana. Next base: position 408,830,985 of record NC_133325.1, read on the forward strand.
CTGGATGGGTTGTTTTACAAGGTGATTGTTTACAGTCACTTTAGGGTTCAATCTAGTTAGTGTGATTCTAAGGCTGGCCAGCTGACTGAGTTAGGAAGGAATGTATAAGGAAGTTTTAGGGGGACAGGAGGTAGTAATCTGGCCCTGTATATTGGCCTGAGCCCTGTGGGGAGTTCACAGTTCCTGCATTAGCATATATAAGCTTTACCCTGAAGTTTTAACCATAGGTAAATATTGATTTATGTACAAATTATAGTTATGCATTTGGCAAAAAATGCTTGCATTTTACAACAAAGTGGAATTCTGCTGGCTGAAATTAAGGTGTCAAGCCCAGCCAGTCCTCTAGACGGCATGTGCTAAACAGAGTTAGATTATAATATTGTACCCAGTGCAATTTCTACCATGGAGCAAAGCAACTCATAGCTTTTATGAAAGATGGTACCAGGTGAAGCATATAACATTTTGACTGGCAAAGACCCCTGTGGTGAGATCTGTGCAAAAGAGCCAGGCACAATTGATGTTATAATCAAACACAATTCAAGGAAATAGCCAGCTGGCAGATCTGACACAACCAGGCTCGGTTACAGCATTTGCTGAATACTGGTATAAGGCCTGTTTGGAGGTCAGTTCTGGGCACAGTTCCTTTTCACGGGATGCCTTAGAAGTGTAAGGAATACAGAGAAGTGAGTTATGCTACCAAAGGGCTTTACTGAATGTAAATGTGTATGAAAACTATTGAAGCTAATTCATGCATAAGACTTCTTGTTTCAGGTATAATGCTTCAAAGAAGGGAGGTGTGTAACCCTTTTTTGGAGCTCTAAGTGTCAGTCTGCATTTTCTGGAATCCCAAAAAGTTATTGAATCCAACACTCAGTTTAGCATATCTTTAAAGTGGAAATTTAAACACCACCTTTAAGCACTGATGTTCTATTTTTCCATGGTTGAATCAAATATTTGCTTCTTGTAGCTTTCGGAGAGTCCAACAACAAGATATATTTGTCAGAACTCCCTGCTCCACCCAAATGTCATGGTGTTATGAAGCCATGACTGCATCATGAAGCTTGTTTGAATTCTCCAAAATGTGGGATAAACACATTGTTAGAGCAAAACCCAAGCCTTTTTTTGTATTATTTTATTATTTTAGTTTTGCATAGGGTGGAGAAGACTATACATTTTATTGATGTCTCTGTTACTAAAAAGAGACATTTTACCATCATCAAGACAGGAAGTGAGCAGAAATCTACTCAAACAGCTTTGCAAACAACAAATGAAACCTAGAATTATTCCCTAACCCTTCCAACACAATATATCATGTTTTGACTAGATATTTAGCTACAAGAGAGTGGCACCTTTATGGGTCTGAGATTTAACCACTACATTTTCTGAGAGATAAAAAGCTACCTGGGGATGATTCACATTGATTACATTTTCACCATCCTCTTTAACTCGTTCGTAATGGGGGCGTGGCCTGACGCATGGAGTAGGAGGACGTGCAGTGCTTCAGCTCCTGGGTCCCTCGGCTCTACAGGGCTTCTCCGTACTGCCAACTGCTACCAAACCAGAACAAATGGGGAAAGATAAGTACAGGGACCAAAAGGGAGCAGGGAGATCTCATCCTGGAGGGGATTTAGGGCATTTTTTTACTCGATCTTTGGCTGCGGCCCAGCGCCAGCCGGAATCCAAGATGGCACCGGCGCCTCTATCCCAAGCCCGCTCTGAGTCAGCCCTGGACTAACTGGCCAGTTCTTAGGCACCCCACCCCACTCCTGGGACACAGGATGGCCCCCCTAGACGCTCCAGGAGCCACTCTAACACATCCCTAGGCTCAGAAGATGGATGGGACTTAGAATCACAGATGAGATTTCTGCACAGCTACATGCGTTCTCTCCCCACAAAGGCTGACTTTGAACAGTGTGTTAAACGCATAGAGAAAACTTACAAGCTGGAGATCTCTGAGCTTAAAAGGGACATTGATGTTCGTTTATACACAGACACATGAGGAAATACTTAATTCTCACACAGTCATGCTGCAACACCTAGCGTACCAGCAAGATGACATTGAGAACAGAAACAGGCGTAGAAACATCCGAATACGCGGAATCCCTGAATCTGCGGAACCCAAAGATTTAAAGGCAGCAGTTACAGCCATCTTTAATCAGCTTCTACAATTTCCTAAAGATAATCCCCTTGAACTTGACCGGGTCCACAGGACCTCTGGCCCCAGGATACCTGATCCCTCATTTGTATGTGACCCTCTGTGCAGAGTGCATTTTTACAACATAAAAGAATCCATCATGCGTGCCGCCAGCACTCAGGACTCTATCCTCTTCAACACTACCCTCGTGATGCTGCTGCCTGACCTCTCACGCCAAACTTTAACCATGCGGAAAGCTCTAAAGCCCCTAACGCAGGTACTTCAATCACATCAGCTGAAATACCAATGGCGCTTCCCCTTCCAGCTGCGGGTTCACCATGACGGTAAGACTGCCATTTTTTGCACGCTAGGTGACCATTCCTCAGCACCTTGGAGTTACCTCATGTGTCTATCCCGGATTGGCCCTTCACTCCCACCACACCAGGCCTGCCATACATACCGCAGTGGCAAAAACAGAGCCACAAACAACGCCCTGGGTCTTCCTCTCACACAGATCCTGACGATTGATGTCCTCTAGACCAGCTGGTCATCCATTTTTTCTCTCTTCGAAAGCAAGAACACCTCCTGCGTCTACTCAGTATCCCTGAGTTCAACCTCTCCAAGGCTCACCTGATGTTCTTCTCCTTACCAAACCCCTTTCAACATGTTGCTACTGTTAGCGGTTATTTACAAATGAAAGGCTCTTCACTATTCACCCACATTGGGACTCATAGAAGACACTGGGTTTTTCAGTTTGAGGCTAGAATGACTGATCCATGAAAACCAGGAGAGGACTTAACCTAATGCACCATTCCCGTCTTTTACTACTACCCCCCTCCTCTATTACCCTGTTCCTTGTCTCAAGGTGCTCCCATCTCCTTCATGCCTGCGGTTTCTCTTGTCGGACTCTAACACTTGTTCTTCAGGGACACATGCATCTGAATGCGATTCGCAATCACTGTCATGGCAGGAGAACCTTACATCCATGCCTCGTTATTCTATGTTTGGTTCACATATTATGCTTTGTTATTCTTAACTTTTTTCCCCATTACAGGTTATTTTGCTCATACCTACCCCCAGCCCTGTGGGGCCTGGGGCCCTGGGGGCTCCTTCATGCTAACCACTAACCCCCCACTTAGGAATACTCAGTGCTCACGCTTGGCATCGTACCCTGGTTTTGAGATGTTCCCCACAATCTATTCTTATGTATGTTATATTTATGTAATTATGGTTAATTGGCGTCACCTAGTGGCCTATTCAAGTAAATTGGTTCACCCACTACTGTCGGGGTCCCAGCCTCCTGCACCTGATTTTGATAGACTACGCAGTTCTGCTATTCTACTAACTTTGGACCCTGGGACTCTCTCTTCTTACTTATGCTTAGATGCTACTGCCTTTTCCTCCTACATATCTTCCTCTAATTACTCCCTATTCTTTTACCTCCTCCCTCTACCCCCCCTCCTGCTGGCTGGGACTGGTCCCCGAGGGACTTCCAAAATGTTATCCTTTCTACTCTTAATCCTCCCCCCAATATGGCAGTCACACCACCACTTAACCTAGCATCCTACAACTGTAGGGGCTTTAACACCCCAGAGAAGCGCAGCCAGATCCTCTACCACTTTTACAAACAAAGAGCTAGCATCCTGCTATTGCAGGAGACACATTTCCCTTCTGGCTCCATACCCACGATACGTAATCGCCATTACACTACCTGGTTCCATAGTACTAACCCTCTAGCTAAATCTAAAGGGGTCTCCATTGCATTCCATAGATCTTTTCACCCTGAGGTACTTGACTCCTGTATTGATGACAATGGACGTTTTGTGTTTCTCAAATTAAAACTTTATAACTTTCTCTTTACAGTGGCCAATATATATGCTCCCAACGTGGACCAGGCTCATTTCCTTTCTACCACTCTCACCAGACTGTCCTCCTTCGGGAGTCCCTGTGTTATCATCAGAGGTGATTTCAATGTCACCTTATCCCCGTCTGCCGACATGTCCTCAGGTAATTCATCCATATCCACGACCTCACTCTCACTCATCAAGTCCCTTCTACACTCCCATCACTTAGTAGATGTATGGCGCATACACCACCCCACAGATAGAGATTTTACCTATTTCTCCATAGCCCACAACTCCTACAGCAGATTGGACTATTCCCTCATTTCACAATCCCTCTTAGATACTCCGTTACAGACTCCCCTGGGACATGCCCTCTGGTCTGACCATTCCCCAGTATACTTATCCTTTGCCCAACCCCACCGTCACATAGAGGGGCATCCTGGCGTCTCAATGACAATCTACTACGTGACACAGTGTGTATCGCTGAAGTTACTAAAGCGATCTGAAAATTTCCGATCTGATCACTCCTCAGACACCACCACCCCACTAAACCAATGGGAGGTCCTGAAGTGTGTAGTTAGGGGTATTCCTATACAAAAAGGCTCTCAATTAAAGAAAATTAGATCAGATGACATACGGCGCCTCTTCACCACCATTTCAGATCTACAATCCCTTCATAAACAAACCTTAGACCCGTCCACCTTTTTTACCCTTTCAAATGCCTGTCGGGACCTCCTTCAATTACTAGACTCCCACTCCCTTATAGCCAGGGACCGTGCCCGCAATTTCTATTACTCCATAGCCAATAAATGTGGTCAACACCTCGCACGGGTCATTCACCCTAGATCCCCCCGCCACCCCATCCCCTTCATCACCAAACCAGACCAGACCAAGGTCTTTAACACCAAAGGCATATCTACCTCATTCAAAGACTTTTACTCCCAACGATACAACCTCCCACAAGTAACCCCACACAGTCCTATATCATCCTCTCAGGACCCAATGCAGGCCTATATCGCTGAAATGGCATTACCTACAATCGACCCCCAGGAATCCTCGGATCTAAATAGACCCTTGGCTGAACCGGAATTTCTGGGTGCCATCAAAGGACCAAAACTAGGCAAGTGCCCGGGCCCAGATGGCTACACCCCGAGGTTCTACAAAACCTTTGCACCTCTGCTCATACCATTCCTAACTAGGGCCTATAACGCCATCAACGATGCTACCCTCCCCCCCAAAGAACTACTGTCAGCCAATGTATCTATCCTTCTGAAACCCAGTAAAGAGCTCTCCCAATGCAGCAGCTATCGTCCCATATCTTTATTAAATATAGACCTTAAACTGTTTGCAAAGGTCCTTGCCAACCGCCTCTCCCCCCTACTCCCAGGGATTATACATAGAGACCAGGTCGGTTTTGTTCCAGGCAGGGAGGCCCGGGACAACAATACAAAGACAATACACCTCATTTCATATATCCAACGCCATCGCCAACAGGCTTGCCTTCTATCTTTTGATGCCGAGAAGGCATTTGACCGAGTCAGTTGGCGATTTTTACATCTTTCCCTTGAGCAAATTGGTTTAGGATCCACTTTCATCTCCAAAATCATGTCCCTTTACTCGCACCCCTCTGCTTTGGTCTTAGTGAATGGCACCTCATCAGAAGCGTTCGAGATATCCAACGGGACCCGCCAAGGTTGCCCCCTTTCCCCTCTTCTTTTTATTATCGTAATGGAACACTTAGCATGTGCCATCCGCCAAAATGCCTCCATACAAGGTATCCGAACATCATCTGAACACCATAAATTGTCACTGTACATGGATGACTTACTAATATATGCCCGCCAGCCCCATATAACCCTCCCCTCCCTCTTCTCAGAATTCAAACGTTTCGGAATGCTAAGCAATTTTAAGCTCAACATTTCCAAAACAGAGGCCCTTAACATTTCATTACCCGTATCTACCATGTCCTCACTCCACACCAACTACTCATTTCAATGGCAGACCAAGGGCATCTCTTACCTGGGCGTAACAATCCCTGTTAATCTTTCCAATCTTTTTGCATTAAATTATCTCCCCCTCCTTTCCCATCTCTGAAAGGATTTAGCTTCCTGGGGGGACAAAACTCTACCATGGTTTGGACGCATCAATACCCTCAAGATGGATACCTTACCCAAACTATTATATCTACACCAAACCATACCAGTCACTATCTCTAAGTCCTTTTTTTCTGTCCTGCGCACCCTTTCCATTCGTTTCATATGGAACAAAGGGCTATCTAGAATTAAATATAAATTACTCACAAGACCAAAATTACAGGGAGGTACAGGCTTACCGGATTATGAACTATATTACAAAGCCACACTTATAGCTCGCATCCTGGAGTGGTTCCCACGACCCTTCCAAAAAGCCTTGGTGATGGTCGAACAGGACATGTCCCCTGTCGATCTAAGGGCTCTCCTCTGGGGTTACAAGGGCAATCTCCTGGACTTATCAAACTCTTCACCACTAACCACAGTTGCCCTTGTGCTCTGCTATAGGAGAGGGTTGTGCGAGATCCTCTGCTCGGATCCATCCCCATTATCATCCCTATTTGACAACCCAGTCTTCCCACAAGGCATAGGGGCTCAAGCTCTAGGTTAATTTCACCGCAACTCCTGTCCTCAGGCACCTTCATCCACTCCGGAAACGGAACTCCGATCATCCCGACGGGAACACACGACTGGCTCACCTCCCTACACCTAACAACCCTTAACAAACATCTATTTAGTTCATCCCAGATCCACCGCCCACTCACTGAATTTGAACACCTAGGCTCCCTTCAAGAGTTGCCCAGACACTTACTCTCACATATTTATAGTCTAATTCAGGCTCTCACACTAACTGACTTACCCACTTACAGCAGGATATGGTCGGCAGACCTGGGAAAGACCATCTCCAGAGCAGAATGGCAGATTACATTCCACTTCATGCACAAGTCCTCCATCTTCTGCTACTCTCAAGAGAAGAATTTCAAAGTTATGTCGAGATGGTATAGGGACCCCGCCACACTACAAAAAATATTCCCATCTACTCCATCTACCTGCTGGAGATCCAATGCAGCCACAGGCACATATCTTCATGTCTGGTGGGAGTGTGATCAAATTCAACCCTTCTGGAGAAAGGTATCCCAGATTTATGATAAGGTATATGATGACTCATTGCAACTGACTCCTGAAATAGCCCCTCTCTCCATCCTACCAGGATCGATAACTTCTCAAAAACAGTGCCTGCTACGCTTTTTTCTATCTGCAGCCTGTCAACTCATACCCCTTTTTTGGAAAACAACTAATATCCCCCCATTATCTCTCCGAGTCTCCACCATTAATGATATCATACGTATGGAGGAGATATTGGCACTAGACAATAATACATATGACAAATATACAGTTTTGTGGTCGGTCTGGTGGTGCTTCTCCTCCTCTGATACCCTGGAGCTCAATTCCCTCACTAACCTGATTTCAAACTAAATTCCGAATATGACCCTCAACTAATAAATTTGTGTCCTTCCTTCCCGGTCCCTGCCGGCAGACCAACCCTACCCACCCCTCCCTCTTCCTAACCCTTCTCTTTTTATCTTGTCTCTTCCTTTCTTTTCCTCTCGTCTCTTTCTTTCTTTTCCTCTCATACTCTTTTATTGTTTGACATAAACGAATGGTATGACTATACCTGTGTTACTAGACACTAGGGATGAGCTTCGAGTTCGAGTCGAACTCACGTTCGACTTGAACATTGGCTGTTCGCAAGTTCGCCGAACAGCGAACAATTTGGGGTGTTCGTGGCAAATTCGAATGCCGCGGAACACCCTTTAAAAGTCTATGGGAGAAATCAAAAGTGCTAATTTTAAAGGCTTCTATGCAAGTTATTGTCATAAAAAGTGTTTGGGGACCTGGGTCCTGCCCCAGGGGACATGGATCAATGCAAAAAAAGTTTTAAAAACGGCCGTTTTTTGAGGAGCAGTGATTTTAATAATGCTTAAAGTCAAATAAAAGTATAATATCCCTTTAAATTTCATACCTGGGGGGTGTCTATAGTATGCCTGTAAAGGGGCGCATGTTTCCCGTGTTTAAAACAGTCTGACAGCAAAATGACATTTCAAAGGAAAAAAGCCATTTAAAACTACTTGCGGCTATTGCATTGCCGCTTCGACAATACACATAAAAGTTCATTGATAAAAACGGCATGGGAATTCCCCACAGGGGAACCCCGAACCAAAATTTAAAAAAAAAATGACGTGGGGTCCCCCTAAATTCCATACCAGGCCCATCAGGTCTGGTATGGATATTAAGGGGAACCCCGGCCAAAATAAAAAAAAAAAAATGACGTGGGGGTCCCCATAAATTCCATACCAGACCCTTCAGGTCTGGTATGGATTTTAAGGTGAACCCCGTGCCAAAAAAAAAAAAAACGGCGTGGGGTCCCCCCAAAAATCCATACCAGACCCTTATCCGAGCACGCAACCTGGCAGGCCGCAGGAAAAGAGGGGGACCAGAGAGCGCCCCCCTCCTGAACCATACCAGGCCACATGCCCTCAACATTGGGAGGGTGCTTTGGGGTAGCCCCCCAAAACACCTTGCCCCATGTTGATGAGGACAAGGGCCTCATCCCCACAACCCTGGCCGGTGGTTGTGGGGGTCTGCGGGTGGGGGGCTTATCGGAATCTGGAAGCCCCCTTTAACAAGGGGACCCCCATATCCCGCCCCCCCGTGTGAAATGGTAAGGGCCTACCATTTCACAAAAAAAATGTCAAAAATGTTAAAAATGACAAGAGACAGTTTTTGACAATTCCTTTATTTAAGTGCTTCTTCTTTCTTCTTTCTTCTATCTTCCTTCATCTTCTTCTTCTTCTGGTTCTTCTGGCTCTTCTGGTTCTTCCTCCGGCGTTCTCGTCCAGCATCTCCTCCGTGGCGTCTTCTATCTTCTTCTCGGGCCGCTCCGCACCCATGGCATGGGGGGAGGCTCCCGCTCTTCTCTTCATCTTCTTCTCTTCTTAATCTTCTTCTTCATCTTCTTCTTCATCTTCTTTTCTTCTCTTCTTCATCTTCTTCTCCGGGCCGCTCCGCATCCATGCTGGCATGGAGGGAGGCTCCCGCTGTGTGACGGCGTCTCCTTTTCTGACGGTTCTTAAATAATGGGGGGCGGGGGCCAACCGGTGATCCCCGCCCCCCTCTGACGCATGGGACATGACGGGACTTCCCTGTGGCATTCCCCGTGACGTCACAGGGAAGTCCCGCTAAGTCACCGTGCGTCAGAGGGGGGCGGGGTCATTGGGTGGCCCCGCACCCCATTATTTAAGAACCGTCAGACGAGGAGATGCCGTCACACAGCGGGAGCCTCCCTCCATGCCAGCATGGATGCGGACCGGCCCGGAGAAGAAAATGAAGAAGAGAAGAAGAGAAGAAGATGAAGCAGAGAAGAAGATAAAGAAGAAGATGAAGAAGAGAAGAAGATGAAGAGAAGAGCGGGAGCCTCCCCCCCATGCCATGGGTGCAGAGCGGCCCGAGGAGAAGAAGATAGAAGACGCTGTGGAGAAGATGCTGGATGAGAACGCCGGAGGAAGAACCAGAAGAGCCAGAAGAACCAGAAGAAGAAGATGAAGGAAGATAGAAGAAAGAAGAAAGAAGAAGCATTTAAATAAAGGAATTGTCAAAAACTGTCTGTTGTCATTTTTAACATTTTTGACAGTTTTTTAGTGAAATGGTAGGGGTACTTTTGTACCCCCTTACCATTTCACACGGGGGGGCCGGGATCTGGGGGTCCCCTTGTCAAAGGGGGCTTCCAGATTCTGATAAGCCCCCCGCCCGCAGACCCCCACAACCACCGGCCAGGGTTGTGGGGATGAGGTCCTTGTCCTCATCAACATGGGGACAAGGTGTTTTGGGGGGCTACCCCAAAGCACCCTCCCAATGTTGAGGGCATGTGGCCTGGTACGGTTCAGGAGAGGGGTGCTCTCTCGTCCCCCCTCTTTTCCTGCGGCCTGCCAGGTTGCATGCTCAGGTAAGGGTCTGGTATGGATTTTTGGGGGGACCCACGCCGTTTTTTTTTTTTTTTGGCTCGGGGTTCCCCTTAAAATCCATACCAGACCTGAAGGGTCTGGTATGGAATTTAGGGGGACCCCCACGTCATTTTTTTTTTAAATTTTGGTTCGGGGTTCCCCTGCCGTTTTTATCAATGAACTTCTATGTGTATTGTCGGACCAGCAATGCAATAGCCGCGAGTAGTTTTAAATGGCTTTTTTCCTTTGAAATGCCATTTTGCTGTCAGACTGTTCTAAACACGGGAAACATGCGCCCCTTTACAGGCATACTATAGACACCCCCCAGCTACGAAATTTAAAGGGATATTACACTTTTATTGTTTGACTTTAAGCATTATTAAAATCACTGCTCCTGAAAAAACGGCCGTTTTTAAAACTTTTTTTTGCATTGATCCATGTCCCCTGGGGCAGGACCCAGGTCCCCAAACACTTTTTATGACAATAACTTGCATATAAGCCTTTAAAATTAGCACTTTTGATTATTCATGTTCGTGTCCCATAGACTTTAACGGTGTTCGCGTGTTCGAACAAACTTTTTTCCTGTTCGCATGTTCTAGTGCGAACCGAACAGGGGGGTGTTCGGCTCATCCTTACTAGACACCACCGTGGCTGTGGGCGATAGCCATTTGGCACGCTGGTTATCACTGTTCTGTAAACAATTTGTCAACTGTGCTTTTTCCCTCTGTTATTTTTTACCAATAAAAACATTTTCAAACCTAACTTGTTCGTAATTTATTGAAGCCTAGATTCCCATTTCAAATGTAAACATTTATTGGTAAACGTTATGACTCCAACCTCTCATTACCATGCGCTTTGGAGAAATTCAAAATTACTAATAAAAATAATAATAACAAAGTTTAAAAAGTTGACACAATGCTGCCACCATAAATGATAAAAAAAAAAAAAACTTAAACAAGAGAATAACAAAAAGTTATATATACTCTCTGGAAGCGCAATCCACAATATCATATACGATAATTAAGCAAAGAGCATAAATCACCCAAAATAAATATAGGTGAATAGCAGCAGTGTCCTTATACAGTCCACCAATTTATACATGCATCCATCCGTGATATCTTCATAAAATTGGCACTCCTATTTAAATATTTGTGGAAATTTCTTTAATCCTCCACCAAGGTATAAACAGTGTGTACCACTCACATAAGACACTGCACTCACCAGAAATAATTGCCTCTCATTTTACTGATCAGCAAGAGAATATTTAAAAGGATCCTTTTTTCATGCTGTACTGCTCCTTTAAGATTGCTCCATCAGCTCCCCATATTCACCACTGATGTACTAGGACTAGGAAAAATAGCCCACATAGCGTAATCCCGTATGATTAAAATCAATTTTATTAAAACCATGCCACTCACAAAAAAGCTTTCAAATGCCCATCAGTAAACAATATCAAATGTCAAATGTGCTTGGATTAGTAAAGCTGATAAACAATCCTTCTCACCAGACTTGCCAGACGCATCCTGTGCATCTGACATCACTTCTGGTCTGGCATCTGAGGTCACATCCAGTAGGCGTGCAATCCCACCCTGATACGTTTCGTCACTTCCGACTGTGCCTGAGGGTGTTTTTTATAACTTCATGATTATTTTTCCATCTTCACATTGTTGTTTAAACAGCATTTTCTTTTTAATACTATATTTGTATTAGGCAGTACTGGTATAAAACAAAGGCATGCTGTCATATGCATGCTGCAGTGTCCTCTACAAGCTGAAACTATTTTTTTTCTGCCCTTCAACAGCTGGTTGTTGTCAAACGGCTACTGTTTATTAACGTATCCTCTACATCAGGGCTCTCCAAACCACAGTCTTCCAGTTGTTCAGGAACTACAGTTTCCATCATGCCTAGTCATGTCTCTGAATGTCAGAGTTTTACAATGCCTCATGGGACGTGTAGTTCCGCAACAGCTGGAGGGCCATAGTTTGGAGATCCCTGCTCTATATGAAAAATCATGCTAAAGAACAGAGTGGAACCTGTCCATTGGAAAACGACCATTAAAAAAAGGCTATTAATGTGTCATACTGTTGTGGTGACAGGGCAGACTTCAGGTTATGTAGAGTTTCCCTGGGGGGCTATAACAAATGTTTCAAAATGTTATAATACATATACATTTCCAGCCAACTAAAAAAAAAAGTACGTGGGAGCTGATGCTTGCCTTCTCTCATTGAGGGAAGGAAAGTAGTTACCTTCAAGCGTAAATCTTTTGTTTGTTGTGTAAGTTACTATTTACAGTATGGGGCCCTGGTAGGTTTGAGGATTGGTAGATGTCTTACTACTTGTCTAACTACTTTTGGTAAAATATCTGCTAGACTGTGTTCAGTGTTATATGCTATTCTCATTCCTTTGGTATGGAAAAGTAACAACCTTACTAAAGCCTCGTACACACGATCGGATTGTTCACCAACAAAACCGTGGAATTTTGTCCGAAGGGCATTGGCCCAAACTTGTCTTACATACACATGGCACACAATTGTTGGCCAACAATCACCAACGTAGTGACGTACTACATGGTTTTTCAGCTCTTTAGCATCACCCTTTGGGCTCCTTTTGCTAATTTCGTATTAGTAGAAGTTTGGTGAGTGTTAATTCACGCTGTTCATTTTGCGCTTTTCATTTCGTGCTTTTCAGTTCGTTTCTGAATGGCCATTCATCAACCAGACATGTTGCGGAATCGGAGGAGATAACGTGTTATTTATTATTGGACTTGGAGTTATTGCTTTGACATTATTTTTGTTGGTTGAATAATGATTCGATTTGGTATATTTTCTATATTTTTGGATGCATAGAATGCACTTTTTTGTTAAGTTCTATTGGCAGATAGCAGATCTAATTTTATTTGTTTTCTTTTTCAATGCACAATAAAAAAATTGTGGAAAATAATACTTGGCTATGTGTTTTACTTTAAATGACAGTTTAGAAGTAGGCAGTTACATTTAAAAAAATACAATATAAAATTGACAAGGGACACCAACATAGTTGTATCTTTCATCTTAAAAACTACGGGATAATGGTGTTGTGGTAACTTGCCCAAAAAAATAAAAAATAATATTATTCTTGATATCACTAGAAAAAAAAAGCCTTTGAAAATTTGTTTGCAATAACTCCATCAGTATCACCAGCAAAGAAGCTTCATTATTATCTCATTAAAGTGGTGTTCCGCCCTAAAAAAAAAAAGTCATGATTGTGCCTAAAAAAAAATAAAAAAAAACATTTGGATATATTTTTTTTTTTTTACTTACCTCTAAATGCCTGTTGCTAGGGGGTCCCTCGTAGTCTGCCTCTTCCAGTGCCTGGGCTGGTGACATCACTTCCCCCTCGGCACAGGAAGGGCTCAGCTCTGCTCCCTCCCTCCTGTCAATCATCTGGGACCCATTACAGGTCCCAGGTGACTGAGCGGCCAATCACGGCACCGCTTGTGCATGCGCAGTGGGTGCCAGGCTGTGAAGCCACAGCCTGGCGCCCACAGTTGCAATGCCAGTGCCACTGAACAGAGGGGGAGACGAGCGGGGCTTCGATCCCCTGCATCGCTGGACCCTGGGACAGGTAAGTGTCCAAATAAAAGTCAGCAGCTGCAGTATTTGTAGCTGCTGACTTTTAATTTTTTTTTTTTTTTTTTGACTGGCCCTCCTCTTTAAAGAAGAAGAGAATTGTGCACTGCATTTCGAGATTTCATAATTTGCCACATCACGAATGTTAATTCTCCATTACGAACACTACTTTACAAGACCAAGCGCTTCCGGCTCGTCCTTGTTTCCGAGCATGCGTGATTGTACTTTGGACTTTTGTCCGACGGACTTGTGTACACATGCTCGGAAAATCCGACAACAGGCATTTGTCCGTGGAAAATTTTAAAACCTGCTATCCAACATTTGTCCGCAGAAAATCCAACAACATTTATCCGATGGAGCATACACACGGTCGGATTTTCTGTCAACAGCCTGTCATCAAACATTTCCCGTCGGAAAATCCGATCATGTGTACGAGGCTTTACTGTGAAAAGAAAACATGTGTCATGGAGCTATACACAGTAGCTACAGTAGCTATAAGCACTTGTTTGAAATTCCCAACAGCATTACACCTATCTGATTGAAATCCTCTCACCATGACTGCACATCTTATCCAGCATACCACCCTTATATATCAGATAAATCACACATATATTAAGCATTTTTGCTAACACACAGTGTATGTTCACAGTGTCGTGTTGTGAACGGATGTGTAAAGTATGCCATGTTAATAGAAAGACATTAGATGAAGGTGTGAACACAACTGACATTCACACAACCAAAGCATAAACATAAGGATCCCATAAGTATAAATATAAGGATCTCTTCTCATTACGAGGGAAATTCTTGCCATTACATCAATCGACATGTCAAGATTCAAATGAATGAAAGAAAGGCGCAAGTTAAAGTGGAACTTTACCCATAACAACTTGATAAAAAAAATGTTCTTTAGCAAGAAACAATTATGCTTTCAAAATGAGTCTGTAAATTGCCCCCAGTATTGTTCCTATTTCTTCTTGCTGGAGGCTGACATTTTTCTGAAGCCCAGAGCCCCTGAACAGCAGTAAATCTTTAGGCTGCAATATCTGAGAATAAAAACCTGATTTTGCTCAACCACCTCTTAAATGAATTAACAAAAAATCTCAATACATCTCAAAAAGTTACTTCAGCTCACTGGACACACTAGAAAAAAAGTTATTTTAGATATGTATATAGAAAAAAAATCTAAATCTATAAAATGGTACCACACTACACCATCTCACTCATACTGATAAAAGGCACAGACATCTACCTCACTCTTATTGTAATATATATATACCGCCAGTGACCATAAACATATATATGAGTATATTTCCCCACTAATTAATAAATTGCCAAATGATGGGGACAGAATAACTTGGTGATCCTCAAAGAATCATGCATGGGAAGCTCTGATGTAGTCCTTTATATAGGTGTTATTGGCTCTATAGAGACCTCAGTTTAGAGTGGATGTACAAGCAAATGACCATTGTCCAAAATGCAATGTTTAATGAATATAGTTCATAGGGTAATCCAATAAAGTTGTACAGGTTGTAATACAGTGGTCTAGAGGAGGTTAGTTAATCAAAGTTTATAATAGAAGTCCAGCTTTCCCTGTGGGTCAGCAGAAAGTCCTGCCTGCATGACCTTGCCAGGAAATATCAATCAATATACCTTGCAGTCCTCCCTCACACCGTGGGTAAAGTACTACAACTGTATAGAAAAACTTATCCAAAAAAAGCAATCTTCTGGGGACTTCCCTCCATATCCCCAACAGTATAGCATAGGAAGTCCTGGTGAATCCTATAGTTAGATCATGGTCAATGTCCCAGCCTCCATAAGAACCATGTATACAGTGATACTTATCAGATCCTGTTGTTTGTGGTGGTCTCAGAGCCAGCGGATGTAACATCAATCCTAGAGCAATCCCATCCCATACAGGTCACTCATTGTTCACCGTGATGAGGTGAGACTCTGGCATAATCCTGACTGGTTTCACTGGTCTCAGCCGGTTGCTTCAGAGGTTGTTGAGAGCAAGCCGGCTGAGACTGGCGAAATCAGTCAGGATTATGCCAGAGTCAGACCTCCTCACCATGACCAACCAGTGACCTGTATTGGATAGGTTTGCTCAAGATTTTTTTTTTCTTTCAAAATGTTTTATTAGTTTTCAAAAAGGATACAAACAATATGCAATATTGGAAAGAAAAATATAATGATCCAAAACGTTCCGCTGAGGGGGATGCAAAACAAGTCTGATGACATTAAATAGGAAACTAGCTCGAATCAAACATAGAAACAGGTTCCTAAAAAGCAGTTATAACTCTTATACTTAAGGAAAATCCGACCGACCCTCGGACAGAAGATGGGAGGGGCAAGGAGAGATTCCGCCGGCACCCCAAGAGGGATCACGCTGTGACCGGCCAAATCTCGACGAGCACCCTAAATCGAGTCACAGTCGATAAAGCTTGAGGACTAGGAAAAACATTAAGGATACAAAATCCTATGTTACTTGCCCCCAGGGGAAAGACTCCCCTCTGGAGACCTAAATGCCATTAAATCAGGAGAACATTCTTAGTACCGTGTAGGGATAAACAGACAAGGGGAGAAAAGAGGATAGAGGAAAGGAGGAGAGAGGGTGTGGAGAAGAAGGTAAAGAAAAGAAAGCCTATCAATGGGAGAGGACCCCCAAACCCTTTGTGGACCGAAGAATATTATGGATGCACTCCTGGAATCAGGGAAATGCCCATATACTTCGCCCAAGGTTCCCAGATAGCTTCAAATTGCGCTTTGGTGTTGTGGAGTATACTGGCGAGTTTCTCCTGGGACATAATCCACGATATTTTACGGATAGCCACCTTGACAGACACCTTGGGTTGTTTCCAAGCTTTGGCAATGGTGATCTTAGCACATAGAAGGATGAAGTGTATTCGTTTATACGTAAGTTTCGGTGTTTTAGGTAGGTTTGCATTGAGGAGGGCTATGGCTGGGATTTTCGGAATTTGAGCTTTAGTGACTTTTCGAATCAGGTAGAAAATCTTGTTCCAGTAGGGCCTTAATCTCAGGCATTCCCACCAAATGTGGGCCAAAGAGCCCCTAAGTTGACAACTACGGAAGCACCTGGGGTCTGCTGAAGGGAACATTATGGCCAATCTATCCGGGGTGAGGTACCACCTAGTAATGACCTTGAGGCTGGATTCTATCAGGGATATATTCTTAATATATTCTTAATGCCCTTAGAGGCTCTATTAAAGGAGACCCTCCATTTATCTAGGTCCCACTGTAGGGACAGGTCTCTCTCCCAAGCGAGCATGTATGGGGTCTTAACAGATTGATTGGAAAGTGACTGGTAGATGATGGAGATTCCCCCCTCTGTTCTGTGGACTGCCCACACCATAATTCGTATGGCGTGAATGTGTGGGGTGAAGATTTCTCCCCCCTAATGTGGTGGAGGAAGTGTCTGATTTGGTGAAATCTGTAACGTTCTGAGTTGGGGATCTCCAGATGGTTCACACAGAAATCAAGAGAAATAGGACCATCGGTAGTGAAGAAGTGTCCGATCCGATACAGCCCCTTGTCCATCCACCATCTGAAGGCTTTGATATCTAGTCCCGGGGTAAAGTTGGGATTGTTGAAAATGTGTGCTAGAGAGGGTGGTAATTCGATATTAATGCAGGGTTCTTTCTTAAGTTATCCCAGATTTTGAAGGATTGAGAGAGAGACGGGGATAGGATTGGGGGGCGTTGTCTAGGGGGGCCCACAGTAGGAAGTCGATGGTGTAGGATGGTACAGCCTGGCGCTCTATTTGTATCCAGTCTGGTTTCTCTGCCTTCGAATAAACTGAAGAGATCTGGGCTAGCCTGGCTGCTTGATAGTTCCGAGAATAACTGGGGGAGCACTAAACCCCCTAGTGGTCTGGGCAGGAATAGGGTATTTTGTGGAATTCTGTGTCCTTTACCCCCATATAAATTTGACTACTTTTCTTTGAAATGAAGACAGATGATCTTTAACAATGTTTATCGGAAGGGCTCTAAAGAGGTAGAGGAGTCTGGGTAGTAATGTCATCTTGACAGCGTGGATTCTCCCTAGCCGGGATATCCCTCCCTTTGACCAGTTTCCTAAGTCAGCTTCGAGCTTACGGTACGTATGAGGGAAGTTGGCAGCATGTAGTGGTTCCGTTTTAGCTGTGAGTTTTATCCCCAAGTAATCAATAGAATAGTCACTCCACTTAAAGTCAAAGGAACTCTGAAGAGAGACCACTGTGTCTGTTTTGAGGGAGATGTTTAAGGCAGATGACTTAGAGTAGTTAACCTTTAACCCTGAAATCTTGGAGAACTCCTTCAGGAGTTTGCAGAGGTTTGGGAGGGAGGTGGTCGTGGACGTGATGAAAAGGAGCATATCATCCGCAAATAATCCGCATTTGTGGACTTGGTTCCCACAGGACACCCCTTGAATGTTGGGATTAGATCTTATTGCTATTGCCAGTGTTTCGATCGCCATATCGAAAATTAAAGGGGAGAGCGGGCAGCCCTGTCTTGTGCCTCTTGCTATGGGAAGGGGTTCAGAGTACTGGCCTTGAAGACGGATCACCGCTCGCGGTGTGGAGTACAATGCTCGAAGGGTCCCTAGAAAGCTGGTCCCAAAACCCCACTTCTCCAGTAGGGAGAAAAGATAAGGCCATTCAATCGAATCGAAGGCCTTATGAAGGTCCAACAAAAGGATCATCCCTTCTTGCTTGGGGCCCCCTTCCCAGTTTGATTGGAGAATGGATACGATATCTTTCGCTCTCCTAATTTGGTCTGGCCCTTGTCTACCTGGAATGAAGCCTACCTGGTCCTTATGGACATAAAGTTTAAGAAAGGAAGCTAGGCGGTTGGCTAGAATTTTTGTCAGAATTTTAAGGTCATTGTTAATTAGGGAGATGGGTCTGTAATTTTCAACTTCCTCGTGGTTTTTATTGGGTTTGGGGATAACTGAGATAAACGCAGTGTTCAGGAGCGGATCAAGTGGGGAGCCTAATCTTTTGTAATTTAAAAATTTAGCCATGTGGGGGGCCAGGATTTTGCCGAAAGTCTTGTAGTAGGGGACCGATAGACTGTCTGGATCTGGTGCTGAGCCAGACTAAAGGCCTTTGATAACATCCCTAATCTTCTCTGCTGTGAAGGCTCTGTCCATTAAATCTTTATGTTCTTTGGAGATGGAGGGCAACTGCAGGTTCTGAAGAAATAAGTTGGACAAGGGGCCCTTCTCTGTTTGGGAGGAGTTATAAAGTGTTGAGTAAAATTCGTGGAAGGCAGACATGATTTTGGTCGGGTTAGCTGTTGGAGGCTGACCTGCTATGCGCAATTTGGGGAACGTATGAGACCAGAATTTAGGGGTTAGTTTTGTGGCTAGCATCGGACCAATTCTGTCTCTATGGCAGTAATATTTGGCTCCACTTCATCTAATGTTTTTTTCTGCTTTAGCCGTTAACGCTAGATTAAGCTCGAGTCTTGTGGCGTCTAGACTGTCTGATAGCGCCCTTGATGGGTGTTTCTTGTGGTCAGCTTTTAGTTTAGCAAAGGATTCTTCTAACCTTTGGATATCAATCAGGCACTCCTTCTTGGTCTGGGTCGCTATCCTGATGAGTACACCTCGGATGGTTGCCTTGTGAGCAGCCCAGAGAATCTCGGGGGAAATGTTGTCTATGTCATTTAGGAGGAAGTATTCTTTGATGGCGTTTGCTATTACCTTGGTATGGATTGGGTCGCTAAGGAGCTACTCATTCAGGCGCCAATAAGAGCCTCCCTTCCCCGTGAGGGTATTTCTCAGGGAAAGGAGGACCAATGAATGGTCCGACCATGCTGTGTCTATAATAGTAGCCTTATTAGCCAGGGGTATGAGAATTGTAGGAGTGAGTATATGGTCGATTCTGGTGTATGATTGGTGGGGAGAGGAGAAGTGTGTGAAATCTCTACTTTTGGGGTTCAGTTCCCTCCAGATGTCTACTAATCCTTGGGAATGTAGAATCTTGGCTATTCTGGTGCTTAATTTGGTGGGGCGCGTAAGCTGGTCTTTGGGGGGCCTAGTTTTGTCTAAACCCTGATCAAACGCCACATTGGAGTCTCCCCCTAAGATGACCTTGCCTTCCAAGAGGGGGTCTAGAGTTGCAAAGAGACCCTGGAAAAAAGTGGCTTGTCCCTTATTAGGGGCGTAGTAAGAAATGATAGAGTATAAAACTCCCTCCAGAGTGCCCTTCACAAGAATATACCTTCCCTCTGGGTCTCTAAAATCAGAGATGTAGGAAAATTTGCTGTTTTTTTGGAGAAAAGAATTGCCACCCCTTTCGTCTTATTTGATGTGTTAGCGAGGTAAAAGGATGGATAGTGTGAATGGAGGAACTTGGGGCTGTATCGGATCGGGAAGTGCATCTCCTATAGTAGCACTACATCCAGTTTAAGGGATTTGTAATGGTCAAAAGCTAATCTCCTGGGTGAATTCAGACCCTGAACATTATGAGAAGCCACCCTGAGATCAACTCCCTTCGAAATAGTGTCAGCCATGAGAACAGAGGGGGGCGAGGCCATCGGACCGGCAGTCACTCACCTGTAGATGACTTCTACTATCAGCATGGGGATTGATGGTGTGGAGGCCGCCAAATTCTGTTTGGGTGTTGTGTGGGATCATCTCCCGCAGACAGGCTAGAAAAGAGAAGAGGAATAAATGGGGGGGAAAGTGGGGAGGGAAGAAAACACATACAACAACAAAGACAAAGACATGGGTCTTCTAACAGGACCCGTGGGGATTAGCGGAGTAGGTGTCCTTCAGTCTACCCGGAAGGACAACTGAAGCCCCAAACCCAGAGAGCACACTCGGTTCTCTGGAAATGGGTGGAGGCGCAAGGTGACCACCCCAGACCCTTGCTATATCATGTATTTAAAGCATAACTTTCGCACAGTTGAAATAATTGCAACTAGGGCATAATCAGCCCGTTGCTCAAGGCTATAAACGTAAGAAAAATATGAAGACACGTGTAAACTGTAAAGCAGGCCGTCAACACCCTCCTCCCCTCCCTCCTCAACCGCCTCCCCCCCTGGCCTGGCAGGGAGGGATCGGAGAGGCCAGAAGCGTGGAGGGAGCATAAGAAAAAGAATCAGAAAAACGGGCCATAAAAAAATGAGGTGGTGAATAGGGTTCATCGAATACAAATGATAACCCCAAAGCAAAAGGGAGATGTCCCTACAAAAAAAAATTGACCCGCGTATTCCCGTCCCACAATAACACTCCTTTATGGGAGAGAACCCCCCGCGCTCAGGAGAAGCAAGTCTCAAGAGAATCGATTCTTTGCCAGGAGGGTAGAGGGTTCCGATGACCGGCTACTGGCAGGTGAGGAATGCAGCTAAGCTGGCCGTTGACGAAGTCTCTCCTCACTGCTCTATGGGAACATGTAGTGGAGGGGTCTTTAATGAACAGGTATGTCCTGGAACAGGGGGCCTACATAGCCCAACATTTGGGGGTTGGAGCTCCAGCTCCGTCAACTGAAGGGACTACTGCCCAAAAGAAGCTGTCCAAGAAAGGACAGTTGAGTAAGAAGATCATGGCTGGCTCTTACGGTGGTCTACCGTCTTTGCTCTTCTTGGAGGGACTTTTGTTCCAAAGGGGGGAAATGGGGCTGGCAGGAGGGGGACGTTTGGTAGATCCCGATAAAGATGTGGAGAAGTCCATGGGAGCCTCCTGAGAGATCAACTTTAGGGATAGGAACAGTCTTTCGCCATCAGGAAGGTTGGAGAATGAATGAGTCTTGCCCTGAAATGTGAACTTTACGGCAAATGGGAACGACCAGCCGTACTTGATGTCCCGTTGTAATAGGACCGTTAGGACAGGTTTGAGGGCTCGTCGTCTTTGGATGGTGGTAGGAGCTAAATCTGCAAATACTTGTATCTGGTGCCCCCGGTGTTGAAGTTTAGGCTGCAGACGAGATTGTCGCATGACCTCTTCCTTTACCGCATAGAAGTGCGTTTTCACAATAATATCTCTGGGGGTTCCATCTTTCCTGGGGGGGTCCTAGAGCCTGGTGTGCTCTGTCCAGTTTAAGACGATGTGGCAGGATATTTGGGATGAGTCTGAGATAATGTCCTGAACCGTAGGGGGGATATCCGAGAAGGATTCCGGGAGGCCTCTGATTCTAAAATTGTACCTCCTGGCCCTATTTTCAAGTTTGTCGATCCTAGAGAGGGCCTTATCAAGCTGTTCTTGAATGGTCTGGAGGTGCGCTGCATTTTGATTGGTTCTGGAGACTGTGCTATCGATTTTATCCTCCATGGCTTCTATTCTAGAGCCCAAACTAGACAGGTCCACTTTAATAGTGTTGGTTATCTGGATTGCTGTGCTGGCCAGACCTTTCTCTAATAAAGTTGAGAATTTTACAAAAAGGTCTTCCTGAATGGCTGTAAAGTCTCTGACTGAGTAGCCCGGTGACTGGTTTGCAGAGGAGAGGTGTTGGGCAGGCATGAACGGGGCCAGAGCATATTCCTCCGGGTGCACGTGGCTCGAGGGTTCCGTGGAGGCCTTATTGGGGGCCTGGTGTTTAAGGGGGCTCGGAGGGGCTGCTTGGGGCAAGCTGGAGGGTCCTTGTGCCGCTTGGGCATAAGTAAGAGTCGGTGGGGATAATACTGGCCTGTGATCTGGAGCCTTAGGTTGTGCAGCAGCATGGGGCTGGAAGAGGACCGTGCTGGCGGCCATCTTGGTACACCCGTCCGCCCCCACCGAGTCAAATTGCGGGCCGAGGTCCCAGGGTAACGGGGGACCGGACATCTCCGCGTGTTCCCGGTGATCTCAGATACGGATGGGCCGGTGGGATGCTTCTCTGGAGGCTGTGGCAGCTCAAGTGTGGCTCAGGGTGGTGCGGAGCTCCCGGCTCAGGCAGCCATGTCGGAGCACTCGCGCGTGCTCAGGTTTTTCTATACAGTTGTAGTACTTTATCCTCAGTATGAGGGAGGACTGCAAAGTATATTGATTGATATTTCCTGGCATGGTTATGCAGGCAGGACTTTTTGCTGACCCATAGGGAAAGCTGGACTTCTATTATAAACTTTGATTAACTAACCTCCTTTAGACCACTGTATTACAACCTGTACAACTTTGTTGGATTCCCTTATGAACTGTATTCATCAAACATCGGATTTTGGACAATGGTCATTTGCTTGTTCATCCAATCTAAACTGTCTATATAGAGCCATTACCACCTATAAAAAGGACTACATCAGAGCTTCCCATGCATGATCCTTTGGAGATCATCAAGTTATTTTGTCGATGGCAGTTAATTAATTCATGTGGAAATATACTCATATACATCTTACTTTTGTTACTTTTTTTGTATGAGACTACTTGCCAGGTCTTCTGGGTCTCCAGCTTGGATGTGGTTGGAGGGAGAGTCTCCATTGGTTTCTTCAGGGAAGATATCCCAGGCTCGGAGCAGTTTGAGCCCTTCTTCAAGAGTGTAGATCACCGAGGTGTTGTCATCTCGTGTGATTGTTAATGTCAATGGGTATTCCCAGCGATAAGCAATATTATGGTTGCGTAAAGCTTTAGTGATAGATAGTAGGGATTTGCATCTCTGCATGGGGAATTGAGAGAGATCAGGAAAAAGTTGGACGGAGGAGTATTTTTCAGGTGGTTGTCTGTTTTTGCGAAATGCCAACATGAAACCTTCTTTTACATGAAAGAAATGCACCCGCATCAAAACATCTCTTGGGATGTTATCAGGGAGATGCTTTGGTTTGGATAGACGGTGAATTCTGTTGATTATCAGGTCTGATTCTGATAATTCAGGCAGGAAAGCTTTCATGAGATCTTGGGCGTTTTGCTGCAGATGCACAGATAGCGTGGACTCTGGGACCCCCCTTAACTTTAAGTTTTTTTTCTCCATCTGTCTTCGAGGTCGACGACCTTGGCTTTAAGCCAGGTCACCTCGTCAGATTGATCGTTGTGGGCATCTACCAGAGAATTATATGATGCAGCATATTCCCCCATTTTCTGTTCCACATGATCTACTCTATTACCAAGTTCATGGACTTCAGTTTTAAAGCCCTTCATGCACTCCATCATGTCAGCATGTAAGGAGCTGCGAAGGGAGATTAGCATGTCCTTTAATGTGGATTCAGATATGGGCTGGTTTACAGTAGGGAAAGAGTTAATAGTATTAGGCAGCTCCCTGGTGTCCTCCATTGACTCCTGACATATGCTCACCTTGTCAGTGTAGACATCAGATGCCAGGCGAGGCTTTGATTTGGCTCGGGCTGCGGGACAGCGGTGTGGAAGCATCAGGCGATCCGCGATTACTGTGTCCCTGTGAGGCCGGGTTCAGTGCAGCGGGAATACACATGAATATGTGAATTCAGTGCAAAAATGAAGGAAATGCTTTTATAATGAATTAAATTAAATTTAAACCAACTAAAATAAAGTGTCTAAATAACTTATTTTGTTTTAATGAATTGTTCAAATGAGCTGTGAGCTGTAAATATGTCCAATAAATGTGAACACCTGAATAGTTAGTAAAATGAAATAAAAATAAAATGTGATAGGAATTAAACAATTAAATAAAATAAAATAAAATTAGTGACTATATGATAATAATAAATCTGTGTTAATGATAATAGTGAAAAATATATATGTAAATATATATAGGTGTGCCAAAACATACTTAATCACAGAGGTATACGTAAATAAATGAATGAATAAGTGCTGTCTAAAACCAACTGTATGTAAGGAACGTGTACTCATATATATTTATCCCATGTGTATACTTTTATATGGGATCCACCAGATCTCTGTTGCTGTATATGCAATAGGTATATCATGAAGTCACATATGTTCCAAAGGATGTATACATGAGCCTAAGTACATATATATATATACACATATAAACATAATCCTTGTTTGCACAACTAACTGTGGACGTAGACTTCAAATATAAGTGAACACTTAAATATTTATCATCATATAAAAAATTAATTAATTTCTTATCCAATTAAACACTTATCATCATCGAAAAATTCTATACATGTTATTGTTATCACAAAATTAAAAAATATTTCATTTATATATAAAAGAACTGTATCGTAGCATATACACCAGATGAAAAAATATGTGTATATATATGCATCTATAAAATCCACTCTATAAATCGCTCCATTCATTGAAATGTGAAGACTATGTTGCGAATGTTCTTTCATTACGTATAACGGACGAAATAAAAGAAAAGGTCATAGGGAGAAAGTATAGCAAGAACCCTCATTTTAGATATGATGACGATTTGGGAGATCCAGGAACTACCTTTAGCAAAAAAATAGAAAAACTAAGTAATAATAAAGAAGAAAAATGATAGCTGGTAAAATAACCGAAAACATAAAAGCCACAATACCATAAGTACAAAAAATCAATAAGGTAAAAAGGTAAAAAAGCCCAAAGAAACCCCCAGAAAAACCCAATACGGCAAAGAAATAGAATCCAAAGAGAAGTTCAAAAAGGAAAAAGGATTTAGCATCGTTACATAACGGGTGACCCCGCCCCCCTCTGATGTTACGAGGAATGCCACAGGGAAGTCCCCGTCAAGTCCCCGTGCGTCAGAGGGGGATGGGGTCACCGGGTGGCCCCGCCCTGCGTTATTTAAGAACCGTCAGAAGATGAGAAGCGTCACACAGCGGGAGCCTCCCATCATGGATGCGGAGCAGCCCGAGAAGAAGAAGGGAAGAAGACGCCGCGAAGGAAGAAGCCGGACGAGAACACCAGGGGAAGAACCAGAAGAAGAAGAAGATGGAGGAAGAAACCGAAGGAAGATAGGAGAAAGAAGATAGAAGAAAGAAGATGGAAAAAAGAAGACTTTAAATAAAGGAATTGTCAAAAACTGTCTCCTGTCATTTTTAACATTTTTGACACTTTTTTTGTGAAATGGTAGGGGTACTTTTGTATCCCCTTACAATTTCACACGGGGGGGCGGGATCTGGGGGTCCCCTTGTTAAAGGGGGCTTCCAAATTCTGATAAGCCCCCCGCCCGCAGACCCCCACAACCACTGGGCAAGGGTTGTGGGGATGAGGCCCTTGTCACCATCAACATGGGGACAAAGTGCTTTGGCGGGCTACCCCAAAGCACCCTCCCAATGTTGAGGGCATGTGGCCTGGTATGTTTCAGGAGGGGGGGCGGTCTTTCATCCCCCCTCTTTTCCTGCCGCCTGCCAGGTTGCGTGCTCAGATAAGGGTCTGGTATGGATTTTTGGGGGGACCCCACACCATTTTTTTTTAAATTTTGGCCCGGGGTTCCCCTAAAATCCATACCAGATGTAGATTTTGAGGTGGACCCCCATGCCATTTTTTTTTTAATTTTGGCCGGGGTTCCCCTTAATATCCATACCAGACCTGAATAGCCTGGTATGGAATTTAGGGGGAACCCCCACGCCATTTTTTCTTAAATTTTGGTTCGGGGTTCCCCTGTGGGGAAATCTCATGCCGTTTTTATCAATGAACTTTTATGTGTATTGTCGGACCGACAATTCATTATTAGCCGCGAGTAGTTTTAAATGACTTTTTTTCCTTTAAAAAGTCATTTTGCTGTAAGACTGTTCTAAACAGGGGAAACATGTGCCCCTTTACAGGCATACTATAGACACCCCCCAGGTACGAAATTTAAAGGAATATTACACTTTTATTGTTTCACTTTAAGCATTATTAAAATCACTGCTCCCGAAAAAACAGCCATTTTTAAAACTTTTTTTTAGCATTGATCCATGTCCCCTGGGGCAGGACCCAGGTCCCCAAACACTTTTTATGACAATACCATGAATATAAGCCTTTAAAATTAGCACTTTTTATTTCTCCCATAGACTTTTAAAGGGTGTTCCGCGGCATTCGAATTTGCCGCGAACACCCCAAATTGTTCTCTGTTCGACGAACTGGCGAACAGCCGATGTTCGAGTCGAACATGAGTTCGACTCTAACTCGAAGCTCATCCCTAGTCCTCATGACTACCTAAACTGCCTACATGTAGGTAAAAGCCATCTAAATGTTATACTCCCACTCATGTCCACAACACTATACGAACAGAGTGGTCAGTATCAAGACGGCCAAATTATTGCCACACTTCCCATTAAAAACAGGCATACACATGACAATGTTAATTGTATGAACCATAGTAAACTGAAGCCTGAATGGCAAATCTTGTCTCCACTACAACCCATATACACCACCATGAATCTAGTCATAATAGTGAGAAACGTCCCACTCAAAGTTCAATCCTGTTGAGATTCTGGTGTGTAGAGTTAATATCCAGAATACTTTGCATTTACAAAGTATTCTGAACTTGTCCCCTCCTCTTTTGGGGGTAGTAATTTTCTCCACACCTTGTATGGAAAGGCTAGTGACATCCTTAAAATGTATGAGGTTCCAATGTTTGGCTACATTTGTGGATTTGTTTTTTTCAATATCGTATAGATGATCGTATAATCGATCTTTCAGCCTACATGTAGTACGACCAACATACTGGATCTGACATTGCTCGTATGTGATGACATAGATGAGAAATCTGGAATTACAGTTAATGAAGGATGTGATGTCAAAAGTTTTACCGTGTACACTAGAGGGCACAACTTGTCCTCTTTTTATACAGCGACAATAGTCGCATCCTTTAATACCACATTTATAGTTACCTTTAAAGTGAAGCCAATTGGAGCCTGTTTGTGTGCTGGAGAACAAACTGGGTGAAAGGGATCTTCCCAGAGTAGGGGCTCTATGAGAAACCGATCTACCAATATACACTGAATTTAATTGTAAATAGGGTCATTAAATAAGACAGGTAGATATTTAGTTACTATATTGCAAAATTCTGTACTATGGGTGTAAAAAAAATAGGAACATTGCCCATAGAAATGGAAAGTTTCTGTTTGTTGACGTGATTTTTATCTTTATTCTCTTCCAGTAAGGTGTTTCTAGGGACCTTATTGGCTGCAGAGAGGGCCCTAAAAATGACTTTCTCTGGGTACTCTCTATCCTTGAACCTTTGGTTAATGTCCATGGCCTCTTTTTGAAAAGTTTCCTGTGTGCTACGTAGTCGCTTTAATCTCAAGAACTTGCCAAATGGTACACGCCTGATGGTGTGTCTCGGATGGGCAGAATCGGCTCTTAACAGAGCATTTCCGGCTGTGGGAGCATTTCCGCGGGTGTCTATGCCCAGAAGTGGGTGCAAATACCTGTCTTAGACAGGTATCTGCAGCCCCCTCCCCCCTGAAAAGTGCCAAATGTGACACCGGAGGGGGGGAGGGTTCCAAAAAGTGGAAGTTCCATTTTTGTGTGGAACTCCGCTTTTAGTATGTTTTGGCACACCTATATATATACATATATATTTTTCACTATTATCATTAACACAGATTTATTATTATCATATAGTCACTCATTTTATTTTATTTTATCGTTTAATTCTTATCACATTTTATTTTTATTTCATTTCATTCTTTCTCCAACTATTTGGGTGTTCACATATTTATTGGACATATTTACAGATCAAAGTTCATTTGAACAATTCATTAAAACAAAATAAGTTATTTAGACACTTTATTTTAGTTGGCTTAAATTTAATTTAATTCATTATAAAAGCATTTCCTTCATCTTTGCACTGAACTCACATATTCATGTGTATTCCCCCAACTCACACACGTTAAACACTTTTGTTAATCAAGGGTTTCTTCCAATTGAAGATCTAATTGAGTAATTAGACTTAATTAACTACACATGGAGTCACATATTTGAAACATTTTAGTATACATATTGCACTGTTTTTGGTGGTAGGGCAGCTATGACTAAGCACTGTTAAGTGTGAAACGCGTCAGCTTGTTTGTACCATTTTTTGCTTTGGCTTGTATTTGTTGGACTTTTTACTAATAAAGGCTATATTCCAGAGTGTGGCTGTCCAGAACTTTCTTTTTACCTCATGTTGCACGGAGCATGGATCACCTCGGTAGGTCGGAATCCCTGAAGCTGGAGCGGAGCAGAGGGCTCAGGCGTCCATTCAACAGCATGGTAGCCACGCCCCCCTACTCATATACATCTTTATGGATACTGGCGGTATATATATTACAATAAGAGTGATGTGGATGCCTGTGCCTTTTATCAGTATGAGTGAGATGTTGTGGTGTTGTATCATTTTATAGATTTTGATTTTTTTCTATACTAGTCATGTCTGATATAATAAACTTTTTTCTAGTCAGTCCAGTGAGCTGAAGTATTTTTTTTAGATGTATTGAGATTTTATGTTAATATATTTTGGAGGTGTTTGAGCAAAATCAGGTTTTTATTTTCAGATATTGCATTATGTTTTTTTACTGATAGCTATCATCCTCTTTAAATATTATATAAGATGATTTTTTGAATCTTTCATTTTTTTTCTTTTGATTTATGATCAGGGACAGTATCTTGAGGGTTCACTTCTTTAGCTTGTTTTGTAAATCTGTAGGCTGTCAGCAGATCTGCCTTTACAAATTCAGCATAGTGCCTAAACATAGAGACAACTGAGAGCAGAGCAGGGTGAGACAGTGTATCACTGGGTTATAAACAGCATAGGCACTTATTTTTAAAGTTTTACATAGCTATACCTGCAAAAGGGGCCAGTGATCTATTAGGATTTCATTTTTTGACTAAAGTTCCACTTTAATGTGTCTACGTTTTATATGGTGTACTGTACGTGTTTTAATAAGAGCCAATGTTCAGTAGTGAGCATTGTTTGTAAACATGTAAAAGATGATTTTTATTACATGGTTTTCTCATTTATGGCTATGACTTTTTTTTTGTTTTTTGATAGAGATTGCCTATTGTGTGTGCCAGCACTGCAAAAACAAACTGTGTGTCTGTGTCAATATCTCTTTTTTGTACTATAAAAATGCACACCATGTTAAATTCTTTTATATTATGATCTCTTAAATTAATGTTTCAGTCACCATTTTTGAATGACAATTTGTCTCTGAGATTACTTTTGACCTTAGATTTAAGAGCAAAAAAAAAAAAAAAAAAAAAACTGAAAACAATAGCTTTTTATTAGCTTCTATTAATGCTTTGTGTGTGCTGGCAAGTCTGCGCAAGATGGACTTCCTAGTGTTTAACACTTTTGCTGCCAGGCCCTGTTCTCCATTTTGTACACTCAGGTGGCCAGACCATTTTTGCAATTTTTCCTTTGTTTTTTTTATTTTTCACTTACAGCTTTCAGAGTTTGTAAAAGACCCCCCAAACCATATATTTTCTGAAAGCACATGACCGGTAGAATAAAAAGAAGGTGCTACTGATCCCACTATATTTACGCAAATGTTTATCAAAATAATATTTTTTCTAAAAATCCACTAAAATCATGATTAGCAGATAAATACACAGCAATTTTTACAAAATTCCTACTAAATATAAAAGCTTAACCTGTATTGAGTTAACAAATATTTGTAACTTTTAAATTGCGCCTTTTTGTGAAATGGTGAAAAATTGAACAGACGCAAAAGTGTAAATATCCAAATTTCTCAAAAAATCGGAAGGTTTTAATTTTTCTCCTACAGCTTTCAGAATTTGTGAAAGACCCCCCAAAGCATATATTTTCTGAAAGCATATGATCTCTAGAATAAAAGAAGGTGCTACTGATTTTTTAGACCCTGCGGTATTTGCGCAAATGTTTATCAAACCAATATATTCACAAAAAATACACTGAAACCATTACTAGCAGATGAAAACACAGCTAATTTTACAAAATTTCTGCTAAATTCCAACTAAATATAAAAGCTTAACCAGTATGAAGTTAATAAATAACAAATATTTGTAATTTTTACATTGCACCTTTTTGCAAAATGGTTAAAATCGAACGTAAGCAAAAATGTAAATATCCAAATTTCTCTAAAAATCTGAAGGTTTTCATTTTTCCCCTACAGCATTCAGAATTACAGAGTTTTCAGGCTCCCTAAAAAACTCATCCCTCTGCGCACTGTGATCATAGGAGAGGCCCCTATTTCCAAAGCTTCTGTCGAAATGCGAACTACCTTGTCTTGTGGAAGGAATATTTTGTATTGGAGCGTCTGGCATGGAGTGAGATGGCTTTTTGCTGTATTTATCATCCATCCAAACTGTGTTAAGGTGGCAAGAACTTGATCTCGGTGCTGCCGCAAAAGATCCTCGAATTGAGCAAGAATTAGGACATCGAAGGCACCTGAATTGAAAATCGTTTCCCATGTAGAAAAACCTTAGATAGCGCTGATGAATTCTGGCTACCAGAATATGAAAATACGCATTTTCATATTCATGAGACCATCCAGTCGCCCGGGTGAATTACTACTGAAATAATCTTGAGAGATTCCATCCGGAATGGCTGTGGTTTCAGAAAGGAGTTCAGGTTTCTTAAATTTAAAACAGGGTGCCACTTTCCTGACACTTTCTGGACGAGAAAAATAGGGGAATATATATCCCCCCGGCCCTGTTCTTCCTCTGGGACTGGTACAATAGCGTGAACAAAGAATTCTCTTGGAGGAGAACTTTGGAACTGAAGATGAAGGTCATTCCGAACCACTTCCAAGACCCTGGAATATATTATCCTCTCTGCCCATGTACCACTGTAAATGGTCAGTCTTGCCCCTATTGGTGATCCCCGGGCAGGCCTTCAGAAGGACTTAGCTGTGGATTTGGAAGCCTGAGGGACTTTAGGTTTGGAGTTATCGGCAAAGGTGCCGCGAGACTGCCATGAGAAGCGTGAAAATTCTCTACCTGGATGATAGGACCTGGCATCCTTGAACTGATCCCAGGTCTTCTGTTCATCTGAAATGACTGTCGATGACGCTTCTAATCTTGGGTGAGAAGACCAGACTTCCCTCCAGTCACCCAG
Organism: Aquarana catesbeiana; assembly: GCF_042186555.1. NCBI lineage: Eukaryota > Metazoa > Chordata > Amphibia > Anura > Ranidae > Aquarana > Aquarana catesbeiana. Next base: position 408,862,444 of record NC_133325.1, read on the forward strand.
CGAATTGCCTCTTCTAGCGTCTTACCAAAGAGAGTGTCCCCTGAGAAGGGGATGGAACACAAAGCCTGTTTTGAGGCAGTCTGCGGACCAGTGCTTCAGCCAAAGAGCCCGCCTAGCCATGACTGAGTGAGTCATGATGCGGGACGTGAACCTAACTAATTCCACCGCTGCCTCTGCCAGGAACTCAGCTGACAATTTCAGGCCTTGAAGGCTTGGTGAGACCAGTCCTTCCTCCTAATGCCTACTCCACATTTGAAGCCCAGACCCTAACGACTCTAGCAATTGAGGTCAGAGCCACAGCCGGCCTACAGCTGACCCCTGCAGTGGTGAAGATCTTCTTTAGTTTCAAGTCAGCCTTCTGCTCCATAGAATCTTTAAAGGATACCGTTTCCTCCAGTGGTAAGGTGATATGCCTGGCAAGGCGCTGTAAAGACACATTCCACTTTAGGAGGGTTGTCCCACGGCTCCACATCTGATAGCCGGAATGGGTACAACTTGTTGATTCTATTTTGTAGTGCTGGTCTTTTTTCCGGCCTAGACCACTCTTCCTCCATTAACTTCCTAATTTCTGCTATGAAAGGAAATTTTGGGAACTCTCTCTTTAGATTTGGGAAACATTTCTTCAGCTACTGCATGCTTGAGGATTCTTCCTTCCAATTAATGGCCTGCTTGACTGCTGATATGAAAGTGGGTACTTTGAGAAAAGTCAAAAGAATATCCATCTAAGACCTCCTGGCCAAAATCTAAGTCCACCTCTGAGTCAGAACTAATAGCTCCAGGTCCTGGAAAGTCTTCATCCCTTCTTCTTTGGAAGGACCCGGTAACAGAGCCCTTCTTCCATTGCTTTTTTAATGTATAACTTGATGTCTTCATTGGCTATATGGCCTGTTGGGGAAGCCTCCCTGAAACATAACTCCCAAAGGCGTTTAGACGGTAATGGTACTGCACCGCAAGCCCAACAAGTATTGCCAATTATATCCGCAGGCCCATGATCGGTGGGTGGTTGATGATGTCTAGAAGATGGGCCTGCAGAGTCTGCCGAAGGGCTGTGCTGAATGTGGTGGCGCTTGGATTTTGCCTTGGAGTTGGAAGATCAAGGAGAAGGAGAATAATGATCGCTAGAGAGAGAAATTGCTCTCTTGTGGCTCCTGATTGAAGGACCTCTCCCCCTGCAATAATAAGGAACCATTGGTAATCCAGGTGGACTCCCTTTGGGGGGGGAGGGGTGATTGAGGATAATTTTCAGACCCACTAGGCATTCCCTTACCTTTCCATAGTCTTCAGTGCCTCTTGTACAGGAATAGGCAAGCTCATCCTGGGCTACGGAAGAACAGGATAGGAATCAAACCTCTCTTTTACTCTTCTCTTTTATATTTTATTTTTTTCAAATAAATATCCCCACTTATCGACTAGGCAAGGCTTGAGCAAACCAAAATCCTGAAGGAGACTGCAAGCAGGCTGCAAAAAACAAAACATCATATAAGATCCCCTAATCCCATTTCTAAGGGGGGGGGGCAGGTTAGGTGAAAAAACAGATTGTCCGGAGGTTGCAGGGCCATGCTTACTGGCCTGGGAGACCAATCTCAAATGCTGACAGCACAAAAGGCACAAAAGGCAAATTGCTTTAAATTCCCGCCCTCCAGCTGCCTGGCCAATCAGAACCAGTGGACGGGAGAACCAATCACAGCCTGATTGACCAATATGAAAGGGAGCGGTGACGTCATCCACCCGCGCCAGCCTCACTGGGATACAGGTGGAATGCAAATAACACAAGGAGGAGAAAGAGAGCCAATAAGAAGCCGGCCCTGATGTCACTGCTTGGCCCCTGACTGGCCTGAACGCATGCCTGGCCCGCATGGAGGGGATATAGGGAACACCCCCCTACAGCTACCTCAAGCCAGCCATGTCTAACTAAAGACATTTCTACTAAAAAGTAAGAAATTAAGCCCAGGATGGCCACCTTCTGTACGACTTAAGGCATTTATCAGAGGGATTTACCCCCAACAAGGGACCTTCCACTGCAGGGACAGATGGCAGGCAGTACAACAGGAATGTCCGGAACAAGGACAGAATAAGAACATCTGCAACAGGTACTGCCTGTCTTTTATCTGTCTATCCAGGGGTGTCCTATACGGGGTCAAGGGGCAGGGTTGACCTGAGATTGTGCTGTCATGAGGCTGAGCCAGGAAAGACTGATATCTAAATAAATGGTTGCTTGTTGTTTTAGTAGGTATACTCAGATATTATATTTTTCTTCTATCAGTCACACAAAAACACAATATAATATGATACTTGTGTGAAATAAAATATTTTGGAATGCAGTGTGCCATAGTACCCAAGTATGCGGGCATTTCAAGCAAAATGTAGGTATATTTCCTTTCAATCATTGAAAATATAGTGTATGGACTGACTTACAGCAAATAAATCAAAAAAGAATCAAAAGCTGCCAAGAACATAAAATATTTTTTTCTGCAAAACACGGCTTCATCTGTAAAAGTGCTCAGTAAGGTATAATGGTTTATATGTAATATTGTTCCCACACAATAATGGCAACTAAATTACAATCAATTATATGAATGCCCACAAAAAGAGAAGGTTTTGGCAGGAGTGTCAATACATTTTTTCAGAAAGGTGAAAAGGTGTTTTCCCTAGCAAATCAACAGCTTCTGAAAAATGGGCAAGATATTATTTGTTTAGAAATAATCTTGTACAGAGATACCCACTTGTATCTCTGTACAAAAGGGTATGAACCCACAACAGGGAATGCTAAAATAAAAGTGTTACATAAGAAAAGCAACATGTTTACTGCAAAACCCAAAGCAAAAAACATAATTTAAAGTGGTTGCAAACCCTTAATATAGAAAGATATGCTTTGTTCATTTTTCATTTTATAGGTTTACAACCATTTTAACCACTTCCCGACCAGCGCACGCCACTATACGTCGGCAGAATGGCCCTGGTGGGCAAAAGGGCATACAGGTATGTCCCCTTTAAGTAGCGGCGCTACGGACGCGCCCGCTGCGTTCTCCGTGACCGTGACCACGGGTCCCGCGGACTCCATGTCCGCCAGGTGCCCGCGATCATTTCAAAGCATTTCCCCGTTCTGCCTAGTGACATGACAGAGATGACTGCTTTCTGTCATCGAGAGCAGTGATCTTTGTCATGTGAGTTGTAGCCCCTCCCCCCCACAGTTAGAATCACTCCCTAGGACACACTTAACCCCTTCATTTCCCCCTAGTGGTTAACCCCTTCACTGCCAATGTCATTTACACAGTAATCAATGCATTTTTATAGCACTGATCACTATATAAATGACAATGGTCCCAAAATAGTGTTAAAAATGTCTGATGTGTCCACCATAATGTCACAGTCCCGATAAAAATCGCAGATTGCTGCCATTACTAATAAAAAAAATTAAAAATAAAAATGCCATAAAACTATCCCCTATTTTGTAGATGCTATAACTTTTGCTCAAATCAATCAATATACGCTTAGTGCGATTTTTTTTTTACCAAAAATATGTAGAAGAATACATATCGGCCTAAACTGAGGAAAATTTTTTTTTTATATATTTTTGGGGGATATTTATTATAGCAAAAAGTAAAAAATAATGTGTTTTTTTCAAAATTGTCACAATTTTTTTGTTTATAGTGCAAAAAATAAAAACCGCAGAGGTGATCAAATACCACCATAAGAAAGCTCTATATGTAGAAAAAAAGGATGTCAATGTTGCACGACCGCGCAATTGTCAGTTAAAGCGACTCAGTGCCGAATCGCAAAAAGTGCTCTGGTCAGGAAAGGGGTAAATCCTTCCGGGGCTGAAGTGGTTAAGTTAGGTATTCATTAAAAACCATTCAACCCAAATAGAGCTGGTTTCATACCCAACTCTTTCTTGACATTGGCTTCCTATAATCTCCTGCACAGTAGCATTTAGGTAAAAAAGGGAATAATCAACCTCCAAGGAAATATAGGATCTATTCAAGTGCCTAAAGCCTATTTCCAGATTTCTGTCACTTTAACCCCTTTACGCCGACCGTACGCAAATTTGCGGCCCTACTGAACTGGGCTTTTTTCTGTGGGGCTGAAGTATTGCGTATCTCCCTTTGTGTTGGGAGCGCACCGCATGGCATGCTCCCAGCACAGAGACCAATGTCTCACGAGAGCCCCCGTAATGGCAGATTATGTGTCACCTGATCACTGTGATAGCCTCTGATTGGCTATCACAGTGATCAGTCACTGTGAAGCCCGCCCCCCATTTTTTCTGTCTCTGTGAATGGATGAGAGAGATACATTGTATCATTCTCTGTCCTTGCAAAGATAAAAAAAGTGGTAAAATAAAATTATAATAATAATAAAAAATTAATTAAATAAAAAAAATGTAAAAAAAACTAGATCTAAGTTTGATCTAGGTCAGTGCCATGGTTAGTGTTTGGGGCAAGGTCAAAGGTCAGGGTAAAAGGTCAGTTTTTAAAAAAAAATAGTATCAGTGTCAATTAGTGTCAGTGTGTTTTCGGTAGGATTAAAAAAAATAAAAATGTGCACTATTGTTTCTGGGCTGTACTACGGGTACAAACAACAACTAACATACACATATGTATACTCTTGTATATCCCTACTCTTTTGTTTTTTTCCCACATATGTGGTATCGCTGGGATCGTCAGGAGCAGGAGAATTTATTTTGGGTTGTTGCTTGGTGGTAGATTATGGTAGTAGCAAGAAATATAAAAAATATCAGGAGATATCCACTACCATTTAACATCAAATGAAAAGCCCAATTTGTCTTTAAAAAAATCAAGGTATAATCCACCTGGATGCACAAAATAGTTGTGATGATACGTATATACGGTTTTACTAACACATGTCAAATTGCAAAATTGGGCTTAGGCACCCTTAAGTGCAAAGGAGTTGAAATGGTTCAGTTGAACCAAGCCGGTTCAAACAAACTATTTCAGTACCTTCACTAATAGATATGTCCGCTATAAACACTGTACAGTACAAACTGTACATAGCATCAGATAAACACAGTATACAGCGCTGGGTTCCAGTGGTACTGGCAACTGCAACTGCAATCCTGTTCTCGGAACAAAATCAAATACACTGGAAACATTGTATTTTCTGAATGAATACAAAGCTTCCTCTGATTGGCTGAGGTGGAGAGATGGGAGAGTATGTCATGACCTCCACCTTAGCAAATCGAAGGAAGCCCTGCACACAGAAAATACAAAGCTTCCTGAGAATGGCTGAGCGCATTCAGCCCGACTTGATTTTGTTCTGGGAGTTGGATGGGAAGTTCCCAGCCAGCTGCCGAAACACAACGCTGTGTGTACTGTATGTAGCTGATTCACAGTTTATACAGCGGTCACAGCACTTTAGTGAAGGCAATAGCTTGTTTGCACCAGCTCAGTCTAAACAAACTATTTTAAGGTAACAGAAAGCTGGAGTTCAACTTTAATAAGGGGGGGAGCAAATAGTACACCTGTTCCTGGATCTTTGAGATCACTGGGCCTACCCACAATTGTTTTTCTTCTTATCTTTTAGATACGTATGTAAAGTATTATGCTTTGTATAAAAGAATAAAATAATTTCCTTTTTTTCAAATACCTTTCATCTACTAATCAAGTTTGTTCTACAGTGAGCTTATGAAGACTAAGAAAGGTTATAGTATATATAATGAGACACTCGCGCCTTGGAATTTGATAATCTTATATTTGTGGGCCTGCTGCTGTTCAGAATATCCCAACAAAGTGGGGTATATGCATAAAAATAACAGATAAAACAGCGCTGGTTCCTCCTTATTGATACTATAAACTAATAATTGGTAACCTGGGAATAAAGGGTATGGTCTGATGCTAAATATTAAAAATTATGATTGAAACTGTTGATTTTTTTTTACCGCATAAATAGCTATATACCAATGGTATGCATATGATATGGAAGTGACAATATATCAAAACTTACAGTGCATGATTAAATAAACAAATACAAAGACTTGATATATGATAAAGAGACAATAGTGTAATATGAATACAAGTGCATAAAGTGATAGTAGTGCAGATAGTGATTTGATGATCCACCTCTTGGAAGTGGTGTAAATTCAAGACTCACCAGATGAGTTGGACCCCTTTGCCTTATAGCAAACAGAGTCAATCACACCTGTAGGTCTTTTTGGGGACCTAACCTGTGCCCTGGACTGTGGTGATTTCCGGTGTCCCCTCTAGGGTGAAGATCCTCTGCCTGCGATTCCCGGGCTTTAAGAAATGAACAGTGTATACCGCAAATGGAGAAAAGATAAAGAGCTCCTCATAGGGTAAAAATCCTTTGATTAATTGATAAAACAAGTAAAACAACTTCCATCACAATGAAAAAACAAACGCCACTTCTATAAATTAGTGCATTTCAAAAGCTCGTTTGATTAATGGAGATGTGATGGTTCCGCTTTGGGCTTGCGTTCCAGTCTCCTAGGTCAGAAATTACGTTTACGGAAGAGAGCCAGCTGACATGGTTCGTCATACAAAACGTTGCACTTGTTTGACGAAACGCATCAGTTGACTCTCTTCCGTAAACGTCACTTCCGGCCTAGGAAAGTAAAACGCAAGCGTCTCCATTAATCAAATAGGCTGCTGAAATGCACTTATTTATAGCAGTGGCATTTGTTTTTTCATTATGATGGAAGTTGTTTTACTTGTTTTATCAATAAATCAAATGATTTATGAGGAGCTCTTTATCTTTTCTCCATTTGCGGTATACACTGTCCATTCCTTAAAGCCCTGGAATCGCAGACAGAGGATCTTCACCCTAGAGGGGACACCGGAAATCACCACAGTCCAGGGCACGGGGTTAGGTCCCCAAAAAGACCTACAGGTGGGATTGACTCTGTTTGCTATAAGGCAAAGGGGTCCAACTCATCTGGTGAGTCTTGAATTTACACCACTCCCAAGAGGTGGATCATCAAATCATTATCTGCACTACTATCACTTTATGCAATTGTATTCACGTTGCACTATTGTCACTTTATCATCTATCAAGTCTTTGTATTTGTTTATTTAATCATGCACTGTAAATTTTGATAGATTGTCACTTTTACATCATTTGCACATCATTGGTATACAGCTATTTATGCGGTAAAAGAATCAACAGTTTCAATCAGAATTTTTAATATTTAGGATCAGACTATACCCTTAATTCCCAGGTTACCAATTTTTAGTTTATAGTATCAATAAGGAGGAAACAGCACTGTTTTATGTGTTATTAAGAAAGGTTATAATCTCAATGTCTGAAAAGTATTTTCAGTGTTTTTTTATGAAATGTGGGGCCCTTATTTCAAGTTTCCTCCAGAACTCTGTGACTATTATTTATACCTTTGACTCTGCTGCATGGTTTCCTGTCTAACACCATTAGCATGCTTGCAGGAGGGGGCAATCATGTTATTGGCAAGCATCTTTGCTTCAATGAGTCTTTTTATTCCTCCATGAACTCCTCTCCCTAAGCTGTCAGATTTGCCCAAAATTGTTCAGTGGTATCATTCATGAAAAACAAATTATCAACAAGTATAAACATATTGTGTATATTTTGAGGTTAAATATAGGGATGAGCCGAACACCCCCCGGTTAGGTTCACAGTAGAACATGCAAACAGGCAAAAAATTTGTGTGAACGGAGGCGCATGCGCGGATGCCTGAGAGAGCAGTCGCGCTTTCTTAGAGCTCCGCTCCTGGGATAGACGCACCGGAGGATAAATAGCCTATTCGTCATCGCCAACGACTTCAGCTACTGCCGCTTACCTCCTGGTACTCTCCGGTACGGTATCATGGCCCTGAGAGGCCCTAAATTAAAATATAAAGCCGGTAATCCCAAAGAGACGCCGTCCAGGCCGACATCTAAAATGGCGTCGCCAGGTACCTCACAGCCTGCCACACAGCCTGCCTCACAGCGCACCTCACAGCATGCTTCTAATTCCCTGCCACACAGCCTGAATACACAGAACTCTGACGGTGAATCAGATTCTGAAGCTGGAAATTCCTATCTATACCTCAATCTGGCATGTTTAAACAATTTGAAAAAATGCTAAAGAAAGCATTGAAACAAACATCAGACCATATAACAGATAAGCTTACAAGAGAGATAAGGGAACTGGGACAGAGAACAGATGAACTAGAGGTGCAGGTTGATGAAATAGAAAATCACACACAGCAATATATTGATGAGATTGAATATCTTAAAGAGGAAAAGCTTATCTTGCAATCTCGTTTAGAAGATCAAGAAAACAGATACCGTCGTTCTAACATAAGAATTAGAGGAATTCCTGAGAATATTCTTGATTTGCAAACCACAATGCTTGCACTCTTTCAGGAATTACAGCCTGACATCCCGGTCGAGAGACTAGAAATGGACAGAGTACACAGAACCTTGGCCCTGTGCAAATCTAACGGTCCCCCTAGGGACATAATAGTTAGGTTTCATTATTATAGAACAAAAGAGCAGCTACTCGCAACAGCCAGAGGGAAAAAAAGCACTTGTCTTTCAAAGTAATGAATATCAGCTTTATACAGACCTCTCCCCACTTACAGTAGCCAAGCGACGTGCACTTAAGCCACTATTGCAAGTTCTTCAACAACACCAAATTGTATACCATTGGGGGTTCCCATTTTCACTCCGATTTACACACCTTGCAACCAAATATGTCTGTCGCTCCTCAGAAGAATTATGATCAACTCTGATCGACATGGGACTCTTAGATACAGGTGCAACTAAAGATCTTTCTCGCAGATGCTCGACTTCTAGTTCTCCCCCACAACAAAATACCTCAAGCTTAAGACCCTCAACTTCTACACCGCAAAATCATCATAAACGGGGACGCTTTGAAAATCTATCATCACCCAATGAAGACTCTATGGACTGAATCTAACCTTCTGATCGGTTTGTTTCATACTGTCACCTAGCAAATTATACTAGGTTAAGTGTTTTTTTCTCTCCCTCTCTTTGAAGTCACTATATATATATATAATTTTATTATATATATATATATATATATATATATTTTTTTTTTTTTTTTTTTTGAGACGCACTCATTTTTCATTACTCCTTAGGAGTATTTTTATGTATGTATGTGTATGTATGTTTATATATGTGTATGTGTATATATATATATATATATATATATATATATATATATATATATATATATATATATATGTATATATATGTATATATATATACAGTGGGGACGGAAAGTATTCAGACCCCCTTAAATTTTTCACTCTTTGTTATATTGCACAGCTGGACTCAAATGAAGGTGTAGAACCATCTCAAGGGTGATCAGAAGAAATAGACAGCACCTGAGTTAAATATATGAGTGTCACAGCAAAGGGTCTGAATACTTAGGACCATGTGATATTTCAGTTTTTCTTTTTTAATAAATCTGCAAAAATCTCAACAATTCTGTGTTTTTCTGTCAATATGGGGTGCTGTGTGTACATTAATGAGGAAAAAAATTAACTTAAATGATTTTAGCAAATGGCTGCAATATAACAAAGAGTGAAAAATTTAAGGGGGTCTGAATACTTTCCGTCCCCGCTGTATATGATATTTTATGGTTTATCCATCATTGGTTCCAGTTTAATTAGCCTTTGGTTTTTATTGTTTTACTACACCTAGGCTATATTGTTTTTTTTTTGTTTTTTTTTTTGACGTTGTCATATTCATCATTTTTTTTTTTTTTATCTTTAACATATACTCGGCCAGATGGTTTCCTATATGGAACGATTCTGAAGTAATTATTATTCTATTACTACATTTATAGTTATAGCTATCTAACGCTTGGTTATAATGTTTTTGTATGTTCTCCGGTGACGTCTATCCCACTGGAACTTCTTGTTGCCCCTTTATCACCCTCGGACCCCTGCTACTGTTATGCAGGTTCCTGAGAGTGACTCTGGAACACCTCAGGGATTTCTTGATACCCCCCCGAGACGTTCCTACACCCTAATTGTATACTGTCATTTTTGGATATTTTGTATATCCTATAGGGTTTTTCGATTCTTTTATACGCTCTCCTTTTTCTTCTCTTTTTTCTCCTCTTCCTCTCTCTCTCTCCTGGTGGTGGTTCTGGCTCTGGCCTTGGACTATGCTCCTTTTACCATATTGTTTACCCTGGATTTATTATGGCCCCCATAAACATTTTATCCTTGAATGTACAAGGCTTCAACATCCCGCAAAAGCGCACCAAAGCAATGCGTTCTTTTGCAACTAAAAAAGCACATATTATTTGTCTGCAGGAGACCCACTTCATTGATAAAGCTTGTCCTAAATTTCTTTCCACCCCTTACCCTCAATTTTACACAGCTTCAGCCACAACTAAACAACGTGGGACCCTCATTGGTTTCCATCGCTCTATGCCATTTTCCCATACCTCACAAGTATGTGACCCTGAGGGTAGATATATTCTACTCACAGGCCTTATTGCTGATACCGCAATTACATTGGTATCTTACTATGCTCCAAATAGGCACCCGGAAGCCTTCCTATCACACCTTTTTCAGGTGGTGGAAGCTCATAAGATTGGAACCGTTGTGTTATGTGGAGATTCTAATACTACCGTTTTTCCTTTTCTGGACAAATCCCCACCAACCCCTATTTCAAATATCCATAAACAAACTTTTCAACATCTGCTTACTACACATGGTCTGGTAGAAACATGGCGGGAAATCAACCCGACTAGTAAAAATTTTACACATTATTCTTATCCACACAAGTCTTTTTCACGTATAGACCACATTCTTACTCCATCAAGCATGTTACCCGAGATTATCTCCTCTAATATCATTCCTTACACATGGACTGACCATTGTGCAGTTTTTACTACTCTGGCCTCCACGATTCCTAGGTCACACGATGCGACTTGGTGTATAAATGATACTACGTTGACTCATCCCTCACATTGCCTAGAAATCGAAACAGCTCTTAAGGAATACCTCTCATTTAATGATACAGAAGACATTTCTGCCCTTACACTATGGGAAGCCCATAAAGCTGTCATTTGTGGCAAGTTGATACAACAAGCGAAAGCTCTTAAACTTCTACGTAAACAACAACATATTCAATATCTTAAAGCCAACAAGCCAGACACACCTATGGCACGTAGCCTAAAGGCAATTCACCACCCACACACATCTATTAGACTTAAAACATCACGAGATGCATACACTAGCAACCCTATGAAAATATTTGAGATTTTTTTGCTCAAATTTAGCTAAACTCTATTCCCCTGCTTGGAATTTCTATAAGAATAAAGCAGATACCCTGTTCGCTGATATTAAATTACCCACTCTAGAACACAATCAAATTCATTTTCTTGAGAATCCCATTACTCCATTAGAAGTCCAAATCGCTATTAAAGCATTAAAGCCTCATAAAAGACCAGGCCCCAATGGGTTTTCGGCATCACATTTTAAACAATTTACGTCTATTTTAACACCTATATTGACTAGAGCCTTTAATTCTATACTAACTGGACACTCATTTAGTAATGAATCATTAATCTCCATTATCTCTATGCTTCCTAAACCTAAATTAGATACCACATCTTGGTCTAACTACCATCTTATATCTTTATTAAACCTGAACATTAAACTATTAGCCAAAATCCTAGAAAAAAGTCTAAATTCCGTCATTGGCAAACTTATACACTGTGACCAAACGGGCTTTATGCCCACACGTCAGGCAGGAGACAATATTAAAAGAGCGCTCTTATTGACACATGCAGCTAAAATAAGACATATTCCGACTTGCCTTCTATCTCTGGACATTAGGAAGGCATTTGATTCGGTTACCTGGCCATATATGAATTTTATTCTCCCGAAATGGGGCTTTGGAAACAATTTTTTGTCTTGGATCTCCTCTTTATATGGTAATCCTAGAGCATACATTAAATATACAGGTTACAAATCTGCCACAATAGATATTAGAAGAGGTACAAGACAAGGTTGTCCTGTATCCCCTCTACTTTTTGCCCTACTTATAGAACCCTTGGCTCATTTAATTAGGAATAACCCCAATATCAAAGGAGTGGAATTAGGTGGATATCAACATAAAATATGTCTTTTCGCAGACGATATAATAATTTTTTTAACTCATCCTCATATCTCCGCTCCCAATCTTCTTGACATTTTAGATAAATTCGCCCATGTTTCAGGACTTCATGTTATTCCTAATAAATCTAATGCGCTCAATGTTTCCTTATCACAAGCTGAACTGCAACAAGCCTAAACATCATTACCATTTAACTGGGTAACACAATTTATCCCATACTTAGGAGTCCAACTCACAGTCTCATTCTCAAATTTGTTTACAGCAAACTATCTACCACTATTGAAACAAGTCACTGGTTTAATGAAACAATGGTCCTCTCTCCCTTTATCTTGGCTCGGGAGGATTAATGCTATAAAAATGTCAATTTTACCAAAATTGTTGAATTTATTTAGGGTACTTCCTATCCAAATACCATCTTATTTCCTAAGACTTTTGCCACGCAGAGTCATGTCTTTTATATGGGGTACTACCAAACCACATATCCCTAAATCAACACTCTTTCTCGACAAGCTTAGTGGTGGGTTAGGATTACCTAACTTTTCTTCTTACTATTATGCAGCACAATTATCGCAACTGCTTAAATATCATGCAAACATGGAATCTTCATTATGGGTTGCTATCGAAGCTATTGAAATTGACCCTATATCTGTGGCCAATATGTTATGGTTATCCCCCAAAGATAGAACTCATTTATCTAACCCTATAACTAAGCATTCCCTAAACATATGGGATAAATTCAGAAGCTCTCTTAACCACTTGCTTACTAGGCACTTAAACCCCCCTCCTATCCAGACCAATTTTCAGCTTTCAGTGCTCTCACACTTTGAATGACAATTACTCAGTCATGCAACACTGTACCCAAATGATTTTTTTGTCCTTTTTTCATACAAATAGAGCTTTATTTTGGTGGTATTTGATCACCTCTGGATATTTTAGTTTTTGCGCTATAAATGAAAAAAGACCGAACATTTTGAAAAAAAACGCATTTTTCTTAATTTCTGTGATAAAATTTTGCAAATTCGTAATTTTTCTTCATAAATTTTGGCCACAATTTATACTGCTACATATCTTTGGTAAAAATAACCAAAAATTTGTGGAAATTATTTGGTCTGTGTGAAAGTTTTAGAGTCTACAAGCTATGGTGCAAATCATAAAAAAATTATCACATCTGATGTACTGGTGGCCTATCTCATTTCCTGAGACCCTAACAAGCCAGGAAAGTACAAATGCCCCCCAAATAACCCCTTTTTGGAAAGTAGACATTTCAATGTATTTAGTTAGAGGCATGGTGAGTTATTTGAAGTTGTATTTTTTTCCCACAACTCTTTGCAAAATTGAGATTTTTTTATTTTATTTTTTTCCCCCCACAAAATTGTCATTGTAATAGCTTATTTCTCTCACATGGCATGTGTATACCACAAATGACATCCCAAAATACATTCTGCTACTCCTCCTGAGTATTATGATATACCACGTGTGTGTGACTTTTTCACTGCCTGGTCACATACAGAGGCCCAACATTCATGGAGCACCATCAGGTGTTCTAGGAGCATAAATTACACATCACATTTCTCAACCACCTATTACACATTTGAAGGCCCTGGAGCACCAGGACAATGGAAACACCCACAAAATGACCCCATTTTGGAAAGCTAACACCCCAACGTATAATATATGAGGCATAATGAGTCTTTTGAATGGTTTATTTTTTTCCAGAAGTTTTTGGAAAATGTGGAAAAAAATGAAAACGCATTTTTTTTTTACACAAAGTTGTCCATTTATAAGATATTTCCAACACATAGCATTTAGATAGCAAAAATGACACCCCAAAATACATTCTGCTACCCCTCCTGAGTATTACGATACCACATGTGTGGGACTTTTTCACTGTCTGTCCACATACAGAGGCCCAACATGCATGGAGCACCATCAGGTGTTCTAGGAGCATAAATTACACATCACATTTCTCAACCACCTATTACACTTTTGAAGGCCCTGGAGCACCGGGACAATGGAAACACCCACAAAATGATCCCATTTTGGAAAGCTAACACCCCAACGTATAATCTATGAGGCATAATGAGTCTTTTGAATGGTTTATTTTTTTCCAGAAGTTTTTGGAAAATGTGGAAAAAAAATTAAAACGCATTTTTTTTTACACTAAGTTGTCCGTTTATAAGATATTTCCAACACATAGCATTTAGATAGCAAAAATGACACCCCAAAATACATTCTGCTACTCCTCCTGAGTATTACCATACCACATGTGTGGGACTTTTTCACTGCCTGGCCACATACAGAGGCCCAACATGCATGGAGCACCATCAGGTGTTCTAGGAGCATAAATTACACATCACATTTCTCAACCACCTATTACACTTTTGAAGGCCCGGGAGCACCGGGACAATGGAAACACCCACAAAATTACCCTATTTTGGAAAGCCAATACCCCAACGTATAATCTATGAGGCATAATGAGTCTTTTGAATGGTTTATTTTTTTCCAGAATTTTTTGGAAAATGTGGAAAAAAATGAAAACGCATTTTTTTTTACACAAAGTTGTCCGTTTATAAGATATTTCCAACACATAGCATTTAGATAGCAAAAATGACACCCCAAAATACATTCTGCTACTCCTCCTGAGTATTACGATACCACATGTGTGGGACTTTTTCACTTCCTGGCCACATACAGAGGCCCAACATGCATGGAGCACCATCAGTTGTTCTAGGAGCATAAATTACACATCACATTTCTCAACCACCTATTACACTTTTGAAGGCCCTGGAGCACCAGGACAATGGAAACACCCACAAAATGACCCCATTTTGGAAAGCTAACACCCCAACATATAATCTATGAGGCATAATGAGTCTTTTGAACGGTTCATTTTTTTCCAGAAGTTTTTGAAAAATGTGGAAAAAAAATGAAAACGCATTTTTTTTACACAAAGTTGTCCGTTTATAAGATATTTCCAACACATTTGGATAGCAAAAATGACACCCCAAAATACATTCTGCTACTCCTCCTGAGTATGGTGATACCACATGTGTGAGACTTATACACAGCCTGGCCACATACAGAGATCCAACATGCAAGGAACGCCATCAGGTGTTCCAGGGACACATAGCATGCACATACCAAGAATTACACCCCAAAATACATTATGCTGAGCAAAGCGTAAACAAAAGATTACCTGTGGTTGTAGTAGCGCAGTTGTATACAGGAGGATAGCATTGGTCCAGGCAGCAGGCAGGGACTTGGTCAGCAGCGGCGAACACAATTGTCCAGGCAGCAGGCAGGGTTACTGTCCATATAAAGTCCAGGGTCAGTGCAGGCAGAGATATTGTCCGCAGTGCCAAAAATATTGGTTCTGGTAGTAGGCAGGTCCATGTGGTGTGGTCAGTGCGACAGGCAGAGGCATGACGGCAGTAAGTCCTACAGGCAGAAGTAGGGCCTCGTTCAGGACAGAATGGGGACAGGGGTAGAGGCTTTTCCCACCCAAATCTCTTTGAAGCCTCCGAGTCTCCAGACCCTAATCTAGGATTGAGAAAACAAAAAAATAGTTTTCTTCATCCAGAAAAACAATTCTGGAGCCCCTCACATATGTGAGACCCCTGTGTTGAATCCCACTAGTCCAGTATCAGGGTACAAGATCAGTCCAAGAGGCAGGCAAAAATCATGGTCAAACAGTCCAAGGTCAGTTCCAGATCAAGCAGATGTATGTACAGAATCGTTAGGCAGAAGCATGGTCGAATAACAATCCAGGGTCAGTTTCAGGTCAGGCAGCGGTATGTGCAGAATCGTTAGGCAGAAGCATGGTCGAATAACAGTCCAGGGTCAGTTCCAGATCAGGCAGAGGTATGTACAGAATCGTTAGGCAGAAGCGTGGTCAAATAACAAGCCAGGGTCAGTTACAGAGGAGACAGTGGCATAAGGGGTGTGAGGATAAATTGCAGGAACGGAGGCTTACGTTTACCATACTTCACTAATAATTTAGTGAAGTATGGTAACGACGAAAACATTCACCTACGCAGAGGCCTGGTTCAGAAGGACATTGTGCACAATAATAAGATGTGTCTCTTCTGAATCCTGCTCTGGTACACACCTTACATTTTTTTTGCCGTCTTTGGCCTGTTGGTTTGGGAGGGATCTTATCGGGAAAGTGGCGTTCGGAGAGTCGACTTAGAACATCTGATTGGATACTTTCTGGGGGGCCGTTCGGGAATGTAAGGGCAGTGAAAACTTCTTCCTGGTAGCCAAGGAAGCGTTTGGGGTTTTGGGTGGAATTACGATAAATGACATATGAATTATAGATGGCCAAATGAAAAAAATAAATTGCGACTTTCTTATACCAATGGTATGTAGCAAGGTACGGTTCCAGCATCTGGTCATTCAAGTCGACTCCCCCCATAAACAAATTATGATCAAAGATGCATTTAGGTTTCTGTATGGGGCCATTTCTTCTGGGGATTTCCATGAAGGTATCATCGTGGATTGAAGATAACATGTACACATCTCTTTTGTCTCTCCACTTCACTGCCAAAATCTCGTTGTTTCTTAGACTTGCCGTTTCTCCTTTTCTCTATTTTTTATTGACCAGACTTTGAGGAAAGCCCTTCCGGTTCTTTTTAACGGTACCACATGCAGGCGTCTTCTTCCGATGAAGGTTGTGGAACAGGGGCAGAGATGTGTAGAAGTTATCTACATACAGGTGGTAGCCTTTCTCCAGTAGGGGGTATGTGAGGTCCCAAACAATTTTCCCGCTTGATCCCAAGTAGTCTGGGCAATTAGGGGGTTGCAGCTGGGTGTCCTTCCCTTCGTACACTTTGAAGGCATACAAGTAACCTGTGACTCGGTCACATAATTTGTATACCTTCACCCCATAGCGGACCCTTTTACTGGGAATATATTGTTTTATTTTAAGCCTGCCACTAAACTTAACAAGGGACTCGTCCACACATATGTTTTTGTCCGGTGTAAACAGCAGGGGGAATACTGCAGAAAAATCATTTAAAAGTGGCCGAATTTTGAAAAGTCTGTCATAGTTTGGGTCATTTCGGGGAGGGCACTGGGTATTGTCGTTGAAATGAAGAAACCTCAATATCATGAGGTATCTGTTTCTGGGCATTACCTTGGAGTATACTGGCATGTGTTGGAGGGAGTGGGTTGACCAATAGGACAGCAAAGTGTTTTTTTTTGTGAGTCCCATGTTAAATGTGAGCCCTAAAAAAACCTTCAACTCCTCCACCGTTAGGTCTCTCCACTCATAGGGACGGGCATAGTAGGACGTTGGATTATTCGAAATGAATTGCTGTGCATAAAGGTTGCACTGGGCCACAATACTTGACAGCATGCCCTCTGTAAAAAATAAATTAAAAAAATCTATTGGGGAAAAATTCTCCGTGTTCACCTGGACTCCTGGCTGGGCAGTGAAAGGGGGAATGTTGGCTTCTCCTGAATTAGGAGGAAGCCACAAGGGGTTTTGCAGGGCATAGGGAAGGCTGGCTTGGGTCCTTGGCCTTTCTTGCCGAGGCACTGCGATGCTGGTGGATGGGACTGCCGTACTGGTGGATGGGACTGCCGTGCTGGTGGATGGGACTGCCGTGCTGGTGGATGGGACTGCCGTGCTGGTAGATGGGACTGCGGTGCTGGTAGATGCTACTGCCTCCCCACCAGAACGCCTTCGTTTGGCGGGCCAAATCTCTTCCTCCTCTGTGTCACTCAGTGTTCCACTACTGGGGACTGGCTCATAATATATGTCCGACTCAGAATCGGAGTCGGAAAGGGAATCCGAAAAAGAGAGCTCCCCGTTGCTCTCGTCGGCCCGGGACAGTATTTGGTATGCCTCCTCGGCGGAAAAGCTTCTTTTGGCCATGGTTGCTAAGCCTGCACTGATGGGCACTGATGAGGTGGCACTGATGAGCACAGATGGGCACTGAGGTGGAACAGATGTGCACTGATGAGGTGGAACAGATGTGCAGATGTGCACTGATGAGGTGGCACTGGTGTGCACTGATGAGGTGGCACAGGTGGGCACTGATGAGGCGGCACAGGTGGGCACTGATGAGGCGGCACAGGTGGGCACTGATGAGGTGGAACAGATGTGCACTGATGAGGTGGAACAGATGTGCACTGATGAGGTGGAACAGATGTGCAGATGTGCACTGATGAGGTGGCACTGGTGTGCACTGATGAGGTGGCACTGGTGGGCACTGATGAGGCGGCACTGGTGGGCACTGATGAGGCGGCACAGGTGGGCACTGATGAGGTGGAACAGATGTGCACTAATGAGGTAGAACAGATGTGCAGATGTGCACTGATGAGGTGGCACAGGTGGGCAATGATGAGGTGGCACAGGTGGGCACTGATGAGGCGGCACAGGTGGGCACTGATGAAGCGGCACAGGTGGGCACTGATGAGGTGGAACAGATGTGCACTGATGAGGTGGCACAGCTGGGCACTGATGGGGCGGCACAGATGGAGCGGCACAGATGGGGCGGCACAGATGGAGCGGCACAGATGGGGCGGCACAGGTGGAGCAGCACAGATGGGCACTGATGAGGTGGCACACATGTGCACTGATTGCACAGATGTGCACCGAGGCAGCACAGATGGGCACTGATTGGCACAGGTGGGCACTGATGAGGTGGCACAGGTGGGCACTGATGAGGTGGCACAGGTGGGCACTGATTGTGCAGATGTGCAGCTGGACACTGATCACCACTGGGCAGACAGGTGGGCAGCGATTGGCACAGGTGGGCACCGATTGGCACAGGTGGGCACCAATTGGCACAGGTGGGCACAGGTGGGCACCGATTGGCACTGTACTGATGGTGCACTGTACTGATGGGGCACTGTAATGATGGGCACTGTAATGATGGGCACTGTGGGCACTGTAGGCACAGTAAAAACGCACAGTAAACTCACAGTAAACTCACAGATCTCTCTCTCTCCTCACATGCTGTCTCTGTGTGAGGAGAGAGAGCCGGCAATGAGAGATGATCTCAATTGTTTACATTTCAGATCATCTCTCATTGGAGGCAGCGATCGCGCTGTAAACGGCTGCTGTGATTGGCCGTTTACAGCGATCTGTTATTGGCTGTGTCCAAGGGACACGGCCAACACAGAATCTCCCCGTTGCACGCTCGTGAGCGCGCACGGGGAGCGAGGAAAGGGGAGGCCGTCATATGACGGCCTCCCGGGAATTGACATCCACGCTGAAGCCATCATTCGGCTACGGCCGGATGTCAAGCGGTTAAACTTCAATCCACACATAACCCCCTCCTTTCCTTCATTAGGAACCCTGCTTTTTTATCCTGCCTGGAAATTTCCAATGTCATTTATAGCCTGGTCTTCTAAAAATTTAGTTCGTTTTCATGATTTAGTCTCCATTAATTCTATTCATACTTTCCCTACTCTCTGTGATATCTATAAGCTCCCCAACACTGAGCTTTTCCTTTATTTACAAATCAAAAATTTCTATATACCCTTCATTAAGACGGGATCAATACTTAATCAATTGTCGCAATTCGAAAGAATTTGTAAAAGTGACCCTCATACCAGAGGACTGATTTCACTTTTATATAAACAACTTAACTCATTATCTACTGACACTTTACCTTCTTACGCTATTAAATGGTCACTAGATATGAACAGAACATTTAGTACAGACGAATGGCGCAGTATCTGGTTAGCCACTAAAAACTCCTCTCCAAATTGTTTCGCATTGGAAACCAATTTTAAAGTCCTGGCACGTTGGTATTTGGTACCAGCTAGAATAGCTAAATTTGTCCCCTCTTATCCAGAATATTGTTTTCGAGGTTGCACATCACCAGGTACCCACTTTAACAACAATTTCCCGATTGTTCAAATCTTCTGAAAAAATTTTTATGATATGGCCTCTAAAGCCTTGGAAACCTTGATATCTCCTGACCCGGCCCTGGCACTTCTAAATCTTAAGCCTCCGGGTCTCACCCGGATTCAATTTCAATTAATAGTATATCACACAACTGCTGCCAAATAAACTATAGCTAAAGCATGGAAAACTCAAACGCTAGTTGTGGCTGAAGCTAAACATCGAATGAATAAGGCTCTTATCTTTCACAAAATGTCATCTATTGAAGATAATAATATCAAAAAATATCACAAGATTTGGCAATCATGGGTTAAACACCATCTATCTACAGACTTTGATCTAACATTGTTGATGCCTTATTGATAATTATTGATGTTTCTTACATCTTTCTGTTAATATTTTTTATTATAGGTGCCCCCGGGGCTGGGGTCAGACCATCACCACGAGAAACTTTTCTTTCTCTTTCTCTCTCTTTCTTCTTTTCTATTTTATCTTCTTCTTCTCTTCCTTTTCTTCTTTCTATTTATTTTTCTTATATAATATATGAACATGGGATTTTGATTTATTCCTTTTACTCATGTATACAACTTGTCTTAGTTACGTCTACCCTACTGACTTCTCATTCATTATAGCTTCCCTATGACGTTTAAGTAGGGCAATTGAGTATCATAGGGTTTCCTATATGACCCCGGCATACCTTATAAAACACACTTTTCTTTCTCTTTTTGATAAACTCTATTTTATTTCTTAAAAATGCGCCCACCCTTTCACAGTTTGAACCCATTAGGGGTGGATGGGTGGTGAGGAGCTATGCTTTATTTTTATTTATTTATGTATTTATTTATTATCTGTGAAAGAATGAAGATTAATTTGGGGATATTTTATTTGTATTTATTTTTTTTTCTCAAGTTAAACTAATATCTTTTTTTTGTACAATAATTGCTGTATATCCTATTCTTATTTTTATGCTCAAAAGTGATTACATTTATGAATATCTGATTCTATTATCGTGAATCTCCCATGTCTGCAATTTTCTCTTTCTTTTTCTTGATATCATATGTCTTTTCTTATGTAAGCTTCAATAAAAATATTGAACAAGAAAAAAAATTTGTGTGAACATGCGAACACCATTAAAGTCTATGGGATGTGAAAAATCAAAAGTGCACAGTTTAAAGGCTTATATGCAAGTTATTGCCATAAAAAGTGTTTGGAGACCTGGGTCCTGCCCCAGGGGACATGTATCAATGCAAAAAAAGTTTTAAAAATGGAAGTTTTTTCGGGAGCAGTGATTTTAATAATGCTTAAAGTGAAACAATACAAATGAAATATTCCTTTATATATTGTGTCGGGGGGATCTCCTTAGTCTGTCTGTAAAGTAGCGCATCTTTCCCATGTTTATAACAGTACCACAACAAAATGACATTTCTAAAGGAAAAATGTCATTTAAAACTGCTCATGGCTGTAATGTATTGTCAGGTCACGGCAATATAGTTAAAAATAATTAATAAAAAAGGGCATGGGTCCTTTGGGTCTGATAGGAATATTAAGGGGAACCCCGCGCCAAAAATATCCAAAAAAATGGCATGGATGCCCCCCCCCCCAAATTCATAACAGGCCCTTCAGGTCTGGTATGGATCTTAAGGGGAACCCCACACAAAGTATAAAAAAAAATGTTGTGGGGGTCCCCAAGACCCCCAGACACTATATACTCTGAACACCAGTATATATACTATACGGCCTGCCCTATATACTCTGCAGAAAAATTGGGCCTTAGGTGTTGGTGATGCCAGAACACTGTAACCCCTCACAGTTACTCTTGTTGGGTGCAAGAACGGTCCCTGCTGTTAAATATTATATCAAAAATTGAAATTACATGGTCCTGTTAAAGAGGGTTAGAAAAATTGGGCCTTTGGTTTTGATGGTACCAGAACACTGTAAGCCCCACAGTTACTCTTGTTTGGCACAGGAACGGGCCCTGCATTGAAATATTATATCAAAAATTGTAATTACATACCCCTGTTAAAGAGGGTTAGAAAAATTGGGCCATTTTTGGTTGTGCCAAAACAATGTAAGCCCTCACAGTTACTCTTGTTGGGCACAGGAACGGGCTCTGCGTTGAATTATTATATCAAAAATTGTAATTACATGCCCCTGTTAAACAGGGTTAGAAAAATTGATCCTTTGGTTTTGGTGGTGCCAGAACACTGTAAGCTCTCAAAGTTACACTTGAACGGGCCCTGCGTTAAAATATTATATCAAAAATTGTAATTACATGCCCCTGTTAAACAGGGGCAGAAAAATTGGGCCTTGGGTGGTGGTGGTGGTGCCCTAAACCAAAAATATTGTTGGAAGCTAGCATCTTCAAGATTGAGGAGGAATAGGATAGTCAGCATAGGCAGTCTTCAAGGGATCCCAGATCCATAGCAAATTCAATCAGTTACATCAGCATCAGGTGCTTAATAGCTGCTGATCCAAGACTGATTCATTTTTATGAATTTGAGCCTATCCACAGAGTCTGTGGACAGGCGCACTCTTTGATCCATTACTAACCCTTCAACAGCACCGAATGTGTGTTCAGAAAGGACGCTGGATACAGGACAGGCCAGTAGCTCAATTGCATATTGAGCAAGTTCTGGCTAGTGGTCCATCCTCAAGACCCATTAACCCAGTGGATGCTCTGTTGGAAAGGTCTGAGTCCTCTGAGTCACTAAGGATCACATTATCCGTAACTATCTCCTCCCAGCCACGTACAACTCTTTGGGTTTCTGGGGACTGAAAACCATCCCTTGAAGACTGCTGCTGAATGATATCCTCTACATTCATACTGACACAATCCTCCTCCTCCTATTCTTCCTGTGTGTTTGGTGGGCCCGCAGGAATGCTATCTGGATAAAGGGGGACTTGAGAGGAAAGGAAGTCCTCCTCGTGCTGTTCTGCCTCAAGTGCCCTTTCCATGATTCCAGGAAGCATGTGCTCCAGCAGGAAGACTAGAGGGACAGTGTCACTGATGCATACATTGTCGCTGCTCACCATCCTTGTGGCCTCCTCAAATGGTGACAGGACTGTTTATGCATCCTTGATCAGTAGCTGGCGTGGCGAAAAGAAGCCAAGCTCCCCTGACCCTGTCCTGGCGCCATACTCACACAGGTACTCATTGATGGCTCTCTGCTGTGTATGCAGCAGCTGCAGCATTGCCAACGTTGAGTTCCACCTGGTGGGCGTGTCACAAATGAGGCAGTTAGTGGGCAGGTTGCATTCCCTTTGAATGTCAGCCAGCCAAGCATTGGCATTGTATGACAGGCGAAAATGACCACAGAGTTTTCTTGCCTGCCTCAGGAGATCTTGTAAGCCTGGGTACTTGGTCAAGAACCGCTGCACTACCAAATTCAGGACGTGTGCCAGACATGGAACATGGGTCAAGTGTCCCTGTCGGAAGAAGAGGAGAGGGTGGAGGAGAGAGCTGTGGCAGAATCACCACTAGCATTTTGGAGGCGTGGTGGTGGAAAAAGCTCCAACAACACTGAACCCTGTCCTGCATCCTTCCCAGCTGCCAGTAGAGTTACCCAGTGCACCGTGAAGGAAATGTAAAGTCCCTGCCCATGCCTGCTGGACCATGAGTCAGCGGTAATATGAAAGTTTCTGCTGACCGCTCTGTCCAACGAGGCCAAAACATTGCCTTCCATATGCCGGTAGATTGCCAGAATGGCCTTCCGTGAAAAGAAATGGCATTTTGGAACCTGCCACTGAGGTACAGCACATACCACAAATTCACGAAAGGGGGAAGAGTCTACTAGCTGAAAAGGCAGCAGTTGCAGTGCTAGCAATTTGGCCAAGCTAGCATTTAGACGCTGACCATGTGGATGGCTCGGACCGATTTTTTTTTTACGGTTCAGCAACTGGCAATTTTCCTGCTAAAATCAATTGGTGGTGTACTGCTAGCAGAGTGGCTGCAAGTACTTGGGACACCTATTGCTATACCTTCATTGCTCTCAGTGCAGGTTTTTGAGAGGACTGGAGGTATAGTAGGGTTGGAGATCCCAGATGAGGAGCAAGGAGAAGTCCACCTTTTTCTATGATGTGGGTCTTTCAAGTGCTGTTGCCAATGGTCTGAATGGCAGGTTGTCATATGTCTGGTCAAAGAAGTGGTGCCCAAGCAGCTGCTGTTCTTGCCACGCTTGATCAGCTTCAGACATAGGTTGCAAACAGCAACAGTGCGATCTGCTGCACGTGTCGAAAAAGGCCCACATCAAGGAACTTTTAAAAGTCAGCGGGGAGTCAGCAGCTCCCTGCACCTGCGGAGCTCTGTGTTGTGATGCAATAGAGTGGCTGCCCTTAAGCTGCCCCTAGAGGACATCCTGCCTCATTGGAGTTGTGCCTCCACCTCCTCCTCTCTTCTATCAGGCACCCAAGTACAGTCAGTGACCTCATCATCCCCTCCCTCCTCGTCACTGGAGCAAACTTGGCAGTATTTAAAAGGCAAAAGTTAAAAGGGAAATCCACGCAACGGAATTAAGCGAAAGACAAAATGTTGGACTGCTGCCCTCACACACACAATCTCCACCGAAGTGGAGTGAGCGAATGGATAAAAGTAAAAATAAGGGGTGAGTGTGGCGCCATCCTAAAATACTATTACTAAAGGCAAACCTTCCCAATAATTGACTGTAAAAACGAAAAAGGTATTAAAGTGACTTGTGCTATAATTCATAGAAAAAAAATTAAAGTGACTTGTGCTATAATTCATAGAAAAAAAAGAAAAAATAAGTAGTATATAAATAAAATAAACAGGATAAAATATATAACACGTGACATGCAACTTGTGATAATGATATCATAAACCTTTAAAAATGATATTATGTGATCACACATAAGTAATATAATAGGTGATTATTGAACAGTCTATACGAATGGTGTTGTTGTGATCACTTTATAATAAATATGCTGGATAAACCAGCCGTGATATGTGCTCAGTGCACTGTGAGTGAAAACCAACAGTCTCTATGAAATTTCCTGGTGTATCCCTTTAAACCAAGGCAGGTGTATTCCACTTGTGTCTGCTGCTATGTTGTGGTAACCGAGTGCCTGTGTCTCGCGCTGTGATCGTGCAGACACTCACCAGCTTTATGACCCCTACAGGGGTAACGTGCGGTCACAGTGTGTGCCACTGTGCGGCAGTGCTTGGCAGGATCAGGTTCGGGATGTCATTTGAACATGAAGGAGAGAGGAGAATTCCATAGTGTAAAACCATTAACAGTTTTATTTAGGTCAAATGACAAGTGGTACTCACATTATAGTGGTTTCAAATAAGCAGTAAATAATCCACAAAACGTCAGCTACGAGGAGATGGTGCAAGGCGTCGCAATAGGCCACGCCCTACGTGCGTTTCGTCAGAGGATGTCTACGGGAGCGTGACCCTTGCGTCATCTCCCCTCCCTTTTATACTGTGCGGTATGTGATGTGCTTGCGTTCCAGCGGCCATATTGTCTATATGTGTTTGTGTTCCACACTGCTCGAGTGGCCATATTCTCTGGGATATTGCAGACTGGAGACCGCGGCCATTTTCCCTGTGATTTTAACACCATGGAACGGACGAAATATAGATAGACCGAAGCCCGCATCGATCTATCCAAGCCAAAACTTCATACCAAAGGGCTGCAAAGTGACACCACACGGGCATATAAGCCATTTTGTGTTTGTGTCACCAGTAATCGAATCAAATTGAATGTGTTATCTTGTGTTTATGCCTATTTTTACCGCACAGTATATCTAGTTACATTTAGTTGTCTGACGGTACAGTAAAACACTGCCATTACTACAGCCTTATATGTTTAATACAATTATGTTGAAACATTTATGTTAAAAGGTATATATTTAATAAAAATTTTAAAAATATGTTACGAATAATAAATGTAAAACTTTTAGGTATAGACAACAGAAATAGAATTTAGTGGAGATAAAAAATTTATAAAAAGTATAAAAATAAAAATAAGAATAAGAATGAAAATGAAATTAGGTTAAAAAAGGAAATTTGGTTAAAAAAGGGGGGTGGACTAGAGGGTGTATAAACCTTTCATATGGGGGTCGATATTATTAAATCTGTATTCTAGGAACCAAGAGGGTTAAACGAGGGGGAATATTGTGCGAGAAAATTCTATATTAAACGAATTGTATTTGCCTTCATGGGGTCCTGCATTTTATAGTTTGTATGTTAAAGCGGGGTTCCACCCAAATTTTGAACAATATCTGTATGTATTCTCTTCCTTGCCTAGATGCTGACATGCCGTTTAAAAAAATTTAAATCGCCGTAATTACCCTTTATTTTTCTATTCTTCCTTGCACTTCCTGGTTCTCCTCCCGTGGGAGTAGGCGTGTTTCTAGCCTCTCCCAGACTCCTGGGAGCTAGTCTCAGGCTTCCCAGGATGCCACTGAGCATGTGCGGGAACGAGCGGTGAATGCTGGGAGCACAGCATTCACCACATCCAGGAAATAAATGCTTGGGGGCTTCAAATGCCCACAATGAAGATGGAAACCACCTGCAGTGAATAATATAAGTTATTCTTTCTGACGAAATCTGACACAGGCGGACATATTACACACAATATGTGAGTATGTAATGCTGAGAAGAAAAGTTTGTGAATGAACTAAAAAAAAAAAAAACGATAAATAGGTGGACCCCCGCTTTAATACTCTAACAATTACAGAAAGGATAAAAGGAAGGCCATATGTTAAAAACCTCTATAGTATGCATGGGGAAGAAAGGAAGTATATTTCCAGTCTGGTAATGCATGTGAGCGCATGCAGATGCATGCTGGTTTTCAATATTTTTAAATATTGTACATGAAAAATATGGGGGAAATAATATGCTTATTTTAGTAGTTGGTAAGGAAACAGTTAAGGTCAACATCTATATTCATTCCCGATGGTTGGAGTGTATCCAGCTGGAAAATCCATCTAGTTTCGTTTTGTGACACTTTTACTTTTTTATTTTCACCCCTCCAGTGTCCCTTGATTTTATCAATGCCATAAAAAATCATACCCTTGGGGTCTCTGTTGTGGTGTTCTCTAAAGTGGCTGGATACACTATGTTTTTTAAAACTGTTCTTTATGTTTGTGATGTGTTCCCTAATTCTTATATGTAGTTTCCTAGTAGTACGTCCCACGTACTGTTTACGACACGGGCATTCTAATACATAAGTGACGTGCGTATTATTGCACGTTATTAGGTCCCTAATTGTGTATTCTTTTCCGTTTGCTGTTGACTTAAACTTAGTTGTTTTCTTGTTTGTTTTTTTGCTCACTCTGCAAGGCAGACATTTCCCACATTTATAAAAGCCTTGTAGGTTGTTGCCTATTTTAATTTGTTTCGGAGGATCAAGTGCGTTATGTACTAGTTTGTTTCTAAGGGTTGAGGCCTTTCTATAAATAAAGATGGGTTTCCTTGGTAGTACTGATTTTAAAACTTGATCAGATTGTAAAATGGGCCAATGTTTTTTAACAATAGATTCCATAGTTCTATATTGTCTGTTATATCCTGTCAGAAAGGCAAAGCCCAGTTGTTTATTTTTTTCTTTTTTTGGGGGATTCTGTGTGCCTTCCATTAGCCTATTTCTGTCCATATTTTTTATTTTTTCTTTCAGTAGTATAAGGTCCTTCCTTTTATATCCTTTGTCCACAAACCGCTTGATTAGGATATCTGTTTGCTCTTCAAAGTCGGTTATGTTACTGCAATTTCTGCGTATTCACATAAATTGTCCCTTTGGGATATTCCCAATCCACTTTGGGTGATGGCATCTACTAGTGGGAATGTAACCATTCCTGTCTGTGCCTTGCGTTTTTGTGCTAAGGTGTACAAGAAAAAAAGAGAGGGGCAAGTGGGACTTTAAATGAAGCATGTCAATTGAAAGTATAATAATGAATACATGTGAGTAGGTAAAATTATTGGATTTAATTAATAGTCAAGTCCATGATTTTTGATGCATACAGTACCAATAAAGTAGTATAAATACAGACATAATCGCATGAATTGATATAAACGCATATTTAGCAGTAACAATCAAGGAAACTCAGTAGTGTAAACAAATCAATGGACATACATATATGCAATTCATAACAGAAGTACATGAATTAAAATCGCCAATCAAAATCACAAAATCGCATGAAATGAGAAAACTCAATAAAAAATTGATAAATGTCAGGGATATGATTTAGGCTTGATAGGGCATCCTTAGTTTGCGAACCCGACGCGTTTCTTGGCTTCTTGCCAGTCATCAGGGGTGGGATGCATAATTTAACTGAGGAAAACAAAAGAATATCATAAATATTGATACATGTGGAACCTCCGGCCAATAGAGAAAATCGTATCAGAAATGTCCAAATTGTCTACTTTGAACGGAAAAGCTACTTACAAAAATAGCCCAAAAGTCAAGAGGGGTCACCAGCAATGGGATCTGTTAGGGTGTGAGATATAACCGTCTCAACCGGGGTTGAGGCAGGGCACCGACCATCCTTCCAAAGTAATTGGAGGGTGGGCCAGGAGAGACCACAGCCGACTGATTCCTGAGCCCTCAGTATATTGGTCAATGAGTTGTAAATGGGAAAATCTGCAGAAAATTGAAAAAAATATGGTGTGTCAAGGGAAGTAAAACTAGAGTAGAAAGTGTTGGATGAATGAAATGACTGAAAGAAATATGTGCTTAGTGCATATAAAAAAAAAAAAGTAAATGTGTAAAAAATAGGGTAATAAGGGGAAATGAAATGGATGCATGAAAGTGCACATGAAAAAGGATAGGTAAAGAAACTCATAGGGAATGTGTGAAGATAGAGGATGTCCTGCACTGGGTAAATAGGTGAGAGGATGGGAATATGTGTACTGTAAGCAGAAAAAAAGATGTAAAAAATATATATTAATTACCCATGTGTTGAATAGTGGCTGCTTAACAGAGCGGTCCTTTCCCAGTGAAGCACAGTGAGGGAGTGAACCGTCAGTCTGTCGGTCCCAGCTGATATACTCTGGCCCTGGGCGGGTCCCTGCCAGCGTCATGCATGACGTCATTGGTAGCTGAGAGATGAGAGAGCAATCACAGCTGAGAGTAACTCAGTGGATGTCTACTCATCACAGCTGTAGGCGTCAGATGGAGAAAAAACAAAACCCGGCTCACACCTTGCGGCGTCAATTGATGCCACTTGGGGGGCCATTTTGTGCATGGCGCCGATGCGTTGAGATCGGGCCCCAACCGCCCCGGAATGCATGAGGGGAGGTGGGGAGGGAGCTGAGCGCATCGCAACCCCGGACAAAGAGACTGCAAAATATCAAAACACTTCAGCCCATGTGCTGGATTTAAATCAATAAGTGGATTCCAGGGAATAAAAACCCTGGAGTTGGTACAAAATAGTTCTCAATAGACTCAAGGGAACACATGTAAAAATATGTTATGTAGTCACAGATTGTTACTCTGTTGGAAAATAAGTAACGGATTTGGGATAAAGATACAAAAAAATATATTTAAACTAAGGATAACAAAAATAATGATAGTGCGATTTGGTCACCGAGGGAGCGGGTGTCTTCCACCCAAATATATATATATATAAACAAAAGAAAGTGACCAGTCGCATGAACTAAATATCAATGGCATGCTTCCATCCCGGGTTCATATATACAAGAAAAAAAGAGAGGGGCAAGTGGGACTTTAAATGAAGCATGTCAATTGAAAGTATAATAATGAATACATGTGAGTAGGTAAAATTATTGGATTTAATTAATAGTCAAGTCCATGATTTTTGATGCATACAGTACCAATAAAGTAGTATAAATACAGACATAATCGCATGAATTGATATAAACGCATATTTAGCAGTAACAATCAAGGAAACTCAGTAGTGTAAACAAATCAATGGACATACATATATGCAATTCATAACAGAAGTACATGAATTAAAATCGCCAATCAAAATCACAAAATCGCATGAAATGAGAAAACTCAATAAAAAATTGATAAATGTCAGGGATATGATTTAGGCTTGATAGGGCATCCTTAGTTTGCGAACCCGACGCGTTTCTTGGCTTCTTGCCAGTCATCAGGGGTGGGATGCATAATTTAACTGAGGAAAACAAAAGAATATCATAAATATTGATACATGTGGAACCTCCGGCCAATAGAGAAAATCGTATCAGAAATGTCCAAATTGTCTACTTTGAACGGAAAAGCTACTTACAAAAATAGCCCAAAAGTCAAGAGGGGTCACCAGCAATGGGATCTGTTAGGGTGTGAGATATAACCGTCTCAACCGGGGTTGAGGCAGGGCACCGACCATCCTTCCAAAGTAATTGGAGGGTGGGCCAGGAGAGACCACAGCCGACTGATTCCTGAGCCCTCAGTATATTGGTCAATGAGTTGTAAATGGGAAAATCTGCAGAAAATTGAAAAAAATATGGTGTGTCAAGGGAAGTAAAACTAGAGTAGAAAGTGTTGGATGAATGAAATGACTGAAAGAAATATGTGCTTAGTGCATATAAAAAAAAAAAAAGTAAATGTGTAAAAAATAGGGTAATAAGGGGAAATGAAATGGATGCATGAAAGTGCACATGAAAAAGGATAGGTAAAGAAACCCATAGGGAATGTGTGAAGATAGAGGATGTCCTGCACTGGGTAAATAGGTGAGAGGATGGGAATATGTGTACTGTAAGCAGAAAAAAAGATGTAAAAAATATATATTAATTACCCATGTGTTGAATAGTGGCTGCTTAACAGAGCGGTCCTTTCCCAGTGAAGCACAGTGAGGGAGTGAACCGTCAGTCTGTCGGTCCCAGCTGATATACTCTGGCCCTGGGCGGGTCCCTGCCAGCGTCATGCATGACGTCATTGGTAGCTGAGAGATGAGAGAGCAATCACAGCTGAGAGTAACTCAGTGGATGTCTACTCATCACAGCTGTAGGCGTCAGATGGAGAAAAAACAAAACCCGGCTCACACCTTGCGGCGTCAATTGATGCCACTTGGGGGGCCATTTTGTGCATGGCGCCGATGCGTTGAGATCGGGCCCCAACCGCCCCGGAATGCATGAGGGGAGGTGGGGAGGGAGCTGAGCGCATCGCAACCCCGGACAAAGAGACTGCAAAATATCAAAACACTTCAGCCCATGTGCTGGATTTAAATCAATAAGTGGATTCCAGGGAATAAAAACCCTGGAGTTGGTACAAAATAGTTCTCAATAGACTCAAGGGAACACATGTAAAAATATGTTATGTAGTCACAGATTGTTACTCTGTTGGAAAATAAGTAACGGATTTGGGATAAAGATACAAAAAAATATATTTAAACTAAGGATAACAAAAATAATGATAGTGCGATTTGGTCACCGAGGGAGCGGGTGTCTTCCACCCAAATATATATATATATAAACAAAAGAAAGTGACCAGTCGCATGAACTAAATATCAATGGCATGCTTCCATCCCGGGTTCATATATACAAGAAAAAAAGAGAGGGGCAAGTGGGACTTTAAATGAAGCATGTCAATTGAAAGTATAATAATGAATACATGTGAGTAGGTAAAATTATTGGATTTAATTAATAGTCAAGTCCATGATTTTTGATGCATACAGTACCAATAAAGTAGTATAAATACAGACATAATCGCATGAATTGATATAAACGCATATTTAGCAGTAACAATCAAGGAAACTCAGTAGTGTAAACAAATCAATGGACATACATATATGCAATTCATAACAGAAGTACATGAATTAAAATCGCCAATCAAAATCACAAAATCGCATGAAATGAGAAAACTCAATAAAAAATTGATAAATGTCAGGGATATGATTTAGGCTTGATAGGGCATCCTTAGTTTGCGAACCCGACGCGTTTCTTGGCTTCTTGCCAGTCATCAGGGGTGGGATGCATAATTTAACTGAGGAAAACAAAAGAATATCATAAATATTGATACATGTGGAACCTCCGGCCAATAGAGAAAATCGTATCAGAAATGTCCAAATTGTCTACTTTGAACGGAAAAGCTACTTACAAAAATAGCCCAAAACTCAAGAGGGGTCACCAGCAATGGGATCTGTTAGGGTGTGAGATATAACCGTCTCAACCGGGGTTGAGGCAGGGCACCGACCATCCTTCCAAAGTAATTGGAGGGTGGGCCAGGAGAGACCACAGCCGACTGATTCCTGAGCCCTCAGTATATTGGTCAATGAGTTGTAAATGGGAAAATCTGCAGAAAATTGAAAAAAATATGGTGTGTCAAGGGAAGTAAAACTAGAGTAGAAAGTGTTGGATGAATGAAATGACTGAAAGAAATATGTGCTTAGTGCATATAAAAAAAAAAAAAAGGAAGGCCATATGTTAAAAACCTCTATAGTATGCATGGGGAAGAAAGGAAGTATATTTCCAGTCTGGTAATGCATGTGAGCGCATGCAGATGCATGCTGGTTTTCAATATTTTTAAATATTGTACATGAAAAATATGGGGGAAATAATATGCTTATTTTAGTAGTTGGTAAGGAAACAGTTAAGGTCAACATCTATATTCATTCCCGATGGTTGGAGTGTATCCAGCTGGAAAATCCATCTAGTTTCGTTTTGTGACACTTTTACTTTTTTATTTTCACCCCTCCAGTGTCCCTTGATTTTATCAATGCCATAAAAAATCATACCCTTGGGGTCTCTGTTGTGGTGTTCTCTAAAGTGGCTGGATACACTATGTTTTTTAAAACTGTTCTTTATGTTTGTGATGTGTTCCCTAATTCTTATATGTAGTTTCCTAGTAGTACGTCCCACGTACTGTTTACGACACGGGCATTCTAATACATAAGTGACGTGCGTATTATTGCACGTTATTAGGTCCCTAATTGTGTATTCTTTTCCGTTTGCTGTTGACTTAAACTTAGTTGTTTTCTTGTTTGTTTTTTTGCTCACTCTGCAAGGCAGACATTTCCCACATTTATAAAAGCCTTGTAGGTTGTTGCCTATTTTAATTTGTTTCGGAGGATCAAGTGCGTTATGTACTAGTTTGTTTCTAAGGGTTGAGGCCTTTCTATAAATAAAGATGGGTTTCCTTGGTAGTACTGATTTTAAAACTTGATCAGATTGTAAAATGGGCCAATGTTTTTTAACAATAGATTCCATAGTTCTATATTGTCTGTTATATCCTGTCAGAAAGGCAAAGCCCAGTTGTTTATTTTTTTCTTTTTTTGGGGGATTCTGTGTGCCTTCCATTAGCCTATTTCTGTCCATATTTTTTATTTTTTCTTTCAGTAGTATAAGGTCCTTCCTTTTATATCCTTTGTCCACAAACCGCTTGATTAGGATATCTGTTTGCTCTTCAAAGTCGGTTATGTTACTGCAATTTCTGCGTATTCACATAAATTGTCCCTTTGGGATATTCCCAATCCACTTTGGGTGATGGCATCTACTAGTGGGAATGTAACCATTCCTGTCTGTGCCTTTAAAGTGCGTTTTTGTGCTAAGGTGTCCGTTTTCTTTGTATATCTGGAGGTCAAGGTAATTGATGTTCTGTCTACTCCAATTCCCGGAGAAAGATAGACCATAGATGTTGTGGTTTAATTCGTCAAAGAATACTTGTAACTCTTCCTCAGTGCCTCCCCAGATTATTACGATATCATCTATATACCGTCGATATAATTTCAAATGGGATCTGTTGGTGCTGTAGATTTGTTCTTCTTCCCATTTGTTAAGGAGCAGGTTGGCTACGCTCGGGGCATACTTAGCCCCCATAGCTACCCCTTTCACTTGGGTATAGAAGTCTCCCTTATGCCAGAAATAATTGTGGCTCATGGCTAGCTTCAACCCTTCCAATAAGTATTTTATTTGCTCCTCTTTCAAATCTGTTTGTTGGTTTAATGCCCATTCTACTCCACTAAGGCCATCTGCTTGTACAATATTGGTGTATAATGAGTTGATGTCAATCGTCACAAGTATATCTTCTTCTTTGATGTTGAAGTTTTTTAACTCAGTAATCAACTGTTTACTGTCTTTTAGATAGGATTTACCTCTAACCACCAGTGGCTGTAGATATCCATCTAGATAGGCCCCAACCTTGGCAGTATACTTGGCAGTATGCTGCAGCTGGGGGAACATGACTGCCAGTTTCTTGTCCTTCTGTGGCACTCCCTCTCTCAAGGCTCACGTTACTCCCTTCCTCAACCTGTGAACCAGCATCGGAGCCTTCAAAGCACTGCACATCCTCCAGCAGCATATAACCGACACTGTGGTCGAATATTTCTGGGGACTCCTCTGTGCTGCATGTTGTGGCTTAATAACATGGCCAGCAGCAGAAAAAAAGGACAAGCATTCCCCAGGGCCACCTGCAGAGGATGCACCATGTCCACGACTACCACTCTTGACTGTAGACACAGAGA
Organism: Aquarana catesbeiana; assembly: GCF_042186555.1. Taxonomy (NCBI): domain Eukaryota; kingdom Metazoa; phylum Chordata; class Amphibia; order Anura; family Ranidae; genus Aquarana; species Aquarana catesbeiana. The sequence continues at coordinate 408,896,767 of NC_133325.1, forward strand.
CTGCTACCCCTCTTTTAGTGGTGAGCGTCTGCCTCTCCTTGGTGGCCTTCCGGACATGATGTATTTTTTTGTTTTGCAACACCACACTACATTGTATTATATACTGTGTACACCGCCTGAAGTGTATTGGAAACTATACACCATCGAATGCACTGTATATATATAGGCTACACTGAATGCAGAGTATATATATCTATATATATCTATATATAGATATCTATATCTACCTATCTATATATATATATATATATCTATATATATACTAGACTGTATATATATATATTAATACACAGCCTGAAGTGTATTAGAAACAGTACACCACCGAATGAACTGTAGATATAGGCTACACTGTAAACAGAATATATATATATATATATATATATATATATATATATATATATATATATATATATATATATATATATATATATATATATATATATATATATATATATATATATATATATATATAACGGACTGTATATATATATCTATATCTATATAGATATATATAGATATATATCTATATAGATATATATAGGTATATATCTATATATATATCTATATAGATATATATCTATATAGATATAGATAGATATATATCTATATCTATCTATATAGATATAGATATATATCTATCTATATCTATATAGATATATAGATATATATATATATATTAAAAAACTGTCTGCACTGACCACTGACTGAATATAGAGTAAACACTAAATATAAAGTCTATGCTAAATGCACAGAGTATATATATATATATATATATATATATATATATATATATATATACAGTCAGGTCCATAAATATTGGGACATCGACACAATTCTAATCTTTTTGGCTCTATACACCACCAAAATGGATTTGAAATTAAACTAATAAGATATGCTTTAACTGCAGACTTTCAGCTTTAATTTGAGGGTATTTACATCCAAATCAGGTGAACGGTGTAGGAATTACAACAGTTTGTATATGTGCCTCCCACTTTTTAAGGGACCAAAAGTAATGGGACAATTGGCTGCTGAGCTGTTCCATGGCCAGGTGTGTGTTATTCCCTCATTATCTCAATTATAAGGAGCAGATAAAAGGTCCAGAGTTCATTTCAAGTGTGCTATTTGCATCTGGAATCTGTTGCTGTCAACTCTCAATATGAGATCCAAAGAGCTGTGACTATCAGTGAAGCAAGCCATCATTAGGCTGAAAAAACAAAACAAACCCATCAGAGAGATTGCAAAAACATTAGGTGTGGCCAAATCAACTGTTTGGAACATCCTTAAAAAGAAAGAATGCACCGGTGAGCTCAGCAACACCAAAAGACCCGGAAAACCATGGAAAACAACTGTGGTGGATGACCGAAGAATTCTTTCCCTGGTGAAGAAAACCCCCTTTACAACAGTTGGCCAGATCAAGAACACTCTCCAGGAGGTAGGTGTAGGTGTGTCAAAGTCAACAATCAAGAGAAGACTTCACCAGAGTAAATACAGAGGGTTCACCACAAGATGTAAATAATTGGTGTATATAATATATTTATTAGACTGACTGTATAATTATATCAAATACACTGCCACTAACTGAATAACCTGCCTGCTTAATCTAACTCCAGCTATCTCTCTGTCCACGCCAACAACACTATACACGGTCGCTATGTAAGAAGCCTTATATAGTGTGGGGCGTGGACTTAGACCCCCTGAGCCATGATTGCATTCACATGAGTGCATTATGGGGCATTCCAAAGTGCTTGAATTTCCCACAAATGCCCCATATGTTCGGTTCATTTGAGAACAAACTTACACCCAATGTTCGAGTCGAACTTACGTTCGACTTGAACAGCTGGTTCACCCCTAGTTAAATATATGTTTTATTGATAAATGTTCAAATAATAACAAAGACAGTCACTCAACATAAGCAAGGTCAAGTACACATGAGAAATATTGACTGAACATTAAATAAATCGCACTGAAATGAATCTCGAGAAGGAACCAGTCCATTGTGTTATATTTTCGCGAAGCTAAACACAAATATAAAGGTTCAAAAGGCCACTGTAGAACTGCTAGAGGTAATCACAAAGAAACGAGTAGGATCATCCTTCTCAGTAAGAACCTCAGTATTTGTATACAGTGCAAGTATAGTTGACCCCAAAATGTAAAAGAAACAAAAGGGATGGTACTAATTATTACTTGTGAAGAGAGACATAGGATAACAAAGGAAAGAACAGCAAGGAAGAATGAAAGAGAAGAGAGAGAGAGAGAGAGAGAGAGAGAGAGAACAAACGGTGGACACAAGTTCTCTTGGCATGCTGTAAAGAGCAAAAGAAAGCTATGATTTATTTGTTAAGTCTGTTGCCCAATTTTTTAGAGGAGGAGTAGTGCATTTAAATGGATCATAGGGTGGTGAATTTTTCCCACTTATTTATCTCTCTGGCCTGCATCTCCTCCATAAGCATGATGTGGAGGTGCTCTTCCAGTGTCTGGAAATTAACTGCCTAGCTGCAGAAAGGAAGAATCTAAGTAGGCTAGATTTCTAGGATTTAACCAGGCCCAGAAGGATCATGGACCTCTCTAAAAATATGGAATATCTGCGACCAGAAGGGACGGATACGATCGCATTCCCACCAAATATACCAATATACCACCAAATAAGTACATTCTTCTCTCCGTGTGACAATGCCAACATATGTCCGTGGAGGTTGGAAAGATCCGTTTGATAGAAACCGGATTGCGGTACCATCTGGATAACAGCTTATAGTTGCTTATAGTTCTTCTCTTGAGCATAATCTGAGATTGAGGATTTCAGAGTAGAGAGAAAAGCAGTTTGCCAATCTCTGGTGGGGACCTCAAACCCCAAGTCCCTGGACCATGGTGTATATTTTAAATACTAGTACAAGAAAGGAGGGGTAAAATGACATTACCTCTAAAGAGCTAAACTCTTTTTGTTATGTAAAGATAAACACATTACTGCATAAGGGGTTACATATAAGTAAGTATTGTATGGAGAGGCAGGATATACGCCCCTTCACTATTGATTAGTTACTTAGGCCCTTGATTATAGCACTGACGTTTTCTCACTCATTCATACTATGGGACTAGTTGAAGACTAATGCCTTGCTGGTGTCATATTTTACTTGCTTGCTCATTTGTATAACAGTCCCAACTTCCCTCCAGGTATGGATATCAGGGCATTTGGTGAAAGGGGCTCTGCCGCACCAGCCACTTTTTCACCTACAGAGGACCTTATACTCTTTCACACTGTACAGCTAATCTGGAGGAACTCCTGACTGAGCGGTTTTGCTTTTACCAAATTTCCCATTTTTTTAAGCTCTCTTTGGCCCCACTCACCCGACTCTCCTTCCTTAATGGCCTATGAAAAGGGGTGTACCAGGGATCTGGGCTAGAGGGGCGGTATCTCTATAATATAGGAGTTATTGCTTACCTGCCCCCAAAAGCAACCATACATGTTGACTTGGGAGAGGGACCTTGCTTTCAAGCTCAAGCCTGAATCTTGGTATTCAGAAGTACAGGCCTCCTTCAGGGGGATTCTAAATGTCTCCCTGATAGAAGCTAATCTATCTAAGGTTCTGACTCAGTGTTACTTGGAATTCCAAATTCCTCTCCCGAGTGTTTTAGGGGGAGCTTGCTCTGAGCTCCATGCTCCATGTATTGTGAGAGTGTCCAAGAATTAGGGGATTCTGGAACAGGGTATTTTCCATGCTCCATTGAGTAACCAGTATCTCTATTTTAAAACAGCCTCAAGTAGCATTGTTGAATTAAGTAATTCCCCATTCTACCCTATCCAGTGTTGTTTGTTTTTTTTTTTTGACTGCTAAAATCACAGTTACAGGTGCTTGGAAAGCATCCTCAGTCTCTCTGCACCCAATGAAATCTAAGTTTTCCTGGATTACGATCCACAAGAAAGAGGCAAGCAATATTAATGATAGACAAATGCAGTTTGAGCTAACATGGGAACTGTGGGCTACCTATGTCAAGTGCCAATCACTGCCTCTAAGCAGGGCCGTCTTTAATTCAGGGCAAATGGGGCAGCTGCCCTGGGCCCTGTCATCGCTGTGGGGCCCAAAGCAGCTGCCACTTAAGCCCTGCGCTGCCCGCAGTTTTCCCAGATTAGTGGGTGCAGCCAATCCCCCCCCTCCCTTGCTGTCCCAAGCAGCGGCCATAAGAGAATGGGACAGCTGCGGGCTTCATGTGCTTGAGTCCACTCGTCCTGCTTCTCCCTCTGTCAGGAGCTGCGGACCGGAGTGGACCGGAATGACAGAGCGGCGCTCCGTGTTCATCCTGCCCACACCCCCCCCGACAGACCTGTGTAGCACACAGCCGAGTGAAGTGTTCTGGCTGTGTGCTATGGGTCTGATAGGCGGAGACTGTGTTGCACCACCATGTCATCAGGTGAGAAAGATCACCGTAGAGAGAAGAGGAAGGGGATTCACATGTGCAGAGATTTGGGGGTACAGAGGTGTGGTGGAGGAGGGGGTACACAGGTGAACGTGGCTAGGGAGTACAGAGGTGGTGAAGGAGGGGGGTACAGAAGTGAACGTGGATGGGGTTACAGAGGTGGATGGGGTTGTATGGAGGTGGACGGAAGGATACAGTAGTGAACGTGGATTGGGTACAGAGGTGGAGGGGGTACAGAGGTGAACATAGATGGGGGGATACAGAGGTGGACATGGTGGGGTACAAAGGTGGACATGGAGGGGTACAAAGGTGGAAGGGGGAGGTACAGAGGTGGATGGAATGATACAGAGGTGAACGTGGGTGGGGGGGTACAAAGGTGGACGGAAGGATACAGAGGTGAACGTGGATGGGAGGGGAGGTACAGAGGTGGACATGGGGGGTACAGAGGTGGACGGATAAACAGAAGTGAACGTGGATGGGGGGATACAGAGGTGGATGGGGTGGTACAGAGGTGGATGGAAGAATACAGAAGTGAACGTGGATTGGGGGTACAGACGTGGAAGGAGGGGTACAGAAGTGGACAAGGGATGAAGAAGTGAACGTGGATGGGGGGTACAGAGGTGGATGGAGGGGGTACAGAGCTGGACAGAAGGATACAGAGGTGAACATGGATGGGGGGTACAGAGGTGGACAGGAGATAGAGAAATGAGCTGTGGATAGAGGGGTACAGAAGTGAGCTGTGGATGGGGGAGATACAGATGTGGATTAAATTTACCACAGTAGGAATTTTAGTAATCATATATAAATAACAGTTAACAAATGTTAACAGGAGGGGATCTGCAAATACATAACTACCACCAACTCTGGTGTTTTTGTGAGGTTCTCAGCTGATGGAGCTCCAGGTGAACAACACCACTTGCTAACACAGCAAAGTCTTAAGTCTTAATTCCCTCAGATAGACTCCGGTTTCGTAAAAATTCAGACTATCTACCTGACCTCTAAAAACCCTCCACCTACTAAGCTTCTGTGACATGCAATGATAACCCAATAAAACAAAGAGAAGAAGGCAGGAAAACATTCCATTGCCTATGAACTTACTAGGATATATTTCAAGCCTGCCCATTCCTTCCCCCGCAGCCCTCTAACACATTTAATGACTCAAAGGCCAACCACACTTCACTATTCTGTACAGTAACCCTTTCCCAGTCAATTCCTTACTCCAATCATGTAGCTTTCCCGTACTGTTTTTCTTTATCCAAGTTACTAGACAAAAATATTTTTTATTTTGTTGTCCTTTTGTGATTTAAAGTGTTATATTTACTGCAACAGTCATTTTATTAACCACCAGCAAATAAGAAAAGATCGCTGCTGGAATTGGGTGGGGGAAGTAAAATAAAAATAATGATGATGATGAATGTTATTGGCTGATTGTAACCAAAGAGGAGGAGCAGTAAAATAGCTAGAACTAAATACACACGTACTTTGGCTCATGGTGTCTGTTGAAAGTTCTAAGAAGATTCGACAGAGCAGGTAAACTATACAGCATCGTACAGTTTAGCTGCTCCGTCGAATCTTCTTTGAACATTCAACAGACACCATAAGCCTTCAATGACAGATTCGACCTTAATTAATTTGGATTTTCGGACGAATGCAATTTTTAACGAAAAAACTAAATAAATAAAAACGAATTTCGGGAGTAACTAAATACATTTATTTTTCGTACTAAAACGAAATTCCGTAACAAAATATTTCAGTGTGCACATGTCTATTATACAAGATTTATATAGCGCTGACAGTTTGTGCAGCGCTTTACAACATGAGGGCAGACAGTACAGTTACAATACAATTCAATACATAAGTTTAGGTGTGTTTTTGTTTTTTGGAATGTTGGGGTGGAGAGAAAATTTGCATGGGGGGGCCCCAAGAAAATGTTTGCCGGGGGTCCAATCAATATTAAAGACGGCCCTGCCTCTAAGGCGCATATGCCATCTCTCCATCGAGGATCCTAGGTCACTTTTCACTTCTTTTTTTCTTTCTCTCCTTGGTTCTTCTTGTTTTCCTTTCTCTGATCTCTGTTGTAGTATTTTGGTTATCTTCACATCTATATGTAGTTGTCTGTTCCATATTAATATTTACGATAAGACTACAATTTAGCTGTTCTATGATATCCACTGGGATACCTGGGATTAGGGATGAGCTTCGTGTTCGAGTCGAACCCATGTTCGACTCGAACATCGGCTGTTCGATCGTTCGCCGAATTGCGAACGATATGGGCCGTTCGCGCCAAATTCGTGTGGCGCGTCACGGCCCATAATTCACTGCGGCATTGCAGTGCATTGCTTGCTGATGATTGGCCAAGCATGCACTATGACCCGCATGCTTGGCCAATCACAGCGCCGCCTTAACAGAGAGCCATAATTGGCCAAAGCCAAGGAGGCTTTGGCCAATTATGGCTCAGGGGATTTAGTACACGCCCCACACTATATAAGGCCGCCTGCACGGCGGCCCTGTGCAGTGTGTTCCGGTGTGCTTAGAGAGAGAGAGAGACAGTGTCATTTCATTTGAGTTAGCTAGATTAGGCAGGACAGTCAGTCAGTTAGCTGCACTTAAAGTGTATTGTGTATATATATGCATCCCAGGTGTTGCATATATATATATATATATATACACTGTATTCAGTTTAGCTAGATCCGTTCCTGTTATCTTCTAGACTATTTACATTTAGTGCAGTGCGTCCTGCTCACAGTGTTCAGCTAGATCCGTTCCTGTTATATTCCTACTGACAGGCAGGCTTGTCTTGTTACAGTATTTTGAAGAAAATTACTGGTGTTCTTTTGATCCTATTAGTACCACAGTCAGGCAGCTAGACTATTTACATTTAGTGCAGTGCGTCCTGCTCACAGAGTTCAGCTAGATCCGTTCCTGTTATCTTCTTACTGACAGGCAGGCTTGTCTTGTTACAGTATTTTAAAGAAAATTACTGGTGTTCTTTTGATCCTATTAGTACCACAGTCAGGCAGCTAGACTATTTACAGTTAGTGCAGTGCGTCCTGCCCACAGTGTTCTGCTAAACCTACAAGTAAGTGGGGTGCGTCCTGCTCACAGTGTTCAGCTAAACCTACAAGTTAGTGGGGTGCATCCACCTCACAGTGTTCAGCTAAACCTACAAGCTAGTGGGGTGCGTCCTGCTCACAGTGTTCAGCTAGATCCGTTTCTGTTATCTTCTTACTAACAGGCAGGCATGTCTTGTTACAGTAAATACAGCTACCTGAAGAAAATTGCTGGTGTTCTTTTGATCCTATTAGTACCACAGTCAGGCAGCTAGACTATTTACAGTTAGTGCAGTGCGTCCTGCTCACAGTGTTCTGCTAAACCTACAAGTTAGTGGGGTGCGTCCTGCTCACAGTGTTCAGCTAAACCTACAAGTTAGTGGGGTGCGTCCACCTCACAGTGTTCAGCTAAACCTACAAGCTAGTGGGGTGCGTCCTGCTCACAGTGTTCAGCTAGATCCGTTTCTGTTATCTTCTTACTGACAGGCAGGCTTGTCTTGTTACAGTAAATACAGCTACCTGAAGAAAATTGCTGGTGTTCTTTTGATCCTATTAGTACCACAGTCAGGCAGCTAGACTATTTACAGTTAGTGCAGTGCGTCCTGCTCACAGTGTTCTGCTAAACCTACAAGTTAGTGGGGTGCGTCCTGCTCACAGTGTTCAGCTAAACCTACAAGTTAGTGGGGTGCGTCCACCTCACAGTGTTCAGCTAAACCTACAAGCTAGTGGGGTGCGTCCTGCTCACAGTGTTCAGCTAGATCCGTTCCTGTTATCTTCTTACTGACAGGCAGGCTTGTCTTGTTACAGTAAATACAGCTACCTGAAGAAAATTGCTGGTGTTCTTTTGATCCTATTAGTACCACAGTCAGGCAGCTAGACTATTTACAGTTAGTGCAGTGCGTCCTGCTCACAGTGTTCTGCTAAACCTACAAGTTAGTGGGGTGCGTCCTGCTCACAGTGTTCAGCTAAATCTACAAGTTAGTGGGGTGCGTCCACCTCACAGTGTTCAGCTAAACCTACAAGCTAGTGGGGTGCGTCCTGCTCACAGTGTTCAGCTAGATCCGTTCCTGTTATCTTCTTACTGACAGGCAGGCTTGTCTTGTTACAGTATTTTAAAGAAAATTGCTGGTGTTCTTTTGATCCTATTAGTACCACAGTCAGGCAGCTAGACTATTTACAGTTAGTGCAGTGCGTCCTGCTCACAGTGTTCTGCTAAACCTACAAGTTAGTGGGGTGCGCCCTGCTCACAGTGTTCAGCTAAACCTACAAGTTAGTGGGGTGCGTCCACCTCACAGTGTTCAGCTAAAGCTACCTGTAGAAGGTTGGTGGTGTTCTCATACTACAGGCAGGCAGTTGATTTTGCTAGCTGCAGTATCAGTACATATATATATATATATATATATATATATATATATATCCCAGCTTAGTGCAGCTACAGGCCATTAGTATGTCTGGAAGGCCAAGAAGGAGAGGCAGACAGTCACAAGCCAATAAGAGAGGGCAAGCAGGCTCTGTGTCTAGTGCTGGTGGTGGAGATGGTGCATCCTCATCAGCACGTGGCCATGGGACACGCTTGGCCTTTTTTTCGGCAGCTGGCCATGTTGAGCCGCAACATGCGGAAGACTTGGTCGAGTGGATGACCAAGCCGTCCTCATCCTCCTCATCCTTTCTCACCCATGCCCAGGGTACTTTGTCTGGCAAAGCAGCGGCCTCTTCCCTTGGCTCAATGTCATCAGTGACTCCTTCCCTAGCCCCACCATGTCCTCCTGAGGAGTCCCTCGAACTGTTTGACCACAGTGTTGGGTACATGCTCCAGGAGGATGCCCAGCGTTTGGAAGGCTCTGATGATGATACTGAGCTCGATGAAGGCAGTAACACGAGCACGGACAGAGGGGGTGCCCAAGAAGGACAGCAATCTGGCAGTCATGCTCCCCCTGCTGCAGCATACTGCCAGGTTTGCTCCAGTGATGAGGAGGGAGGGGATGATGAGGTCACTGACTCAACGTGGGTGCCTGATAGGAGAGAGGAGGAGGAGGAGGAGGCGGCACATCACCAACGAGGCAGGATGCCCTCCAGGGGCCAGCCTAAGGGCAGCACATTGACTGCATCACACCCCAAAGCTCCACATGTGCAGGGCGCTGCAGTCTCTGCGTGTTATTCAAAAAGTTCTTTGGTGTGGGCCTTTTTTGAGACGAGTGCATCAGATCGCACCGCTGCTATTTGCAACATATGTCTCAAGCGTATCTCGCGTGGCCAAAACATCTCCCGCTTGGGTACCACATGCTTGACCAGACATATGTTGACCTGCCATGCAGTTCGTTGGCAAGCGTATCTAAAAGACCCACACCAAAGAACAAAGAGGACCTCTGCTTGCTCCTCATCAGCTGAGATTTCCAACCCCACTAGACCTTCAGTCCTCTCTGAGACCTGCACTGAGAGGAATTAAGGTGTAGAATTAGGTGTGTCACAGCCACGTACTTGTGGGCAATCTGATTTTGGTACACCGACGTCAGATTGTACCAGGCAAATTTCCCTGCCCCAGCTGCTGCACCGCCGAAAGAAGTTTGCTCCCAGCCATCCACAGGCCCAACGGTTGAATGCTAGCTTGGCAAAATTGCTAGCACTTCAACTGCTGCCTTTTCAGTTGGTAGACTCTGCCCCCTTCCGTGAGTTTGTAGAATGTGCGGTTCCTCAGTGGCAGGTACCCAAACGCCACTTTTTCTCACGGAAGGCAATTCCGGCTCTCTACCAGCATGTGGAAGGCAATGTCCATGCCTCGCTGGACAGGGCGGTCAGCGGTAAGGTGCATATTACCGCTGACTCATGGTCCAGCAGGCATGGACAGGGACGTTACCTAAGTTTCATGGCGCATTGGGTGACTCTGCTGGCAGCTGGGAAGGATGCAGGACAAGGTGCAGTAGTGTTGGAGGTTGTTCCGCCACCACGCCTCCAAAATGCTAATGATTGTGACACACCTCTCTCCTCCACCCCCTCCTCTTCTTCTTCCTCCATGGCCTCTTCCTCGGAACCAGCGGTGCTCCGTAGTCATTCAAGGGGCTACGCAAGTACGCAGGCCAAAAGATGCCATGCGGTGCTTGAGCTGGTGTGCTTGGGGGACAGGAGCCACACTGGGGCAGAGGTTCTGTCAGCTCTGCAGGGGCAGGTTCAGAGGTGGTTGACGCCACGCCAACTTAAGGCAGGAATGGTGGTTTGCGACAATGGCACCAACCTCCTCTCTGCCCTCCGACAGGGACAAATGACCCATGTGCCCTGTTTGGCTCACGTCCTTAACTTGGTGGTGCAGCGGTTCTTGGGCAGGTACCCGGGCTTACAGGATGTCCTGAGGCAGGCCAGGAAAGTCTGTGTGCATTTCCGCCGGTCAAATAATGCCAGTGCTCGGCTGACGGACCTCCAAAAGGAGTTTAACCTGCCCAAGAACCGCCTAATCTGTGACATGCCCACCAGGTGGAACTCAACGTTGGCCATGCTGCAGCGGCTGCACACGCAGCAGAGGGCCATCAATGAGTACCTGTGGGACTATGGCACCAGGACAGGGTCAGGGGAGCTTGGTTTTTTTTCCCCACGCCAGTGGGCCATGATCAGGGACGCATGCACTGTCCTGTCACCATTTGAGGAGGCCACGAGGATGGTGAGCAGTGACAGTGCATGCATCAGTGACACTGTCCCCCTTGTCCACCTGTTGGAGCACACGCTGCGTGGAATAATGGACAGGGCACTTGAGGCAGAACAGAGGCAGGAAGAGGAGGACTTCCTTAGCTCTAAAGGCCCCCTTTATCCAGACAGTGTTCCTGCGTGCCCGCCGATCACACAGGAAGAGGACGAGGAGGAAGAGGAGGAGGAGGAGGAGGAAGATTGTGTCAGTATGGAGGTGGAGCCTGGCACTCAGCATCAGCAGCAGTCTTTAAGGGATCAGTCCCAAGAAACACATGGACTTGTACGTGGCTGGGAGGAGGTGGCTGCGGACCATGTCGTCCTTAGTGACCCAGAGGACTCCGGACCGAATGCCTCAGCAAACCTACGCTGCATGGCCTCCCTGATCCTGCAAAGCCTGCGTAAGGATCCTCGTATTCGTGGTATCAAGGAGAAGGACCAATACTGGCTGGCAACCCTCCTTGATCCACGTTACAAGGGTAAGGTTGCGGACCTTATCTTGCCATCGCAGAGGGAGCAGAGGATGAAACATCTTCGGGAGGCCTTGCAGAAAGGTCTGTGTAACGCGTTCCCAGAGACTGGGAGGTTACAAACTCCTGTTTCTGGACAACGTGTTGCTGAGGCTTCGGTCAGTCAAAGAAGGAGCGGTGGAGAAGGTGGCCGTCTGACCGATGCGTTCAGACAATTTTTTGGTCCGCAGCCCCAAGGTATGATCGGTTCCAGCAACCATCGCCAGCGTCTGTTTTACATGGTGCAGGAATACCTAGGGGCAAGATCAGACTTGGACACCTTTCCCACCGAAAATCCTCTGGGTTACTGGGTCTTGAGGATGGATCACTGGCCAGAGCTTGCACAGTATGCAATTGAGCTACTGGCCTGTCCTGCATCCAGCGTTCTTTCGGAACGCACATTCAGTGCTGCTGGAGGCGTGGTAACCGATCACAGGGTGCGTCTGTCCACTGACTCGGTCGATCGACTGACCTTCATAAAAATGAATGAGTCTTGGATCACCACCAGCTACCAAGCACCTGATGCTGATGTAACCGAATAATTTTTTTTGAAATCTCAGATTCCTTCAAAGACTGCCTATGCTGATGCTGAGTGACTATCCCTGAGTAATTATCCTCTTCCTCCTCAATCATCACGCTGATAGCTTGTAAGAACATTTTTGGTTCTGGGTGCCACCACCAGTGCCTAAGGCACAATTTTTCAGCCCCTGTTTAACAGGGGTGTGTAATTACGATTTTTGATGTAATACTTTGCAGCAGGGCTCGTTCCTGCATTCCAACTAGAGTGTCTGTGAGGGGTTGCAGTGTTGTGGCACCAGCACCAGTGCCTAAGGCCCAATTTTTCAGCCCTTGTTTAACAGGGGCGTGTAATTACAATTTTTGATGCAATACTTTGCAGCAGGGCTCGTTCCTGCATTCCAACTAGAGTGTCTGTGAGGGGTTGCAGTGTTGTGGCACCAGCACCAGTGCCTAAGGCCTAATTTTTCAGCTCCTGTTCAACAGGGGCATGTAATTACAATTCTTGATCTAATATTTCACAGCAGAGCCCTGTGAGGGCTTACAGTGTTGTGGCCACAGCAACACCTAAGGCCCAAATTTTTGCTGAGTATATAGGGCAGGACCCTACTTTCAAACAACTAACTTACAAACAACTCCTACTTGCAAACGGAAGGAGACAACAGGAAGTGAAATCTACCCCTAGGAAGGGAAATTCTCTCCTGTAAGAGTTAATATGGGAAAAACATTTCTCCTTTCCACTGATGCTTTCCAATCCATTGGGACAAAAAGTGAGGTGAAATCTTCTGAAGAGGAGGAAAGACAGCAAAACAAATGTCACAGGGGTGATAACCCTTTCCTATGTTTTCCAAAAAGCTTAAAAAAGATTTTTTGGCTGGAGCTAAACACGTTAAAAATGTACCCGTTCAAAATTACAAAGAGATTCTACTTAACAACAAACCTACAGCCTGTATACTGCTGTTCAGAGTATATAGGGCCTGGTGGCCCCACACCTTTCCTTATTTTAATTTGGGTGCGGGGTTCCCCTTAATATCCATACAAGACCCAAAGGGCCTGGTAATGGACTGGGGGGTACCCATGCCGTTTGTCTCAATGATTGTCATCCATATTGCCAGGACCCGACATTACATTAAACACGCAAGCAGTTTTAAATGAGATTTTTTCCTTTAAAAATGACATTTGGTGCAGGGACTGTTCTAAACACGGGAAACACGTGTCACTTTACAGGCATACTATAGACACCCCTCAGGTACGATATTTAAAGGAATATTTCACTTTTTCTTTTTTACTTTAAGCATCATTAAAATCACTGCTCCCGAAAAAACGGCCGTTTTTAAAAGTTTTTTTTGCATTGATACATGTCCCCTGGGGTAGGACCCGGGTCCCCAAACCCTTTTTAGGACAATACCATGCAAATTAGCCTTTAAAATGAGCACTTTTGATTTCGAACGTTCGAGTCCCATAGACGTCAATGGGGTTCTAACGTTCGTGCGAACTTTCGGTCCGTTCGCAGGTTCTGGTGCGAACCGAACCGGGGGGTGTTCGGCTCATCCCTACCTGGGATGCTTTTTTTTTTCTTTCTTTACAACCCATGGCATTTGTAAAATCTCTTATTTTGGTTTGTAATTTCTTAAGTTCTTCTCGCACCTTATATGTAGCTCATATATATGTGCTGTGGGACCATGGGTCCATTCTCATGCTTAGTCTGTGTTGCACAGAGCAATATATTTGTTGTTTTTTTTCTGCCTTGTATTTGATGAAAATAAATAAAAATAATGAACGTAAATTGTTTAAAATACCTGGATGTATGTGTATTTGTTCGAAATTGTTAACATTTATTAAATTAGCTGTCCCTGTCACTTTTTCTTTTATCCCATATTTATGGCAAAGTTGCAGCAATAATCACCATAGCGGAAGTGTATCTAAACCCAAAATCAAGCGTTTTATATACTGAGGCTTAGTAGCCATATATTTTAACCTGGTAATCCCACCAGTAACATACTTGCTGTCCTACGGTGATATTGCTCACACATTGTACTGTGTCTATGGAAGACCCTAGGCTGTTCTTCTAATCTGGATAACAAAAAACATTCTTTCTCCTCTTATGTTCATTACAAAAGGAGGAGGGTTTGTAAGGTTCAGAGACAAAAAGTTGACAAAAGTTGACAACATTGAGATTTCAGTTCATTTCACAAGTTAAAGTTACACAAACACGAGATCACAGAGAAGAGAAGTATCAAAAAGTATTTTCCTTACTTGCAGAAAATGTTCTTAGCTTGAAAGAAAGAAAACTTATGCAGCCAGCACATCTAGGGAGTAGTAAACTCTAATATAATACATTTTTGGCTTAGATTTCCTTTCAGTGTGAAGGCTGAATGGTTCCCTTTTTTGTTAGCATACATTTTTAAGCAGTGGTAGAGTGCATGATATGACCATCATGAAATGAGCTAGATGGACAGTACTAAGAATGGTTTGTGGCCAGGATTTCCTAAAATCCTTATTCCCCTGCTTCTCATAATGGCTTATAACCCCACCCAGAAGTTTGCACAGAGCCTGAGGACAAAAAAAACATTACCTGCAATGTCTTTAGGTGTAATGTACTGAAGATTTTTATAATAAAGTATGGAAACGTCCTTGCCATGTTGGTAGTTGACTTGCAGTTCAAGTAAGTTTAAAATGTATTATGCACAATATACAAAGAAGGAGTAGGAGTGAAGAAGTAGCAACAACAGATATGTTCTGGTGGTTAGCTAGACAAGTCATATTTGTAGATAGAAAATTCAAAATCATGGATATTGTCTCAGGATTCCGTGTCTTTGGAAAAGCACCTAAGTACTAGATGTATTCAGTACTTGCTGAAGTTCATGGCAAGGAGGATCAGATTATTATTCCACAGGCAAATGCTTCTGTCCTACAGGTGTTCATAATTACCATGCAGCAGCTAATTAGTACTGGTGTTATGCAAATCACGGGACACTCAGATAGTATCCATTTTTTTGTTTTCATTCTACATCTAGGAAAGCAGAGATAAGAAAAGATGTGCAAACAGAATGGGTGCACTAAAAGCTATTAAACACAGGTCTGCAGCAAAAAGGAAGGTGGGACATAAACATAGAGATAGGAAAGCAATCATCGCCGTTCCTGTTCAACTTTAACAGCTATTGTAACAATATTTACGACAAGTGGTCTTCATTATTTCTAAACATAAATAAAGTATTTATTACAGTTTTGACTTTTTCATTTTCTCATCTGAAATAATGTATCTTCCATAAATCACATGATGTTGCATTTTAAATTGACCACAGTAGGAATTTTAGTAATCATATATAAATAACAGTTAACAATTGTTAACAGGAGGGAATCCGCAAATACATAACTACCACCAACTTTGGTGTTTTTGTGAGGTTCTCAGGTGATGGAGCTCCAGGTGAACAACACCACTTGCTAACACAGCAAAGTCTTAAGTCTTAATTCCCTCAGATAGACTCCGGTTTCATAAAAATTCAGACTATCTACCCGACCTCTAAAAACTCTCTACCTACTAAGCTTCTGTGACATGCAATGATAACCCAATAAAACAAAGAGAAGAAGGCAGGAAAACATTCCATTGCCTATGAACTTACTAGGATAAATTTCAAGCCTGCCCATTCCTTCCCCCGCAGCCCTCTAACACATTTAATGACTCAAAGGCCAACCACACTTCACTATTCTGTACAGTAACCCTTTCCCAGTCAATTCCTTACCCCAATCATGTAGCCTTCCCATACTGTTTTTCTTTATCTAAGTTACTAGACTAAAATATTTTTTATTTTGTTGTCCTTTTGTGATTTATAGTGTTATATTTACTACAACAGTCATTTTATTAACCACCAACAAATAACTACAAAAAAAAAATAAAAATAACACTGGGGTTTATTTACTAAAAGTGGAGCGTGCAAAATCTGATGCAGCCTTGCATAAAAACCAATTAGCTTCCATGTAAATCAACCCTATTGCAACAACATTGGCAAATGTTACCAGAAAGAGGTCTTTAAATGTACTTTAAAGTGGAGTTCCACCCACTTTTACAACTCTTCAGCATCCCTCACTAAACTGCGCACTGTAAACGAATTGGATATTTTTAAATTTTTTTTTCTCAGCACCTACTGTATATCTGCTGTATTCATTTTTCACTTCCTCCTCCCTGGCCGCGGCCCATCGCATCATTTCCTGTTTGCAATGCCTTCTGGGAAGGGGCAGCAACTTCCTCTGACCCTGCCGTTGCTATGGAAACCTGACCTGAAACCTATTACACTGCTTGTGCTGCACTGAGCATGTGCGAGATCTGCAAGGATGAGATCCAGGAAGAAATACAGTGGCTTCAGATGCCCACACTTAAGATGGCCACGGCCTGCTGTAAGTTTATAAAATAACAAACTACTGCTATAAACTAACAAAACCGACCTTAGTTTACAGACTAACTTTACTAGAATGCATTAAGCTTGTGTATTATAGGGGTATTTTTATTTAAAAAGTATCATTTCGGCTGGAACACCACTTTAAATAGAAACATAATACTTACAAAACAAAATGCTCAGATGAAATTGTCCCTAGCATAATTAAAGCGGAGTTCCACCCAAAAATGGAACTTCCGCTTTAAGGGAAGTGATCCCCGACATGCCACATTTGGCATGTCATTTTTTTTGGGGGGGAGCCGCGACCCTCTTTTCAGAAGGTCCCAGCTCCCACTTCCTCCTGGTGCACTGCGGCACCGGAAGGGAGACCACCTCTCCCCCTCCCTCTTGGCAATCATCTGGGGCACGTCACAGGTCCCAGATGATTGCCTGGCCAGTCACGGCGCGTGGTGTGCGCATGCGCGCATGCGCAGTGGGTGCCCGGCTGTGAAGCCACAGCCGGGCGCCCACACTTACAATGCCGGCGCTGCAGAAAGGAGGAGATGAGTAGTAAATCAACCCTATTGCAACAACATTGGCAAATGTTACCAGGAAGAGGTCTTCAAATGTAATTTAAATCGCAACATAATACTCACAAAATAATATGCTCTGATGAAATTGTCCCTAGCATAGTTAACGATTAAACAACTTACAAAATTATAAAAAGTGGCTAAGCCTCAGGATAGCCTCGTCAACAATCAACATTATGGGGTTTATTTACTAAACCTGGAGAGTACAGAATCTGGTGCAGCTGTGCATGGTAGCATATTAGCTTCTAACTTCAGCTTATTCAACTAAGCTTTTAAAAAAAAAAAAAAAAATGGAAGCTGAATGGTTTCTATGCAGAGCTGCCTCCGATTTTGCACTCTCCAGGTTTAGTGAATCAACCTCTTTATGTCCTCCATACCATCAAATGTAGTCTCTTTTTCTAACAATTGTTACAATATCTGAGCTCTCCAAACATCACATTTGAACTAGTTGAACATGCAAGTGAATCCCTATACCCCTATTAAGGCTGGGTTCACACTAGTGCGAATTGGATATGGATTTCACCGCATCCAATTCACACAGCAGGAGATTGTGACCGGCTCTCTATAGAGCCTGTTCACATATATCTGCAATGGTTCTGGCGCGATTTGCACAGGAGCCCTGTGTGTCTTTTGGTCAGTTTCAGGTCCGAATTCAGCCAACAATTTGGGTTAAAATCGGGCCTGAAATGGTGAATGAGGACGTGCCGGACTCCTGCTGTGAGCCGCTGCGTGCTCATATGTGAACCCAGTCTAAAGCTCCACGAAGCAAGTGTGTCTCTTTACTTCCCTGACCAATCTGCCACTAAACCTGGAAACTACTGCTGTAAATGCAAGAAAACAATTTTTATGTCCTGGACTGGGTTTCACATTGCTTGAACACTTACACTCTTAAAACAAAAATGTCTACTAAAGTGATCATTTAGTATAACCAGACTTCACATTGTAACTCAAACTTCACCCCACTACAGTACCATATAGACCCCCCCCAAAAAAATATGAGTATTTTACACCAGCAGCATGTTATTTCTAAGGCAGATAAAGAATAAATGTAAATACACCAAATGGCATAATATAACTTTAGTTCATCTCATGAAATCAAACATAATCCCTGACAGGAAGCTAACTCTCATTTTGTGATTTGTTTATCCACCTATGGGGGGGTCCAAACCTCTCTGTACTGTATTATGGCATACACCAAAACAAACTGAGTGCCAATGAAACTGTTGAACATCCTTACCCATCTTTACCAAGTAATGCTTAAATGTAGACAAAAACAAGCAGATCGCAAAACAAGCCTAGTATCTATAGCTGCAGGCTGCAATAATGTAGCTATGCAATAAAATGTTACACATTTACAATGAATACTATGAATAATCCTTACAACAAAATATCACAGTGATCATTGAAGCAGTAACCACTCTGACCAGTGTCTGCTTAAAGAAGCTGTAAAACTAACAATTGGTTTTGACAGGACACACAGAAGCACCATATTACTGGTGGCATTCTAGGAGGTTCTATATATGCCCTGAAAGTTTTACAGAATTCCACCAGAGAATAATGTTCAGCTATGCCTGTCAAATTTCTGATGGCTATAACACAAATAATGATAAAAAACACAGCTGGCCTAACTTAATCGAAAATATACCAACTTAAACCAACCATTTCATGTCACTGAATATGCTGTTCCTTGGCAAATGGTTTTTATTTGGTTCATTAAGGACATTACAGATAATTTCATTACATTCAAGTACCACCACCATCAAATACAACAATGCATGAATTATGGGTGGAAGCAAGGGCAACAGACTATCCCCGACCTTAACCATTCCCAGGTAGTAAAGTGCTACCCATATATCTGCCGATGAAAATGAGCAGCAAATTGGCAATGGCTAGTCACATTTGACCTGTACTACTGGCCACATCAATGTGCCTTTTTTTTTATATGAAAAAAAAGCCCAAGAACACCAAAATCACCTGAAAGTACTACTTTTAAAGGGTAAGATCCTGTGTAATATATAATTTTAGCAATGTGGATAACCCCTTCCAATGTTACTTTAGCAACCTGCTTGGGTTTCCTCCGGGTACTCCGGTTTCCTCCCACACTCTAAAAGACATGCTGGTAGGTTCATCGGATTCTGTCTAAATTAGCCCTCGTATGTATGGATATATAGTAGGGGCCTTAAGTTGTAAGCTCCTTGAGGGCAGGGACTGATGTGAATGTACACTGTATATGTAAAGCGCTGCATAAATTGACGGCTCTATATAAGTACCTGAAATTAATAAAAATAAATAAAAAATAATAGACACAGCTGAGAACAACTGGGGGCTTTATATATGAACACAAAAAGAAACAAAAATATATATCTTAAACATTTAGAATTATTAAAAAAATAGAAAATCATTTTATTTAACTACTTCAATACAGGGCACTTACACCCCCTTCCTGCCCAAGCCAATTTTCAGATTTCAGCACTGTTGCTGTTTAAATGACAATTGCGCGGTCATGCTACACTGTACCCAAACCGAATTTTTAGTATTTTGTTCCCACAAATAGAGCTTTCTTTTGGTGGTATTTGATCACCTCTGCATTTTTCTTTTTGCTAGGCAAAAAAAAAAAGACCTAAAATTTTGAAAAAAAACAAGTTTTTCTTTTGTTCCTGTTATAAAATTTTGTAAATAAGTACATTTTCTCCTTCACTGATAGGCACTGAGAAAGTGGCACTGACGGGCACTCATAAGGTGGCACTGATGAGGTGGCACCAATCAGGTGGCACTGATGGGCACTGGCGGGCACTGACGATGGGCACTGATACGTGGCACTGATGGGCACTGGTAGGCGGCACTGATGGGTGGCACTGATATGCAGCACTGATGGGCATTGGTAGGCGGCACTGATGGGCACTCATAGGTGGCACTGGTGGACATTGATGAGCACTGATAGGCGACACTGATGGGCACTGAAAGGCTACACTGATGGGTACTGAAAGGCTACACTGATGGTTACTTATGGATGGCACTGATAGGCAGCATTGGTGGGCACTGATGGGCACTGATAGGCGACACTGATGGGCACTGATAGGTGACACTGATGGGCATTAAAAGGCTGCACTGATGGGTACTTATGGGTGGCACTGATGGGTGTCACTACTGGGAACTGCTGGGCACTGCTAGGCAGCACTGCTGGGCACTGATGGGCACTAATACATGACACTAATGAGCACTAATAACTGGCATTGATAGGTATCACTGATGGCACTGGCAGGCATTGGGGATGGGCACTGATTGGCAGCTGCCTGGGCACTGATTGGCAGCTGCCTGGTCACTGATTGGCATTTCCCTGGTGGTCTAGGGTGGCACACCTGGTGGTCCAGTGTAGTGGCATCCCACGTGGTCCTGTCTGCATCCTGGTGGTCCTGGGTGGGCATCTGAGGGGGGGCTGCGCTGATAAACAATCAGCACAGACCCCCCTTGTCAGGAGAGCAGCTGATCGGCTCTCCTCTACTCGCGTCTGTCAGATGCGAGTGAGGAAAAGCCGATCAGCGGCTCTTCCTGTTTACATCGTGATCAGCCGTGATTGGACACGGCTGATCACATGGTAAAGAGCCTCCGTCAGAGGCTCTTTACCGAGATCGATGTAGCGGTGTGTCAGACTGACACACCGCACCACCGATCTCCGCGATGCGCACCCCCACGGGCACGCGAAATCGGTCGCTCTGGAGGGTCGTCATATGATGTCCACCCAGAACAAGAGCTGCGCCACCCAGCCGTCATTTGACGGCCAGGGGGGGGAAAGTGGTTAAACAAATAGCAATCCCACATTAAAAAAAAAAAAAACACATACACTATACACCCATATTAACATAAAATTTAGTGAATTTATAACAATCCTGAATATTGTCATATGAATCATAATAAGAGAAATATTTATCTATCAGTATCCACAACCTACTATACATATATTTTAGACAAATACAAAAATTAAAATCTCTCTTCATTATGTTTTTAAAAATGAAATGATATTAAAAGAAAGACTATGGCTGTAGATTTTTCACCTGCATCTATGCCTCTAGTGCTGGGGAACCAGACACCATCACCAGGAAGTGAATCAAGGAGTTTCTCTGCACTGCCTTTTTAGAGGAGAGCAGTTTGGGCCCCTCTTGGATGGTGGCAGTAGATTCCCCAATATTTTCTTCTTGTGTCAGGGAGAATTGAAACACTACCTGTGAATCCCTCCCAAATATTCTCCTCCTTACCCCCAGCAATGCCAACCCTCCTTTTTCTTGCTGCCAGCACCCCAACCCTCTTCCTCATATTCCTTCCCTGCCTCATGTCATTCCACATACTGGTGGATGTCAGGGATAGCTTTTGTGCAAAGAAACAGCAGCTGGCGTATGGCCTTATGAGTAACATAATGGTGGCTCAGTACCTGACTCTGTGTGGTATACCAAAAAATTGGTGTAAATAGGGTGTCAGGTAAAACTGGTATGAAGTCTATGGGTATGAGGGTGATTTTTTTTTCTCTGATTGCACAGCAACGCAGGGAGGTCTATGAATCAACCTTTGAGATAGCTTTTGGGATAGCAGCCACAAAATATTCTGCTGTCTTCTTATGCCAGGGATATAGTGGGATTATTATTATTATTATTATTCAGGATTTATATAGCGCCAACAGTTTACGCAGCGCTTCACAATATAAAAGGGAGACAATACAGTTATAATATAATACAATACAATACAATAGGATTAAGAGGGCCCTGCTCAGAAGAGTTTACAATCTAATAGGGTGGGGCAGGTGGTACAAAAGGTTGTAACTGTGGGGAATGAGCTGGTGGAAGTGGTAGGATTAGTAGAGGAGGATGAGGATAAGGTCACAGGAGCAGCAGTAGAAAGGCACCCTTGAGATGGAGGAGAAGGAAAAAGCCCATTATCAAAATAAATGGCTGCTATGATCACTTGAGCAAAAGGAGGAGGAAAGGGGCACATTAGCAGTCCCAAAATAAATGTCTACTGTGCACCCTTGGGGAGGTGGAAGTGGAAAAGGGCACATTAGCACAACAAAAACAAATGGCTGCTATACCCATTGAAGAGCAAAGGAGAAAAACTCTGCACTCAGGCCAAAAAAAAGGTGCTATGCACTCTCAAGAAGGATGAGAAAAGAAGCCAAGAACTTACAGCTAGATTATATGGGAGAGGTTGCAGTGCAAAGAACTTAGCCAGATAAACAAAGGGCATCATGCACCCTTGAGTAGCACCAGAAAGAAAAGGGTGCATTAGCAAACCAAATAAAAATGGCTGCTCTGCACCCTTAAAGTGTTACTAAACCCAGGAGCCTGCATTCACCATATCTGGTCTCCCACAGTACACAAAATATGGAAATGCATTAATGTTAGTAAATACAAACTGCTAAATTTCTTTTCTCGTCAAAAGTATTTAGCAGTCTCGTGACTTCTATCAGTGTCTGGAAAACTTAAAGGCGGAGTTTTCATGATGTGCTTGTTGTCCTATCAGGATCCAGGACCCCTGACCCTCTGGACAGTGATGATTGGCCCTGTGCTGATTACATGCATTCTCCCAAGAAAAAAAAACTCTCTAGCAATACACACCAAACTGAGCATGTGCAGACTGACTCCAGTAACGTTGTCTTATCCGTTTTGGAGTCAGTGGAAGAAGAGATCTGTGCATGCAGGAACAATCAGCCTTTTTACACAATGATTAACCCCTTAGGTTCCACAGTGAGTATAACAAGCACGTATGACTGCATATACTGTACAGACTGATTTTTACCGTTGCGGGATTAGTAGCTTTAAAGTGATTCTAATAACTGAATTTTATTTTTTTATTGATGTACTCTTTGCTTTAAGGTAAAAAAAATCTTCTAAGTGCAGTTCTCCAGCACCCCTTATACTAATACTTATACCTTTATACCTAAACCTGATCTGGATCCACCATCTGGAGCTACTACTGCTGTGGCTCTGATAAAGAGGGTACTCCCTCCTAAAGTGTAAGCCGTTTGTGATGCCATCTGGTCCCCCCTAACACCCGGTCCAGGTTGCAGGTGTCTACAGACACGGTTCCACTTGCTGGAGCATTGACAAGCTTTTTTATAACATTCATTTGTGAGTATTACTCTTGCTGCTACATTTTTTAATACATTTTAACTTTGGTAATGCACAAGGTCAGTGCGCCCTCCTTTTCTTTCTATATGTTTCAGTTCTAAGGATATGCATTGTTCTGAGGAGGGCAGCAAGACCTTTGACATTCCACACTCTATCCGAAGGGTTGGCTCCACCACCTACTTATAGACTAAGCCCCCGAGCCCAGGAGATTGTGTTATGTAAACAAAAGCAGCAGCTCTCTCTGCTCTCTCCCTTTTTGTAGGCTCAGAGACAGCAGCGGAAGCCATTGGCTCCAGTTGCTATCAACCACAGCCAGTGAGGAAGGAATGGGAGGTGGGGAGGGGCCTATGGACTATGGACACACAGAGCTGGCTAGGTATGGTGGGCACCCAGCGGGGGTAAGGAGCCAAGAGCACCAAAAGAGGGCTCAACAAGAGGATGATCAGGGCTGCTCTGTGCAAAATCATTGCACAGAGCAGGTAAGTATAGCATGTTACCAATCACTTTAGGAGGAAGTAGGAGGAGTAAGTGCCTTTTGCTGATGACTTGTCTCACTGAGTTGCTGCTCCCTCTAAGCTCTTGGTTCACAGTCATATGTTTACTTATGCATGTGGTTTCCAAATGGTTGGTACATTTACCACAGCTGGTACACTGCAGGCAGAGGCTGCAGGGCACAAAGAGCTGTTAGCAGCAAACATTTGGGCTCACACTGCAGAGCTGTTTTTGTTTGTTGCATTTTTATGCACTTGTGTAATGTCCCGATGCTAGCCAATTTCTGGGACTGGGTTTAAAAATGTGGGGCTGTGGTTTTGAATTGCTTTTGTGAACTCCTTTTGGACATTTTATTAAACTTTTATGACATTGCAGTATGGTGCTGTGAAAAATTCATAAACTATACTGATACTGACTATTAAATTGTTGTACCACTGACCAGTTTGTGTGACGTTTACATTTTTTTTTTTTTTTTTAGAGTAAACTTTTCTATAGCTTTTAGATCTAATGTGGCTCCATTGGTCAATTCAAGCCTATTCATGTTGGATAAAGAATCAGGTTTTGCATCCAGAACTACTAAAGGGCCTTTTTTTCAAGTTGTAATAAATCATATTGGTGTGCTGCTGCGGAGTTCCACCCAAAAGTGGAACTTTCGCTTATCTGATTCCTCCCCCCTTATGGTGCCACATTTGACACCTTTTGGGGGGGTACGTCAGCAGCTCATCCCCCTTCCGCCTCCCCCCCCTTCTGCTGGGCCAGTGGGAGAGTGCAGCGCGCTTGGCGCATGTGCAGTAGGGGCCCGGCAGTAAAGCCGAAAGGCTACATGGCCAGGTTCCATTACCAGTAATAGCTGCGGTGGCAGCACCCGACAAGCCGATGTAAACATCGGCTGCGGTGCCGACATCGCTGGACAGGTAAGTGTCCTAATGTTAAAAGTCAGTATTTTTAAAGGGGAGGGCGGAACTCCTCTTTAAGCCAAATAGTAATGTAAAGTAAAGAAGTTATCACTTGTGAATTGTTCTGTTATAGAACACCACATACAGCTTAAATGCATCTCCTAAGATTATAAATGAAATGATTGATGTTTCTTCAATGTCACCTTGAAGCAGGGGCGTAACTAGAAATAGCAGGGCCCCATAGCAAAATGTTGTATGGGGCCCCCCTGCAAACAGCCCCCACCCACAGCTGCCCTAGTGTCAATGCAGCGTGACCTGTGCCCAATGCAGCGTGACCTGTGCCCAATGCAGCGTGACCTGTGCCCAATACAGCGTGACCTGTGCCCTATACAGCGTAACCTGTGCCTAATACAGCCTGGTCTGCCTGTGCCCCATACAGCCCCACTTATGCAGAGGAAGAGGCAAGCCACCCGGATCAGCAGAGAGCGGCATTGCCCGCTGTAATAGCTTTCATTTGAATTTCCTGTCTTCCCGGGGCTCATCGTCACATAGCCCGACCTCTTGGCCCAACGCCTTTGATGACGTCACATGTCCCGCATTGGATCGGCGTTCTGTCTATCAAAGGCACCGGGCCAAAAGGTGGAGCTATGTGACGTGAGCCCCGGGAACACTGGAAGTTCTAATGAAAGCTTTTACATCGGGCAATTCAGCTCTCTGCTGATACGGACAGCTCGCCTCTTCCTTTCCTCTCTCTTCCCCTGGCTGGGAGACTGTGCCAGCGGTGCTCTTATCCTCACTGGACCCCACTCAGCTGCGGGCCCCATAGCACCCGCATGGGTCGCTATGGTGGTAGTTACGCCCCTGCCTTGAAGTTACATAAAAAAAAAAACCCTCTGCCCGGCCCTACATTTTTTTTCCATTTTATTTATTTATTTATTTGCATTGGTACATGTCTCTGATATCAGTACCCATCTCCCCATGCCCTTTATTTGATAATTCAATGCCTAAAATTCTTGAAATTGGTCAGAATTGTTTTTCATGTTTCACCCCCCCCCCATAAATTTCAATGGTTTCTGTTAGTGGGAGAGACTGATATAGGAAGTATCAGGATCAGCCGAAGGTAATATAACAGTAAGCATCATGTCATGTTCACCTCTGGGAAGCTATTACCTTGCGATGTTTAGCATGCCGGACTCCAAGCTGCCTTGCTATTTCCGACCTGCTCGTTCCTGTCCAGACAGCTCATATCACATCTGAAAACACTTTTGACAGCTTCTTAATAAATTATCTCCAGTAAGAGAAAAATCTGCAAGAACAACAAAATAATATCTAAATTTGCATTGCATAAACCTGCTTTTATTTGTGAACTTCAAAGCAACTAGGCTTGTCAGTAGATTTATGTTTGTGTTCATTTATACTAAAATCTAAAATATGCATGTTCAAATACTCATTCTTTTATTTGATGATGTCATTTTTATATTCCATGCTCAGAGCTTCAGACAAGTTCAAATTTTAAAAATTTCCAAAGGCAAAATTTTAGTTTTGCACACCTAAAAAAATTAAATCTCAACACATGTTTAGATAACAAAATATGACAAGTGAACTTAAACAGTAAAAGTAATGAAACCATTGACTCTATTTAATAAGTGGTGCAAGGAGCAAAGTGTTAAATGCAAAATTGTGTAACCCATATTAACCTAACAAATATCCCTTTACTAAAGTCAAACCAGTAAAAAAGATAAATGTTCATTAGTAGCAATAGCTACTTCACTGTGTACTTAGCAATTTTCTACCTTTACTGTTATAACATTAATTTGTTTAACCACTTGCTTACAGGGCACTTAAACCCCCCTCCTATCCAGACCAATTTTCAGCTTTCGGAGCTGACGCACTTTGAATGACAATTGCGCGGTCATACAACACTGTACCCAAATGAAATTTTTATCATTTTTTCACCACAAATAGAGCTTTCTTTTGGTGGTATTTGATCACCTCTGCGGTTTTTACTTTTTATTAAAAAAATGTAAAAAATTGATTTTTTTTTTAAAAAAAGTTTATTTTTTTATATTTTGTTATAAAAAATTTTAAACGGGTAATTTTTCTCCTTCATTGATGTACGCTGATGAGGCGGCAGTGATGGGCACTGATAGGCGGCAGTGATGGGCACTGATGGGTGGCAGTGATGGGCACTGATGGGTGGCAGTGATGGGCAGCACTGGCAGGTGGCACTGATTGGCACTACAGGTGGGCATTGATAGGTGGTACTTGTGGGCATTGATAGGTGGCACTTGTGAGCACTGTTAGGTGGCACTGTGGGCACTGTTACGTGGCACTGTGGGCACTGTTAGGTGGCACTGTGGGCACTATTAGGTGGCACTGTGGGCACTATTAGGTGGCACTTTTATTGGGCACTGATGAGGCAGATGTGCCTCTTCCACTTGGGGACCGATGTCCCTTACATCCGATCCGGTGATCGGCTTTTTTTTCTACTCGCGCTGTCAGCGTGAGTAAAAAAAAAAAAACGATTACCGATCTTTTGTTTACATCATGTGATCAGCTGTCATTGGCTGACAGCTGATCACATGGTAAGGGGCCGGGACCGGCTCCTTACACAGATCGGTGATCAGCCGAGTCTCAGCGACTCGGTGATCACAACGCGCCCGGCGCGCGCCCTGCAGGGCGCGCGCAGGGAGCGTGCACAGGGGAGGACGTCATATGACGGCCTCCCGGGAATGTAGGTCCGCGCTGTAGCCGTCATTCGGCTATAGCGCGGATGCCAGGTAGTTAATAAAATACAGTCTTATTCAATAACACAAGAAATAGATTTTTATATAATAAATATTACTGTCTAAATGTATTATTTTATTTCTTTTTTCACGTAACCCATCCTAGGTTAAAAGTTGTAAAGCACTACCCCCACAGGGGTGGCTGGTACTTTGTTCCCCTTTTCCCGCACAGCAAGGTAACGCACATTCTCTGCTTGCATCCAAACACAAGAAGTCAGTACCTTGGCTTTGTTTTTATGTTTTATTAGGTGTAACACCTTGGATGAGGTGAAGGGATGTATGGGATGGGAACTTGAATCAAAGAATAAAAACCAGGGACAACTTCCTCCCTATGTACAAGGTCTTGAATAGTCCTCCTTCCCAGACACTGATTATCTCTGAAGATAAAATGCAAAGCCCCTTAAGGACACTTAGAAAGTAGCACACTGTGTTGTAACCTACATACAGGAGTATCTAACTTCTGTATGACACTGATCATAGACACTGATCCCAGCTCTACTGCCTGCAGAACTACCAGCCCACCTGGCTGCTTTCTTTTCCCTGCACAGTCCTTAGTACAGTGATGGCAAACCTTGGCACCCCAGATATTTTGGAACTACATTTCCCATAATGCTCAACTACACTGCAGAGTGCATGAGCATCATGGGAAATGTAGTTCCAAAACATCTGGGGTGCCAAGGTTTGCCATCACTGCCTTAGTAGATTAGTAGAAAAAGTCCATTACAGACTAGGAGCTCTTAGCTCCTCTTGGAAATAGCACAAAAACATGAGGCAAACTGCATGCAGGAGTGTATCCTCTCCTTGTCTAGATCTGCTTCCAGCTACACAGCTTGCAAGTGCTACCAGCCCTCCTAGCTGCTCTGAAGATCTCCCAGGGCAAAGATAAAAGGGTTAAGCACAACACTGTCTTTTTAGAAAGCTTGCTACGTGTGGCAGTGTCTCCCCTTGAATGTCACTGGGTGTGCTTATGTACTCACACTGTCCTCCTTGCTCCTGCTGCCTCTCAGGCAAGATTCCATGTTAAACTGTTCTGCTGAAGGGATCCCCCTGAGCCAGCCCAAGCGAAGCCTGGAGCTGGGGTCTCCACTAGACCTAGGAGACCCCTCCTAGGCCACCGACAGTCTCCTCAGCACTTCGTCTTCTACCCTGCTAGCAAACTTCCAGAATAAGGGGGAGGCACCAGAGACCTGTCATCCAGCCTGACCTGCAATAAACCCTTGACCCAGATTCAAGACACGTTTTACCATGAGCCAACAAATTTCCCTGCACTATTTTAGTAGCACACTAGAGGGTTCTACAGTTGTATCCAGCTAAACACCAGTTATCTTCCTGCAATGTCTCAAACTTGCACTGTGAATTTTTAAAATTAATATTTACAATCAAAATAACTACAATCTCACAGAACACACCAAAAGGTGCCTGAACATACTGTAGCTTCAGGTCAGTGTGTGTCAGGGGAGTCTCCAAATTTCTGTGTCAGGGGAGTCTCCAAATCTCAACTTTTTTTTTGACTTTCCCACAGTAAAAATATATTTATTGGCAACTAAAACACCCATTTGCATTGTTATGTTGCATTATGCCCCTCTGAGCACAATCAAACTCTTTCCTGATTGCTCCATGGTGATCTGCCCCAACCCACTCTATTACAAACTAAACAAAATTTAGGAACCTACAGGTTCCCACTGTTTTGATGCAGCTTTTTTTGCATACAGCTGTGTAGGGCTCCTTGAGTGCGTGTTTACTTTTGCACAATGGTATCAAAACGACTTCCTTCTTACATGACTGCACTGGCGTTTACCTTCGTCTCCAGGTTTGTAAGAAGATGGCACCAACTTCCTCTTCCGTGGTGTTTAGCCATAGCTGGTCCCAAGCTAGTGGAGTATCTAAACCCAAGAACAAAAACAAAATATATTTGTGTTGAAAAGTCCTTAGATGTGGTGATTGCATTCGTTTTCTTTTCCAATATTTTTTTTTTTATCTACCTGGTCATTTTGGTAGAAATACACTTTTCTGTTTAAGGCTCTGTTTCCACTAGTGCGACTTTTCATGCGACTTGGGACTGAAAAGTCGCATGACAAATTGTATCCCATGATTTCCAATGAGTACCGTTCATATCTGTGCGACTTCAAGTCGCAGCGACTTCAAAGTTGTCCCTGCACTACTTTGGTCCCACTTTGATGCGACTTGAGGTCCATAGATACAGGCATTGCTTCAAATCGCTGTAAAAAGTTGCGGTAAAATCGCGCGACTTTGGGGACGCACTAGTGGAAACATAGCCTTAGGGTGACAACACTTACTCACTGTGTTGCATCTATAAATAAGAATCATTGTCAGTTAAGGGTAGGAAGTGTGTTAGGGAGAGGTGTTCTGCAGTCCATAGAAAAAGTTGTTATCAGTAGCAATGCTAACTGATAACAGTGCAGCAGAAGTAGGGAGTACAGGAAATTATCAGTTGACTAGACCTCAGCAGGAACAACAGGACTTTTTTTAACTTATAGGACAGATATAACAAAAAAAAAAATCCCATTATTTTGCAATATTGGAGAATTTTTTAACAGACCAAAAGAAGGCATATAAGAGAAGTTTATTGTTACTTTAAGGAAGGGACGGTCACATGAACTTCAGCTTTGTGACCACAAGTTTTGTGATACCCACATCTGGCCTTTTGTCCAATACACTGTCCCCAACCAATGCTCTCACATGCTCTTATAGCCTTGGTTCTTTAAGCTGAGTATGAAAATTAAAATTCTCAGAACATTTGAATGTCGTTTTAAAGTAGTGGTAGATTTTGTCACATACACTGTTAGAAATACGTACATTCGAGAAATATTTTCTATCCTGCCCCTTCGAATTTTCCCATCACCATGGTCGAAGATGAACACTGATTTGACCCTACTAATGATTGAAAAACAAACTAACATCTTACAATGAAAAATGCTGAATGAAATTCTACTAGTGTATACCCCGATTTAGAAAGAACATGGGGCGGATCAGTGATGATCCGCCCCGTGAACATCCGCTTGCTCAGCGGGGATCGCTCCGCCGATCCCCGCTGAGCAGGAAGATGACACGTCCGCCGCTGCACACTGTGCAGCGATGGACCTGTCAGAGCGCTGCTCTCCCCTATGGGGGATTGGGTGATGACGGACTGTAGAGTCCGTCGTCATCCGATCCAATCCGAAAACGGATGGAAAAGTAGGCTTTTCCTCCGTTAAACTTTTTCGGATTGGAGCGGGTCGGATTGCAGCGGACATGTCACCGCTGACATCCGACACTCCATAGAGGTCTATGGAGCGTCCGTTCAGGTCTACCTAAAAAACTGACAGGCGGACCTGAACGGACAGTCCGTGTGAAAGAGGCCTAAAAAAGAGTTTTGATTGCATTCAGTCAAGCAGTTCTGTCCTTCTAAATGATAAAGCTGCTCCTCAGACCTCTGTAATTCTGAACTCCAGCTTGCAGGTGTTAAGTCCTCCGGGGTTTGTTTCTCCTATACACTGCTTAGCAAAGTCCTGGAGTTGCACACCACTTCCAAAGGGTCAAATCAGCTCTATTGTTCAGAACATGTGCAAGCACAGGCACACAAGATCCTCCCTTTAACATTAGCCTCTATGGCCCCATGGTTAAGCCCCAGTGGCAGTGAATGATTACTATGTGAAAGTAGTGCAGCTGCAGGAGTCTGCTAAATAGGGATGAGCTTCGAGTTCGAGTCAAACTCATGTTCGACTCGAACATTGGCTGTTCGCAAGTTCGTCGAACAGCGAACAATTTGGGGTGTTCGCGGCAAATTCGAATGCCGCGGAACACCCTTTAAAAGTCTATGGGAGAAATTAAAAGTGCTAATTTTAAAGGCTAATATGCAAGTTATTGTCATAAAAAGTGTTTGGGGACCCGGGTCCTGCCCCAGGGGACATGGATCAATGCAAAAAAAAGTTTTAAAAACGGCCGTTTTTTCAGGAGCAGTGATTTTAATAATGCTTAAAGTCAAACAATAAAAGTGTAATATCCCTTTAAATTTCGTACCTGGGGGGTGTCTATAGTATGCCTATAAAGGGGCGCATGTTTCCTGTGTTTAGAACAGTCTGACAGCAAAATGACATTTTGAAGGAAAAAACTCATTTAAAACTACCCGCGGCTATTGCATTGCCGACAATACACATAGAAATTCATTGATAAAAACGGCATGGGAATTCCCCAAAGGGGAACCCCGGCCAAAATTTAAAAAAAAAAAAATGACGTGGGGTTCCCCCTAAATTCCATACCAGACCCTTCAGGTCTGGTATGGATTTTAAGGGGAACCCCGCACCAAAAAAAAAAAAAAAAAAAATGGCATGGGGTCCCCCCAAAAATCCATACCAGACCCTTATCCGAGCACGCAACCTGGCAGGCCGCAGGAAAAGAGGGAGGACGAGAGTGCGGCCCCCCCCTCCTGAACCGTACCAGGCCACATGCCCTCAACATTGGGAGGGTGCTTTGGGGTAGCCCCCCAAAACACCTTGTCCCCATGTTGATGAGGACAAGGGCCTCATCCCCACAACCCTGGCCGGTGGTTGTGGGGGTCTGCGGGCGGGGGGCTTATCGGAATCTGGAAGCCCCCTTTAACAAGGGGACCCCCAGATCCCGGCCCCCCCCCTGTGTGAAATGGTAAGGGGGTACAAAAGTACCCCTACCATTTCACTAAAAAACTGTCAAAAATGTTAAAAATGACAAGAGACAGTTTTTGACAATTCCTTTATTTAAATACTTCTTCTTTCTTCTATCTTCCTTCATCTTCTGGTTCTTCTGGTTCTTCCTCCGGCGTTCTCGTCCAGCATCTCCTCCGCGGCGTCTTCTATCTTCTTCTCCTCGGGCCGCTCCGCACCCATGGCATGGGGGGAGGCTCCCGCTCTTCTCTTCTTCTTCATCTTCTTCTCTTCTTCTTTTCTTCTCTTCTTCATTTTCTTCTCCGGGCCGCTCCTCACACATGCTAGCATGGCGGGAGGCTTCCGCTGTGTGACGGCGCTCCTCGTCTGACAGTTCTTAAATAATGGGGGGCGGGGCCACCCGGTGACCCCGCCCCCCTCTGACGTCACGGGGAATGCCACAGGGAAGTCCCGTCAAGTCACCGTGCGTCAGAGGGGGGCGGGGTCACCGGGTGGCCCCGCCCCCCGTTATTTAAGAACTGTCAGACGAGGAGCGCCGTCACACAGCGGGAGCCTCCCTTCATGCCAGCATGGATGCGGAGCGGCCCGGAGAAGAAAATGAAGAAGAGAAGAAGAGAAGAAGAGAAGAAGATGAAGAAGAAGAGAAGAGCGGGAGCCTCCCCCCATGCCATGGGTGCGGAGCGGCCCGAGGAGAAGAAGATAGAAGACGCCGCGGAGGAGATGCTGGACGAGAACGCCGGAAGAACCAGAAGAGCCAGAAGAACCAGAAGAACCAGAAGATGAAGGAAGATAGAAGAAAGAAGAAGTATTTAAATAAAGGAATTGTCAAAAACTGTCTCTTGTCATTTTTAACATTTTTGACAGTTTTTTAGTGAAATGGTAGGGGTACAAAAGTACCCCCTTACCATTTCACACAGGGGGGGGGCCGGGATCTGGGGGTCCCCTTGTTAAAGGGGGCTTCCAGATTCCGATAAGCCCCCCGCCCGCAGACCCCCACAACCACCGGCCAGGGTTGTGGGGATGAGGCCCTTGTCCTCATCAACATGGGGACAAGGTGTTTTGGGGGGCTACCCCAAAGCACCCTCCCAATGTTGAGGGCATGTGGCCTGGTACGGTTCAGGAGGGGGGGGCCGCACTCTCGTCCCCCCCTCTTTTCCTGTGGCCTGCCAGGTTGCGTGCTCGGATAAGGGTCTGGTATGGGTTTTTGGGGGGACCCCACGCCGTTTTTTTTTTTTTTTTTTGGCGCGGGGTTCCCCTTAAAATCCATACCAGACCTGAAGGGCCTGGTATGGAATTTAGGGGGACTCCCACGTCATTTTTTTTTTTTAATTTTGGTTCGGGGTTCCCCTTTGGGGAATTCCCATGCCGTTTTTATCAATGAACTTCTATGTGTATTGTCGGCAATGCAATAGCCGCGGGTAGTTTTAAATGAGTTTTTTTCCTTCAAAATGTCATTTTGCTGTCAGACTGTTCTAAACACAGGAAACATGCGCCCCTTTACAGGCATACTATAGACACCCCCCAGGTACGAAATTTAAAGGGATATTACACTTTTATTGTTTGACTTTAAGCATTATTAAAATCACTGCTCCTGAAAAAAAGGCCGTTTTTAAAACTTTTTTTTGCATTGATCCATGTCCCCTGAGGCAGGACCCAGGTCCCCAAACACTTTTTATGACAATAACTTGCATATAAGCCTTTAAAATTAGCACTTTTGATTATTCATGTTCGTGTCCCATAGACTTTAACGTGTTCGCGTGTTCGAACGAACTTTTTTCCTGTTCGCATGTTCTGGTGCGAACCGAACAGGGGGGTGTTCGGCTCATCCCTACTGCTAAACAATGTACCAGAGAAAGTCCCAGAGGTGTGAGCTCCTACAAGCTGGAGTTCAGGATTGCATAGAGCTTAGGAGCAGCTTTATCTTTTAGGAAAACACAATTGCTTGACTGAATGCAGTCAAAATGTTTTTTTAGTGGAAATCTCAATGCAACAGCACAGCTTTTCTCATAATTCATTTAATCTCATTAGTGCACTACCTTAACTTGGTTAAGCTCTACCTGTTTTTTCTCTACAGGAGATTTTTAGCTGCCCCATTAGGAACATGGCCAACAGCCCCAAGAACGTTGAATGCTGTTGCATATATACATAATTGGTCTGGGTTCTACACTTCACTAAACATGCAAAGATGTTACTTGTTCAACTGTTGCCAAAGGCTGACCATTTTCATCCTATATAAGGGCACCCTTTCTCCTGGTTGAATGATAATTGCCTCAAGTCAGAATAAAGTACTTGTGTTGTCACCTTAACCTCACATGCTGGTACCACGTGTTGACCGAAAGTCAGCAAAAGTTAATGAAAAGATCACAGTGGGACAGGGCAGTGTGGTAATGCATTTGAAAATGCTGCTATTAAATTGAAATGGAAGACACTTTGTTAGATCAGTGTATGCAACAGAAAAATTGCTGTGTTTTTGTGATCCAGGAGGTACATTACTGTGCCAATATCAGCTTGTCACATTATTGTAGCGGGAATCAGAAAGTAAACCTGCAATAGATAGACGTGTGATGCCAGCTCTCTTACAGTCTTTTGCTTTCTTTTGCCCAAGGCAGCAGCTGCTAGCACCAAGGAACACTTCTTTGTTCTTTTGGCATCTCATCAAGAGTAAGCAATTGTGTTTGGCTGGCTCCTGAGGCACTGGTCCTACATTTTTTTTAGCTGCTTGGCCCTTCTCTTCCTAAACACCTGGCAGACTGGTATGTAGCACATTGTATTATAGAAGCATTAACCTTCTAATGACTATACACTAGCAATACGCCAAGGTGGTATTAAATCGTAGTTTGCAACATAAACATGAGCAAACAATCACTCTCACAAGGAAAAAATAAGATATGTCCCGAATAACAATTCTACTGTTCTGTCTGTTTACAATAACACAGTGTACAATCAATACATAAATCTACTTTACTCCTGAGGTGTGTTAGCATATCCACAGGCTGTCTGGGACAAATGTTATGATGTAGGTTATATTTTTTTACTATCTGTTTTTTTCCCCTTTTTTTCTATTTTGTGATTTTCTGTTCTTAAAGACTAAATCCAAGAAATAATGGTAATGTATTGCAAGTTACCAGTCTTTATATATGATGATTACACTGTTTTTCTTTTTCAGGATTTTTTCCATTATTTTCACCTGCTTGTTAAGCCCATAAAATACACTTGCTGTCCTAGTGTGACATTGTTCACTCACTCTACTGCATCTAATGAGCAGCATTATTGTCACTCCGGGCTGCCTGCTCCTGTTTTAGACTATAGAACATCTCCTGCTCTCCTCATCTCTAACATAGACATAGAGGCATTCTGTATTCTACAGAGAGAACTGGCCAGGGCTGATTGCGTTCATAACTGACAATACTACAGGCACAGATTACAGGAAGTTACAAGCTCATTGGATTTTTAGCAGGATCAAAAGGATCAATGAGTATTTTTTTGCACTTTTTCAGGTATAAAAAAATTACCACTAGGGAGGGATCTGGACCACCAACCCCCTCGCTAACGGAGGACCTGTCACCTACACCAGGCACCACTCTTCATGACTGGCTGCTATACACTTCCCACCAGTTCCTGGTTACCTGTGGCAACTGCTCACCAACTCTAACCCTCCTGCTCAGTTCACCTTTCATAGTGGCCTTGCTTCGTATCCCATGTGTGCTTTACAGGCCCTTTTCTTCTGATATGCTATATGTTACCATGCACACTTTAAATAACTTCAGACCAGACTTAGAACGTTTTAAAAACTTTAATGAGAACTCACATGTCCATACAAGTGTAATACAGTTTCAACCCTAACTGACTAAGTTGAGGCTGCCCAGGCATACCTTAATAAGTAAAAAATAAACAAAAGAGGGCATGCCAGCCTAGTACATTATCCCAACACATTTATCTAAATGGAAACAATATAAAATGTACTCAAAAACACGTGACTTAAAATAGTTTATTGGCTTTTCGCCCACAGCCCAATAGTCACAAACTCGGCAGGGTCCATGGAATGGGGGGACCTCTCCGCGGTCCTAACTAGTTGATGCATTTTGAAGGATATACCTTCTCCCTGTGGCTTTAGGAAAGTATACCCTTCAAAATGTGTCATTCAGTTGGGTTCCCGGAGAGGTCCCCTTGTTTTGTGGACCCTGCCAAGTTTGTGACTATTGGGCTATGGAAGATGAGCTTGATAAGTTATTTTAATTCATGTGTTTGTGAGTACATTTTATGTTGTTTCTGTTTAAGGCTCGGTTCACACTATTGTGGGTTTCTCCACATCCAATTCGCATGACAGGAGATTGTGACCGGCTCTCAATGGAGCCAGTTCACACATCTCCTGGGCGGCCGTGGAGAGCATTGCACAGGGGACTTGTGTGTCTTTGGCTCCGTTTCAGGTCCGAATTCAGGAAAAAATTCAGGCCTGATTCGTCCCTGAAACGGAGAACAGGGATGCACCGGACCCCTGCTGTGAGCCACATTCGTATTAGGTGTGAACCCAGCCTCAATAAACATTGTGGTATAATGCACTAGGC
This sequence comes from Aquarana catesbeiana, assembly GCF_042186555.1. Classification (NCBI taxonomy): domain Eukaryota; kingdom Metazoa; phylum Chordata; class Amphibia; order Anura; family Ranidae; genus Aquarana; species Aquarana catesbeiana. Next base: position 408,933,382 of record NC_133325.1, read on the forward strand.
TGGTGCGCCTTCTTTTTTTTTTATTCTTGGAAGATGAAGAAATTAAATATTTTTTTTCATAAATTTTTCACATACTCTTACCAGTGCAGTACAGCACCATCTTCTAGGTAAAGTTGCGCCAGTTAGCGAGTTAGTGGCTGGTGTTTTTTTGTTTGGGGGGCGGCAAACAACCACCCCCTGCAGCACCTCAAACACCCCCCCTGCTGCCTGCCGGTCCACCAGCACTTACCCCATCTAGGCGGCAGGCACATCGGGCATTGGTGGTAATCGGGCATTGGTGGGGATCGGGCATCGGCAGGCACATTGGGCTTTATCAGGCGCATCGCGCAGCAGCAGGGATCGGGCATCGGCGGGCACATTGGACAGTGGTGGGGATCGGGGCATCACTGGGCATCAGACAGCGGTTCCTGTGTCTTCACCTCCTCGCTTCCACCATGCGTCTCCTCCCCTCCTCCTAGACATCCAATAGAATCACCTGTCCTTTCAGTCATTCGGGTGATGGGTATCAGACCAGCTTCCCAATTGGCTGGGAGGAGGATCAGTGTAATGATTTTGGCTGTAAGTTTGGGGTTACTGCCTTGCAGCAGAACACATTTGGGGCCAATCGCACACCTCCCTGATGGTATGGCCTCCACAGTCACCAGATCTCAATCCAATATAGCACCTTTGGGATGTGGTGGAATGGCAGATTTGCATCATGGATGTGCAGCGGACAAATCTGCAGCAACTGCTTTATGCTATCATGTCAATATGGACCAAAATCCCTGAGGAATGTAGAAGACAAAAAGGGGTCCAACCGGGTACTAGGAATGTGTAACTAATAAAATGGCCCTCTGAGTGTCTATCTGTCAGGGAAGTAACCAAAGAAGAGCTGCCAATGTTGCCAATAATGGTAATGGGTGCATCCCTCACATTCCTGTAAATGGGTGTAGGCGAACGAGCGCGCGCAATACGCGCATTACGTGACAGATGTGGCCACTTGCTGGCCTATAAAAGACTGCTGCTGAGCCCAAAAGATTTCTGGATTGTTGTCAGCCTCCCTGTGTTCCTGAGCCTCTGTGTATATTTCTTGGATTTCCTGTTGTGGCCCGGCTTATTCCAGACCTGTCTGATCTCTTCCCCTGGCATTGACCCCTTGGCTTGCTCTACCGACTTTGCACCTGCTTGATCACCTGTGCATGACACCGGAGTGTCTTGGGAACTTTACTACTTCTTATCTGCTTGCCTTCCCGTATATGAGCTCAGCCAAGTTCCTGTTTCCACTATGTGCCTCTGCCTCCTGACTGATCATCCATGTTTGACCCTGGGCCTGGCTTCTACTTTTATTTCCTGTGTGCACTGATTGTCAAGCGTCTTCCTGTTCATTCACAAAAATAAAGCATAGTAAACACAGTTATGAATGGACACAGTAAGTGCGTGTGTTCACTATGTTCATTTAGAAAAGGACATATTTACTAGCCACTTCCCTCGCTCTCCACCCTGAAACTTCCCCCATAGCAGCCAGAGGGAGAGGTGAGGAGGGAAGCCAGCTGGACTGTGGGGAAGGGAACCAACAAGGGTGGGAAGCCTCAGCAGTAGTGGGAATCGGCACTGCACATAGTGATTAGGGTGTGCCTAGGCACACCTGGCACACCCCCTGCGCACGCCTATGCCTCCAGGACCACCTTCAGGGGTCTACTACACTTAGCTGCAAGGAGAGCCCTCTCAGCAGCTTGGCCTTGGATCAGGTACCTGACAATATCACATAAACAATTGTGAATAACAAGCAATTTATACACTAAGGCTCCATGCACAAGTGCCAGTTCCCTTGGCAGAAAAAAATGCTCATATAGAGCGTCTTTGTACACAGTTTAGGTGTGTTTAGGAGAGTTTTGCATTTTTTGTGCCAGAAAGCTCCAATCAGAAACGCAAACCAGAAGGGTTTTTTCTCCTGCCTCTAAATGCTGAGCTCAAAATATGCCTGTAATCGTCTAATCTGCCTAATGTGCATGGATACATAGGATAACATTGAGCTGCTTCTCCAGGCAAAACACAGAACTTCTGTAAAAGCAGCACATTTTTAGGCTTAAGTGCAAGGTTTTTAAATTGATAAAAAATATACTATTAGCATTTCTATTTCTGAGAGCATCCTTAATTTACAGCATTTTTTACACCTGCCTAAATCTTTTGCACAGTATTTTATGTATATTTAGTTTGTTCAGTGGTTTACCAAATCGTAGACAGGCTGGATTTGGTTCAAAATCACATTCGACCTGATCCCAAGTTTCATCCTTAGTTATTATTAGTCTTTATAATAAAGATAAGATAACACTTTTCAAAGCAGAATCTTGGGTGAATCAACCTTATTCAAGTTTATTAGCGTATTAGTTGTTGAGCTATTTCTAGTTTTTTGCTTTGTTTCTTCTGTTGGCACCACTTCCTGTCACCTCTTTTGCCTAAGAAAGAATGATGCATCCTACTACCACATTTTCCTGGGTTTTCCCAGTCACATATGCCAGGAGGCTGCTGGAGAAAATACACAGAACAACCATAGGGCAGAGCTGGATTGTGTCATCAGGGGCCAGGCTGCCTAAACCGGGAAGACACAGCAGACTGAGCAAATGGCATGATGGCAGGGTGGGACAGTTTATCACACCTGAACAGCAGGTGAGGACAACACTGCAACACTAGAAAGGTAAGTAGGTTTTTTGAAGAGGACCCAGTAAAACATGGTAAGGGGGGATAGAAAAGTAGGGGGAAGTAAAGTTTGGCTTTAAGCCTTGTTTTGATTAAAGTATAACTAAAGGCAAATCTTTTTTTTTTTTAGTTTTGGACAGAGGGATTAGAACATGTGTCATTTTTTATTACCCTCTGTGCCTCGGTTAGGGAGATTCACCCTCTCTAATTGTCCTGCTAACTTTACATGTCATCAAAAGTGAAAGTAAAATAAAATCACAAATTTTGAGTTGACATCAGAACACTAATAAAGGGGAAATCATCCAATGTGGACACTAGTTCTGGTGATTCTGGTGACACACTCACTTTGGCTATGGGACAAGAAGTGAAGGGAAATCTCCCCAATGAGAAACAGATGGCAAAAAGATATTATAATCCTCCCTTACTCTATCCATAAAAAAAAAAAAAAAAAAAAGTTTTGCCCTTAGTTACACGTTAGGTTCTTGTGTTCACTAAAGCAAGTACTGAATGTTTTCCGGCAGATGGTATGTACCTAAACGTAGCGCATTTGAACAGATCAGGAAGGAAATATGATGCATGAGTGAGCCAGGAGACTACAGGAGGTATGTATCTAGGGACTTCAGGAGGTAGGGACCTGCTAGCTGAAATTCACTGTTTTATATGTAATTACCAGATTTACACTTAAAGAACACATCATCTAAGTATAAATCTGAAAAAAAATACTTTTAAACTTTGTTCTGATCGCTCTTTAGAAAGTGGTAAAGTAGCTGCTGTCAGGCATTCTGCCATCTCCGTAATGCCCTTTCTGAAAGATGAATGAGGATTTCGTTTGTAAATACCACACCATAGCAGCTATAACTGCATTTACCACAATAGGTTGTGTTCTACGATGGTGCTGCTTTAATTTTTGCAGTCACCGCAAAACATTGCAGCCATGGCATGTGTACAACCCTAATCTGCTCTATCTTTTGGGTGGGCATCAGTAAAATCACAGCTCATCTACCTGTTTGAACTTCCCTCCCAGCCACCCCAGGCCTAAGACTTCAGTTGCAGATTAACAACACATTAAACCATATCAGTGGTGCATATTTACAACATATTTTAAACTACAAATTTAGCTTAGACTATAAAGATAGGATGTAGGTCAAGTGAAAGATATAGTTAAGCCTCATTCACACTGGCACTTTCAAACCCATATTTACATGCATTCAGAGGACATTTATAAAGTCTGTAAATGCATGGGATGATTTTTCAATGGTACCATTCATACTGTGTGTATACCTGCGTTTAGGTGTGATCGGTTTAGCTGCATTTACAGAAAATAGAATTCTGTTGGTCCAGCTCTTGATAAGACACTCTAAACATGACTAAATGCATGTAAATGTGCCTAATGTGGCTACACCTGCTTTAAAGGTGCAGTGTAAATTATGTCTTAGAATAGATGCTTAAAATGATTGTAAAGGTTTAATTGCTTTTTCTAAAATAACAAACATGTCATACCTACCTGATCTGTGCAATGGTTTTGCAAAGAACAGCCCCGATCCCCTCTTCTGGGGTCCTCCACTGGTGGTCTTGGTTCCTCCTCTTCTTTGAGTGCCCCATAGCAAGCCGCCTGCTATGGGGACACGCATGCAGGCTTGATACTGAGCTGGGCTGTGTGCATCTATTGACACACACAGTGTGACTCAGCCATGTCCCCGCCCTCTGCACAAAAGATTTGTTTGACAGCAGCAGAGGACGATGGCTCTTGCTCATGCTGAGTCTCCTGTGAGAAGAGAAAAGAGAAGACGCGGGTAATAAGCAATTTTTCGCGGGCAATGGCTGGTGTTGGTGCTTCAATCATCACGGCACCATGGTTGATATGGTGTCAGGGTGATTGAAGCGTATTATTTCTATTACATTGTAATATATAATGAAGTGGTTCAACTCACCATAAAGCAGAATCAGCGGGAGCCCCGAGTGTTTCACTTGCCACATCTCCTGCCACCAGATGCAGCTGGTCACTTGCCACCATCGCCTGTCACCAGGTGCAGCTTGTCACTTGCCACCGTCATCTGTGACCAGGTGCAGCTTGTTACTTGGCACCTTCACCTGCCAGCAGATGTGGATTGTCACTTGCCACTGTCGCCTGGCACCAGATGTGGATTGTCACTTGCCACGTCACCTGCCACCAGATGTGGATTGTCACTTGCCACCATCGCCTGCCACCTAATGTGGATTGTCACTTGCCATGTTACCTGCCACCATGTGCAGATTGTCACGTCATCTGGCACCAGATGTGGATTGTCACTTGCCACTGTTGCCTGGCGCCAGATGTGGATTGTCACTTGCCACGTCACCTGCCACCAGATGTGGATGATCATCTGCTGCTATTTGTGGATTGTCACTTGCCATGCCAGCCAGTGCCACCAATTGTGCATTGTCGCTGTCATTGCATTGGTGGCAGGCTGGCAGTACTAGTCCATTTAGTTCTCAGTGAGGGCAGGAGAGCGGTGGTGCGGGGCAGGCAGTGGGAGATGATGTCACTTCGCTGCTCCCCGCAGCACCTCCGACATTGAAGAGGCCCTTGCTGTGAGGGCGGAAGAGCAGTAATGCAGGGCGGGCGGAGAGAGATGATATCATCTCTGCTCGTCCGCCCACTCACTTCTCTCATCCACCTGCCCAACTCTCTCATGCAGCCCTCCCGCCACACCCGTGGCCCAGCTGCAGAGAGGCCACGGCCTGCTGGTTAGGCAGGTACCCCTGCGGCAAGAGACTCAGGGCTATGGGCCCCAGATTTGGTGCTATAGCCTCAATAGCCACCCCCTAGTGACACCACTGGCCTTAAATCAAGATCACGATCAGATAAGTATTTTGGGGGGCAGGGGGATTCTGACATGCAAAGGTTTTTAATTCTAAAGCAGAGAATGCATTAAGGTAAAAAAATCCTTTTACCTTTACGGCCACTTTAATTGCTGAACATGGTATGTTTTTTATTTTTTTTTGGAAATTCATATGCTGATCTTGTAAACTATAAAAATAGAGCAGGTATAAACATGTTCTTATGAAATGGTAATTTAAATTGCTGTTATAGTGGTATTGATTAAATACAAAATAAAAGGTTGTAAAGTATAATCTATTAAGTGATGTGGGTGTTGGTATTGTGTGATATTGCAGTGCAGGTATTTGTTATCATAGCATTGATTTTTTTTTATTAGTTCTGTTTAGATATCAGTAGTGTGTAGGTGGCTGCCTAGCATAGAAATGAGTACTCTGTGGGTGGTTGATTTTTCCAAAGATCTACAATATATTATTTAGAATTGCAGATTAGTAGTTGTATCACAGCAGTGGTGCTGGTATTGTCTGCAGTGCTTGTTTGTGGTTTAGAATTTGGCAATCATATACTGTACATGTCATAAAAACATATAGCTGAATAGGCTTGCCATATCAGGAAAGCCACAATGTCAGAGGCACTACTCTATAGGCTGTCCATAATTGGTCAGCTATCATCCTGAAAATGATGGCTGTCCTTACATGAGTTGAAAAAGCACTGGGACCCCTCATGATACACACCTAATGCTGACATCATTGCATTACCAAGTACATTCAAACACTTCATGCACTTGTTATCATCTTTTACTACCTCAGATAGTAAATAGCCTGATATTTGTATACAAAGCCCAAAATCACTTGACTATGGGATGTGGCATATAGTGAGGCTCCATTAATTACCCCAGCTTATTCACTATCTACTCCTTACCCAAATGACCAGACGACACAAACTTCTCTTTTTTGGAGTCGAATGGCCATAGCAGCCTTTTATTATAACAAAGAATACCAGAAATATCAACATTCTTCAACATATAACTTAAATGCTTATAAATACATCTATAAATAACATTAAACCAACTATACAGCATAACAACTTTTATTTTTCTAGGAGGTCTTTGAAGGCAAACTCTAACTTTTTCCAACTCATTGCATCGGTATCCCCATGTAAGGCCCCACGCCGTGCATTACGCAAGCTCAGGGACAAGCACATTAATCCTTCCAGATGCAATTTTCCTACCACCAATGTTGCCATTTTTCTTTTGGGAAAGGACGCCCATACATCCGTATGAGCCCAACCCCCATTTTAAACCACAATTATACTCATCACCGCCTTCAAAGACCCCCAATACCTACTGCCACGGGACGAACACGTGACAACCTTACGTGTGCGTCGCCCTCCAAACTCTAACTGCTCTCTGCACACCATCTTGTAATCCCAACTGCCACAAATCAATGCCAATCGCGTTCAGATGTACCCCATCCGAGCGCAGAAAGCGCCACGTCTCCTCCTCCAACTCCCTGTGTCGAACAGCCAAACCACCATTCCTCACAAAAAATTTTGCTACCGCTTTATTAACTTTCACACGCGCTCTATTCAATCCTGCCACAGAGCGCGCCAAACGCCAAGCTGTCCTGGCTACCATATCCGACCACACAAATATAGTGTCAGGAAAGCTGGATTGCAGGCGCAGCAGATCAAATTTTATATCCCTAATCAGTTCCCGAGCACACCTCACTCCCAAATCATTGCCTCCCACATGTAATACCACTACATCCGGAGGGCGATCAAGACCAGCAAACTTGTGCATTTCCGGAACAACCCTAGACCATAACATCCCCGGGAAACCGATCCACCGCACTGTCCCTTCCTCCCCCGCCAAACCCAACAACCTGCCGTCCTTCCTGACATCTGCCCTTCTGGCACCCCAATAGACATAAGAGTGTCCAAAGATCCATACTAGGCAGGTTGCTGCACCTGAAAAAACAAGAGACAAAACACAGAGAAAAATATAGCAAATCAATTATAACACTCTTTCTGTAATACAGTTCCCAACAAACCAACAATCTCCCCCTCTCCCATTCTACAACAAGGTAGGGCGAACATACAGCCTAAAGCGTGCTGATTCCCAACGCCCAATACGCTGTACTACCTGCTCCTCCAAACCCCAACGAACCGCTTCCGTAGCCGCCCCAATGCGGAACGAATGGGAAGAATACTCCTCCGCTTTTCGCCCAGTCGCCCGCAGACATTGCCGAAAGACAGCCTGAAACTGAAAGCGGGACAGGGCCGAACCATCCTCATGACGAAAAAACGTCCCTCCCCCGGCAGGTCTAACCCTACAGAATTCCCCCACAGCCGTCACCGGACACAAGGGGGAACCCGGGACCGACCTCAACTCCACCCATGCCCCCTTTCCCAATTGGTCTGTCTTGGACCTCTTGAGGAAGACACCTAAAGCATCGCCCCGCAGCTGTACATCTTGTACATCCACACCGCCTTCCCCCCTTTTATTCTTACTCACTAATTCCCCAACCCGAAACGCCCCGAAAAAAGTCAATATAAATGCTGCCCTGAACAGCACATACTCAAACCTAGACCGACAAACATTCTCCAACTGCGTAACTACTTCACCTAACACGGCAAATGAAACCGGGCGTCTTGTGTCGGCAGCCGCTCGACCAGCGCGATATCCGCGCATAGCACGCCGTACCCTAAAATCCTTTGTAACATCCCGCTTACCCGCCATTTGGAACATAAACGCCAAACCAGCCAACTTGCGAGCCATATATGCCGCCGATACCCCCTGCTCAAAATTCCGTCCTATAAAGTACAGGAGTAACTGTACCTTGCTCTCCCCACCAACATCATCACCTACTTCCCGCATTAACGCCTCCCATTCCAACCACACCTTACTGTATGCTTGCCAAGTAGTTGCCGAGACAGACCTACGAATCAACAATTGTGCCGTGGTAACACGATGCTCCACAAACTCTCTGGGCAAGGACTCCCCTGCACTTCCGCGTCCGGCACCAGTTGACGAAACCTGTCCCACTGGAAACGAGATAATGCATCAGCTACAGTATTCTCAATCCCAGGAACATGCACAGCAGTAACAAAACAGTTCTTATTTAAACAAAGCAACACCAAATGCCTCAGCAAGCGCACCACCGGTGGCGACGACGCGGTGTTGTTATTAATGGCCTGCACTACCCCCATATTATCACAATGAAACCTTACCCGCCTATTCCGAAACTCCTCGCCCCATAACTCCATCGCTAACACGATGGGAAAAAGCTCTAAAGCCGCCAAATTACGTACCAAACCCTCCTCCTTCCAATGCTCCGGCCACTCCCCGGCGCTCCACCTACCCTGAAAAAAAAAAAAAGGCCCCAAAACCACCAGACCCAGCCGCGTCCGTAAATAATTCCATCTCAAGATTGGAAACAGCCTTTTCCAACCACAGTGAACATCCATTATAGGACGCTAGAAAAGAATCCCAAACTCTCAAATCTTCCTTGAGTTCCGACCCTAACCTGATAAAGTGGTGTGGGGCCCGCACCCCCGCCGTGGCAGCCGCCAAACGCCGGCAAAACACACGCCCCATGGGCATAATCCTGCAGGCAAAATTCAACTTCCCAAGCAGCGATTGCAACCCCCGAAGTTGAATCTTCTTCCCCTTGATGGCCTCAGCAACCTCCTGCCTCAAACCTTCCAATTTATCTAGTGGCAACCGGCACTCCATGGCCACGGTATCAATTACAATCCCTAAAAAACACAACTCGGTGACCGGGCCTTCCGTTTTGTCCGCAGCCAACGGCACCCCAAAATTGGCGAACACATGTTGGATTGTGCCCAACAAAGATGCACAAACCTTGCTCCCCGCCGGCCCCATACACAAAAAATCGTCTAAATAATGTATAACAGAGTGCAGGCCGGAGGTATCCCGCACTGCCCATTCCAAAAACGAACTAAACTGCTCAAACAACGAACATGAAATAGCACACCCCATGGGTAAGCACCTATCTACAAAATACTCTCCCCGCCAGCGGCAACCCAACAATCGGCAACACTTCGGATGAACTGGTAAGAGGCGAAAAGCCGCCTCAATATCCGTCTTAGCCAGTAAGGCCCCCTGGCCTAAGCGCTGCACCCATGCCACTGCTTCATCAAAAGACGTGTACGACACCGTGCAGAGGTCCGGATCAATGGAATCATTAACCGACCCCCCCCTAGGATGGGACAAATGGTGAATGAGCCGAAACTGATTCGGCTCCTTCTTAGGCACCACTCCCAACGGGGATATCACCAAATCTTGTACCGGCGGTGCCCTAAACGGTCCGGCCATCCGGCCCAACGCCACCTCCTTTAACAATTTTTTCGTAACTACCTCAGCGTGCTCCTCTGCCGATTTCAAATTTTTTGCTGCTGGCGGAACCACCCTGAGCTGACTATTCAATTGAAACCCCTCCCTGAAACCCAATTCCAACAGCCGGGCCACATCCCTATCAGGATACCGCTTTAGAAAGGGAACCATCCTTTCTACCCTCACCGGCGTCTTCCCTTTTTCCAACATCCCCTCCCTTTCCACGTCCGTGTTTAAAGCATCTGGACTGCGGATGGGAGCCCCCGCATGTAGAGCACTCATGTCGGAACCGACACTTGGCTCCGAATTTGCAACTTCCCGCATTAAATTGCCAACAGAAACCCGCTCGCCCTCCGGCCGGTTGTCCAGACAACCCCGAACCCCCGGCCCCACCCTGAAAGGGCGGCAAAGAACCCCTTGGAGAAGACATCAGCTTCATCCAAAGACTAATGTCTTTGTGATCCCACCTTATTGAAGGGTGAACCGCTTTTTTCTGCCTGAACTGCTCATCGTAGCGCAGCCATGCAGTCCCACCATACACTCTTTGTGCTTCCCCGATGGAATCGAGGTAACAGAAGAGCGGCGAGCAATTCTCCGGCGCCTTTTCCCCAATCACACTCGCCAGAATCGCGAACGCCTGCAACCAATTTGCAAACGTACGTGGAATCAAGCGATAACGCCTCTTCTCCTCTTCCTCTTTCTTGCTCTCATCCGGCTTAACCTTGTCCAGGTTAAACTTCTCCAAAGGCAACAGAGAGAAAATTTCAACGTATTCCCCCTTCCAAATGCGCTCCTTAATCTCTGCCTTTAAGTGCGCTCCCAACGGCCCTTCAAAACACACGTATACTTCACATTTGGCAGCATCCGCCAAACGCAACCCATCCAGACCAGCCGACCCTTTACCGGCCGCAGCCGCATCCACAGCCACTGTGGTCGCTGCAGCCGCCACCACCGGCGCTGCCGGTGGGGGCCCTGTACTGGCCGCCCCCATCCCCCCAACACTCGTGTCCCCCACCGATACCGTACCTCCTGGAGCTACCACCGGGCCTGGGGCTGCCAGCGCAGCTCCCTGACCCATAACGATGCCGGGCACTGCCCACGCAGCCACAGGGGAAATGCCACTCACCGGCCGTGCGCTAGCCTCACAGCGTGCAAGCACCTCCCTGAGACCTGCTAATAACACCTGCACCATCCCCCCAGCCTGTTCCCCAGCCGTTCCCATGGACTGTATACCCGCACTGGGACCCTCCCCAGCCTCCCTATCATTTGTCCCCACTGTCCCCCCCTTTGAGGGCCTAGCATTTCTAACCATAGAAGAAAAAGGTACCACAACCCGCTCACCTGGCTGCCTCCGTTGCACCGGACTTCCAGCCGTGTCACCAGTTCTATGCGTCGTCTCCCGTCCTTCTGCTGTGTGCCGCTCGTCAATTTCACCCTCAGACAGGCTGTCCTGGGAACTCCCGGCCATCTCGTGATCCCTCTCACCAGGCCGCTGGTCAGGATTCCCCGTTGCCGCCGAGTGCCCAGGCGTGACGTCATCACCCTGCGCCGTTCGCTCTAACTCCACACGAGGTCTGGCACTGCCTTGCCGGGCTACAGGCCGAGCTGGCGAAACCCGCCTCGCCGTGTTCTTGGACCGTGAAGCGACATGGTCCCCCCGAACTCCTCCTGTAACGTCCGCCAGCCTGCTGCGGCCTCTCCTCTCTGGAATACAGGCCCCGGCCGCCTTGTCTGCCAAGCCGTCACCCGTCGTGACCTCTCTCCCCCGCCGAGCCGCCTTCCGGCCAGGCGGGGAGCCTGCCAAGGCCGCCGTTCTCCTTCTCTCTTCCCCCGCTGTAGGAGCGGGAGCAGGGCCCACTGATGCGCTCCCCCCCCGCGCCCGCCGTGACCGTGTACTCGCCGCCGCCGACTTCTTCACAGGCGGCTCCCCTTCTATCTCACTGGCTCCAGTCCTCCCCCTGTCCCCGTCGGCCGCAGGACTAAAACGCTCGGGAGGTCGCGACCTCCTAGCGCGTGGCCGTTCCGCGAGCTGTGCGGGCGTGCTAGTGGATGCCTGGCTGGGACCCTGAAGCAAGGATGCCAAGGTGGATTGCAGCCACTCAGTCCCCCTAGCCGCCGTCTCCTCCCGCAGCTGCTGCAACAAACGCTCCACATCCCCCATGCTAACTATCTAACCTGCACCGCCAAAATTCACCTTCCTCACTACCTACTTCTTCCCAACTGACCCCTGCCCCTAAGCTCCACCCTCCTAAAAGTATACCAAACTCCCCCCACTGCCTGGCTAGTTAACCCCTCTATCTCCGCCTCACAGCTCCACCCTAGTCATGCTAGCCCTACACCTATGCTGCGCTCAGTTCCGGGCTGTACTTTCCTATCTTTAGGAATACCCTCATGTTTTTTTTCACAATCAAGAGATTTATTGAAGAAAATGTGGTTTACATTGACATTAAATTCTCAAAAAGCACAGTTTGAAATAAACATCAGTTTACAATTTAACAGTTTGCTTATTCAAATATTAGATATTACAATATACTGTTTGGAATAGTAGAATTAACATGTATAAAAGAGAGAAATAGTTGGAGTGGGGGAAGGTAAGGAGGGGGGAAGGGAGGTGAAGAATCATGATGAGAAAAAAAGGATATTGGAATTATGCCAAGTTATTTATGTAAAATGTATGAACATTATTGGTGTTGTTATTCATGAGTTTTGTAACCGTTGTCTCACTTAAGGAGTGTTTGATATTCGGATGAGTAGGAAAATAACAACCATGTCTGCCATATTTTGATAAAGTTCTCACTATTTTCATTTTTCATGGCTAGAATCTCTTCCATGTTGTAGATGAACTCTGTCCAACCAATCCTTGACCGAGGGGGAGTGAGTGGTTTTCCAATGTAACGGAATAAGAGTTTTTGCCGCAGTTAGAAGACAGTCAGACATGCCGCGGCGTTCAAAATGATTTTAGTGTCAGTGATATGTTTAATCCATTTTGAGATATTTTCCCAATAGTCAAGGATTAGGGGACAGTTCCACCAGATATGCATAAAGGACCCTGTGTCCACACCATATCTCCAGCATGTATCTGATGTTGTGTGAAGCCACTTTTTCGCTTTTAATGGAGTCATGTACCACTGTGTTAAAATCTTGTATGATATTTCTTGATATTTTGTGCTCAACAAACATTTATGTGCCATGATACATGCTTTTTCCCATTGGGATTCGCTGATGTTCATGCCCAGGTCAACTTCCAATTTGGCTTTGTGTTTTTTATCTTCATTGTGAGTTGATTGATTCAGCCACGAATAGGTGATGGAAGTTGTTTTTAAGATCTGAGATCTCTTATAGCAAATGTGTTCTAAGGGCGTCATCTGCAGACAGTATGAGGCTTTATGTTTACCGTTGAGCAGAAAATCTTTAAGCTGTATATGAAACCAGTGGTTAGGGAATGAGTCTCCATATTCTGCTTTTAAAGTGTCAAGAGATTTCATCTTGTTACTGCTAAGACAGTGGGTGGCCAGTAGTTTTGAGTTGCAGTCTGGGGACAGGAGTGACTTTTGATTTAGACCTGGAAGAAAATACGGGTTCTTGGCAATTGATGTCAGAGGGCCAGGTATTGAAGCAAGTTCATTGAGTGGCAATTTTATGCCAGATATTTAACGTAGTAGCTACTAGGGGGTGATCTATGTTCCTGGTGTGTTTGGAGTGAGTAGACCAAGGGTAATACAGTAGTTGTTGTTTGTTGTGTAGTTGCTTAAGATGTATCCAACCCTCATGTTAGAAACTCCGATCCCCCATGGATCTTTTCATTTTAGGGAGATTGAGAAAAAACACTTTCATATAAGGGGCTTTGCTCTGAAAGTGAACTTCCAAATGAGATATACAGCCTTTATAAAGGCATATCTATGAGAATCACTGCCCCTTCTCCTTGAAGTAAACTGCCCTGATATAAATCCTGCCCTGACAGAGGAATTTTCATGTGAGAGATTCTGGCTTCTTGTCAGAAATACTTCCATGTCAACATTCGACAAATGTTGGTCTATATGGCCCAATTGATTCTGAATTTGATGACATAAGAGGTTATTTCGTAGTATTAACACTACCTGTAGGTATAGATTAATTACTGAAAACCAATTTAATGAACATTCTTTCTAGATGCATACCAAAATAATGTGTATATCACTATTACCATATTTTATGTTCTGTACTTTGTTTATTTTTGAAATATTCAATAAAAATTATTGCAAAAAAAAAAAAAGAAATACTTCCATGTGAGGAATCCTGGCCTGTTAGAAATACTTCCATGTAAGAGAATTTGGCCTGTCAGAGATACTTCCACATGAGAGATCATGGCCTGTCAGAGATACTTTCATGTGAGAGCTCCTGCCCTGTTATAGATACTTCCATAAAAGAGATCGTGGCACGTCAGAGATACTTCCATGTGAGAGATCTTGGCCTGCCAAAGATACTTCCATATGAGAGATCCTGGTCTGTCAGAGATACTTTCATGTGAGATATCCTGGCCTGCCAGAGATACTTCCATGTGAGAGATTCTGCCCTGTTATAGATACTTCCATGTGAGAGATCATGACCTGTCAGAGACTATTTCATATGAAAGATCCTGACCTGTCAGAGACACTTCCTTGTGAGAGATTCTAGACAGTCAGAGACACTTCCATGTGAGAGATCCTGGCCAGTCAGAGACACTTCAATATGAGAGATCCTGGCCCATCAGAGATTTTTCCATTTGAGAGATCCTGGCCTGTCAGAGATACATCCATGTGAGAGATCCTGGCCTGTCAGAGATACTTCAATATGAGAGATCCTATCGAATCAGAGATACTTCCATGTGAGAGATCCTGGCCCGTCAGAGATACTTCCATGTGAGTGATCCTGGCCCATCAGTCATACTCTAATGTGAGAGATCCTGGCCATGAGAGATACTTCCAGTTAGAGATACTTCTATGTGAGGGATCCTGGTCTGCCAGAGATACTTCCATGTGAGAAGTCCTACCCTGTCAGAGAAACAAGAAGAAACACAAGAGGAATTTCTGAAACCCCCCCCCCCAAATCTAGGAAGTAATAAAAAAATAGGAACAGAAAATAACAGCAAAAGCAGGCCATAGATGGATTGAAATTCGGGTGGCTGAGCAGGGACCAGCCAAATTTCAATTCATGTGTGTCCGTTCATACTCGACAGAAATCTAATGATCGACTTCTGTTGAAAAGACTTGTTGGAAAATTTCTCTCGAGCAGCCAATGGGCCCCAGCCACAGTATATTCTGATAGCGGAGAGTTCCGGCAGCTAAAATACAATGTGGGGAGTAGGGATGAGCTTCGTGTTCGAGTCGAACCCATGTTCGACTCGAACATCGGCTGTTCGATCGTTCGCCGAATTGCGAACGTTATGGGCCGTTCGCGCTAAATTCGTGTGGCGCGTCACGGCCCATAATTCACTGCGGCATCGCAGTGCATTGCTGGCTGATGATTGGCCAAGCATGCACTATGACCCGCATGCTTGGCCAATCACAGCGCCGTCAGTAGAGAGAGCTGTAATTGGCCAAAGCCAGGGTGGCTTTGGCCAACTATGGCTCAGGGGATTTAGTACACACCCCACACTATATAAGGCCGCCTGCACGGCGGCCCTGTGTAGTGTGTGTTCCGGTGTGCTGAGAGATAGAGAGAGAGAGAGACAGTGTCATTTGATTTGAGTTAGATAGATTAGGCAGAACAGTCAGTCAGTTAGCTGCACTTACAGTGTATTGTGTATATATATGCATCCCAGGTGTTGCATATATATATATACACTGTATTCAGTTTAGCTAGATCCGTTCCTGTTATCTTCTATCTAGACTATTTACATTTAATGCAGTGCGTCCTGCTCACAGTGTTCAGCTAGATCCGTTCCTGCTATTTACATTTAGTGCAGTGCGTCCTGCTCACAGTGTTCAGCTAGATCCGTTCCTGTTAAATTCCTACTGACAGGCAGGCTTGTCTGGTTACAGTATATAAAGCTACCTGAAGAAAATTACAGGTGTTCTATTTGATCCTATTAGTACCACGGTCAGGCAGCTAGACTATTTACATTTAGTACAGTGCGTCCTGCTCACAGTGTTCAGCTAGATCCGTTCCTGTTATCTTCCTACTGACAGGCAGGCTTGTCTGGTTACAGTATATAAAGCTACCTGAAGAAAATTACAGGTGTTCTATTTGATCCTATTAGTACCACGGTCAGGCAGCTAGACTATTTACATTTAGTACAGTGCGTCCTGCTCACAGTGTACAGCTAGATCCGTTCCTGTTATCTTCCTACTGACAGGCAGGCTTGTCTGGTTACAGTATATAAAGCTACCTGAAGAAAATTACAGGTGTTCTATTTGATCCTATTAGTACCACGGTCAGGCAGCTAGACTATTTACATTTAGTACAGTGCGTCCTGCTCACAGTGTTCAGCTAGATCCGTTCCTGTTATCTTCCTACTGACAGGCAGGCTTGTCTGGTTACAGTATATAAAGCTACCTGAAGAAAATTACAGGTGTTCTATTTGATCCTATTAGTACCACGGTCAGGCAGCTAGACTATTTACATTTAGTACAGTGCGTCCTGCTCACAGTGTTCAGCTAGATCCGTTCCTGTTATCTTCCTACTGACAGGCAGGCTTGTCTGGTTACAGTATATAAAGCTACCTGAAGAAAATTACAGGTGTTCTATTTGATCCTATTAGTACCACGGTCAGGCAGCTAGACTATTTACATTTAGTACAGTGCGTCCTGCTCACAGTGTACAGCTAGATCCGTTCCTGTTATCTTCCTACTGACAGGCAGGCTTGTCTGGTTACAGTATATAAAGCTACCTGAAGAAAATTACAGGTGTTCTATTTGATCCTATTAGTACCACGGTCAGGCAGCTAGACTATTTACATTTAGTACAGTGCGTCCTGCTCACAGTGTTCAGCTAGATCCGTTCCTGTTATCTTCCTACTGACAGGCAGGCTTGTCTGGTTACAGTATATAAAGCTACTTGAAGAAAATTACAGGTGTTCTATCCCAGCTTAGTGCAGCTACAGGCCATTAGTATGTCTGGAAGGCCAAGAAGGAGAGGCAGACAGTCACAAGCCAATAAGAGAGGGCAAGCAGGCTCTGTGTCTAGTGCTGGTCGTGGAGACGGTGCATCCTCATCAGCACGTGGCCATGGGACACGCTTGGCCTTTTTTTCGGCAGCTGGCCGCGTTGAGCCGCAACATGCGGAAGACTTGGTCGAGTGGATGACCAAGCCGTCCTCATCCTCCTCATCCTCTCTCACCCATGCCCAGGGTGCTTTGTCTGGCAAAGCAGCGGCCTCTTCCCTCAGCTCAATGTCATCAGTGACTCCTTCCCTAGCTCCACCATGTCCTCATGAGGATTCCCTCGAACTGTTTGACCACAGTGTTGGGTACATGCTCCAGGAGGATGCCCAGCGTTTGGAAGGCTCTGATGACGATACTGAGCTTGATGAAGGCAGTAACATGAGCGCGGACAGAGGGGGTGCCCAAGAAGGACAGCAATCTGGCAGTCATGCTCCCCCTGCTGCAGCATACTGCCAGGTTTGCTCCAGTGATGAGGAGGGAGGGGATGATGAGGTCACTGACTCAACGTGGGTGCCTGATAGGAGAGAGGAGGAGGAGGAGGAGGAGGAGGAGGAGGCGGCAGCACATCACCAACGAGGCAGGATGCCCTCCAGGGGCCAGCCTAAGGGCAGCACATTGACTGCATCACACCCCAAAGCTCCACATGTGCAGGGCGCTGCAGTCTCTGCGCGTTATTCAAAAAGTTCTTTGGTGTGGGCCTTTTTTGAGACGAGTGCATCAGATCGCACCGCTGCTATTTGCAACATATGTCTCAAGCGTATCTCGCGTGGCCAAAACATCTCCCGCTTGGGTACCACATGCTTGACCAGACATATGTTGACCTGCCATGCAGTTCGTTGGCAAGCGTATCTAAAAGACCCACACCAAAGAACAAAGAGGATCTCTCCTTGCTCCTCATCAGCTGAGATTTCCAACCCCACTAGACCTTCAGTCCTCTCTGAGACCTGCAGTGAGAGGAATGAAGGTGTAGAATTAGGTGTGTCACAGCCAAGTACTTGTGGGCAATCTGCTTTTGGTACACCGACGTCAGATTGTACCAGGCAAATTTCCCTGCCCCAGCTGCTGCACCGCCGAAAGAAGTTTGCTCCCAGCCATCCACATGCCCAGCGGTTGAATGCTAGCTTGGCAAAATTGCTAGCACTTCAACTGCTGCCTTTTCAGTTGGTAGACTCTGCCCCCTTCCGTGAGTTTGTGGAATGTGCGGTTCCTCAGTGGCAGGTACCCAAACGCCACTTTTTCTCACGGAAGGCGATTCCGGCTCTCTACCGGCATGTGGAAGGCAATGTCCATGCCTCGCTGGACAGGGCGGTCAGCGGTAAGGTGCATATTACCGCTGACTCATGGTCCAGCAGGCATGGACAGGGACGTTACCTAAGTTTCACGGCGCATTGGGTGACTCTGCTGGCAGCTGGGAAGGATGCAGGACAAGGTGCAGTAGTGTTGGAGGTTGTTCCGCCACCACGCCTCCAAAATGCTGATTGTGACACACCTCTCTCCTCCACCCCCTCCTCTTCTTCTTCCTCCATGGCCTCTTCCTCGGAACCAGCGGTGCTCCGTAGGCGTTCAAGGGGCTACGCAAGTACGCAGGCCAAAAGATGCCATGCGGTGCTTGAGCTGGTGTGCTTGGGGGACAGGAGCCACACTGGGGCAGAGGTTCTGTCAGCTCTGCAGGGGCAGGTTCAGAGGTGGTTGACGCCACGCCAACTTAAGGCAGGAATGGTGGTTTGCGACAATGGCACCAACCTCCTCTCTGCCCTCCGACAGGGACAAATGACCCATGTGCCCTGTTTGGCTCACGTCCTTAACTTGGTGGTGCAGCGGTTCTTGGGCAGGTACCCGGGCTTACAGGATGTCCTGAGGCAGGCCAGGAAAGTCTGTGTGCATTTCCGCCGGTCATATAATGCCAGTGCTCGGCTGACGGACCTCCAAAAGGAGTTTAACCTGCCCAAGAACCGCCTAATCTGTGACATGCCCACCAGGTGGAACTCAACGTTGGCCATGCTGCAGCGGCTGCACACGCAGCAGAGGGCCATCAATGAGTACCTGTGCGACTATGGCACCAGGACAGGGTCAGGGGAGCTTGGTTTTTTTTCCCCACGCCAGTGGGCCATGATCAGGGATGCATGCACTGTCCTGTCACCATTCGAGGAGGCCACAAGGATGGTGAGCAGTGACAGTGCATGCATCAGTGACACTGTCCCCCTTGTCCACCTGTTGGAGCACACGCTGCGTGGAATAATGGACAGGGCACTTGAGGCAGAACAGAGGCAGGAAGAGGAGGACTTCCTTAGCTCTCAAGGCCCCCTTTATCCAGACAGTGTTCCTGCGTGCCCGCCGATCACACAGGAAGAGGACGAGGAGGAAGAGGAGGAGGAGGAAGATTGTGTCAGTATGGAGGTGGAGCCTGGCACTCAGCATCAGCAGCAGTCTTTAAGGGATCAGTCCCAAGAAACACATGGACTTGTACATGGCTGGGAGGAGGTGGCTGCGGACCATGTCGTTCTTAGTGACCCAGAGGACTCCGGACCGAATGCCTCAGCAAACCTACGCTGCATGGCCTCCCTGATCCTGCAAAGCCTGCGTAAGGATCCTCGTATTCGTGGTATCAAGGAGAAGGACCAATACTGGCTGGCAACCCTCCTTGATCCACGTTACAAGGGTAAGGTTGCGGACCTTATCTTGCCATCGCAGAGGGAGCAGAGGATGAAACATCTTCGGGAGGCCTTGCAGAAAGGTCTGTGCAACGCGTTCCCAGAGACTGGGAGGTTACAAACTCCTGTTTCTGGACAACGTGTTGCTGGGGCTTCGGTCAGTCAAAGAAGGAGCGGTGGAGAAGGTGGCCGTCTGACCGATGCGTTCAGACAATTTTTTGGTCCGCAGCCCCAAGGTATGATCGGTTCCAGCAACCATCGCCAGCGTCTGTTTTACATGGTGCAGGAATACCTAGGGGCAAGATCAGACTTGGACACCTTTCCCACCGAAAATCCTCTGGGTTACTGGGTCTTGAGGATGGATCACTGGCCAGAGCTTGCACAGTATGCAATTGAGCTACTGGCCTGTCCTGCATCCAGCGTTCTTTCGGAACGCACATTCAGTGCTGCTGGAGGCGTGGTAACCGATCACAGGGTGCGTCTGTCCACCGACTCGGTCGATCGGCTGACCTTCATAAAAATGAATGAGTCTTGGATCACCACCAGCTACCAAGCACCTGATGCTGATGTAACCGAATAATTTTTTTTGAAATCTCAGATCCCTTCAAAGACTGCCTATGCTGATGCTGAGTGACTATCCCTGAGTAATTATCCTCTTCCTCCTCAATCATCACGCTGATAGCTTGTAAGAACATTTTTGGTTCTGGGCGCCACCACCAGTGCCTAAGGCACAATTTTTCAGCCCCTGTTTAACAGGGGCGTGTAATTACAATTTTTGATGTAATACTTTGCAGCAGGGCTCGTTCCTGCATTCCAACTAGAGTGTCTGTGAGGGGTTGCAGTGTTGTGGCACCAGCACCAGTGCCTAGGGCCCAATTTTTCTGCCCCTGTCTAACAGGGGCGTGTAATTACAATTTTTGATGCAATACTTTGCAGCAGGGCTCGTTCCTGCGTTCCAACTAGAGTGTCTGTGAGGGGTTGCAGTGTTGTGGCACCAGCACCAGTGCCTAAGGCCCAATTTTTCTGCCCCTGTCTAACAGGGGCGTGTAATTACAATTTTTGATGCAATACTTTGCAGCAGGGCTCGTTCCTGCGTTCCAACTAGAGTGTCTGTGAGGGGTTGCAGTGTTGTGGCACCAGCACCAGTGCCTAAGGCCCAATTTTTCTGCCCCTGTCTAACAGGGGCGTGTAATTACAATTTTTGATGCAATACTTTGCAGCAGGGCTCGTTCCTGCGTTACAACTAGAGTGTCTGTGAGGGGTTGCAGTGTTGTGGCACCAGCACCAGTGCCTAAGGCCCAATTTTTCTGCCCCTGTCTAACAGGGGCGTGTAATTACAATTTTTGATGCAATACTTTGCAGCAGGGCTCGTTCCTGCGTTCCAACTAGAGTGTCTGTGAGGGGTTGCAGTGTTGTGGCACCAGCACCAGTGCCTAAGGCCCAATTTTTCTGCCCCTGTCTAACAGGGGCGTGTAATTACAATTTTTGAAGCAATAATTTGCAGCAGGGCTCGTTCCTGCGTTCCAACTAGAGTGTCTGTGAGGGGTTGCAGTGTTGTGGCACCAGCACCAGTGCCTAAGGCCTAATTTTTCAGCTCCTGTTCAACAGGGGCATGTAATTACAATTCTTGATCTAATATTTCACAGCAGGGCCCTGTGAGGGCTTACAGTGTTGTGGCCACAGCAACACCTAAGGCCCAAATTTCTGCTGAGTATATAGGGCAGGACCCTACTTTCAAACATCTAACTTACAAACGACTCCTACTTGCAAACGGAAGGAGACAACAGGAAGTGAGATGAAATCTACCCCTAGGAAGGGAAATTCTCTCCTGTAAGAGTTAATATGGGAAAACAATTTCTCCTTTCCACTGATGCTTTCCAATCCTTGTTCCACAAAAAAACCCAAATTTTCAAAAAACATTTTTCATTGGGACAAAAAAGTGAGGTGAAATCTTCTGAAGAGGAGGAAAGACAGCAAAACAAATGTCACAGGGGTGATAACCCTTCCCTATGTTTTCCAAAAAGCTTAGAAAAGATTTTTTGGCTGGAGCTAAACACGTTAAAAATGTTCAAAATTACAAACAGATTCTACTTAACAACAAACCTACAGTCCCTGTCTTGTTTGCACCGCCTGTATACTGCTGTTCAGAGTATATAGGGCCTGGTGGCCCCACACCTTTCCTTATTTTAATTTGGGTGCGGGGTTCCCCTTAATATCCATACAAGACCCAAAGGGCCTGGTAATGGACTGGGGGGTACCCATGCCGTTTGTCTCACTGATTTTCATCCATATTGCCATGACCCGACATGACATTAAACCCGCAAGCAGTTTTAAATGAGATTTTTTCCTTTAAAAATGACATTTGGTGCAGGGACTGTTCTAAACATGGGAAACATGCGTCACTTTACAGGCATACTATAGACACCCCCCAGGTACGATATTTAAAGGAATATTTCACTTTTTTTTTTTTACTTTAAGCATCATTAAAATCACTGCTCCCAAAAAAACGGCCGTTTTTAAAAGTTTTTTTTGCATTGATACATGTCCCCTGGGGTAGGACCCGGGTCCCCAAACCCTTTTTAGGACAATACCATGCAAATTAGCCTTTAAAATGAGCACTTTTGATTTCGAACGTTCGAGTCCCATAGACGTCAATGGGGTTCTAACGTTCGTGCGAACTTTCGGTCCGTTCGCGGGTTCTGGTGCGAACCGAACCGGGGGGTGTTCGGCTCATCCCTAGTGGGGAGTAGGGATGAGCTTCGAGTTCGAGTCGAACTCATGTTCGACTCGAACATTGGCTGTTCGCAAGTTCACCGAACAGCGAACAATTTGGGGTGTTCGCGGCAAATTCGAATGCCTCGGAACACCCTTTAAAAGTCTATGGGAGAAATCAAAAGTGCTAATTTTAAAGGCTAATATGCAAGTTATTGTCATACAAAGTGTTTGGGGACCTGGGTCCTGCCCCAGGGGACATGGATCAATGCAAAAAAAAGTTTTAAAAACGGCCGTTTTTTCAGGAGCAGTGATTTTAATAATGCTTAAAGTCAATCAATAAAAGTGTAATATCCATTTAAATTTCGTACCTGGGGGGTGTCTATAGTGTGCCTGTAAAGGGGCGCATGTTTCCTGTGTTTAGAACAGTCTGACAGCAAAATGACATTTTGAAGGAAAAAACTCATTTAAAACTACCCGCGGCTATTGCATTGCCGACAATACACATAGAAGTTCATTGATAAAAACGGCATGGGAATTCCCCAAAGGGGAACCCCGAACCAAAATTAAAAAAAAAAAATGACGTGGGAGTCCCCCTAAATTCCATACCAGGCCCTTCAGGTCTGGTATGGATATTAAGGGGAACCCTGGCCAAAATTAAAAAAAAAAAAATGACGTGGGGTTCCCCCTAAATTCCATACCAGACCCTTCAGGTCTGGTATGGATTTTAAGGGGAACCCCGCGCCAAAAAAAAAAAAAAAACGGCGTGGGGTCCCCCCAAAAATCCATACCAGACCCTTATCCGAGCATGCAACCTGGCAGGCCGCAGGAAAAGAGGGGGGGACGAGAGTGCGGCCCCCCCTCCCTCCTGAACCGTACCAGGCCACATGCCCTCAACATTGGGAGGGTGCTTTGGGGTAGCCCCCCAAAACACCTTGTCCCCATGTTGATGAGGACAAGGGCCTCATCCCCACAACCCTGGCCGGTGGTTGTGGGGGTCTGCGGGCGGGGGGCTTATCGGAATCTGGAAGCCACCTTTAACAAGGTGACCCCCAGATCCCGGCCCCCCCCTGTGTGAAATGGTAAGGGGGTACATAAGTACCCCTACCATTTCACGAAAAAAGTGTCAAAAATGTTAAAAATGACAAGAGACAGTTTTTGACAATTCCTTTATTTAAATGCTTCTTCTTTCTTCTATCTTCCTTCATCTTCTGGTTCTTCTGGTTCTTCTGGCTCTTCTGGTTCTTCCTCCGGCATTCTCGTCCAGCATCTCCTCCGCGGCGTCTTCTATCTTCTTCTCCTCGGGCCGCTCCGCACCCATAGCATGGGGGGGAGGCTCCCGCTCTTCTCTTCTTCTTTTCTTCTCTTCTTCTCTTCTTCATTTTCTTCTCCGGGCCGCTCCGCAATCCATGCTGGCATGGAGGGAGGCTCCCGCTGTGTGACGGCGCTCCTCGTCTGACAGTTCTTAAATAACGGGGGGGCGGGGCCACCAGGTGACCCCGCCTCCCTCTGACGCACGGTGACTTGACGGGACTTCCCTGTGACGTCACGGGGAATGCCACAGGGAAGTCCCGTCAAGTCACCGTGCGTCAGAGGGGGGCGGGGTCACCGGGTGGCCCCGCCCCCCCCGTTATTTAAGAACTGTCAGACGAGGAGCGCCGTCACACAGCGGGAGCCTCCCTCCATGCCAGCATGGATTGCGGAGCGGCCCGGAGAAGAAAATGAAGAAGAGAAGAAGAGAAGAAAAGAAGAAGAGAAGAGCGGGAGCCTCCCCCCCATGCCATGGGTGCGGAGCGGCCCGAGGAGAAGAAGACAGAAGACGCCGCGGAGGAGATGCTGGACGAGAACGCCGGAGGAAGAACCAGAAGAGCCAGAAGAACCAGAAGATGAAGGAAGATAGAAGAAAGAAGAAGCATTTAAATAAAGGAATTGTCAAAAACTGTCTCTTGTCATTTTTAACATTTTTGACACTTTTTTCGTGAAATGGTAGGGGTACTTATGTACCCCCTTACCATTTCACACAGGGGGGGGCCGGGATCTGGGGGTCACCTTGTTAAAGGTGGCTTCCAGATTCCGATAAGCCCCCCGCCCGCAGACCCCCACAACCACCGGCCAGGGTTGTGGGGATGAGGCCCTTGTCCTCATCAACATGGGGACAAGGTGTTTTGGGGGGCTACCCCAAAGCACCCTCCCAATGTTGAGGGCATGTGGCCTGGTACGGTTCAGGAGGGAGGGGGGCCGCACTCTCGTCCCCCCCTCTCTTCCTGCGGCCTGCCAGGTTGCGTGCTCGGATAAGGGTCTGGTATGGATTTTTGGGGGGACCCCACGCCGTTTTTTTTTGTTTTTTTTTTTGGCGCGGGGTTCCCCTTAAAATCCATACCAGACCTGAAGGGTCTGGTATGGAATTTAGGGGGAACCCCACGTCATTTTTTTTTTTAAATTTTGGCCGGGGTTCCCCTTAATATCCATACCAGACCTGAAGGGCCTGGTATGGAATTTAGGAGGACCCCCCCACGTCATTTTTTTTTTTAAATTTTGGTTCGGGGTTCCCCTTTGGGGAATTCCCATGCCGTTTTTATCAATGAACTTCTATGTGTATTGTCGGCAATGCAATAGCCGCGGGTAGTTTTAAATGAGTTTTTTCCTTCAAACTGTCATTTTGCTGTCAGACTGTTCTAAACACAGGAAACATGCGCCCCTTTACAGGCATACTATAGACACCCCCCAGGTACGAAATTTAAAGGGATATTACACTTTTATTGTTTGACTTTAAGCATTATTAAAATCACTGCTCCTGAAAAAACGGCCGTTTTTAAAACTTTTTTTTGCATTGATCCATGTCCCCTGGGGCAGGACCCAGGTCCCCAAACACTTTTTATGACAATAACTTGCATATAAGCCTTTAAAATTAGCACTTTTGATTATTCATGTTCGTGTCCCATAGACTTTAACGGTGTTCGCATGTTCGAACGAACTTTTTTCCTGTTCGCATGTTCTGGTGCGAACCGAACAGGGGGGTGTTCGGCTCATCCCTAGTGGGGAGTATTCCTCTAGCCATCTCAATTGTGTGGATGGAGGAATCGTTTTTTTTTTTTTCATTGAGCCAACAAAAAGAAACAATCCATCTATGGCAAGGAGAAAATGGAACAAAATAGTTAAACAGGGCACATTAGGGTTAATGAGGAGGTTAATAGGAACACATTTTACCTATTTATTTTAATTTGTTTACTTGTGATGTTGCTTTAACATATGCAGAACAAATGTCAGGGCTTTGATATACACTTGAATGAAAAAGAGTAAATACAATTTAACAATAATGTTATTACATTGTACAGTATTTAATTGAAGCTTGCAAACACTGTTTGAAAGTTTAATTTTACACAATAGCTGCTGCAGCCACTCCTGGGCTAATTTTGACAAATTTTTATTTTGACAGCTAAGATTTGCCAGCAATAGCAGCAGGAGAGCAGTAGCTGGTAAAAGAGAAGCAACGCGTGGGAGATATGCTTTAGGAACTTTGCTGCTGTTTTTTAGGATTTGTCCTAAAAAAAAACATCCTGATGACATCCTGAATACACAAATGCCCTTTACTATATAACACTATAATTTAGTGCTTTATAGAATGAAACATGATAGAAGATTAAGGATCTCTGTGAGTTTCTAAGTGCAGTTTCCACTGGTTTTGCCAACGCCCTTTTTTTCAGTTTATTTATGGTCTTTCTGCTTTATTCTATGAGGGATATCAATGGAGGATCATTATCATTTTCAGTTTTAGTTCAGTTTCTAACCCCTTTGCCCCATTCTTAAGTTTCAGTTCGGATGTGTACGTTTTTCTAATTGGACTAAAACCTCGCCACTAGGCAAGGCTTCTAAAATTAAATGTGAATCTGATGGGTGGCATTTATAAATGACAAATGCTCAGAGGCGTACAAACTTCTTATTCATCCCCCTGATGGTTTTGTCCCAGGGTTCCTATTAGATTGGGGAAGAGAGTTGGGCTTATCATTCTCTGCAGAGCAGCGGGAACACATACTGTATTTTGCTCATTATTCTTCAGTGGCCTGTAAATACCAGGAACTCAACAACAAGGTCCTCACACACTAGTAAAAGGTCCCTTCTCTCTTGAGGCAGTGAGTACTTATTAGTGTTGTGGGGAGGCTGAAGGTGCCATGTTACATACTTTCTGGCCGTGCCGGAAACAGAAGCAGTTTTGGACCCAGGTATGTTATACAATCAAGCAGCCCACTGATTTTGATTTAGGCACTGACCCGGCCAGATATCTTCTCCACCATTCTGATCTCACTAGATGTAGATATAACTGCTCAATGTTAGTTTACCTGACATCGAATGCGGCAAAGGCAGTGTGGGAGAGGGACTGCCCTCCTACATTTTTGTTGTGGCTTACCTAGATTGCTGATATTCATGCCATGGAAAGTATCACTGCTGCCTTACGTGGTAATGAAGAGAAATTTAATAAAACATGGTTCTATTGGACCCAGTATATTTGTTCCAGGGATTAAGAATCTGCTGTAGCAGAGGATGGGAAAAGGACAATTTTCCTCCTCTCCTCACCTACTTTTTCCTTTTTGTTTCCTTTTTTGCTGCAGTGTGCAGTTCACATATATGTGGGTATTGTCAGTAAGTGTTTAAAATTGAAGTATGGACTGGATGGTGAGAACATGAATGCCATTTGTAGTGGTCAATATACTGTAACACATCTTTTGATATGGAGCATTTTCTTCTGCAGCAATGCACCATTTGAACTAAATCTGTTTGGCCATTGCCTGAATATTTTTTCTCCCATGCCTGTCTGTATGAAAATTGTTTAAATAAAGAATTGTATAGAAAAAGCTAAAGACAAATGCAGCAAAAAAGTGGAGACGCAGCTCCAAATTAGCTAGGTGTGGTGCTCTAAGTGGGTAGGGTGATGGAAATAGCATAGGTAATGGTTGAGGCACTAGAAACCATGGCACATGTCCTATTTCTACTGTGCCCAGCTGCTGCCACTAAGGCTTTTCAGTTTTTGAATCGCGGGCAAACTTACCGTGAATCTGCCTGTGATTTGAAAGTGCTGATATTTGAATGGCAAATCGCGGGACTCGCATTCGAATGACACCTAACAGTGAAAATTCAGTTCTTATGTTACTGGAAACAGATTTGGAAAACTGTAACTTAACCTTCTACCTCCATCTATCTTCTAGTTCTATCGATTTTATAAATTATGATAGTCTAATGCATGCTAATGCATGCTAGTAAGTTAGAATAACACAGTTATTACTTAAGGAGGATGAAAAAAAATCACAATACTTAAGAAAAAAAATTAGAGCACACTGAGTTCAAAGCTCTTTTACACAAAGACTCTCACTATCCCTGAAGCAGTAGACAAGTTAAAAGTGATGATAGATATGTTGCAGAATATTAAATCAAGCACAGAAGTAGTTTTACCAAAGCTTTAACACTACTCCATTGCTGACACTGTTCTGTCTGCGTACGATCTGATGCGCAGTGGAGGGTCCCAGAAGGAAACCATTTATTCTGCTTGTGAGAAAAACAAGGCAAAATAATGCACAAAAATTGCTCTAGAGCTGGTAGAGGAAGAAGTGGAGTGAAGGAGTTCAGCATCCTCTTACCACCACAATCTCTCACATCATGTTCCCCACTGTTTACTCAGACAGAGAAGCTGTTTCCTTTGAAATTCAAATGTTACTTTAGACCTGATCTCTGTCAGCTTCAAGGAAATTTAACTTTGTCTCTGTACAGCTAATTGACAGAAAAAAAAACATTATCTTCAAGAACTGCATTAAAATTCTTCTCTGCAATCTACCTTGTGAACATATTCTGCTCATTCTTAAACTGGACATACTCTGAAAATACACCCTTACTTTTTGGACTAAAACCAGTATTTTATTTGATAAATGAAAGCGTTTGCTACCCCAAAAATTCATATTCCTGATATATGCCTGCTGTACCATATACTTGTAAGAGAGAGAGAGTATCCTGTTTCTTTATATTATTTGCTTTGTGTGAAATCCCTGGTTATCCTACCAGTCTCTCTGCTTTCCTATTAAAAACTGACCACACTAAGCAGGAGAACACACTGTGGTGAGTTCTTTAGCTATGCTGGAAAATCAGTGTGCTCTCCTCCAATGATCAGACTTGTCTTGACATCCCCCGTTGCACAACCATTCATTGGAAAACTCAGTGTGCTGCTGCTTCTCCCCCCTGCAGCTCTTATGCAGCTGAGAACAGATGGAAGGCGATCACTTATAAAAAGGGAAAAAGGGTATTTATAATATATACTTACACTGCCTTTAAAAAGTATTCATACCCCCTGAAATTTTCCACATTTTGTCATGTTACAATCAAAAATGTAAATGTATTTTATTGGGATTTTATGTTATTGACCAACACAAAGTGGCACAGAATTGTGAAATGGAAGGAAAATGATAAATGGTTTTCACATTTTTTTACAAATAAATTTCTGAAAAGTGTGGTGTGCATTTGTATTCAGCCCCCCTGAGTCAGTACCAGAATCACCTTTTGCTGCAATTACAGCTGAAAGTCTTTTTGGGTATGTCTCTACCAGAAAAGTGACATTTTTGCCCATTCTTCTTTGCTCAAGCTCTGTCAGACTGGATGGAGAGCGTCTGTGAAAATAATTTTTCAAATCTTGCCACAGATTCTCAATTGGATTTGGATCTGGACTTTGACTGCGCCATTCTAATACATGCTTTGATCTAAACCATTCTATTGTAGCTCTGGCTGTATGTTTTGGGTCATTGTCCTGCTGGAAGGTCACGCTGGGAAAGATTTCACATTTGGGATTTACAAGTTGACAATGTGTAAGTGGATGGAGTTGCTTTAACAAATACATATACTTTTAATGGTTCCCTTCTTCCTTTCTTTTTTCTTCTAATACATTTTTATTTATACTCTAAAAGTTTAATAGGGTAGTAATGCAAAAACTTGGAAATACACTAAATTTGTCTAGGTTGAAATTAAAAAGTATTGTCAGAAAAAAGACAAATTAAAAAGAAAAGAAAGAGTCAGGTAACAGATCACAATAGTCACCTCACCACCAGATAGACAAGATGGTACACTCATCAAACAAAAAGGTCTTCTGTATCAAAGAATCTCTCAGCCCGTGGTAAGCCTATCATAATCATCTGAGTATATGAATATATGCCTGGCTTTAAATCCTTTATATCTAACAACAGCTCCTCCTCAATGGGTCGCTCTAACAATTCAGCATCTGAGTTTTGAGAGTATAGGCATACCGCTCTGTTGCAGGTAATCTCGCATAATCTAGGGTCTATCACCATGAGTAGTTGGGGGTTCTATGCATTGGAGGGAGATTATAAAGCTTTGTATAATAGTTATGACATGCTGAAGCGAATGCCTCAATGGAATGTTCCAGTGTCCCTGAGGGTGATTTAACACCTAAAATATTGGAGGACAGGTTGAGATCTTGCAGTGCTTTTGCTATTTATGGACTTTATCTCCATGCTCATAAAAAATACTTTTCTATAGAAAAGGGAACGTTGCGCCTTCAGATTTAAGAGTTGTTGTAGTTCATGTCAAGCCTCCAAAAGATCATTATAAATATGATCTCCAATAGGGATGAGCTTCGAGTTTGAGTCGATCTCATGTTCGACTCGAACATCGGCTGTTTGCCAGTTTGCCGAACAGCGAACAATTTGGGGTGTTCGCGGCAAATTCGAAAGCCGCGGAACACCCTTTAAAAGTCTATGGGAGAAATCAAAAGTGCTAATTTTAAAGGCTTATATGCATGGTATTGTCATAAAAAGTGTTTGGGGACCTGGGTCCTGCCCCAGGGGACATGGATCAATGCAAAAAAAAGTTTTAAAAACGACTGTTTTTTCGTGAGCAGTGATTTTAATAATGCTTAAAGTGAAACAATAAAAGTGTAATATTCTTTTAAATTTCGTACCTGGGGGGTGTCTATAGTATGCCTGTAAAGGGGCGCATGTTTCCCGTGTTTAGAACAGTCTGACAGCAAAATGACATTTCAAAGGAAAAAAAGTCATTTAAAACTACTCACGGCTATTAATGAATTGCCGGTCCGACAATACACATAAAAGTTAATTGATAAAAACCGCATGGGAAGTCCCCACAGGGGAACTCTGAACCAAAATGTAAAAAAAAAAAATGACATGGGGGGTCCCCCTAAACTCCATACCAGGACCTTCAGGTCTGGTATGGATATTAAGGGGAACCCCTGCCAAAATTTTTTTAAAAATGGCGTGGGGTCCCCCTCAAAATCTATAGCAAACCCTTCATGTCTGGTATGGATTTTAAGGGGAACCCCGTGCCAAAATAAAAAAAAATGGCATGGGGCCCCCCAAAAATCCATACCAGACCCTTATCCAAGCACGCAACCTGGCAGGCCGCAAGAAAAGAGGGGGATGAGAGAGCGCCCCCCCCTCCTGAACTGTACTATGCCCTCAACATTGGGAGGGTGCTTTGGGGTAGCCCCCCAAAACACCTTGACAGGGGCCTCATCCCCACAACCCTTGCTTGGTGGTTGTGGGGGTCTGTGGGCGGGGGGCTTATCAGAATCTGGAAGCCCCCTTTAACAAGGGGACCCCCAGATCCCGGCCCTCCCCCCTGTGTGAAATGGTAAGGGGGTACAAAAGTACCCCTACCATTTCACAAAAAAAACTGTCAAACATGTTAAAAATGACAAGAGACAGTTTTTGACAATTCCTTTATTTAAATGCTTCTTCTTTCTTCTATCTTCTATCTTCTTCTATTTTCTATCTTCTATCTTCCTTCGGTTTCTTCCTCCATCTTCTTCTTCTGGTTCTTCTGGTTCTTCCTCCGGTGTTCTCGTCCGGCATCTTCCTTCACGGCATCTTCTTCCCTTCTTCTCCTCGGGCCGCTCCGCATACATGATGGCATGATGGGAGGCTCCCGCTGTGTGACGCTTCTCCTCTTCTGACGGTTCTTAAATAACGGGGGGCAGGGCCACTCGGTGCCCCAGCCCCCCTCTGATGCACGGGGACTTGACGGGGACTTCCCTGTGGCATTCCCCGTGGCGTCAGAAGGGGGCGGGGTTACGTAACGGGTGACCCCACCCCCCTCTGACGTCACGGGGAATGCCACAGGGAAGTCCCGTCAAGTCCCCGTGCGCCAGAGGGGGCGGGGTCACCGGGTGGCCCTGCCCCTCGTTATTTAGGAACTGTCAGAAGAGGAGAAGCATCACACAGCGGGAGCCTCCCATCATGCCATCATGTATGTGGAGCGGCCTGAGGAGAAGAAGGGAAGAAGACGCCGCAGAGGAAGATGCCGGACGAGAACACCGGAGGAAGAACCAGAAGAACCAGAAGAACCAGAAGAAGAAGATGGAGGAAGAAACTGAAGGAAGATAGAAGATAGAAGAAAGAAGATAGAAGATAGAAGAAAGAAGAAGCATTTAAATAAAGGAATTGTCAAAAACTGTCTCTTGTGATTTTTAACATTTTTGACAGTTTTTTGTGAAATGGTAGGGGTACTTTTGTACCCCCTTACCATTTCACACAGGGTGGAGGGCCGGGATCTGGGGGTCCCCTTGTTAAAGGGGGCTTCCAGATTCTGATAAGCCCCCCGCCCACAGACCCCCACAACGATCGGGCAAGGGTTGTGGGGATGAGGCCCTTGTCCCCATCAACATGGGGACAAGGTGTTTTGGGAGGCTACCCCAAAGCACCCTCCCAATGTTGAGGGCATGTCGCCTAGTACGGTTCAAGCCTGGTACGTCCCCCCCTCTTTTTCTGCGGCCTCCCAGGTTGCGTGCTTGGATAAGTGTCTGGTATGGATTTTTGGGGGGACCCTACGCCATTTTTTTAAATTTTGGCGTGGGGTTCCCCTTAAAATCCATACCAGACCTGAAGGGTCTGGTATAGATTTTGAGGGGGACCCCACGCCATTTTTTAAAACATTTTGGCCGGGGTTCCCCTTAACCGGTTCAATACAGGGCAATTTCACCCCCTTCCTTCCCAGGCCAATTTTTAGTTTTCAGCGCTGTCACACTTTAAACGTCAATTGCGCGGTCGTGCGACGTTGTACCCAAAAAAAATTGACGTCCTTTTTTCACCACAAATAGAGCTTTTTTTGGTGGTATTTGATCGCCTCTGCGGTTTTTACTTTTTGCGCTGTAAACAAAAGAAGAGCGACAATTTTGAAAAAAAACACAATATTTTTTACTTTTTGCTATAATAAATATCCCAATTTAAAAAAAAAAAAACACATTTTTTCCTCAGTTTTGGCCGATACGTATTCTTCTACATATTTTTGGTAAAAAAAATCGCAATAAGCATATATTGATTGGTTTGCGCAAAAGTTATAGCGTCTACAAAATACGGGATAGATTTATGGCATTTTAAAAAAATATATATTTTTTTTATTTTTTTTAGCGGCGATCGCGATTTTTTTTGGTGACTGTGACATTATGGCGGACACATCGGACACTTTTGACACATATTTGGGACCAATCACATTTATACAGCGATCAATGCTATAAAATTACATTGATTACTGTGTAAATGTGACAGGCAGTGAAGGGGTTAACCACTAGGGGGCGGGGAGGGGTTAAGTATGTTTCCTAGGGAATGATTCTAACTGAAGGGGGAGGGGACGCACTAGGGGAGGAGACCGATCAGTGTTCCTCCGTTCTGGGAACACAGATCGCTCTCCTCAGAGCTGACAGGCTGTGGATCTGTGTGTTTACACACACAGATCCACATGCCGGCCCGGTTAACGGGCAATCGCGGGTGCCCGGCGGACATCGCGGGCGCCGGGCACACGCACCGGGTCCCGGCGCGCGCGCGCCCCCTAGACAGCCGGGAATCCCAGGATGTCATATGACGTCCACCCAGGATGGGAGATCCCATCTGTGGACGTCATATGACTATACGCGGGTACTGAAGTGGTTAATATCCATACCAGACCTGAAGGGCCTGGTATGAAATTTAGGGGGACCCCCATGTCATTTTTTTTTTTAATTTTGGTTCGGGGTTCCCCTGTGGGGAATTCCCATGCGGTTTTTATAAATGAACTTTTATGTGTGTTGTCAGACCGGCAATTCATTAATAGCCACGAGTAGTTTTAAATGACTTTTCTTCCTTTGAAATGTCATTTTGCTGTCAGACTGTTCTAAACATGGGAAACATGTGCCCCTTTACAGGCATACTATAGACACCCCCCAGGTACGAAATTTAAAGAAACATTACACTTTTATTAAAGTTGAATACAAAGGGCTGCGCTTAGGACAGTAGTTTAGGTGTGCTGCCTCCCTTAAAAGAGCTTCCCTAGGGATTCTCTGCTGACTAAAAATATGTTACCAAGGGTAGTGGCGCTTCCTATAGGGTAATAAATGGGAGGGGTGGTTACCCAGATGGTTTCTATCAGTAGATCCCTAATGGAGGTAGCTGGTACCTACCAGGGAGAAAAAACCTTTAATTATCGTGAGGGTATGTATGTCTGTACCTACACACACATATATCCCCATACACCCGTGTATATCAGCAGGTATAAATGAATAAATAGATGAGCAATGTCTTCAGAGGGTCTGGCCTGAGGCCCCTAATAATGTGGTAAATTTACACCATATGCCACCACTAGGTGAAGATATCAATATCATATATACATACTACTGATCTAAAATAATTAAACCATCAAAATAAACCTTTGCTCATCGTGCAGAAAAAACATGTGTAAGTATGAGTAAAAGACATTACATAATATCGAATTAGTGCAAATAAACGTAGTAAAATCACTTATGTCCAAAGAAACAATTATATCCAAAGAAACAATTTTGCAGTGATTAAAGTCCTTAAAAGTGAAAAAAATCCTTAGAATGAAAAGGCTTATGTGAAAAAACTTTTTAGTGAAACAATTTTTTGTTCAAATCCAACGTTTCAACAATTCCGTGACTTGAGTGCTCTCGGAAAATTCCTGTGACTTTTGTGCACCCCCTTCGGGTCCCCACTCACCAGATCCAACAGCCCCAAAAGGGGCGACCAGCATAAGATATCTCAATCACGGTCTCCTTTCCACGATAGTTATACGGGCTCTCCAAGGTGGTTTCCGTGCCTCTGGTTTTCCCAATGGATTCCTCCAATCTCAGATGGAGCAGGCTGCAAGGGGAGTTGCGGTCCCAATATTCCTACCGACCATCCAAATAGTTTCCCACTATTGGTTTCAATATACGCAGTGGCTCCCTCATAGAAAGAAAAGATAGGAAGCTCCCATGGTGTAGTATATATAAAAAAACGCTTTTATTCAAAAAAGCTCCATCAGCTTACAGCGGAGTAAAAAATGGTAAATATACCATAAAATTAACTAAATAAAACAACCAGTGAATAAACAGATTAGTGAATAAAAACAAATTAGCTCACTCAGAGATACCCTGAGAACAGGCCCGTAGCAGTAAAAAATATATTGGAATTACGTGCCGCTGGTTAGAGCTATTGCGCTCCACCTGCGTTCCAGCTAGGGCCCGTACCCGGAAGTGACGTAGCGTGCGTGGCGTCGTTGTACGCGTTTCGTCATAGGACGTCTTTAGCAACGATGCCACCACGCCACGCGCTACGTTCTTTAATAGGAAGCCATCAGGTTAGATCCGCCCCATGCTTCTGGCAATCCAATCCAACCGTGACAAGGGCGGGGTGATATTCCCACCTTGTCTGGGGTGTCAGCAGAGGTGGTCTAACTGCTTTCCTCGTAGCTAGCCGAACTGCTAGCATTACAAACTATATTGCCATCCTGTATTTTACACATTGTCCTAGGGTAAATAAGTAATAAAAATCCATTGCCTAAGACAATACAATAACATAGGGCAAATAGATGATAAAAATGATGAAGAATCTACCCCAAATGAAATGAAAAAATAAAAATAAAAATAAAAATAAAAATAAAAATAAAAATAAAATAAAAATAAAAATAAAAATAAAAATAAAAATAAAAATAGATATAAAAATAAAAATAAAAATAAATATAAATAAAATAAAATTAATATAAATAAAAATAAAAATAAAAATAAAATAAAATAAAAATAAAAATAAAAATAAAAATAATAATAAAAAAATAAAAATAAAAATAAAAATAAATGAAATAAAAATAAAAATAAGAATACAAATGGGGAATGTTCAGAGGGACAATATATAGAGAGAAAAAACCCCTTGACATTTATTATGGACCCTATGTGTAGAGGAGGAAAAAACTTTTCCATCGGCTTAAATTAGCCTTAATCTCAACCACTTTCTAAACTCCCCCTGTGCCCTCATGTTGTGTCATCAAGCGATCACCCTAACATAAGTCCTACTGGGGAAAAAAGGGGGTTATTTACCAATAATGCATCAAGGGCTTGAGCACAGACTAATAGGGAGTATTTTTGAGCCCCATTTTTTACTTAAAGGAGGTCCTAGGGGGTGCTATTACCCATATTGTTACAGATTGAAAATAACAGATCAAAAATAACAGTAGTAATTCTAGTAAAGGCATGCAGAAATTAACTGTATTACAAAATTAGGGGGTATGGGCTTTTTGAGTTTTGCCATTAGGCCTAATCAATTCTAGAAAGAGGTTTGGAGGCACCCCCATATTCTTAGTGTGAGTGGTCAGGGGGCTAGATGTCCACTCCCTAACAACTTAAGTCCATAAAAGGACCAGCAATAGGTAAAATATTAAAATATTACCAAATTTGAATATATGTACCCCTGTGTCTTACGGGTTGGCCAGGAAACAATTTAAATCGATATCCAGGTTGAGGCCCCTGGGGGCAAGGGACCCCAACCTGTATATCCATGCGGTTTCATTTTGGGATATAAGTGTGGTTTTATTACCCCCTCGCCAGTGATCCTTCACACAGTCGATCCCATAAAAGATCATTCCTGTGGGGTCCCGATTGTGTACTGTGTCAAAGTGGCGGGAAAGATGGTGTTTTGGGAACCCTTTTTTGATGTTTTTAATATGTTCCCGTATTCTCACATAAAGGGGTCGGGTAGTTCTGCCCACATATTGCATTTGGCACGGACATTCGATGACATAGGTCACGTGCGTACTTTGACATGTGATAAGTTCCCTGATCTGATATTGTTTGTAATCTGATCTTGATTTGAAGGTTTCCCTTTTCCGGGGTTGCTTTTTGGTAACCCTGCATGGTAAGCATTTTTGGCACTTATAAAACCCTTTCATGTCTGGAAAAATTCGAGTCGTCTTAGGGGGATTAATAACATTGTGTACTAGAAGATGTCGTAGATTGGGCGCTTTTCGATATATTATCTTGGGTTTCTTGGGTAATATACCTGCTAATGTTCTGTCCTCTTTTAAGATAGGCCAGTACTTCTTCAGGATCTCCTCAAATTCTTTGTATTGAGAGTTGAACCCTGTAATAAACGTCAGTTCTACGTTATTTTTCTTCCTTTTGGGTTTTGTTAATAAATTCTTGCGGTCTAGATTTGCTATATCCCCCTTCAGCTTATTCAACGAATCTAGGTTATATCCTTTTTCATGGAACCGCTCCACCAGGGTGCTTGCTTGTTCCAGATAATCATCCATGGTTACGCAGTTCCTCCTTAATCTCGTTAGCTGGCCTTTGGGGATATTACCCTTCCACTGGGGGTGATGGCAACTGTTAATGGGAATATACCCGTTTCTGTCGGTTGCCTTAAAAAAGGTCTTCGTACACAGGCCATCGTTCTTTTTGAATATTTCAAGGTCAAGATATTCAATCCTTTGGGGGTCCCATTGCCCTGTGAAGGTTAAACCGTATCTGTTATTATTCAGCTCTTGCAAGAAATTTTCAAAGGTCTCAGATGTTCCTTCCCAGAATATGATTAGATCGTCTATATACCTCCGGTACAGTTTCACTTGTGGTATATCCCTAGCATAAATGTACTCCTCTTCCCACATGTTCATGAGTAAGTTGGCCACACTAGGTGCGTACCTTGCGCCCATAGCGACTCCCTTGGTTTGAACGTAATAGTTTTGGTCATACCAAAAATAATTACAGGACATCGCTAACTCCAGGCCTTCAAGTATGAAGTCAATCTGTTCTTGCCTCATGCTGGTAAGCTCATGAAGAGCTTTTTCCACACCCAACAAGCCATCCTGTTGTACAATGCTAGTATATAACGAATTCACGTCAATAGTGGCTAGCAGGTAATTTTGTGTCCCATCCATTTGCTGTAATTCTTCTAAAAGTTGGGCACTATCACGTAAATAAGATTTTCCCTTCTTAACAAGTGGTTTGAGGAATACGTCTAGGTACTCTCCCAACCTGGAAAACACTGAATTAATACCACTAATTATAGGTCTTCCGGGTGGTTTATGTAATCGTTTGTGAATTTTAGGTGTGTAATAAATCACCGGAGTTTTTGTGGAATTTGAAACCAAATATTCTGCTTCTTTAGTATTTAGGATCCCAATCTGTTTTCCTTTGTTTACATAAGCTCTCAGTTTCTTTTCATACGTGCGTTTGGGGTTCTTCCTAAGTTTGTTATAGGTGTTTTCTACCAGAAGCAAGTTCCCCATCTCCTCTTCATAATCTCTCTTATTTAGTATTACTAACCCTCCCCCTTTATCTGCGGGTCTAATGACCACCTCCTTTCTTTTACTTAAAGACTTTATTGTTTTCCAGACATTTCTTGTTTTGTGATTGTTCCGTTTTTCTAACTTCCTCAGGTCGTCTTCCACCATTTTTTGGAATGCTTCCATGCATTGGTTCCCAGATGTTTTAGGGTTAAAGATGGAATTGTTTTTCAACCTTGTTTGCTCATATATTACTTCTTTCCTTATTCTTGTGTCAGTTTTTGTTAGGAAATGTTTTTTAAGGTTGAGTTTCCTCATAAACTTTTTCAGATCAATATATGTTTCGAACTTATCTAGAGGTTTTTCAGGGGCAAATTTGAGTCCTAAATCAAGAATTTTCATCTCATCTTCAGAAAATTGGACATCACTAAGGTTAAAAATACCCTTCCCTAATATTCTCGTCTTCGCTTTCTTCTTCCCTCCTCTATTTCCTCTGGTCGTCTTCTTCTTTCTTCGGGTTCCATCCCGTGTCCTCCGTGCCTCCTGAAGTGCTCCTGCTCCCTGTATGGTTGATTCACTTCCCTCATTCTGTCTTGGTCTTCTCGGGGGTCTCCTTGCCCCATGTATGGTCCTCTCCAATCGGGATTCCTGTAGGGGGGCCTTGCCCTCCATCTTCCTGGTGGTCTGTCTCTCCCCCAACGCCTGGGAAAATCCCTATGGGGTCCTCTGTTTCTTCTATACTGTGATCCTGGGGTTTCTTCATAGTTGTTTCTATATTGGGCCCTCGCATTTTCCCTTAATGGGGAATATCTATTTCTTGTGGGTATATTATATCCAGGTGTTTGAGGGGCTCTGTGTTCGTGTCTTTCTTGATAGTTACCACTGTAAATTCTGGGTCTTGCCACATGTCTGTATGGTGTGGTTTGTTGTAATCTATAAGGGAACTTTACATTAGTTCTTCCTATCTGTTGTGGTGTGTTGTTAATCGGTTCCTCCATTTCCATCGATGTGTCGGGGCTATCATCCATCTCCAATTCCTCCTCTAATGGACCTGGGTCGCTACTTACAGTTTGCCATTTGTAGACATTCATATTCTGATAGTCAGTCAAGTCCCTTTTGTATTTTTTCTGTTTTTTTACTTGTATCTGAGTGTCATATTTCTTTATAGTTTCCTGTAGCTCTTTGTCTTTGTTTTTATATTCATTCTGGTTGATAAAGGGTATTAGTTGGTTTTTAATATCAATAATGTTGGCTTCAACCCCTTTAAGTTTAAGCTGTCTCCTTTTAAGGATTTTGTGTAAAAGCTCATTTTCACACCCATTGAAGAAGGTGTACCATTCATCCATCAACGCTGGGTCATTGATACCATCATTGGGATCCAAGTCCCACCTTAGTCTCCTGGGTGTCATTTTTGCTGTGATATATGTTTCCAGGGTGGCTACATCCCACCATACTCTCAGCTGTTTCTCCATAGTGTGTCTTAATTTTTTCATCAGGCCATTCATATCTTGTGTATTGTTCACTGTCTCCTGACTGAAAATGCCCCCCAGGTCGATGTTCCTATTTCCCATATACCCGAAGATGTCCATAGCTGCAAGCTAAAAGATCTCACCAAGGTGAGAACTTAAAATAAAGTTGAATACAAAGGGCTGCGCTTAGGACAGTAGTTTAGGTGTGCTGCCTCCCTTAAAAGAGCTTCCCTAGGGATTCTCTGCTGACTAAAAATATGTTACCAAGGGTAGTGGCGCTTCCTATAGGGTAATAAATGGGAGGGGTGGTTACCCAGATGGTTTCTATCAGTAGATCCCTAATGGAGGTAGCTGGTACCTACCAGGGAGAAAAAACCTTTAATTATCGTGAGGGTATGTATGTCTGTACCTACACACACATATATCCCCATACACCCGTGTATATCAGCAGGTATAAATGAATAAATAGATGAGCAATGTCTTCAGAGGGTCTGGCCTGAGGCCCCTAATAATGTGGTAAATTTACACCATATGCCACCACTAGGTGAAGATATCAATATCATATATACATACTACTGATCTAAAATAATTAAACCATCAAAATAAACCTTTGCTCATCGTGCAGAAAAAACATGTGTAAGTATGAGTAAAAGACATTACATAATATCGAATTAGTGCAAATAAACGTAGTAAAATCACTTATGTCCAAAGAAACAATTATATCCAAAGAAACAATTTTGCAGTGATTAAAGTCCTTAAAAGTGAAAAAAATCCTTAGAATGAAAAGGCTTATGTGAAAAAACTTTTTAGTGAAACAATTTTTTGTTCAAATCCAACGTTTCAACAATTCCGTGACTTGAGTGCTCTCGGAAAATTCCTGTGACTTTTGTGCACCCCCTTCGGGTCCCCACTCACCAGATCCAACAGCCCCAAAAGGGGCGACCAGCATAAGATATCTCAATCACGGTCTCCTTTCCACGATAGTTATACGGGCTCTCCAAGGTGGTTTCCGTGCCTCTGGTTTTCCCAATGGATTCCTCCAATCTCAGATGGAGCAGGCTGCAAGGGGAGTTGCGGTCCCAATATTCCTACCGACCATCCAAATAGTTTCCCACTATTGGTTTCAATATACGCAGTGGCTCCCTCATAGAAAGAAAAGATAGGAAGCTCCCATGGTGTAGTATATATAAAAAAACGCTTTTATTCAAAAAAGCTCCATCAGCTTACATTATTGACGTGAATTCGTTATATACTAGCATTGTACAACAGGATGGCTTGTTGGGTGTGGAAAAAGCTCTTCATGAGCTTACCAGCATGAGGCAAGAACAGATTGACTTCATACTTGAAGGCCTGGAGTTAGCGATGTCCTGTAATTATTTTTGGTATGACCAAAACTATTACGTTCAAACCAAGGGAGTCGCTATGGGCGCAAGGTACGCACCTAGTGTGGCCAACTTACTCATGAACATGTGGGAAGAGGAGTACATTTATGCTAGGGATATACCACAAGTGAAACTGTACCGGAGGTATATAGACGATCTAATCATATTCTGGGAAGGAACATCTGAGACCTTTGAAAATTTCTTGCAAGAGCTGAATAATAACAGATACGGTTTAACCTTCACAGGGCAATGGGACCCCCAAAGGATTGAATATCTTGACCTTGAAATATTCAAAAAGAACGATGGCCTGTGTACGAAGACCTTTTTTAAGGCAACCGACAGAAACGGGTATATTCCCATTAACAGTTGCCATCACCCCCAGTGGAAGGGTAATATCCCCAAAGGCCAGCTAACGAGATTAAGGAGGAACTGCGTAACCATGGATGATTATCTGGAACAAGCAAGCACCCTGGTGGAGCGGTTCCATGAAAAAGGATATAACCTAGATTCGTTGAATAAGCTGAAGGGGGATATAGCAAATCTAGACCGCAAGAATTTATTAACAAAACCCAAAAGGAAGAAAAATAACGTAGAACTGACGTTTATTACAGGGTTCAACTCTCAATACAAAGAATTTGAGGAGATCCTGAAGAAGTACTGGCCTATCTTAAAAGAGGACAGAACATTAGCAGGTATATTACCCAAGAAACCCAAGATAATATATCGAAAAGCGCCCAATCTACGACATCTTCTAGTACACAATGTTATTAATCCCCCTAAGACGACTCGAATTTTTCCAGACATGAAAGGGTTTTATAAGTGCCAAAAATGCTTACCATGCAGGGTTACCAAAAAGCAACCCCGGAAAAGGGAAACCTTCAAATCAAGATCAGATTACAAACAATATCAGATCAGGGAACTTATCACATGTCAAAGTACGCACGTGACCTATGTCATCGAATGTCCGTGCCAAATGCAATATGTGGGCAGAACTACCCGACCCCTTTATGTGAGAATACGGGAACATATTAAAAACATCAAAAAAGGGTTCCCAAAACACCATCTTTCCCGCCACTTTGACACAGTACACAATCGGGACCCCACAGGAATGATCTTTTATGGGATCGACTGTGTGAAGGATCACTGGCGAGGGGGTAATAAAACCACACTTATATCCCAAAATGAAACCGCATGGATATACAGGTTGGGGTCCCTTGCCCCCAGGGGCCTCAACCTGGATATCGATTTAAATTGTTTCCTGGCCAACCCGTAAGACACAGGGGTACATATATTCAAATTTGGTAATATTTTAATATTTTACCTATTGCTGGTCCTTTTATGGACTTAAGTTGTTAGGGAGTGGACATCTAGCCCCCTGACCACTCACACTAAGAATATGGGGGTGCCTCCAAACCTCTTTCTAGAATTGATTAGGCCTAATGGCAAAACTCAAAAAGCCCATACCCCCTAATTTTGTAATACAGTTAATTTCTGCATGCCTTTACTAGAATTACTACTGTTATTTTTGATCTGTTATTTTCAATCTGTAACAATATGGGTAATAGCACCCCCTAGGACCTCCTTTAAGTAAAAAATGGGGCTCAAAAATACTCCCTATTAGTCTGTGCTCAAGCCCTTGATGCATTATTGGTAAATAACCCCCTTTTTTCCCCAGTAGGACTTATGTTAGGGTGATCGCTTGATGACACAACATGAGGGCACAGGGGGAGTTTAGAAAGTGGTTGAGATTAAGGCTAATTTAAGCCGATGGAAAAGTTTTTTCCTCCTCTACACATAGGGTCCATAATAAATGTCAAGGGGTTTTTTCTCTCTATATATTGTCCCTCTGAACATTCCCCATTTGTATTCTTATTTTTATTTTTATTTCATTTATTTTTATTTTTATTTTTATTTTTATTTTTATTTTTTTATTATTATTTTTATTTTTATTTTTATTTTTATTTTATTTTATTTTTATTTTTATTTTTATTTTTATTTATATTAATTTTATTTTATTTATATTTATTTTTATTTTTATTTTTATATCTATTTTTATTTTTATTTTTATTTTTATTTTTATTTTATTTTTATTTTTATTTTTATTTTTATTTTTATTTTTATTTTTTCATTTCATTTGGGGTAGATTCTTCATCATTTTTATCATCTATTTGCCCTATGTTATTGTATTGTCTTAGGCAATGGATTTTTATTACTTATTTACCCTAGGACAATGTGTAAAATACAGGATGGCAATATAGTTTGTAATGCTAGCAGTTCGGCTAGCTACGAGGAAAGCAGTTAGACCACCTCTGCTGACACCCCAGACAAGGTGGGAATATCACCCCGCCCTTGTCACGGTTGGATTGGATTGCCAGAAGCATGGGGCGGATCTAACCTGATGGCTTCCTATTAAAGAACGTAGCGCGTGGCGTGGTGGCATCGTTGCTAAAGACGTCCTATGACGAAACGCGTACAACGACGCCACGCACGCTACGTCACTTCCGGGTACGGGCCCTAGCTGGAACGCAGGTGGAGCGCAATAGCTCTAACCAGCGGCACGTAATTCCAATATATTTTTTACTGCTACGGGCCTGTTCTCAGGGTATCTCTGAGTGAGCTAATTTGTTTTTATTCACTAATCTGTTTATTCACTGGTTGTTTTATTTAGTTAATTTTATGGTATATTTACCATTTTTTACTCCGCTGTAAGCTGATGGAGCTTTTTTGAATAAAAGCGTTTTTTTATATATACTACACCATGGGAGCTTCCTATCTTTTCTTTCTATGAGGGAGCCACTGCGTATATTGAAACCAATAGTGGGAAACTATTTGGATGGTCGGTAGGAATATTGGGACCGCAACTCCCCTTGCAGCCTGCTCCATCTGAGATTGGAGGAATCCATTGGGAAAACCAGAGGCACGGAAACCACCTTGGAGAGCCCGTATAACTATCGTGGAAAGGAGACCGTGATTGAGATATCTTATGCTGGTCGCCCCTTTTGGGGCTGTTGGATCTGGTGAGTGG
Organism: Aquarana catesbeiana; assembly: GCF_042186555.1. NCBI lineage: Eukaryota > Metazoa > Chordata > Amphibia > Anura > Ranidae > Aquarana > Aquarana catesbeiana. The sequence goes on from NC_133325.1 coordinate 408,977,123, forward strand.
GGACCCGAAGGGGGTGCACAAAAGTCACAGGAATTTTCCGAGAGCACTCAAGTCACGGAATTGTTGAAACGTTGGATTTGAACAAAAAATTGTTTCACTAAAAAGTTTTTTCACATAAGCCTTTTCATTCTAAGGATTTTTTTCACTTTTAAGGACTTTAATCACTGCAAAATTGTTTCTTTGGATATAATTGTTTCTTTGGACATAAGTGATTTTACTACGTTTATTTGCACTAATTCGATATTATGTAATGTCTTTTACTCATACTTACACATGTTTTTTCTGCACGATGAGCAAAGGTTTATTTTGATGGTTTAATTATTTTAGATCAGTAGTATGTATATATGATATTGATATCTTCACCTAGTGGTGGCATATGGTGTAAATTTACCACATTATTAGGGGCCTCAGGCCAGACCCTCTGAAGACATTGCTCATCTATTTATTCATTTATACCTGCTGATATACACGGGTGTATGGGGATATATGTGTGTGTAGGTACAGACATACATACCCTCACGATAATTAAAGGTTTTTTCTCCCTGGTAGGTACCAGCTACCTCCATTAGGGATCTACTGATAGAAACCATCTGGGTAACCACCCCTCCCATTTATTACCCTATAGGAAGCGCCACTACCCTTGGTAACATATTTTTAGTCAGCAGAGAATCCCTAGGGAAGCTCTTTTAAGGGAGGCAGCACACCTAAACTACTGTCCTAAGCGCAGCCCTTTGTATTCAACTTTATTTTAAGTTCTCACCTTGGTGAGATCTTTTAGCTTGCAGCTATGGACATCTTCGGGTATATGGGAAATAGGAACATCGACCTGGGGGGCATTTTCAGTCAGGAGACAGTGAACAATACACAAGATATGAATGGCCTGATGAAAAAATTAAGACACACTATGGAGAAACAGCTGAGAGTATGGTGGGATGTAGCCACCCTGGAAACATATATCACAGCAAAAATGACACCCAGGAGACTAAGGTGGGACTTGGATCCCAATGATGGTATCAATGACCCAGCGTTGATGGATGAATGGTACACCTTCTTCAATGGGTGTGAAAATGAGCTTTTACACAAAATCCTTAAAAGGAGACAGCTTAAACTTAAAGGGGTTGAAGCCAACATTATTGATATTAAAAACCAACTAATACCCTTTATCAACCAGAATGAATATAAAAACAAAGACAAAGAGCTACAGGAAACTATAAAGAAATATGACACTCAGATACAAGTAAAAAAACAGAAAAAATACAAAAGGGACTTGACTGACTATCAGAATATGAATGTCTACAAATGGCAAACTGTAAGTAGCGACCCAGGTCCATTAGAGGAGGAATTGGAGATGGATGATAGCCCCGACACATCGATGGAAATGGAGGAACCGATTAACAACACACCACAACAGATAGGAAGAACTAATGTAAAGTTCCCTTATAGATTACAACAAACCACACCATACAGACATGTGGCAAGACCCAGAATTTACAGTGGTAACTATCAAGAAAGACACGAACACAGAGCCCCTCAAACACCTGGATATAATATACCCACAAGAAATAGATATTCCCCATTAAGGGAAAATGCGAGGGCCCAATATAGAAACAACTATGAAGAAACCCCAGGATCACAGTATAGAAGAAACAGAGGACCCCATAGGGATTTTCCCAGGCGTTGGGGGAGAGACAGACCACCAGGAAGATGGAGGGCAAGGCCCCCCTACAGGAATCCCGATTGGAGAGGACCATACATGGGGCAAGGAGACCCCCGAGAAGACCAAGACAGAATGAGGGAAGTGAATCAACCATACAGGGAGCAGGAGCACTTCAGGAGGCACGGAGGACACGGGATGGAACCCGAAGAAAGAAGAAGACGACCAGAGGAAATAGAGGAGGGAAGAAGAAAGCGAAGACGAGAATATTAGGGAAGGGTATTTTTAACCTTAGTGATGTCCAATTTTCTGAAGATGAGATGAAAATTCTTGATTTAGGACTCAAATTTGCCCCTGAAAAACCTCTAGATAAGTTCGAAACATATATTGATCTGAAAAAGTTTATGAGGAAACTCAACCTTAAAAAACATTTCCTAACAAAAACTGACACAAGAATAAGGAAAGAAGTAATATATGAGCAAACAAGGTTGAAAAACAATTCCATCTTTAACCCTAAAACATCTGGGAACCAATGCATGGAAGCATTCCAAAAAATGGTGGAAGACGACCTGAGGAAGTTAGAAAAACGGAACAATCACAAAACAAGAAATGTCTGGAAAACAATAAAGTCTTTAAGTAAAAGAAAGGAGGTGGTCATTAGACCCGCAGATAAAGGGGGAGGGTTAGTAATACTAAATAAGAGAGATTATGAAGAGGAGATGGGGAACTTGCTTCTGGTAGAAAACACCTATAACAAACTTAGGAAGAACCCCAAACGCACGTATGAAAAGAAACTGAGAGCTTATGTAAACAAAGGAAAACAGATTGGGATCCTAAATACTAAAGAAGCAGAATATTTGGTTTCAAATTCCACAAAAACTCCGGTGATTTATTACACACCTAAAATTCACAAACGATTACATAAACCACCCGGAAGACCTATAATTAGTGGTATTAATTCAGTGTTTTCCAGGTTGGGAGAGTACCTAGACGTATTCCTCAAACCACTTGTTAAGAAGGGAAAATCTTATTTACGTGATAGTGCCCAACTTTTAGAAGAATTACAGCAAATGGATGGGACACAAAATTACCTGCTAGCCACTATTGACGTGAATTCGTTATATACTAGCATTGTACAACAGGATGGCTTGTTGGGTGTGGAAAAAGCTCTTCATGAGCTTACCAGCATGAGGCAAGAACAGATTGACTACATACTTGAAGGCCTGGAGTTAGCGATGTCCTGTAATTATTTTTGGTATGACCAAAACTATTACGTTCAAACCAAGGGAGTCGCTATGGGCGCAAGGTACGCACCTAGTGTGGCCAACTTACTCATGAACATGTGGGAAGAGGAGTACATTTATGCTAGGGATATACCACAAGTGAAACTGTACCGGAGGTATATAGACGATCTAATCATATTCTGGGAAGGAACATCTGAGACCTTTGAAAATTTCTTGCAAGAGCTGAATAATAACAGATACGGTTTAACCTTCACAGGGCAATGGGACCCCCAAAGGATTGAATATCTTGACCTTGAAATATTCAAAAAGAACGATGGCCTGTGTACGAAGACCTTTTTTAAGGCAACCGACAGAAACGGGTATATTCCCATTAACAGTTGCCATCACCCCCAGTGGAAGGGTAATATCCCCAAAGGCCAGCTAACGAGATTAAGGAGGAACTGCGTAACCATGGATGATTATCTGGAACAAGCAAGCACCCTGGTGGAGCGGTTCCATGAAAAAGGATATAACCTAGATTCGTTGAATAAGCTGAAGGGGGATATAGCAAATCTAGACCGCAAGAATTTATTAACAAAACCCAAAAGGAAGAAAAATAACGTAGAACTGACGTTTATTACAGGGTTCAACTCTCAATACAAAGAATTTGAGGAGATCCTGAAGAAGTACTGGCCTATCTTAAAAGAGGACAGAACATTAGCAGGTATATTACCCAAGAAACCCAAGATAATATATCGAAAAGCGCCCAATCTACGACATCTTCTAGTACACAATGTTATTAATCCCCCTAAGACGACTCGAATTTTTCCAGACATGAAAGGGTTTTATAAGTGCCAAAAATGCTTACCATGCAGGGTTACCAAAAAGCAACCCCGGAAAAGGGAAACCTTCAAATCAAGATCAGATTACAAACAATATCAGATCAGGGAACTTATCACATGTCAAAGTACGCACGTGACCTATGTCATCGAATGTCCGTGCCAAATGCAATATGTGGGCAGAACTACCCGACCCCTTTATGTGAGAATACGGGAACATATTAAAAACATCAAAAAAGGGTTCCCAAAACACCATCTTTCCCGCCACTTTGACACAGTACACAATCGGGACCCCACAGGAATGATCTTTTATGGGATCGACTGTGTGAAGGATCACTGGCGAGGGGGTAATAAAACCACACTTATATCCCAAAATGAAACCGCATGGATATACAGGTTGGGGTCCCTTGCCCCCAGGGGCCTCAACCTGGATATCGATTTAAATTGTTTCCTGGCCAACCCGTAAGACACAGGGGTACATATATTCAAATTTGGTAATATTTTAATATTTTACCTATTGCTGGTCCTTTTATGGACTTAAGTTGTTAGGGAGTGGACATCTAGCCCCCTGACCACTCACACTAAGAATATGGGGGTGCCTCCAAACCTCTTTCTAGAATTGATTAGGCCTAATGGCAAAACTCAAAAAGCCCATACCCCCTAATTTTGTAATACAGTTAATTTCTGCATGCCTTTACTAGAATTACTACTGTTATTTTTGATCTGTTATTTTCAATCTGTAACAATATGGGTAATAGCACCCCCTAGGACCTCCTTTAAGTAAAAAATGGGGCTCAAAAATACTCCCTATTAGTCTGTGCTCAAGCCCTTGATGCATTATTGGTAAATAACCCCCTTTTTTCCCCAGTAGGACTTATGTTAGGGTGATCGCTTGATGACACAACATGAGGGCACAGGGGGAGTTTAGAAAGTGGTTGAGATTAAGGCTAATTTAAGCCGATGGAAAAGTTTTTTCCTCCTCTACACATAGGGTCCATAATAAATGTCAAGGGGTTTTTTCTCTCTATATATTGTCCCTCTGAACATTCCCCATTTGTATTCTTATTTTTATTTTTATTTCATTTATTTTTATTTTTATTTTTATTTTTATTTTTTTATTATTATTTTTATTTTTATTTTTATTTTATTTTATTTTTATTTTTATTTTTATTTTTATTTATATTAATTTTATTTTATTTATATTTATTTTTATTTTTATTTTTATATCTATTTTTATTTTTATTTTTATTTTTATTTTTATTTTTATTTTATTTTTATTTTTATTTTTATTTTTATTTTTATTTTTATTTTTTCATTTCATTTGGGGTAGATTCTTCATCATTTTTATCATCTATTTGCCCTATGTTATTGTATTGTCTTAGGCAATGGATTTTTATTACTTATTTACCCTAGGACAATGTGTAAAATACAGGATGGCAATATAGTTTGTAATGCTAGCAGTTCGGCTAGCTACGAGGAAAGCAGTTAGACCACCTCTGCTGACACCCCAGACAAGGTGGGAATATCACCCCGCCCTTGTCACGGTTGGATTGGATTGCCAGAAGCATGGGGCGGATCTAACCTGATGGCTTCCTATTAAAGAACGTAGCGCGTGGCGTGGTGGCATCGTTGCTAAAGACGTCCTATGACGAAACGCGTACAACGACGCCACGCACGCTACGTCACTTCCGGGTACGGGCCCTAGCTGGAACGCAGGTGGAGCGCAATAGCTCTAACCAGCGGCACGTAATTCCAATATATTTTTTACTGCTACGGGCCTGTTCTCAGGGTATCTCTGAGTGAGCTAATTTGTTTTTATTCACTAATCTGTTTATTCACTGGTTGTTTTATTTAGTTAATTTTATGGTATATTTACCATTTTTTACTCCGCTGTAAGCTGATGGAGCTTTTTTGAATAAAAGCGTTTTTTTATATATACTACACCATGGGAGCTTCCTATCTTTTCTTTCTATGAGGGAGCCACTGCGTATATTGAAACCAATAGTGGGAAACTATTTGGATGGTCGGTAGGAATATTGGGACCGCAACTCCCCTTGCAGCCTGCTCCATCTGAGATTGGAGGAATCCATTGGGAAAACCAGAGGCACGGAAACCACCTTGGAGAGCCCGTATAACTATCGTGGAAAGGAGACCGTGATTGAGATATCTTATGCTGGTCGCCCCTTTTGGGGCTGTTGGATCTGGTGAGTGGGGACCCGAAGGGGGTGCACAAAAGTCACAGGAATTTTCCGAGAGCACTCAAGTCATGGAATTGTTGAAACGTTGGATTTGAACAAAAAATTGTTTCACTAAAAAGTTTTTTCACATAAGCCTTTTCATTCTAAGGATTTTTTTCACTTTTAAGGACTTTAATCACTGCAAAATTGTTTCTTTGGATATAATTGTTTCTTTGGACATAAGTGATTTTACTACGTTTATTTGCACTAATTCGATATTATGTAATGTCTTTTACTCATACTTACACATGTTTTTTCTGCACGATGAGCAAAGGTTTATTTTGATGGTTTAATTATTTTAGATCAGTAGTATGTATATATGATATTGATATCTTCACCTAGTGGTGGCATATGGTGTAAATTTACCACATTATTAGGGGCCTCAGGCCAGACCCTCTGAAGACATTGCTCATCTATTTATTCATTTATACCTGCTGATATACACGGGTGTATGGGGATATATGTGTGTGTAGGTACAGACATACATACCCTCACGATAATTAAAGGTTTTTTCTCCCTGGTAGGTACCAGCTACCTCCATTAGGGATCTACTGATAGAAACCATCTGGGTAACCACCCCTCCCATTTATTACCCTATAGGAAGCGCCACTACCCTTGGTAACATATTTTTATTACACTTTTATTGTTTCACTTTAAGCATTATTAAAATCACTGCTCCCGAAAAAACGGACGTTTTTAAAACTTTTTTTTGCATTGATCCATGTCCCCTGGGGCAGGACCCAGGTCCCCAAACACTGTTTATGACAATAACTTGCATATAAGCCTTTAAAATTAGCACTTTTGATTATTCATGTTTGTGTCCCATAGACTTTAACGTTGTTCGCGTGTTCGAACAAATTTTTTGCCTATTCGCAAGTTCTGGTGCAAACCGAACAGGGGAGTGATCGGCTCATCCCTATTCTCCAACAGGCTGTTTGTAGCTTAGCAAAAAATGGGGGGTAAAAGGTCCTTGAATCCACACTCACCAAAGTAGCAAACAGCAAATAGAGTACCAGCCGATTCGTCAATATGTGACGGGATACCTGCCCTAAAAGCAATGGCACTATATCAACAACAGAAAGAGGAGACAAGGGAGTCCCCAGAAAGCAAAAAAGGGGAATGGTCAACTACGGCTTATGGTACAAAAATGCAAAAAGGCTTTATTAAGGGTAGGGGGGGTGGGGGTATTTACATATACAAAAAATTCCAAATATATGTAAGATAAACAATGTATCTAAATAACACAGTCCGTCTCACTACACTAAACCAAAATTAAAAACCATGCTGCAACATTGATGAATAAAACTGCAGAGCGTGCCTGCAGGCCAAAAACGCATGCAGTGTCCATTTGAATCCAAAGAAAAAAGTATTGCACCAAACATTACATGGAGTAAGCTACTGATGGGATATCAAGTCTTATGTGGTCTAGTATTAACTGTGCATCAGATTGAGCAGTACTGAGAAAAAAAAAAAAAAAAAAAAAAACCCACATATATCCACATAGACAGGACCTTACATAGCTGAATTAGGTGGGGTTTTTTAAAAAAAACCTCTGTTAAAAGGAAATCCTCCACAAGCAGCTTCCAACCTCAGTGCACTAAATGTGTGTTTACACCAGTTGTTTTGGAAATGGAAAGACCAGCGTTCCTGTTACTAGGTATGTCCAGTGCACAAACACTATTTCCTCAATGCAGCATAAAAGGAGCAAAGGACAAACCACTCCAAAGAAAGGGCTTAGTCTCTTTTCCAATCTAGACCAGGATGATATTTTCACAGTTCATCAGTTTCAAGTGTGTCAATCCATGCAGGAGGGTGAATGGCAAACAGATGCAAAGACTATTGATAAACAGGTAAGGAGGGAAAGAGAAACTGCCCGTTGGGCTCTCACCTCTTTCAAGTACTGGGGATGTCCTCAGACTCTGCTGTCTTGCTGTTTGGCATGGAGCGGCTCAGTCAGTTCAGAGCAACATTCAGTGTGTAGTCACAGCACACCATTCTCCTCAATAGTAGACACTGCAGACTGTGTGATCACATGACCGGTCACATGGTTAGGAAGAGACCAGGAACCAGGAACTTTGCATTCAATTGCTGATGCGGAATTAGCTTGTGAAGTATGGTGCTGTATGCAAATCACAGGGAAACCCTTTTACATTGCTGGAAAAGGAAGCATGTTGAAGGCCTGCTGACAAGCCCTGCAGGGGCTGCGTTGACGTTTCGTACGCCTCCGCATACTTCTTCAGAGTATGTTCTGAAGAAGTATGCGGAGGCGTACGAAACGTCAACGCAGCCCCTGCAGGGCTTGTCAGCAGGCCTTCAACATGCTTCCTTTTCCAGCAATGTAAAAGGGTTTCCCTGTGATTTGCATACAGCACCATACTTCACAAGCTAATTCCGCATCAGCAATTGAATGCAAAGTTCCTGGTTCCTGGTCTCTTCCTAACCATGTGACCGGTCATGTGATCACACAGTCTGCAGTGTCTACTATTGAGGAGAATGGTGTGCTGTGACTACACACTGAATGTTGCTCTGAACTGACTGAGCCGCTCCATGCCAAACAGCAAGACAGCAGAGTCTGAGGACATCCCCAGTACTTGAAAGAGGTGAGAGCCCAACGGGCAGTTTCTCTTTCCCTCCTTACCTGCTTATCAATAGTCTTTGCATCTGTTTGCCATTCACCCTCCTGCATGGATTGACACACTTGAAACTGATGAACTGTGAAAATATCATCCTGGTCTAGATTGGAAAAGAGACTAAGCCCTTTCTTTGGAGTGGTTTGTCCTTTGCTCCTTTTATGCTGCATTGAGGAAATAGTGTTTGTGCACTGGACATACCTAGTAACAGGAACGCTGGTCTTTCCATTTCCAAAACAACTGGTGTAAACACACATTTAGTGCACTGAGGTTGGAAGCTGCTTGTGGAGGATTTCCTTTTAACAGAGGTAAGGTCCTGTCTATGTGGATATATGTGGGTTTTTTTTTTTTTTTCTCAGTACTGCTCAATCTGATGCACAGTTAATACTAGACCACATAAGACTTGATATCCCATCAGTAGCTTACTCCATGTAATGTTTGGTGCAATACTTTTTTCTTTGGATTCAAATGGACACTGCATGCGTTTTTGGCCTGCAGGCACGCTCTGCAGTTTTATTCATCAATGTTGCAGCATGGTTTTTAATTTTGGTTTAGTGTAGTGAGACGGACTGTGTTATTTAGATACATTGTTTATCTTACATATATTTGGAATTTTTTGTATATGTAAATACCCCCACCCCCCCTACCCTTAATAAAGCCTTTTTGCATTTTTGTACCATAAGCCGTAGTTGACCATTCCCCTTTTTTGCTTTCTGGGGACTCCCTTGTCTCCTCTTTCTGTTGTTGATGTTTGTGGCTTAGTTCTAAGTTTGTTATTTTAGATGTCAAATGCAAAATTTTTTGTTTTGCTGCCTTTTTACACTGAGAACCTAAATTAATAAGTTCACCCCTCAATATGCATTTGTGCCCCTCCCAAATTGTTTATGGTGAGAGCTCATCAGAGGTGTTAGTGGCAAAGTACATATCTAGGGCATCTGCTACCCATGCTAATGATTCAGGGTCTGATAACAAAAATGGGTTCAGTCTCCATGATCATTTCCCTGTCCTTGGCCATGCAAAATTAAGAATAAGCGAGGTGGGAGTGTGATGCGAAATGGATTTAATGCCAATATGCGTATCCTGTAATAATGAAAGAGCCCCCTGTGATATAAAGATATAATCTATGCGGGAGTGTTTTATATGAAGCCTAGAATAAAATGTGTGTGTCTCTATCTGAGGGGCGAGCCATCCTTCAGGAGTCTAGGAGGGACAGAGAGTGGAGCAGTGATTTAACATATTTTTTAGACATCGGTTTTGTATACTGGATTTCCCATTAGATGTGTCTAACAAGGGGTCTAGGGGGACATTGAAGACACCCCCCAGATGTGTACACCCAGAGGCAAATCATTTAAGTTCTAGAACAATTTTCCTACAAACAAAAGCATGCAGTGTATTAGGAAAATACACATTGGCTAGTGTAATTGGCGTGCCTTTCAGATTGCCTTTTATGAAAAGGTATCTCCCCTTGGGTTCGCTAAATGGTTGGTAACCTCAAATTCACCAAGTCTGTTGATCAAAATAGAAACCCCCCCTTAGTTTTGGCATTAGGATTAGTGCCATGATAAAGCTTGGGGAAGAAGGAAGAAGTCAACCTGTCCTGAAATTAGTTTCTTGTCATATCACGAAGGCTGGGCTCACCTTTTTGAGTTCCCGTAAAAGCGCAGATTGCTTCTCAGGAATATTCAGTCGCTGTACATTTTTTTTTAATACAAGAGACCTGACCTTTGAGTTAAGGTTACAGACAAGGCAACTCACACCCAATAATGTGCGGGCCGAGTACAATCATAGTTGGTATCGACCTCCAAATAACCTGTTCAGAGGTAAAAATCAAGTGTGGATTGTAGTCAATAACAATAATCATAAACCATTCAATCCACTGGTGGGGGATAGTAGGTGGGGTTTACCTGTCAGAGGGACAAAACACTACAATCAAAAGTGTTAACACGTCAATATTAGATAGAAGTAAACAGAGGACCCGCAGCAAAATACCGTATTTATCGGCGTATAACACGCACTTTTTTCCCCTTAAAATAAGGGGAAAATCGTGGGTGCGTGTTATACGCCGATCCCCGCTATTTTGTGATCTGTCGGAGCGATCGCCGCCGACATTCACAAAGCTTGTATTTTTAAACATGGCGCCGCGGAGTTCGGAGGGACTTGGGGGCGCTCGTTCAGCTGAACGAGCGCCGCCGAGGACACAGTGACTGGGCGGAGCCGAGATACACATAACCGGGGGTTCTCGGCTTTTCTCGGCGCCGTTCACAGTCACGCCCAGTCCCGCCATTGGACCTCTGTTATGTCCATCATAGGGACTGGGCGTGACTGTGAACGGCGCCGAGAATAGCCGAGAACCCTCAGATATGTGTATCTCGGCTCCGCCCAGTCACTGTGTCCTCGGCGGCGCTCGTTCAGCTGAACGAGCGCCCCCAAGTCCCTCCGAACTCCGCGGCGCCATGTTTAAAAATACAAACTAAACGTTTGTATGTCGGCGGCGACAAGGCTGCACGGACCACTGGGGACAAGGCTGCACTGGGGCAAAGCTGAACTGGGGCAAAGCTGCACTGGGGACAAGGCTGCACTGGGGCAAAGCTGCACTGGGGACAAGGCTGCACTGGGGACAAGGCTGCACTGGGGACAAGGCTGCACTGGGGACAAGGCTGCACTGGGGCAAAGCTGAACTGGGGCAAAGCTGCACTGGGGACAAGGCTGCACTGGGGCAAAGTTGAACTGGGGCAAAGCTGCACTGGGGACAAGGCTGCACTGGGGCAAAGCTGAACTGGGGCAAAGCTGCACTGGGGACAAGGCTGCACTGGGGACAAGGCTGCACTGGGGCAAAGCTGCACTGGGGACAAGGCTGCACTGGGGCAAAGCTGCACTGACAAGGCTGCACTGGACACTGGGGAAAGGCTGCAGATGAACACTGATGAGGCTGCATTGATGGGCATTTAAATGTAAGTTTTTTTTCCTTAAACTTCCCTCCTAAAAGTTTTTTTCCTTAAAATTCCATCCTAAACTTGGGGTGCGTGTTATACGCCGATAAATACGGTAACTAAAATAGTATATCATTTCAAGACATACAGTTTCTCCCGTACCCCTAACTGTGCTTCAACCAAAAGTGTTAATGATTGAGAGGACAAGTAAATGACCAGATGCAAAGAACATCATATATCACTACGCTACAACTAATAATCTATGTTGTTGGGCCATAAAACTCCTATAGTCAGAATAACCTGTCTAGAGAATTTATAATGCAAGGCTTCTGTTAAGGCATATTAGTCAATAGGTTCCGGCAGAGAAGGGCCAATCCAATCCTAAGATAGATATGAGGGCACATCTGGAGCATAAAAAAGCATGTGAAAACTAGGCTCGCCTCCTAAATTTAAAGGGCTAGCAACTGGATGCTAAAGCTGCAAGTCGCTGACAAATAGATCCAAAAGGAAGCCATTATAAATCAAGAACAATTTCTTGCACTCAATGGATAGGGACCAAGATAATGAGGCGAAGCAAACATTTTAAATAAGTTATAAACTACAAACACTGGTAGAAAAATAGTTCAAATGGGAAAGCCAAGTTTCATACTACAACACACAAAATCCCATTGTGAGAGCCTTGCATCCCATTAGCATTAACAACAATAACCAGCATGACCTGTTAAGGTAGTAGAACTAATTCCTGGAAAGGAAATAACAAGTTAACATCTTATAGTCTTGATGTAAACAAAAAAAGGTAATTAGCCTGACACTGAACAAAAAGGGGTCAGTCCGAATAAAATGTCCCAGTGATGAAATAGGTGATCAGAACATTTGTAACAGAGAAGATTCAAATTACTGCTAGTGAAATGTCGCAGAGTAGGCTCCATCAGGTTGGTGGTGAAGTCTCTGTAAGAAATACTGTAAAGTAGTATCAAACCAGCTGTAAAGAATAATGCTTACCACGGAAATTCTTTAAACAAATAGATATAAACATCCTCAGATTAGTTTGGAAACTTTGCAGCTGCCTAATGCCCCGTACACACAAGCAGAAATTCCGCCAGCAAAAGTCCGATGTGAGCTTTTGGTCCAAAAATGCGACCGTGTGTATGCTCCATCGGATTTTGCTGGCAGTATTCCAGCCAGCAAAAGATTGAGAGCATGTTCTCAATTTTTCGGTCGGAAAAAGTTCCAATCTGAAATTTCGATCTTCTGTACCAATTCCGACGCGCAAAATTCCTACGCGTGCTCAGAAACAATTTGACGCATGCTCAGAAGCATTGAACTTAATTTTCTCAGCTCATTATAGTGTTGTACGTCGTTCTTGACGATCGAAAGTTCCGCGAACTTTTGTGTGACCGTGTGTATGCAAGCCAAGCTTGAGCGGAATTCCATCGGAAAAACCATCCAAGATTTTTCCGACGGTAATTCCGCTCGTGTGTACGCGGCATTAGGATGAAGGAGGTTTGACTGTCCCTAATGCCAGGCTTTATTATCTGGCATCCCAACTTCAGCAATTAAATGGAGGGAATACTATAGATTGTGAGGATCCCATAAAACAAATTATACTTTCCCAATTGCAGATAGATCCACTAGTGCAGTCAATAGTTTCTTACTATTTTTATAACAAACATAGATATCCTACATTCTATTTGGTACATAGGATTTGGACCACTGTTTAACAAGAAACTCATTATGAGGGTTATACACAATATATGCCCATATGGAATAATCCACAACTGCCTGAAGTGGCGAAACTTAAAAGTTTTGATTTGTGGAAAAAGGCAGGTATTCTGTTTCTTAGCCGACTTTATGATAATGATGTTTTGCAATCATTTGATAAATTGGCAGAGAAATATCATTTGTCTAATAAAGTATTTTTTCAAAACTTACAATTATGGTATGCCTTGCAGACCTAAGCAAATATAATGAAGGTGAAAGGTGGGGTAGAATGTCCCCATCCCAACACCTATGGGATCAAGTAAAGTTAATAAAAAAAAAAAAAAAAAAAAAAAATATATATAATGTTAAATACTTGCCTGATTGGCAGTTGTTAGATCAACCAATCAAATGCTGTCTGACACGAGCAAAGTATGCTATATAAAAAACAGAAGATGCATCACTAACGGGCAGAGGAGAGAAGAAGTCTGTAGTATAACTTGCCTACCTGCGTTATAGAGTCCTTACTGCGTTTGATGATGGATCGCGCTGCCGCTGAGGGTGGAGACGCCTGGATGCGCTGCTGCTTATCTATGCCTATATCGGTGCCATTATCGGATGCCCAGGAAGCTGTTGCCAGTGCTGCGGTAGCTCTTTCCATGGATCGCGGGGAAGGTATTGCTTGTGAAACTGGATCACCTATCTATTCTGTTTCTGCCCCCTCTGCTTCTGATTCCGGGTCAATGACACAGGCGTGTTTTTCTCTTTCTGGTCTGCCTTCAAACCTCGTCACTTCGGGCCTGCCTGCTGACTGCGTCATAGCTCCGCCTGCTGAACAGGTTGATGGACAAGGCGATGACGCAGATAGGCCTGGAAGGAGGTTACATAGGAATTTAAAGAGACCTTGTCGGTTCGAATCCCCAGTTCGTCAGGTAACTGGGGACAGAGGAAAAAAGAAAAGAGGTACTAACTCAATACATAAAGGTTCACATAATGCTTTATATGGTATGAACAATTCTACAAATGTGATGGTTTCTTCTCCTTCTAGTTTGCAGCCTATAAAAAATGTTGCGTTAAATTGTTCTGCTAGTACTGCTTTTTCAGACTTGGGCAAAGTTGCTGAAGATTCGGATGTGATGGCATTGCGTCCTGCGTTATCAGAAGCTAATAATGCGTACATCCCTGCTGCTATTCCTGTGAGTGGTGAGTCTGATCATATGTCTCAATTGAAAGCTATTTTTTCATCATTTCAAGATTTAATTGGTAAATTTGATGAGAAAACAAATACAATTGATAGTACTGATAATTTAAATTCGGGAGTAGCGCAAGTCTGGCTAAATACTCCTTCGGAAGGTGATATAAGGGTGCCTTTGAGGAATAATGCAAATGTTTGTATTGAGCCTCCTGTCACGACTTGTTCTTCGGTTATTCCTGATACTTGCTTACGCGAAGTTATGACATGGGAATTGTCCCCTTTGGGATTCCATTTTAATAGTACTATTAAAGAAAAGATATGGCGTGGTGATTATGTCGATATTTTAAATCTGCTCCCTTTGAATAGAGATTTTAAGACGGATAAAAAAGATGGTGATAAATTTGATGATGATAGACGTAAATCTCCCCCTCGATAGTTTAACAATTGGTTGCAAGCCTTTTGCATTCATGCTAGTATGCTTGGGGAAAAACGCCCAGACTTATGTTGCGGTTTATTTCAACATGTCAAGATAATTCTTGAGGCTTATAAAAATTTTCCAGGGCTATTGTGGTTCGCATATGATGAGTCCTTTCTACAGAAGTTATCTGTGCATAGATCGATGAGGTGGGGAGTTAAAGATGTGGGACTGTGGCTGAACCTTTTGATTCCACAGAGGCAATTTTCTAAACCTCAATTGTCTGTAATGCATACTTATCGTCGTGGAGTTTGTTTCCACTTTAACGATGGGCAATGTAAATGGCCCAACACATGCAAGTACAAACACGAATGTAATTTTTGTGCTGGTGCTCATCCAGCGTCACGCTGTTTTAAAAAGTCTTCTGCTGCTATGACATCTACTAAGGAGCCATTTCTCAAAAGCAACCTCTCCGGTGAAACTCAGAAATATGTTGCCATGGCTACTTCGTTACCCAGATCGTCAGAAAGCTAAAATCTTACATGATGGTTTTTTATTGGGGTTTATGTTGCCTCCATTTAAGGGCCATGGTTGTGTTATTTTTGAGAATCTAAAATCTATTGATTTGCATTTGGATGTTGTCCATTCCAAATTATTGAAAGAAATTGCTGAAGGCAGGATTGCTGGCCCGTTTCCAGATGCTCTTTTTAAAAAAATTAGGGTGTCTCCTTTGGAAATTGTTCCTAAGAAGGAATCAAATGCTTTTAGACTTATACAGCACTTGTCTTATCCATGTGGGCTTTCTTTGAATGATGACATAGATCCTAGTTTTTGCTCAGTTCATTATGTCTCATTTGATGATGCGTTAAATATCATTAGAGGAGTTGGTGGCTCTGTATTGCTTGCGAAGGCAGATATCAAATCTGCATTTCGCCTACTACCCATACACCCTTCTGCGTTTAATTCTTTGGGTTTTAGATTTGAATAGGAATTTTATTTTGATCGTTGCCTCCCTATGGGGTGTTCTTTATCCTGTCATTATTTTGAGTTATTTTCTTCCTTTATTGATTGGGTGTTCATCAGAAGACTGGCTTAGATTCGGTTTTACATTATCTTGATGATTTTTTGTTTGTAGGAAAAGCTGGGACTCATGATTGTTTATTTTTATTCACCGAGTTTTGCATATTTTGCAAGGAATTTGGTGTTCCTTTGGCTGAAGAAAAATCTGTTTACCCCACCTCATGTTTAGAATTTTTGGGCATACAGATTGATACGGTAGCCATGGAATTTAGACTTCCCTTTGAAAAAGTCTTGCACATTAAATCTTTGTTGTTTTTTGTTATGTCAAAAACGAAAGCTCGTTTGAAATTCTTACAATCGTTGCTGGGTTTGCTAGCATTTGTGTCCAGAATTATGCACATGGGTAGAGTTTTTACTAAGCGTCTTTATTGGGCGATTTCAGGTATTTCTTCCCCATCGCATTTTGTTCGTATTACATCCGAGGTCGTAGCAGATTTTAGAGTTTGCAGATTATTTATCCCATTCACAGATTCAAGAATTTTGGCAATTGGTACCGAATGCGGATCCAGTCGGTCTGGTTTATCCTCCTCGTTTGTGGTGGTGGTGTGACTCCAGTCGTTTCAGCCATTAGAAATTCCATTGCACCTTCTACTTGGTCTTCTTACTGTTCGGCGTTAAATTTATGGCATTCCTATTTGGCCTCATCTCATTGCAATTCTGTTTTTCTGAGCAGTTGGTGTTGTCGTTTTTAAATTATTTAATGTCGGCTTCTTACTCCTACTCATACATAGTTAAGACATTGGCTGGGATATCCTTTTTTAGGCGTTCGAATGGAGCATCCTCCTGTATGCAATTTTTTGCAGTGAGATGTGCTTTAAAAGGATATCATAAGCACCGTACTATTGCTGATAACAGATTACCGATCACATCTGATTTATTGCTTAGGATTGGTGATTCTACCTGCAATGTTTGTTTCTCAACTTTTGAAGCTTTGTTGTTTAAAGTGGCATTTTATTTGTGTTTTTTCAGGGCTTTTAGGATTTCTGAACTATTGCCAAACAAAGCTGGAGTTGGCTTTGGTATTCTGTACAAGGATGTTTATTTAGGATTTGGTTCTCTTTCCATTTTTCTGAGACAGAGCAAAACTGATTCCGTAGGGAAGGGTTGTTGGATAAAATTGCAAACAAACATTGGAGGTATAGTTTGTGTGGTGGATTTGGTTCGTCAGTATTTGCAGTTACATCCTGCTGGTTCTTCATACTTGCTAATCCATGCTAATGGGAATCCTTTGACTGTATATCCGTTTAAGGCAGTGTTGAAGACTTGTCACTTTTCACTCTTTCCGCATAGGAGCAGCCACTGAAGCGTCTAAGTTTGGTTTCAATGATGATATGATTAAGCATGTTGGTAGATGGAAATCTAATTGCTTTCGTTCATATGTTAGACCTAATATTTCTTTTTAATTTCAGGTCGCATTAATAATATCTGGATAATCTGCCATTCCTTTGTATTTTGGGCCAAGCATAGGGCTGATCGTAGGAACTATGGCACTAATCTAAGTATGGGATTTGATGCTTTTAAAGTTCTTTGGTTTGGAAGAAAGGGAATGCAATGGAGAATGCTTCGCGATTCTTTCTCGTTTACATGAAAAATGGCCTCATGTTATTATTTTCCATTTGTCAGGGAATGACGTGGGTAAATGTGATACGTTACAGTTAATTGCTCAGATGAAGTTGGATTAGCAATGTTTACATGCAGTATTGCCTAACACCATTCCTGTTTTTTCAGAAATAATACCTCGTTTGGCTTGGCTTATTTCTTCGGAGTTTCATTACTTCGAAAAAATTTGCAAGCGTGTAAATAGAGCAATGGCAAAATGTACGCCTTCTGTAGCTGGTTTCTCTTTCCGACATGTTAAATACTTACCCAATTGGCAGTTGTTAGATCAACCAATCAAATGCTGTCTGGGGGGGATGTTCAGTTTTCTTATTGGATTTTGTATGTAAGGGATGTTGTTTTAGTACATAATGTAATAGCTCAAGCTCATATATAGCTGAGCTATATATATTTATTAGTACATATATGATACATATTTGAAGTTGTTATTAATAAATTTAAATAAATTGATTATTTATATAAAATGGTAATATTAACTAATTGTATATACCTATAATAAAGGGCCATGGCCTATTAAACCACAGGTGCTGCAGTAGTGAGTTTTATTGTAATAATTGTTCTGTCTATGATCCCACCATTCATCAATTTTAGCTTTGGCAGTTACTACAAGATGTGCTAAACAGGGACTAATAGGAAAGACATATTCTTCTATTAAAACGATAACTAGAATCAACTCACAAGAAGGTAGTTTTGGACGGTGACAAAGAGATCTAGAGACGCTTAGTGATGAGGATTGGGGGAAAGCCTTGAAAAATGTATTTAAGGTATCCTTATCCTCCACACAATGTTGGCTCAACTATTTATTATCCATAGATCCATTATCCATAGAGCTCACTGTACTCCTTTAACCACTTGCCGACCAGCCACTGTCATTATACTGTGGCAGATCGTCACGATCCTGCGAACCGTCGTAGCTATATGCCGGTCCCTTTAAGCGGGATAGCAGGCGTGCACGCCTGCTGCACAGTGGGGGTGTCGATGCTTGTGACCGCCTGCCACGAGCGATCGCTGGCACGAGAGGCAGAGCAGGGACGTGTGTGTGTGTAAACACACACATCCCAGTTCTGTGAGGGGAGGAGAGAGAGATTGTGAGTTCCAGGAACCACAATCTCTCATCTCCTCTAGTCAGTCCCATCCCCCACAGTTAGAACACACACATAGGGAACACAGTTAACCCCTTGATCGCCCCCTAGTGTTTTTATAACACTGATCGCTGTATAGTTGTCAATTGACCCAAAAATGTGTCAAATGTGTCCGATGTGTCCGCCATAATGCTACAGTCTTGATAAAAATCACAGACTGCCATTACTATTAAAAAAATAATAATAAAAATGCAGAAAATCTATAACTTTTGCGCAAACCAATCAATATAGGCTTTTTGTGATTTTTATTACCAAAAATATGTAGAAGAATACATATCGGCCTAAACTGAGGAAAAAATTTGCTTTTTTTTAAAGAAATGGGGCTATTTATTACAGCAAAAAATACAAAATATTAGTTTTTTTCAAAATTGTCGCTCTTTTTTTGTTTATAGAACAGAAAATAAAAACCGCAGAGAAGAACAAATACCACCAAAAGAAAGCTCTATTTGTGAGAAAAAAAGGTCGTCAATTTTGTTTGGGTACAGTGTCGCATGACTGCGCAATTGTCAGTTAAAACAACGCAGTGCCGTATCGCAAAAAGTGGCCTGGTCATCGAGCAGCCAATTCTTCTGGGGCTGAAGTGGTTAAAACTGTATTCCTGGGGTAAAGCAATTACATCCAACAGCCCAAGATGCATAAATGGTACAGGTACACTTATACATATGTTGTGGCGATGCCCCAAATTGCACCGCTACTGGGAGTCCACATTTGATACTTAGAACTCCTTGTGCTCCACACAAGTACAGCCTGATCCAAAACTAACATTGTTAGGGGTTATGCCAGAACATACTCTCCCAGTTGAAGTTTACGTGATGTGGCTGAGAACTACAGTATGTACATGGCACATAAACTTATTTTGCAAAAATGGTTATCAAACTGTCCACCAATGACAGATCAATGAATTAAAGCAATTAATCTTAATTTAAAATGAGAGGAACTGACCTGTAAACATAAGGGATGTCCTAAGAAATTTGAAATGATCTGGCATTGGTGGTTAGTGTCTAATCTGGTTGAGCAATCAGATGAGTATATTAATGATATGGGATATTAGATAAGAAATATAATACTGGAGTGAAATTAATATATATAAAATAGGTACCATCTTGGAATAATGTGAAGGAAGGAATTGAAATCTGATTTCTGATGAACGCAGATGGAGAGGGAAATTTATTTCTTTTATTTTATTTATGTTTGCACAGACGTTGGTTGGGGTAATGTGATGGTAATGTTATAAGTGTTTATGTTTTGTTGTAAAATGTGAAAAAAATTCAATAAAAATTAGTTGATTGAAAAAAAAAGAATAATGCTCACAAAACCTTTGCTTCTTTTGGTGAGAAGGTGAGCGTTCAGGCCCAGATCTCTGTTGACGGCCGTATCTTCCTTTTTTGGAGAGTGGTTTTGCAGGTGATGAATGTGGCGATTGTGAAAGAACTTCTGGGTGGAGTTAGTAAGCAGAATTCTTCATAGCATTCTGGAAGCTCCACCAGGGGCAGCTGAAGATTTTCACAGAAAACAGGTAGATCAGCTGGCATCCTCAGATAGTACTGTTTCTCATAGAATGTAGCGTGGAGTGCAAAGGGGAACCTCCATTTGTAAGTAATGTAGCAAAAGTTCTAAGTTATTGCGCAGATAAACCCAAATTAGAAAGCCACTGGCAAAAAAATAAGAATAAGATTGTAGACAACATATACAAACAGAAAATTGGCGCGCTAAAAAAACAATGAAATAAAGTCCCATAAATTATAAAATCCAATGAGAAGTGATACAGTCCAATCATGAAACTAATGTATCAAGGAAAACGTGAAGAATTCAGTGTTCAACATATATGAAAACAACACCTTAATAGTGAATATTGTAAAAAAAGGTGAATCACCCAGGTGCGCCTCCACCATATGATATGAGATGGCTGCTTACCAGAGGAAATGGATTCTAGATTATAAGAGTCATGAACGCATTATGATAGGATATCCCTTAGGCAGGACTCATCAACCCTCTTCCCTTTACAGCAAAATAGGAGACCTCAATATCTTTCCTTTGGTACCAAATGAGAACACTCACATAGGGAATAATAGATGGTTCACCGGCAGATCATGCATGCAAGATGAATCAAAGAAACTCCCATAGTGTAACACTGTAATAAATTTATTAAGGGTAAAAGATACCAACTACTCACTTAAAGGTAGTTAAAAATGAGCATACACAGTGAGTACACCCCTCACATTTTTGTAAATGTTTTATTCTATCTTTTCATGTGACAACACTGAAGAAATTACACTTTGCTACAATGTAAAGTAGTGAGTATACAGCTTGTATAACAGTGTAAATTTGCTGTCCCCTCAAAATAACTCAACACGCAGCCAATAATGTCTAAACCACTGGCAACAAAAGTGAGTACACCCCTAAGTGAAAAGGTCCAAATTGGGCCCAATTAGCCATTTTCCCTCCCCGGTGTCATGTGACTCGTTAGTGTTACATGGTCTCAAGTGTAAATGTGGAGCAGGTGTGTTCAATTTGGTGTTATCGTTCTCACTCTCTCATACTGGTCACTGGAAGTTCAACATGGCACCTCATGGCAAAGAACTCTCTGAGGATCTGAAAAAAAAAATTGTTACTCTACATAAAGATGGCCTAGGCTGACTAAATACATGGATTACTGGAACCATGTTCTGTGGTCTGATGAGACCAAGATAAACTTATTTGGTTCAGAGGGTGTCAAGCGTGTGTGGCAGCAACCAGGTGAGGAGTACAAAGACAAGTGTGTCTTGCCTACCCAAACCCAGACAGGAACGTCCTTCTGCCGAATTCACTGCCTGTGACTGCCTCAAACGACAATCAGGTCTCAGACATGGAAGAGACAGAGGAGCAACAACCCCATCTGGCCTCTTCTCCTATTAACAGAAGTAAGAGATCTGCCATCTTGCAGCACACTCTCCTACAAAGCCTCCCCCAGTGAAGAGACAGCATGGCGCTGAGCCTTGTAGTTCCATGGCTGATGCTGCTCCCACTCAGCCTCTGGCAGCATTTGAAACCACAGATAACCCGGCAACAGAACATTCTCTTAAAGCAATGCTACTCTCTCTGCAGGCTGATATGCAGAGAGATTTTGGAGCCTCCATTAACCATCTACATCGAGTTGATTACCTACAGCAGTTTTGGAACTACATTTCCCATGATGCTCATGCACTCTGCAGTGTAGGTGAGCATCATGGAGAATGTAGTTTCAAAACATCTGGGGTGCCCAGGTTTGCCATCACTGACCTAGAGGAACGTACTGACCACATTCAGCAACGCTTATCAACAGCTACACCTGCTCCTAACATTGTTGTTGACATTCTGAATGAACACTCTGAGGCCATTCAGCACATTGCGCCTGAAGGTAACCGACCTGGAGGATCACTCCAGGCGGAATAATATCGAAATCAAGGGGGTCCCAGAGGCTATAACATCAGCGGAGATTATGCTCTATTTGCACCAACTATTTTGCAAAGTTGTACTGACATTCACAGCACAAGACCTGCTCATAGACCGGGCCCACAGGATCCATAAGCCAACACATCTACCTGAATCCCTCCCCAGAGATATTCTGGCTCGAATCCATTTCTTTCACACTAAAGAGAATACTATGAGAGCCACACGATCTATGCGTCCTCTCCCGGATCTGTTCTCCAAAATCTCACTCTATAACGATATCTCGGCAGCTACCACACAGGCACGCAAATCATTTGCGCCAGTTACCTCGATCCTTATGGAGCATGGGATCACCTACAAGTGGGGGTTTCCTACCAAACTGTTGGTCACCTACCAACATCAGAAAATCTCTATCTTAACCCCTAAGGATGGGATCAAACATTTCCTAAGGATGGGATCAAACAGTTGCACAACTGGGGTATACTCCCTGACCCACCACCAAAGACTCCCACTAACAAGAAGTCTGCCAAAATCTCAAACACGTGGGACGCGCAAAATAAACCCTAGTTCATGACCTTACTACTACCCAGGGTAGATTACTAACTTTACATCTAGATGGATGCCATATGCATACACTTGTGGAGGAGCTGCTTCCACGTTGGTTGACTCTCCCCGCCCTACTGCTATTGTGTGCACAGAACACAGCATTTCTCAGGCTACTCTAGTATACTTTTATCGTTTTGAGACTGCATTGTTGACTAAGCCTATATAGCTTCTATAACATACATAGATACCTGGTAGACATAATTCGCCTTATCTATCCTGTATATCTGTAAATGTTACTACTGCATTTTGGTCCTGGAGACTCATATGTTATGCTCTTAGCGACTACTTGGACCCCCTACTTCTCTGTGCCACTTTGATATATCTCATATTAGAACTCATGTCACTCAAAATCACCTCCCTCAATGTCAAAGGCTTGAATAGCCTATTCAAGCAATCCCTATTATGGAGGGAAGCGATTGCCCAACGCACCAATATATTATGTATTCAGGAAGCCCATTTTTCCTCAGTCAACCCTTCGCAGTGTTCCCATAAGCTATTCCCAGACATCTTCCACTCTCAAACTGATAAAAAAGTGAGAGGGGTTATGATCGCTGTCCGCTCTACTGTATCCTTAACCGTATCACACATAGAACAAGATTCCTCTGGCAGGTTACTGATTCTATCAGCCTCTTTTAACAACAATCCTTTTACTGTTGCTAATTTCTACGCCCCTAATACCCATCAAAAATCCTTCTATAAAACTGTCATGCAAAAAATTCAACACTATCCCAGAGACCAACTCATTATTTGCAGTGATTTTAATAAAGTAATAGACCACTCCCTAGACTCTTCCACTCCAAAGAGAAGATCCACTGCCCTTTCTTCTCTAGTACTCTTAGAAGATTTCTATGACCCCTGGAGGTGTCAACATGGCACGGAGAAGGACTTTACATTCTACTCAAATTCCCAGAAGACCTACTCCAAGATCAACCTGTTCCTGGCCTCCAAAGTACTACTTCAGTCAATCTCTACCTCCTCTATTGGAGTAATATTGTGGTCTGACCATGCCCCTGTATCTATCACCCTTGTATTATCCCCCCCAACACATCTCATAAATTGTGGCACTTGAACTCTTCCCTACTACGTACCAAAGATAGTAGGGAGCAGGTCGGTTCTGCTATTAGGGACTTCTTTAACCTTCATGCTGGATCTGTTGCTAACCCCACCACCATGTGGAATGCCCACAAGTCTGTCATCTGAGGAATATTATTGAAGCTGGGAGCGCAGGAGAGAAAAAAATGCAATGTGACCCTTAACATATTTATTGATAACATAAGAACCCTTGAAACACATAACAAGCAAGATCCCTCAAAGGCTACTCATGCTGAACTACATAAGCTTAGGTCTGACGTGAGCTCCTATCTACAGAATAATTATGCTATGCTATATGCTACCTGAGAAAGTTAAAACTCACCTGGTATTCCCAGGGTTATAAATCAGGGAGATTTTTAGCACAGCAATACAAATACAGAGTAGCCCAGTCCAAAATCCCTTACCTATTAGACTCCCAGGGTCAAAGACTCCTCAACCCCAAAGAAATAGCCAACTGCTTTGGCTCCTTCTATTCTAAACTATATACCCTTAGCCTTTCTCCTAATGAGCCCAAACCTGACCAAACATCGATTTGGAACTTCCTATCCCCCATGAATCTTCCATCTCTGACGCCCACACAAGTAACAGCACTCGCACAACCCTTCTCAACACAAGAAGTCCAGACTGCTATTAAAGCCCTTCCTCTACACAAGGCCCCGTGCCTGGATGACTTTAGTAATGATTACTACAAAACGTATTGTGAACAACTAGTTCCCCATCTTTGTAAGTCCCTCAGTAGATTCCTCGCTACTGGAAACATCCCATCTGAATCCCTAGAAGCCATCATAACCACTATTCACAAACCCAGTAAATCCCCACATGATCTGGCCAGTTATCGACCCATTTCCCTCCTTAACACAGACCTCAGACTGTATGCCAAATTACTAGCTACCCGCCTTGCCCAACACATGCCTCAACTCATACACCCAGAACAGGTGGGATTTATCCTCAAGCAACAGGCCTCAAATGGAACTCGCTGCTTTGTAGACCTCATCCACTGGGCCGAGCACCCTTGAACGCTTTCTCTGCTGATCTCCCTTGATGCAAAGAAGGCGTTTGACAGGGTTCATTGGCGATACCTAGAGGCTGTCTTGAGGAAGTGTGGCTTAGAAGGTACATTCTTACAGGCCATCCTGGGTCTATACACTACCCCTAGCACCAAAGTTTGGACATCAGGCATTCTCTCTGACTCCTCCTCAATCACTAATGGCACCCGACAGGGATGTCCCCTCTTGCCCCTGATTTTTGCTTTAGTGATCGAACCCCTGGCTCAAACAATTCGCTCCAACCCTCTCATTTCCGGGATTTCAGTTGGGGACACCCCCCATAAAATAGGTCTCCACGCGGATGACATCATCATCGCACTCACTGATCCACTTCATTCAATACCCACCTTATCTCAGATACTAGCTGACTTTAATTCGATATCTATGTACAAATTAAACCACTCTAAATCATTCATGATCAGCACATCCCTCACACCCTCACTTAAACACTGGACATTGCCAAAATATCACCCTTCTCCTGGGCTCCTACCTCTACTATGACATACTTGGGCATTCAACTGGTATCTCCTTCCTCCATGCTTCTCTAAATGAACCTCTCCTCTCTGCTCCAGAAACTCCAATCCATAAGCTCATTCATGATGTCTATTGCTACATTTTGGGCTGGACGTATAGCCTTGGCTAAGATGTTTCTCCTACCGCAAATCCTCTACCACTTCCACTGCTTCCGATAGATCTCACCAAAATTCAACAAATTCTTAATTCCTTTATCTGGGCAGCCCACAAGCCTTGACTAAAAGCTTCACTTTTAAGCACACCTACGGCTTTCTCTGGACTGGGAGCACCCAATATTAAGCAGTATTACAAGGCAGTCCTCCAAGCAAAACAGTGGTAGTACCATCGCACTACCTCCTTATGGATCCAAATTGAGTCAACAGCAAATTTCCTTGGCCCCACACCTGCTATTGGTAGCTATATGGATGAACTTCCGTACACCATGTTCCTTCTTACCCACTGTAAATGCCACAACCTCAGTCTGGAAGGCCTTACATCTAATCTCTCAAAGAATCCACAACGACACCTTGCGGCTTCTTCCAATCCTCTCTATGCAACTACTTTCCCCAGATCTACCTATTCAGCACTGGTCCACAGCAGGAATTTGCACTATTGGAGACCTTTTCCAACAACAAAGCCTCCAAAATTTCCAACAACTACTGCAGACCTACAGTCTGCCAAGTAAAGACTTCTACATTTTTCTCAGGCTCTGCCACATCCTCTCATCACTGCCTGCCTCCACAGCAACAATCCTTAAGGACCTACTCTCATACTACAAACAAATAACCACTAAAACCAAGGGACTTTCCTACGTCTATAACATTCTTTCTAGACCTATAGCCGCAAGTAAATCCACCAGCATGATATACTGGGAATCAAAGTTACAAATGTCCTTTCCTCCAGAGGCATGGTACCATGCTCTTCGCCTTCCTACTACCATCTCCAAAAATGTATCCCTCTGGGAAACGCCCCTTAAAAAATGTTAAGGGAAAGGGTGCTATACGCCTGACAGACTGGCATTCATCTTCCCATTCCAATCCCCAAATTGTTGGTGGAATTGTGATACCATTGGGGACATTTTTCATATATGGTGGAACTGCCCCCTCATAGCCTCTTTCTGGAAGTCAGTATCTGCTTTAATAGCTGATGTGACCCATACTAACAGTCAACTGACCCTGCAAATGGCTCTCTTTTGCCTTGACGCCTACCCCTGGCCCACAGCATACATACTAACAATACAACACAACTTAATCGCAGCAGGTATAGTAATAGCTCTTGCCTGGAAAGATCAGTCCCACAAACGGCCACCTCCCTCATTTCTGCTTTAAATGAACACTGCCACATGGAATATCTCTTCTCCAAATCTCACCTAATGGGAAAGAAGTTTCACAGACAGTGGGCTCCTTGGCTGGCTCATCCCAAAAGTATTAAGTGCCCATAAATGAATTCATACACCTATCTGACTACCTTTGAACATTGGAAAAAATTGCCTTTACTGTTCTGACCACACAGAGCCAATATTGAACACTTAATTTATTTTCATTGCAACTTTATGTCTGTATTTTTGCTTTATTAAATGTTTTCTAGGTATCCAAGCCGGTTGCTAGGCATCTTATATATTCACTACTCTCCTTTCTCCTATCTTAGGCCCCCCCACCAGTCTTTGACGCCTCCCCTGTAGCTTGTACGTACCAACATGTGGGACTCCCACGGCTTACTTCTACTAAGAAGCTATTAAATTGTTATGTGTTTGCAACTCCATATCTAGGAGGGAATCCCTCCCTTGTATTTGATATGGTATTTGTACCTTGTATCTTTTGCTTTTACTTTTGCCCTAATAAAAATCAATTTAGAACAAAGTTAAGGTTGGCTGTGTTGCCCCCCACCTCTTGAGAAAGATTGCTCCCAGATGGGGTGTCTGAGTTTGGGAACAACACCCATACAGATTGGTTATTACTAATACTGCCTCATTGTTCTAGTTTAGGTGCGACCTGAGTTATGTTAATGCAACCACTCAAGTGATTATCTGACATGTTCAAATGTATAACAGATATTGATGTTGTTTTCTTATACTTCTGTATTTATTCATTATTCATTTTGTGAAGAAAACTTAATAAAAACCATTTAAATAAAAAAAAAAACAAAACAAGCATATATGCAATGTGCATCCGTCCCTGGATTCACGCCGTCAGCCTTGTGGAATCGGAGGGCATGGTGACGTCATGAGCATGCTCCCAGTGGATCTCAATGTATGTAAAGAAGTGACCTCATCATCATTACAGTTGGCCCCTTTCTCACATGTGCCTTCCATTCTGTCTAAGTAGGGGTTCCTAGAATGACAGATCATATGTGATGGTGGAAAAAGTGGACCCATGTAAATCCTATGGGCAGCTGGAAGTAAGCAGATGTGAATCCACGTATATCTGTCCATCCAAGTCTGCAAAAGA
Source organism: Aquarana catesbeiana (assembly GCF_042186555.1). NCBI lineage: Eukaryota > Metazoa > Chordata > Amphibia > Anura > Ranidae > Aquarana > Aquarana catesbeiana. The sequence continues at coordinate 409,004,895 of NC_133325.1, forward strand.
GGACCTGGATGTGAATTTTAATTTTGAGAACCTGAATGGACCCCTATGTAAACAATGCACAACAGCATACACCAAGTAGTCCACAGTGATACATTGCAGTCGATTGCAGCAGCCCATTTTAATGCTTATGCTGTAATTACAGGTCAAAAATGGACTGATGGAAAGCCAGTGTGAAAGGAGCCTTGTGATTTTATTATTGGTGAGTTTTTACCTTCAAAGATATAGACCAATTTACTAAACTCATCTAATTATTGGAAAGGAACCACCTTAAACCAATTATTGATCATGATTGATGCTCCAAATACTGAGCAGAATACATTTATTTAAACAATATTTTTATTTTTATTTTTTTTTTAAGTTGTATTTATTAAATATGTATTTATTCTGAATACCTGAAAAAAATAGTTCCCTTTCTGGGCCTGTACCAAATTCCTTTCATTTCTGGTAGGATGACTTGCTTACAGAGAAAAAATGGCAAAAGATCTTAGAGATGTTTAGTCGAACTATCAGCTGTAGACAGGATAATATAATTGATGTTCTAAATTTAATATAGAAAAGGGAGAAATTTTTCATGTTTTGGGATTGCCCAAAGATTACTGAATTATTTGAATTATATGTAATGTAATATGTGGAACCTTGTTTACACTACACCATACATATTGCCCATGGGTATGATAAATATTTTTTTTTTTTATGAATAGTTACAAGAAACGTGTTTTGCTGTGCTAGGAAACGTTCTTTAAATGTAACCAATCATTCCCATACACAAAATGAGGCTGGATCAGTCCTTTAAAAAATATTTTAATCCAAACCGGATGACATTTAGTTTGCTAAAGCATTTAGTATGGTAAACAATTGCCATTTTTTTTTTTTACCATAATACTATTTTCACTTTTTTAAATTCTTTTTTCCATCTCAGTGCAGCTGACCTCCTCACTTCCTGTCTACGCATGCACTTGCCCCAGTATCATGTGACAGTATGTGTGAAGGCATGGTGGCTCGTAATGTGAATCAGGAGCTCATGCAACAGGGTAATTATGCAGTATCACAAGTGGGAGCCATCTGTCACAGTACAACAGTAAGTACCTGCAAAAGGACCTTAATGACAGGATCACCAGCTACTATTTTAATGAAAGCTGCAGATATAAAAATATTGAAAAAAAGGTTTTGAAATTACATAAACAGGTTAATGCTTTAGTGATTGGGCTTAGATGTGCTTCAATCCAGCTTTAATTTGTATAAGTTTTTGATCATTTCAGCTCTCATATCTTTTATATTTCTGTTATGGCCTATTGATTCAGCAATATTTTTTGTCATTATTTTAGATAAGAGATATGATAGGGAGGGGATGGTCAAAGAAGGCTTTCTTGTGGAAATATTGTCTTGCAAAAATGTTTTACAAACTATAGACAAAAAGATGCTACACCCCCCTTTTTTCCAACTGACCAGTGTTCCTTTTGATGCTGCTAGTATAAGTGTAGATGCCAACCTAAATTAGGTTTCTGGTACAAATACAAAGTGCATCCTAGTTATTTACAAGTGAAATAAAGGCTATTTTTTAAGGCCACAATAAGAAAAAAATAATTGAAATTCTCAAATCTACTAAAAATGAACAAAAAAGAAAAACAGTTTAAATATTAATAGTAAAAATAGACATAAAAAAATCTGTTAACAAACAATAGTTATGGGGATATGAAGCAGTTCATTAGGACTGATTAGCATTACCTAAATGTTAATAAAGAGTAAATGCACTTTTTATTATTATCATTTTTTTTTTACTTGCTTCAACTGACATTGAATGTTAATTTACTAGATGTTGAGAAAGTTCACATAATAATACAATAATTTTTATTAATATTTACGCCTACTATCCAGTCATTTTGCGGAGGATATACTGTAAGTACACAGGGATTCGCTTTTCTCATGGATGGAAAATTGAAGTGAATCTACACAGAAGTCATTGTGTGAACATTCTCAGCTCCTTTAGTAAATCAGCTTTCATATGTAGGTTAAAGAGTGAAATATGATGTAACAATAATGCTGTTACAATGTATTTTTATAAAGTGTCAAATACATTGATGCAGAGCCACTTCAAGGAAAGAGGAAGAGGTATATAAGGTGTGCCCATGCTAGAAGTTTTTTTTAGGGCACACCACTTTTGCCCTTGGTCTTCAATAGGGATGAACTGAACACCCCCCAGTTCGGTTCACACCAGAACTTGCAAACAGGCAAAAAATTTGTGCGAACACACGAACACCGTTAAAGTCTATGGAACACGAGCATGAAAAATCAAAAATGCTCATTTTAAAAGCTTATATGCAACTTATTGTCATAAAAAGTGTTTGGGGACCGGGTTCTGCCCCAGGGGGCATGTATCAATCCAAAAAAAGTTTTAAAAACTTCAGTTTTTTCAGGAGCAGTGATTTTAATTATGCTTAAAGTGAAACATTAAAAATGAAATATTCCTTTAAATATCGTGCCTGGGGGTGTCTGTGATGGAACGTCCCACACTCCGCTTGATTGCTTCCGTCATATACCACTTCCTCCCAGTCTGTATACAGATATCAGATATTCCAAATGCTTCCAAGCACAAAACAAGGCGACACTTGCTTAGATGCTAACATGAACTAACTTTATTTAGAATCAAAATACAGTCTTATATACAGGAGAAGATGAGGTTCCCCCTCCTGCTCATATTATTCTAACAATACAAATGTAACCTAATTAACCTAATTAACACAAGCTAATTAACTAATCCTTTTACCCAGACTAAATGACTACATCTCCTAGCTCATTGACTATTCAACACACATTACCATAAACATCAACACAGGGTTAATTAGAACAAACAACAATGACTTGAATACCCTTAGAACCTGTGGTAAGCCAGACTAAACTCATTTACATTAAACACATTATAGATGACATCAGACAGGTGAGTGGAGTTGATGACATTAGCATCTTCTCACAGTATGAGTCCCAACAGTATGACTCAGTCACTATTGCTACTATGGCAAATGCAGGGTCCCCAGAGTCTGTGTGTCCTGGGGGACAAGGACCTAAAGCCAAAGTAACAATACCTCAAGGGTACCCCAAATGCCAAGGCCCATAATCTGTAGGCAAGAGGCTCACATTCAGTCCCCTCCAAAAGCCTCCATCCCGGGTGAGTCTGTCACAGTGTCCTTAGTATGCCTGAAGAGTAGCGTATCTTTACTGTGTTTAGAACAGTACCACAGCAAAATTACATTTCTAAAGGCAAAAATTTCATTTGAAACTGCTTACGGCTGTGATGAAATGTCGGATCCCGGCAATATAGATAAAAATCATTGCAAAAAATGTCATGGTCCCCCCCCAGTCCATTACCAGGCCCTTTGGGTCTGGTATGGATATTAAGGGGAACCCCGTGCCAAAATAAAGAAAATGACTGGGGGGTCCCCCCAAAATCCATACCAGACCCAAAGGGCCTGGTACGGTTCAGGAGGGGGGGCGCTCTCTCGTCCCCCCTTTTCCTGTGGCTTGGGAACCCCGCACCAAAATAAAAAAATGGTGTGGGGGTCCCCCCAAAATCCATACCAGACCCTTATCTGAGCACGCAACCTGGCAAGCCACAGGAAAAGGGGGGATGAGAGAGCACCCCTCCCCTCCTGAACCATACCAAGCCGCATGCCCTCAACTTGGGGAGGGTGTTTTGGGGTCCCCCCAAAACACCTTGTCCCCATGTTGATGGGGACAAGGGTCTCTTCCCCACAACCCTTTCCCGGTGGTTGTGGGGGTCTTATCGGAATCTGGAAGCCCCCTTTAACAAGGGGACCCCCAGATCCCGCCCCCCCCATGTGAATGGGTAATAGGTACATTGTACCCCTACACATTAACCAAAAAAGTGTCAAAATGGTAAAAATTATAGTAGACAGTTTGAGACAAGTCCTTTATTAAAAAGTGTCCAACGATGTAACTTCATCTTCGATGACAGTGCCAATGACCAGAGAAAAAAATGTAAAAAGCCAAAAAATTCTGCCACGATGGGAGTTGTCCTTTTTGCAATGACAGCTGTTATGAAGTGACGGTGACATAAATGGGTGACCCTGCTCTTATGTGATGCTATGTTACATCAGAGGGGGTGGGGTCACCCGTTTATGTATCCCGGTGGCCCCGCCCTCAGCTATATAACAGCTGCCATTGCAAAAAGCCTGCAGTTGCGGGACGCCTCCCATCAAAGCGGAGTTATTCTGTTTTTTTTTTTTCCTTGGGTCATCGTCGCTGTCATCGAAGATGGAGTTACATTGCGGGACACTTTTTTTTTAATAAAGGACTTGTCCCAAACTGTCTCCTGTCATTTTCACCATTTTGACACTTTTTTGGGTAAATGTGTAGGGGTACAATGTACCCGATACCCATTCACATGGGGGGGCAGAATCTGGGGGTCCCCTTGCTAAAGGGGGCTTCCAGATTCCGATAAGCCCCCCGCCCGCAGACCCCCACAACCACCGGGCAAGGGTTGTGGGGATAAGGCCCTTGTCCCCATCAACATGGGGACAAGGTGTTTTGAGGGGTCCCCAAAACACCCTTCCCATGTTGAGGGCATGTGGCCTGGTACTGTTCAGGAGGGGGGTGCTCTCTCGTCCCCCCCTTTTCCTGCGGCTTGCCAGGTTGCGTGCTCGGATAAGGGTCTGTTAAAAAAAAAAACGCAGTTTTGTTCTAAATTTTGGTGCTGGGTTCCCCTTAGAAACCATACCAGACCTAAAAAGCCTGGTATGGATTTTGGGGGGGACCCCCACAGAATTCGTTTTTTAAATTTTGGCGCAGGCTTCCTCCTAATATCTATACCAGACCCAAAGGGCCTGGTAATGGACTGGGGGGGAACCTATGCTGTTTTTTTCAATGATTTGAATGCATATGGCTGGGATCCGGCAATACATTACAGCTGTGAGCAGTTTTAAATTTTTTCCTTTACAAATGTAATTTTGCTGCTCTCATTCATATAACTATGTACGGCTGCTGTGTAAGCAGCCTTACATAGTGCGGGGCGTGGACTCAGCCGATTGACTTTGGCCAATCATGGCTCTCACAGCAGAGCGTGCTGTGATTGGCCAAAGCATGCAGGTCAGGTGCATGCTTTGGCCAATCAGCAGCCATCAATGCACTGCAATCTCGCAGTGCATTGACTGTCTCATCGTTCATTATGGGGCGTACCGCGGGTTCATTATGGTCACACTGAACTGTGAAGCTGACATATTGGTGACAGGGAATCACTGCTCATCTTGGGTAACAGTGCATTTGTTGTATGTCTTTTTTCATATTGGCCTATTGTACATTAATACATGCATCTGTGTGGATGTAGATTAGGAGAATCTGCAGTAAAGCTTTAAGACCCAAGTCAGTTGATTGAGAATTAATCGGTTCTTTCTAGACGTGATTGTACTTTTTCTTTTGGTTGTTTTAATTGCTGTATGTTTTCTTTCTATTTGTCATATACAAAAAGTTTCTGTTCAACAAAAAACAAAACAAACAAAAAAACCCTGAATTGTGAACCAATTACTAGTTACATAAATGGGACTGAATTGTTAACAAAGTATCACCACAATATAAAAAAAAAACTTTTAAATCCCCCAGGAGACCAAGTGCACAATTTTACTAGCACTTATTTATGATCCACTGTGGATAAAAAGCACATCTTTATGTGTGTTTGTGCCGCCTCTCAGCTCCACCCCAGGCTGAAGCCCAATTTATGGACATTGCTATGGGAAAAATACAGCACACCGCTGTAGCCACCACCTTATTCAGGGATTCTTATTAAAAAGGATTGTGCAGTGTTCCAGCTTGCCAAATCCTCTAACTGCAGCCTGACCTGCTGCCCCTTACCTAATAAGTAAACAGTGAGAGAAATAGAAGATATGGAGATGAGAGAAATGAATTGACTGGGAGTGGCAATAGAGTATAGTGAGCAAGTAATTATGTGAACAGTGAATAAGAGTGTGTAACAAGATGAGCAGTAGAGGGATAGAGAAACTATATAACAGGGAAGATGTGGTTGACATTTCCTGGACGGAAAGGGGAAAAATAAGTGGCTGAGAGATTATCAGTGCTTGTACTACTATTTCCATGTAGCCAGCCAATTTTTTACTCCTATGCTTGCATGTGGGAACCATCATGACCTCTTGAACTGCTTGCTGAATAACAGCGCTCGTCTCCAGCATGCGCCTGCTGCTAGAGGCGAGCATTGTCAACCAGAACTAATTATATATTGGCCCCCTTCTGATCAGTATGGTTGGGCAGCAGTGGGGGTGAGCTTTCCAGCCACACTACTCAGCAACCACACAGAAGATCATGGACTGCTAAACGCTACAAGAACTTAGATTTTTAAAATGTAGTGATACTTCTTATTTAAACACAAATGTATTATTTCAGGACTTCATTTTTCTTGTTTTATTTTTAATTTTGATAGAATGCGCTTATAGCTAGAAACTGTCATGTTTTCATCAGTCAGCATAGAAGGTTTTCATTACTGTGTCATTAGAGAGATTTACCCTTGTAATGTTCTGTGCTGTGTTTTCTCTTCTTGGCATCTGGAGACATGCATGCTTCACTGAACTATATTTTCAACTTCTCACTGAACTGATACAGCTCCAACAACCTCTAAACAAGTTTCAACACAACATTATATAAATTGTCATGTGCCACCTACTACTTACCACAGCATGTTATATCTCCAATGAACAATGCAAAACAAATCTGTAAAACATACCGTGCAGTTCATAGCTTACCACACACTCTCATTCACTGCTCAGTTTTATAGCGCATAATGCATATGAGCAGATTATGTATTCCATGCTGTTTTCTGATACCACTGAATTAGTGTTAGTAGAATCTGTTTTTGTTTGTGTTGTCTTTTGTTTTTCTGCTACAGACCTGGTTAATGTAGACTTATATTTGAATGCAATTTTGTGACACTGAGTTCTGCAACAACCTGTTACAACCTCAAAATATAGACCCATACGCACGATCCAAAAATCGTACAAAAAATTCCGCTTTCAAAGCGATCATACGATAATCGGGTAGTTAGTACAGAGCTTTCGAGAACCAATCAGGACAGTTTATTCGATATTACCTGATCAGACATGCACTAAATTTTTTCTCATATGATACCAGATTGTATAATTTTAGTTTAATCAGTACAGTTGTCATTCGAAAATACAATGTAAATACACTACAACACATGACATCACTTCTGATTTTTTTATTCAGTTGTACTCGAATTTTCGTAAACTCTTCATGTTCGATAGTGCAACTAGCATGCAAAAAAAGCGGACGATCCATCGTCCAATTTTCAGATCGTGTGTACAGGGCTTAAGGATGACCTAAAGGTCCCTTTCACATTGGGGTTCCATTTTCTTTATTCATTCCGTCATGTTTTTTTTTTTAGAAATTTGGTTGAAAAACAGATGTGGACCTAAATTTTTACATCCAATGTGTACATCCGTTTTTTACATTCGTTTTCTAACAAATTTAAATTTTAGGAACAATTAGGATTCAAATTGGTTGAAAATTGATCAACAGATCTGAATTCTATTTGCAGAATAGCTGGTTGATGAGGAGTGGGCCGGCAAGCCGGCCACGGTGTCCTTAACAGCCGATGAGTCGTCAGCTGTCAGTGGGGTTCCCTGCTGACATCTGAATGTAAGAATAGCTTGTTGCTAAGGAAGGTGCTGGGAAGATGACAGCCGCATCCTTGACAACCGATGAGTCATCGGCTGTCAGCAGGGTTCCCCGATGACAGCTGAATGTAAAAAAAATTGCTGGTAATTAAAAAAAATTGTGAAATAAACAGCGTGGGGGGGGGGCCCTCCCAATCCATACCGGGTCTGGTATTGATTTTAGGAGAAACCCCATGCAAAAAAATGGTGTGGGGTCCCCCCCAAGATCCATACCAGACCCTTATCCGAGCATGCAGCTCGGCAGGTCAGGAAAGGAGGGATAAAGCGAGGGCCCCCCAAACCTTACCAGGCCACATGCCCTCAACATGGGGGGTGCTTTGGGGCATATGACCTTGTCCCCATGTTGATAGGGACAAGGGCCTCTTCCCCACAACCCTGGGAGGTAGTTGTGGGGGTCTGCGGACAGGGGGCTTATTGGAATCTGGAAACCCCCTTTAACAACTCCCAGATCCTGGCCCCCCCATTTGAATGAGTAGGTAGTACCCCTACTCATTCACCAAAAAAAGTGTCAAAAACAAATAAAAACACAGTGAGTTTTTGAAAATTCCTTTATTAAAAAAAATAAAAAGAATGTCCCCCAGTGTAGATCCATCGTCAACCATGATGCCCGCCACCACCGACCCGAAAAAAGAAAAAGAAAAAAAAAGTTTGGCTCCCGACCAAGGCTCCTCCCGTCTGCATGCTCCACTGTCTGACAGTTCTTAAATAATTATATTGCTGGACTATACAATCAGTTTGTCAGGATGTAAACACACCATCTCTGTTTACAGAGGTAACTCGCCTCACCGAGCTACATAAAATACTGGAGAGGCCCCTGACTAATCGTCGTGTAAGCCTTCAGGAATATTTTGATTCATTTATTACAGGCATTTATATAGCACTGACAATTTGCACAGTGCTTTACATACTGTACATTCATATCAGTCCCTGCCCTCAAGGCGCCTACAATCTAAGGTCCCTATCTCACATGCATACATACAATGCCAAGGTTAGACAGAAGCCAATTAACCTTCTTGCTGTCACACTGCCAATTTCACTTGCTGATACTTGTGTACCAACGTTAAGCTGACTACTGTCTACTCTTAATTTCTCTCCACATCATACCCGATGACACTAGCTACAGCAGCCAGGTTAAATATTGACTATGCATCTGCCTCACTTCCATTTCTTGTGCTGCTACTTGTGTACTACACCTGGCCTGTTCTTGACCATGAATCTTGTCTGCTGTTTCAGCAACTAGATTTTGATTCCAAATCATGACAGGGTAACATGAAAAATGTAATTAAAGGGTCTAATTATGCATGTTTGAGCATTCACACAGCCGTCACAAATAACACCCGTAATTTTTCCTGTTCAAGAGTTTTATTGAGTTTTCAAGAAACAAATCTTACATTGATGGTAGCGTTAAGGTTGCGCTGCATACAAGAGTTAACATGCATCAGTCATATTAATAGACATGGACTAAGTGCAATCTGATAAGTGAAATGCAAAAGATAAAAACAATGATACAAATCAAACATCTGCGATGTATTCAAAGACTTTGTTGAAGCGTCTTCAAGGACTTGTTGGCTTAGCATATACAGTTGTTGTAATTGTACATTAAAGTCTGTATTGACCGTAAATATTGACCATCTTCAGTGCATAGGCCTAAATATATCCATCGTTATAAATTGCTAGAACGGAACTTGAGAGGGCTACCATGTGAAGACAGGTGCCTTAGTAAATATCTGGTAATAATGACAAGTGGGGCAAAACTGTCCCCCACAACCACATATGTGAATGTGTCAGGCATAAAAGAATGAATTTTATAGGTTAATATTAAAGATTTTTGATTGGTCTATTTTAAAGTATTTATTTAAATATAAACGGTACTCAGCTCGTGCTGGAGGGTATATAAGTATGTTGATTGCATCACAAACTGTCAGACGACATGGAGAAACAGAAGAAGATCATTTGATTTGGATTGAAGTCTGTTCGTTTCTGGACAAGATGAAATCTATGCTGCGACAACTGATGGAACGGGTCGGTTAGGAAGGCTGAGAAGAATGGATGCGTTGGTGTTTATCGTTGCCTGTTGGTTCTCAGGCTTCTGGCCCTGAAACTGAGGGTTTTACAGCTGTTCCTGTGATGGAGGATGTTCGGCCTGAAGCTTTGTTCCGCCCCCCTGGACTGCTTTCCCCATTCGGGTCAAGCTTCCGTGACTGATCGGGTTACGCACCCGCCTCCTCTGCCTGTTAATCAAGAGGCTTCGAGACACAGACAGAAACTATCGTAGAGGATGAATTCGGGCGCATGCGCAGTAGTGTGGTCTGACCTTAGGTGTTCTACTAAGCTGCCTCGTAGGTTCGAATCCCGGTCACCGCCTAGAGTGTTAAAGAAGATGATGGAGCAGGTGAGGATTCCTAGGAGTTCTGCTCCTATGAGACTTCATTTAAAAAATAAAAAACCTGATTCTGCAGTGAGTGTTGCTCCAAGGGGGGAAGTTATTATTACACCTGTGGAGCCTCCTGTATTATCTGGACATGTGATTGAAGAGACTGTAGCTGGTGTTACTGATGTTGATGCTGTTACCATGGAAACACAAGCTCTGCCTATTCATGCAGTGGCATTTACTAACCATTCTATGCAGGCAGTCCCTTCAACTAGTACAGCTGCGCAGGTGAGTCTGCTGACATTGCTATATTGTGTGACTTAGCAAAACAATTTTCTACGATTGTTGAACAATTGAAATTGTCTATTATTGATGTTAGTAATGTTGCGTCAGCGTGGAGAGTTGAGTCTGCTAATTCCACGCTGCCTCGGTCTACAGATTCTAATAATCTTACATCTAATTGTGTTGTTCCTTCTGTGTCGTCTGTAAATGTTCCTTCTGCACAAGTTCCCGAAGGTTGTTTGAAAGAAGCATTGTCATGCGAGATTTCGCCTTTGGGTTTTCATCTTAGTTCTGCTTATTAAGAAAAAATCTGGAGAGGTGAATATATGATGTGAAATCAGCCTTCGATTATTGCCGATTCATCCATCGGCCTTTAATTCATTGGGTATTTATTTTCAGGGGAAATATTACTTTGACAAGTGCCTACCAATGGGCTGTTCATTGTCCTGCAGATATTTTGAAATGTTTTCAACCTTTTTGGAGTGGGTGGTCAGTTCGCAGTCTGGTTCAGTTAACATGCTTCATTATTTGGATGATTTTTTGTTTGTTGGTAAGGATGACTCGATGGAATGTTTATATTTATTTACTGGGTTCAAAATCATTTACGAATGGTTTGGTGTTCCTTTGGCTCATGAAAAATTGGTGCCACCTACGCATTGTTTAGAATTTTTGGGTGTCACTATAGACACTATACGGATGGAATTTCATCTCCCTATGGCAAAAGTGAAGAAAATCTGTTTTTTATTAGATTTTGTTCTCTCTGGGACTAAAGTTTGTTTGAAAATTGATACAATCTTTATTGGGCCTTTTGGCTTTTATGTCTCGGGTTATTCCTATGGGTAGGGTTTTTTCTAAGAGATTGTATCGGGCTATTGCTGGAGTTCATTCTCCGTGGCATTTTGTTCACTTGACAGTGTCTATTAAAGAAGATTTGTTTATTTGGAAACATTTTTTAGCTTTGTTTAATGGTCGTTCTGTGTGGCAGGCCCCCTTTTGTTTGGCTGATGCTTTAAATTTATTTACTGATGCTTCGGGTGCGATAGGTTATGGTGCATACTGGCAGGGATGTTGGTCTGCAGATACTTGGCCGGAGGTTTGGCATGTTAAGGGTTTTACGAAGATAGTAGTTTTATTGGAGTTGTTCCCTGTGGTAGTGGCTTTGGAATTATGGGGTGAGGCTTTTCGGAATCGTCGCATTTTTCTTCATTCGGACAATAAAGGCGTTGTGTACGCTATTATTTGTTTGTCTTCAAAGTCTTTATCTGTAATTGCTTTGTTACGTCACTTAGTTTTTAGATGTTTAACACTGAATGTATGGTTGCAAGCTAAGTATTTTCCTGGTAATTTCAACACTGTGGCTGAAGCTTTATAACGTTTACAGCTGGATCAGTTTCATGCCCTGGTGCCGGAAGCAGACATGGATGGTGCCCCATGCCCGGATTTCTTATGGAACTTGATCTAGGGTTCATAAGTTCGGCTGTTCGTAATTCTAACGCTGCACATGGGCGAGTTATGGAGCCGCATGGTCTCTGTGGTTTAGTTTTTTGAGACAGTCTAATAGTTTATCTGCGGAATTTTTGGAGAGTTTAGTTTTGGCATTTTTAAATTTTTTATTGTCTCGAAATTCCTCTTGTTCTCATATTCTTAAAACATTATGTGGTGTTTCCTTTTTTCTGAAATTAAGGGGTTTTCCTTCTTGTCAGAGTTTTTTTTCGGTTCAACAAGCGTTAAAAGGTTATCAAAAAGTAATTTTGTGCCCGATCGTAGACTGCCTATTACTTCTGCTCTTTTGGGCCGTCTGTGTTTAGCTACTGAATCGATTTTTTTCTGATTACGAATCCATTTTGTTCAAAGCTGCATTTAGCCTTTGTTTTTTTGGAGCATTCAGGGTGTCGGAGTTAGTGCCTCATACTGTTGAGGATACAGCGGGCTTATTATTAGAGTATTTATTAATAGGTCCTGATTTTGTATGTATTTTACTTAGGCGCAGCAAGACGGATCAATTAGGTAGAGGTCATTGGGTTACAGTGGGTAGAATTGATAACCCTCTTATATGTGCTGTTTCCCTGCTTAGTCAATTTTTGTCAATTCGGAACAGTTCTTCTGGACATTTATTTTTACACCTTTCCTCTTTGCCTTTAACTGTATTTCAGTTTAATTCTGTACTGAAAAAATGTTTGCATTTTCTGCAGCTCGACCACCTTCGTATTTCATCGCACCCGTTTAGAATCGGTGCGGCTACGGAGGCAGCCGAGTTGGGTTTGTCTAGTGATGAAATAAAAAATGTACGTGGGTGGAAGTCGGATTGTTATCTATGCTATGTACGCCCTAATGTTTCATTTTGAAACTTACAGGTGTCAAGTTCAATGTTTGGGTTATTGGACATTCTTATGCGTTTTGGTCTCACCATCGTGCTTTCAGAAGGATTTACGGCTCTAATTTGGGTCTTCCTTTATCGGACTTTCGAATTTGGTGGTATGGCAAAAAGGGGATGAAATGGTCTAATTTAAGGGAGACTTTGTCATTATTATATATTTCTTGGCCTTCTCCTGACATCATTGTTTTGCATCTGGTGGGCAATGATGTTGGTCATTGCAAAACCTTTGACCTTATTTCACAGATTAAAATTGATTTTTTGTGCATTCATTCTGTTTTTCCGGAAGAAATCTTGGTTTATTCAGAAATTGTACCAAGATTGCTTTGGCTGGCTTCCACAGAGCTTAAATTTTTCAAAAAAGTGAGAAAAAGGATTAATAGGACTATAGCCAAATGTATGAATTCCTTAAATGGCCTGTCTTTTAGACATGTTGATCTAGAAGGGGGCATTTCAGGATTTTATTGCTCGGATGGTACTCATTTGTCAGATATTGCTTTAGACATTTTTAATTTAGACTTGCAGACTTGTATTGAATTGGCCGCTCTGAAAGTGGGGAGGTGCCAGGATCCTAAGTGATCCTGGAGTATGGATGATATTTGATGATATTTATTTTAACCTGAGCTTTGATAGCTAGGTTATTAGTATTATTTATTATTATTTATTAATATGAATAGTAATGTTGAATAAAATTGAGTTTTATATATGATATATTTTCAATGATATATGTTTTTTGATATTAAGCCTATAATAAAACTGCGGCCTTATTTAATCCAAGTCTGTTGTTTAGAGTGTTTTATTTTATATATTAATTTATACAAAGTCCTGACTACGGTACCATAAACCAAGCACTGGGCAACCTACCTGTTCATAAGAAGATTGATAAAACACTGAACAGTAAGACCAGTACCAAGGGGGAGAGAAGAGGATAGAAAATAGTAGTAAGGGAAAAGAAAAGAGGAAAGAAAAGAGAGGAGAGATTCCTGAGGGTGACGCAGCTGCCAGTGGTACATCAGGTGGGACACCAATACGACTTCTGTCTACCATGGCATAAGCATTGCCTCGTCAAAATCTGTAAGCAATGTTTGATTACTTGAACATCTGGTGTTTTTCAAGGGCTTCCATCTTCACGTCGATCAGGGAATACCCGTAGTTTTTTCACATTTTTTTCTTATGATCGCCGCATTTCCTGATTGCGGTATTTCAGGACCACATTATGGCCACTAGATGGACCTTCTGATCATTAGAAAATAAACTATATACTGGAAAAATTATGGGGACTATTTCATGACAGGTGTGCAATTGCTCAGATATTCATACAGCAAATGTTTTATAAATAGATCCCCAAGTAATCTATCCCACCCATAACAGGTGTAGGAGGAAATAAAGCTATTGCAACATTTCAATACTTCAGAATAGGTTCCAATAATTCAATTTTTTGATGACAGCAGAAAAAATGTTCTGTTAGCATCAGTATTATACATGATGGTAAGACCCCTCAAACTCCATGGCTTCTGCATGTGTATTCTTTTCCATTATTTATTGTTACTGGAAACATGGCACTGTTACTGTGCTAGCATTGTCTGCTTACCTCTGATTGACCCCCCGCAGCAGCAGCCATCTCTCCATTGCCTGTGTGTTTGATAGCATAATGATTAATGCAGGCAACAAATAGGATCTTGCACATACATAGATAAAAATCAATGTATATTTAATTTGGGCACCTGTGGCCGATTACTATGAAAATAATTAAGTATGCTGCAGTGCCAGTTAATAACTTAGAATGGCACTTATCGCAGTAGTGGGATTTGCCTTAACTTGGCATCAAGAGGGCTGGAGGGCACGATAATGATTTTGCAATTTGGCCTGTTTGAAGTATAATAGTTATGCATCTGCCTTTCTGCTAATTTGCTGTGATACAAAAATAATAAAAGCATGAGGAGAAATGAATGTGTCACATCAGGGACATTTACTAGTATCTTATTTTATGTGTTTATTTTTAATAATCTCCATCTGCGGCTTGGTCTGTTATGTGTTCTGCAGCCCTCTGTTTCTCAGTAAAGTAGTCTGCAAAAGATCACACATCTTGTACAAAACTAATTGGCCTACTAGCTCATCCATCTTTTTGTTTTGTGTAATATATGAAAGTTCTTTGAGATTTCATGTACTTTTGTATGGTTTGCAATATTTATTAGGTGAATTTTGGCAGGTTACACGATGATTTGTTAAAAGTGGGGCAAAAAATATGGCAATTTACTGTAGCAATCAACCTCATGATTTTTCATTTAACATGCGCTAAATAAAGGAATCTATGCAGGATTCCCCAGTATCCATTTTCATTTAGGTTTACTGTTGTCAAATAAGTTAAGCATGGACATCTTGCCAAATTTTCTCAACTGAAGAAATCCTTACCCTAATTAATTTATCTTTTACATTATCACTTTTCAGTCAGCACTCTCACTATATCAAACACTAAATCACAGCCCCAAGTTGTATCAGTGACACCACAAAAAATGGCAGCGATTCTGGCACTACATCAACACCACAGCCCAGAAAGTGTGCTGGAGGCAATATCAATGCCAGTCCACCTGTTCCTGAGTCCATAGTCAATAATTGACAGTATAGCACTCTCCTGCACCATGCCTATAGAGTGTTTTGCAGAGCAAACTTCCCCAGTGTCTTGTGACTACATCACACTACCAGTTAAGGCTTGTTTACATCTGCAATAGCCTTCTAAAGAGTGATCTGCAGTTATGTAGCCTCCTTACTGCCTGTATGTACCCCCCTAAAAACCTTCACCACTGCTTTGCATTGCACATGGTTATTGCAGCGTGGGCCCATTCAGTTAAATGGGTCGTGTTTGGTGGGCAGTAATGCCTGCTGAATGTGACAGGAAATAATATTTGCCACATCACAATGTAAAGCATCACTGCTGCTGCATGTGTACACCTCTATCTGTTGCCTTTGCCTCTTGGGGGGGGGGGAGTAGTTGGAGGAACAATAAAAATATGGCTCAACCGCATGATATGTATGTGTATGTGCATACCTGTATGTGTAATGCAAAGTTTGTCCTTATGTTTAAAAACTGTGCTTCTCCTTATTTGTCTATGGTAGCCTAGCCTGGTGGTAAAATATGAAAGAACATCAGCTGTGTTCTGCTTAGCTCTTCTTACCGTACCTATTAATGGTCAATAGGTTGACTGCATACAACAATGCCTCCATCCGTGGACCAACCTTTCTTGATGTGTTTCACTGTTCTTGACTTGTTCACAAGGATAGGGGAAGATCCTATATTTGTGAGCAAGCCAGGAGTAGTGAAACATGTTAATGAAAGTTGGTTCTCAGGTGGCGACATTGTTCTATGCAGCCAACTAATTGACTAATTTAAAATACAGTAAGAGGAGCTAAGCATAGTGTGGCTGATGTTGGGTCATATATTTAATGGGGGAGTGGAGACAGTCTGGGGTGGCTGGCACCTGGGCCATTCATGGGCCATCCATGTATAAGAGAGGTGAGTCTTGAGAGGAGCTATAAATTTGTATATGATTCTGGTGATACAAATAAATATCCCTGGTCCTGTAGTTATTGAGCATAGCATTTTTTCCCTTTGATGAATAAACCTGAAAGTTAATCTCATAAACCCCAACAATGTAAGCCTTAACTAAAAGACAATTTGTTTACTAAGGCTTTGTGCACCATAACCAATTGCCATTTTTTAAAATACTGTAAATACTAGTTTTCAGCTTTTGTTGCATCTCAGTACCACTGCAGAAGAATTTCCCGCAGAAGAACATTTGGGAGGATGGAACAGAGTGCTGTCACCCTTTAAGGACAATCCATGCAAACAAAAAAAGCATGGGGTCCCACCCAAAATCCATACCAGAGCCTTATCTAGGCATGCATCCTGGTTGGCCAGGAAGGGGACAGGACAGCAAGTATGCTTAGATCTACCTTAGTTTGACTACATCTTCTCCCCTAATTAAAAGAGATATATGGGATTTTTCTTTCAGAATCATACTTACCTACTGTAGGTGGATGTAGCATCGGTCCGATGCTGCATCTGTCCCCACGCCGGCTCTAACACTGAGAACTGAGCGATCTAACACCACTGATCGCTCGGTTCTCAGGGCTTTGTGAGCAGAGAGCTGGTGATTATCAGTCACCAGCTCTCTGCTCTGCCCGCTCCTCACTCACTGAACTGCTGAGCTGTGGAGGGGGTTGGAGCGGCCGGCTCAGGCTTTCATCGGCTCGCTTAGAGCCGGGTGCCAGTCCAGACATGTGGGCGGATCCCGACTTCATTGTTGTGATCTTGCCTGAGCCTGGACCAGCTCTGTGACGTCAGCAGACAGAAGACTTCAGCCTGCTGTCTGCTGAAAATGGGTCACAGGAGTGCAGAACGATCTGCACTCCTGTGATCCATAGGAGGAGTAAGGCCAAATGAGCTTTGGTTGTACTTCTCCTTTAAATCTGTATGCTAGGCTTTCTCTGGCTCCTGTCCTAATGACACCAACAAGTAGAGGGTTTATAAACCACTATAATGAAGGTACATCTAGTAAAACCAAAGTAGATCCCTAAATGAATAACATTTAGTTTGCTAAAACACAGTGTATTATCAATAGGGATGACATGAAGGTTTGGCGGGACCCGAATGTCAAGTAGACTTGCAGCATTATTTCTGCTAATATGCAAGACAGCTTTCCCCTGTCAATGGTTACTAAGGATGCTGGCGGGTGCAAGTCCTTAGCAACCAGTGATGTCACAAGCCCCATTCACTTATATGACTGCAAATTCATAGCCATGTAAGCAATTATGCCAAAATAGTTTTTTAAAAAAAGCTCTGGAGTTTGCCCCCTAATTTATACCAGGCCCTTTAGGTCTTGTATGAATTTTAAGGATGACTTAAACTA
Organism: Aquarana catesbeiana; assembly: GCF_042186555.1. Taxonomy (NCBI): domain Eukaryota; kingdom Metazoa; phylum Chordata; class Amphibia; order Anura; family Ranidae; genus Aquarana; species Aquarana catesbeiana. Next base: position 409,022,541 of record NC_133325.1, read on the forward strand.
AAAAAAAGCATGAGCCCCCCAAAATAAGTTCTATACAAGACCCTCTGTGGGGGGGATCCCACACACGAAATAAGCGTGTGGTCCCTCCCAAATATTCATACCAGACCCTTATCTGAGCATGAAGGCTGGCAGGCCAGGAAAGAGGGGGAATGAGCATGAAACCTCTCCTTCTCAAACTTTACTAGACAACATGCTCACATTAGGGGACTTTGCCAGAAGGGAACCCCCTGGCATCTTGACCCCATGTTAATGGGAACACAACCCTGGACTGGTGGTTGTGGGGGTCTGCTGATGAAGGGGTTAATCAGAATTTGGAAGACCCCTTTGACAATAGGCTACTTAGATACAGGCCTCTAAGTAAATAGTGCCCTTACTCATTCATAAAAAAATGTAAAGTTTAAATGAAAATACAAATGTCGTTTTTGACAGGTTCTTTGCCAAAAAAAAAGCCCCATGATGTACATTCATTGTCAATCACTCATCTAGTATAATTAACTTGTATAGGTGAATGGAATCTTTGGCTGCTTTGTTTACAAACAGAATAAAGTGTCTGGGAGTTGTCATTTTGCTTGCTTTTTTGCTTTGTAAATGTCAGTTTTATTGTAGTAGGTTGTATACATCACACAGTTGCGCCACTTCCCAGACAGGGCCAGGGCATCCCAATGTTAAATGTTTCCCTTTAGGCATTACTACAATCTATGCTCACCACAGAACTGAATTTTTAAAATATTTTTTTTTTTTTTTTTTGCTTTGGTAAATGACAATTTTTGCCTATTAGCCTGGAAAATGGTCATTACTGTTTTTAACATTTGGCTCCCATTGACATCAATGGTGTTCACCCAAACTTCTGTAATGTTCTCTGAACCCTGCTCAAACAATTTCATAGATGTTTGGCTCATCATCAATCATAAATAATTGTCAATGCAGTGTGGATTGCTACAAAGAAGCCTATTATATTTTCTGAGTCACTGATTTTGAACAAGCATGCAACAAAGGAGGTTAGTGTAAAGACAGTTTTCCTGATATACTTGCTTTGGGCCAGTTACTCAAAGTATTGACAATAAGCATGATAGTCAGTCAACTAGCATTTTCAGAGAGTGAGGTTAGCAATAGCAACCTAAATGTTTCTTTTAGCATGGTTCAGTAGGCAGAATCGTGACTTTCTAATTAGTATCAGTTAATGCAGATCTGTCACATGTTACTGAAAAGTAGAGTGCCAGATTCTACAAGTTCCGCTTCCGATGAAAAAAAAATGCTAGGGATAGCAATTCCTTATTATTATTATAATTATTTCTATACTAAATTTTTCATTTTCATTTGCACTCTGTTTAAGTCACATTTTGAAGCCAAGAAGTATAGAATGTTGGAATTGAAAAGATGAATTAGCCAGTACCCCTCAAAAAGAGGAAATCCTATAAAATCCCATAATTCAGTGAAAGAATCATTAATATACTCATCCCTGGTGATGAATGACTGCATTTATTTTCTGGGGATTGCAACAGTGGACAGAAGAGGCAGGCATTTGCTGTATGTAGTGCATGAGAAAGGGTGGCCTACTCAGAAACATGAAGTGCCTCCTATAGGAATTTTAACAACTACATTTTTAACTCACACTTGCCAATGATCTACTTTGTCAGGAAATAAAATTGTAATTCCAGGTGGATGCAGATCTGAAATGCTAAAGAAGCTATATACAGCTCATCAAGGATTTCAGCACTCCAAACAAGGATGAGAATGCTAATTGGTCTTATTCAGTAGAGAGATCTTAATTCCTAAGTGCCAATACTTAAGTGCGACCAATCTGAATTCATCTTGTACTGGTCTGACCTCAGCAAAGTGAATTCTAATTTGTTCTGCACTTAAGGATTAAGGACACATTAATGAATAAGGCTGAATGTGTTGGCCTGCTATATCTAGGGACATAGAGCAAACTGTGTAAAATGGAAAACGGAAGAGCCTGTCTAGAAACCAAAGAGAGACTTTAGTCACATATATTTACTGAACTACCTTGGCAAAAGATAGACTTGGATACAGATATTTCCAAATGTTCTGACACATCTGTTATGAGGCAATGCAGACAGACTTTGGTGCATTATGGTACATTATATCAAAGTTCATTGTACCCATCATGAAGACCGAAACTGGTAAACTAAAATCATAACCCGATTTGAGTCTATGGGGGTGAATCTTAATTAATTCTAGACATTTTCAAGGCTATAATGCAGGGGTTGGCAACCTTAGAGAGATGGATATCTGCTTGAACAACACTGATGAAGTCAAAGATCACCGGAAACAGTGTTCTATTGTTAGGGCTGGTTTACACCAGAGCATGATGTCAGAAAGGCACGTTCCATGTGTGCTTCCTGCACCGTGTTCAAAACACACTGCCTTTGTGATCTACGGTGATGATACATTGTTAGCCCCAAATGTAGATCGCAAATGCAGTAGACACAAAAAAAATTATAAGAGAGTGCAGGGTTTGGGAGTGCGTTACGTTTAGAATGCAGGGTTCAAGAGTGTATTACGCTCAGAATGCAGGGTTCAGGAGTGCGTAACGCTCAGAATGCAAGATTCAGGAATGTTTTACGCTCAGAATGCAGGGTTAAGGAGTGCGTTACGCTCAGAATGCAGGATTAAGGAGTGTGTTACGCTCAGAATGCAAGATTAAGGAGTGTGTTACTCTCAGAATGCAAGACTAAGGAGTGTGTTTCGCTCAGAATGCAAGATTAAGGAGTGTTACGCTCAGAATGCAGGGATCAGGAGTGCGTTGCGCTCAGAATGAAGGATTAAGGAGTGTGTTACGCTCAGAATGCAGGGATCAGGAGTGCGTTACGCTCAGAATGCAGGGATCAGGAGTACCTTACGCTCAGCATGCAGGAGTGCGTTGCGTTTAGAATGCAGGGTTTAGGAGTGCATTGCATTAAGAATGCAGGGATCAGGAGTGCGTTACGCTTCCGAATGCAGGGATCAGGAGTGCATTGCGCTCAGAAAGCAGGGATCGGGAGTGCATTACGCTCAGAATGCAGGGATCAGGAGTGCGTTATGCTCAGAATGCAGGGATCAGGAGTACGTTACACTCAGAATGCAGGGATCAGGAGTGTGTTACGCTTAGATTGCAAGGTTCAGGAGTGCATTACGCTCAGAATGCAGGGATCAGGAGTACGTTGTGCTCAGATTGCAGGGATTGGGGGGGTGATGTGAAAGGTGGTAGAGGACACTGCTATGGCGGTGGGCACTGCTATGGGGGTGGCCTTGCCCATAGCAGTGTCCACTGCCCCCTTCACATCATCCCCCCTAAACACACACACACACAGTAGTGTCCTCTTCCCCCCCTTCCCTCGCGTAGCATCCTACCTGTGCACACAGGAGACAGCGAGGCAGCACAGTTATGGACAGGGGGCAGGAATGGGAGCTAGCAGATTGACTTTTCATATTAATGAGCTGGTAATTGGTTGCTTAGGACCTAGCAACCAATCACCTGCGGGTTAACTTGAAAAGGTAACTGGGCCAGCTCTTCTCCCCGCCCTCCATCCTGACCTATGCTTCCTCTCGCTCTCTGCTTTTCACTGATGATGGGGCTGGGGTGGGGGAGAGAGGGAGACGGAAGGTGTGTCAAGGGAGGCTGAGGGAAGGCAGGAGTCGGTGGCACAGACCCGTTCCCAGTCTATGAGAGGATCCACCTTTTAATCCAATTTCAAGAGTGACATGGGAAAGACACAAATCCTTTAAAATACAGCACATGTTTGGAAGATGCCTTTAAAGTGTTTGTAAATGATCACCTTACAAAACAACCCATTCAGCATAGAAATGAAAGGCAAAACATTTTTATATAGATATGAAAAAAAAATTATAAATGCCCTTTGTCCCTTTTTTTTAATAAATAATCACATTTCCTCTGTTCTCAGCTGCATAAGAGCTGGGGGGGGGGGGGTGGAGAAGCAGCAGCACACTGAGCTTCCCAGTGAATGGCTGTGCAGCAGGGGCATGTCGGAAAAGTTTGATCATTGGAAGAGAGTGCACTGAGGTCCCATCATAGCTAGAGAATTGACCACAGTGTGATTCCCTGCTTAGTGTGGTTAGTTTTTAATAGGAAAGCAAGCGGACTAGCAGGATCACCAGAGATTTTACATAAAGGAAGCAATACAAAGAAAAGAGGATACTTTCTCATACAAGTAAATGGTACAGCAGGCACATATCAGGATTCAGGAATATGAAGTGTTGGGGTAAAAAAACGCTTTAAGTTGTATCATATGTGATAGTACAGAACAGTACGTCATCAACACTGTGTTCTGGCATCACATTCTGTTACATTATTGCTTGGCTTGATTACAGCAGTGCCTTTATGTGATTCGTTACAACCTGAAAAAAAAAAAATACTTTCCTAGATAGTTTTGGTTGCAACTTACAACAACAGATTTTTCATCCAACAGTAATAGGCCTGAAATGAACAATGTAAGTAGGAACCACAACAGATCTAGAAACTCTAGAAAAGTTTAATAAAGCAAAAGCCCTCAAATTAAAAGTGAACAACACACAAAATAAGAAACACCTGAGCTAAGTCCAGATCTGACCAAACCTGGTCAATTCCAACACCACTGCAAATTCTTGTGCGAGGGACAGGGATGAACACCCCCCGGTTCGGTTCGCACCAGAACCTGCAAACGGACTAAAAATTTGCATGAACGTTAGAACCCCATTGAAGTCTATGGGACTCGAACGTTCAAAATCAAAAGTGCTAATTTTAATGGCTAGTTTGCATGGTATTGTCCTAAAAAGGGTTTGGGGACCCGGGTCCTGCCCCAGGGGACAGGTATCAATGCAAAAAAAGTTTTAAAAACGGACGTTTTTTCGGGAGCAGTGATTTTAATGATGCTTAAAGTGAAAAAAAAAGTGAAATGTTCCTTTAAATATCATACCTGGGGGGTGTCTATAGTATGCCTGTAAACTGGCGCGTATTTCCTGTGCTTAGAACAGTCCCTGCAACAAAATTACATTTTTAAAGGAATAAAAGTAATTTAAAACTGCTTACGGCTTTAATGTAATGTCGGGTCCCGGTAATGGGGATGAAAATCAGTGAGACAAATGGCATGGGTACCCCCCAGTCCATTACCAGGCCCTTTGGGTCTTGTATGGATATTAAGGGGAACCCTGCACCCAAATTAAAAAAAGGAAAGGCGTGGGGCCCCCAGGCCCTATATACTCTGAACAGCAATATACAGGCGGTGCAAACAAGACAGGGACTGTAGGTTTGTTGTTAAGTAGAATCTGTTTGTAATTTTGAACTGGGACATTTTTAACGTGTTTAGCTCCAGCCAAAAAAAATCTATTTTAAGCTTTTTGGAAAACATAGGGAAGGGTTATCACCCCTATGACATTTGTTTTGCTGTCTGTTCTCCTCTTTAGAAGATTTCACCTCACTTTCTGTCCCAATGACAAATGTTTTTAGAAAATGTGGGGTTTTTAGTGAAACAAGGATTGTTGATAAAGCATCAGTGAAGAGGAGACACGTTTTTCCCATATTAACTCTTATAGAAGAGAATTTCCCTTCCTAGGGGTAGATTTTATCTTACTTCCTGTTGTCTTCTTCCGTTTACAAGTAGGAGTCATTTGTAAGTTGGATGTTTGAAAGTAGGGGCCTGCCCTATATACTCTGCAGAAATTGTGGCCTTAGGTGTTGGTGTTGCCACAACACTGTAAGCCCTGCTGTGAAATATCCGATCAAGAATTGTAATTACATGTCCCTGTTGAACAGGGACAGAAAAACTGGGCCTTAGGCACTGGTGCTGGTGCCACAACACTGCAACCCCTCACAGATACTATAGTTGGAGCGCAGGAACGAGCCCTGCTGCAAAGAATTGCAACAAAAATTGTAATTACACGCCCCTGTTAAACAGGGACTGAAAAATTGGGCATTAGCCACTGGTGGCGGCGCCCAGAAGCAAAAATATTCTTACAAGCTATCAGCATTATCATTGAGGAGGAAGAGGATAGTTACTCAGCATAACAGGATAGTCACTCAGCATCAGCATAGGCAGTCTTGAAGGGATCTGACATTTCAAAAAAATTTATTCGGCTACATCAGCATCAGGTGCTTGCTATCTGGTGGTGATCCAAGACTGATTCATTTTTATGAAGGTCAGTCGATCGACCGAGTCGGTGGACAGGCGCACACTGTGATCGGTTACAAAGCTTCCAGCAGCACTGAATGTGCGTTTCTTAAAGAACGCTGGATGCAGGACAGACCAGTAGCTCAATTGCATACTGTGCAAGCTCTGGCCAGTGATCCATCCTCAAGACCCAGTAACCCAGAGGATTTTCGGTGGAAAAAGTCAGATCTTGCCCCTAGGTATTCCTGCACCATGTAAAACAGACGCTGGCGATGGTTGCTAGAACTGATCATACCTTGGGGCTGCGGACTAAAAAATTGTCTGAACGCATCAGTCAGACGGCCACCTTCTCCACCGCTCCTTCTTTGACTGACCGAAGCCTCAGCAACACGTTGACCAGGAACAGGAGTTTGTAACCTCCCAGTCTCAGGGAACGCGTTGCACAGACCTTTCTGCAAGGCCTCCCAAAGATGTTTCATCCTCTGCTCCCTCTGCGATGGCAAGATAAGGTCCACAACCTTACCCTTGTAACGTGGATCAAGGAGGGTTGCCAGCCAGTAACTATCCCCCTCCTTGATACCACGAATACGAGGATCCTTCCGCAGGGTTTGCAGGATCAGGGAGGCCATGCAGCGTAGGTTTGCTGAGGTATTCGGTCCGGAGTCCTCTGGATCACCAAGGATGACATGATCCGCAGCCACATCCTCCCAGTCACATACAAGTCCATGGGTTTCTTGGGACTGTAAATGATCTCTTAAAGACTGCTGCTGATGCTGAGTGCCAGGCTCTACCCCCATGCTGACACAATCCTCCTCCTCCTCGTCCTCTTCCTGTGTGATCGGCGGGCACACAGAAACACTGTCTGGATTACGGGGGCCTTGAGAGCTAAGGAAGTCCTCCTCTTCCTGCCTCTTTTCTGCCTCAAGTGCCCTGTCCAATTTAGGCAGTTCTTGGGCAGGTTAAATTCCTTTTGGTGGTCTGCCAGCTGAGCACTGGCATTATATGACCGGCGGAAATGCACACAGACTTTCCTGGCCTGCCTCAGGACATCTTGTAAGCCCGTGTACCTGCCCAAGAACCTCTGCACCACCAAGTTAAGAACGTGAGCCAAACAGGGCACATGGGTTAGTTGTCCCTGTCGGAGGGCGGAGAGGAGGTTGGTGCCATTGTCGCAAACCACCATCCCTGCCTTAAGTTGGCGTGGCACTGGCATTATATGACCAGCGGAAAAGCACACAGACTTTCCTGGCTTGCCTCAAGACATCCTGTAAGCCCGGGTACCTGCCCAAGAACCGCTGCACCACCAAGTTAAGAATGTGAGCCAAACACGGCACATGGGTCAGTTGTCCCTGTCAGAGGGCGGAGAGGAGGTTGGTGCCATTGTCGCAAACCACCATTCCTGTCTTAAGTTGGCGTGGCCTCAACCACCTCTGAACCTGCCCCTGCAGAGCTGACAGAATCTCCGCCCCTGTGTGGCTCCTGTCCCCCAAGCACACCAGCTCAAGCACCGCATGGCATCTTTTGGCCTGCGTACTTGCGTAGCCCCTTGAACGCCTATGGAGCACTGCTGGTTCCAAGGACAAAGCACAGGAAGAGGCCATGGAGGAAGAAGAAGAGGAGGGGGTGGAGGAGAGAGGTGTGTCAGAATTACTAGTAGTGGCATTTTGGAGGCGTGGTGGTGGAACAACCTCCAACACTACTGCACCTTGTCCTGCATCCTTCCCAGCTGCCAGCAGAGTCACCCAATGCGCCGTGAAACTTAGGTAATGTCCCTGTCCATGCCTGCTGGACCATGAGTCAGCGGTAATATGCACCTTTCCACTGACCACCCTGTCCAGCAAGGCCAAGACATTGCCCTCCACATGCCGGTAGAGAGCCGGAATCACCTTCGGTGAGAAAAAGTGGCATTTGGGAACCTGCCACTGAGGAACCGCACATTCCACAAACTCACGGAAGGGGGCAGAGTCTACCAACTGAAAAGGTAGCAGTTGAAGTGCTAGCAATTTTGCCAAGCTAGCATTCAACCGCTGGGCATGTGGATGGCTGGGAGCGAACTTCTTTCTGCGGTGCAGCAGCTGGGGCAGGGAAATTTGCCTGGTACAATCTGACGTCAGTGTACCGATAGAAGATTGCCTGCAAGTACTTGGCTGTGACACACCTAATTCTACACCTTCATTCCTCTCAGTGCAGGTCTCAGAGAGGACTGAAGGTATAGTGGGGTTGGAGATCCCAGCTGATGAGGAGCAAGGAGAGGTCCTCTTTGTTCTTTGGTGTGGGTCTTTTAGGTACGCTTGCCAACGAACTGCATGGCAGGTCAACATATGTCTGGTCAAGCATGTGGTGCCCAAGCGGGAGATGTTTTGGCCACGCGAGATACACTTGAGACATATGTTGCAAATAGCAGTGGTGCGATCTGATGCACTCATCTCAAAAAAGGCCCACACCAAAGAACTTTTGGAATAATCCACAGAGACAGCAGTGCCCTGCACATGCGGAGCTCTGCGGTGTGATGCAGTCAATGTGCTGCCCTTAGGCTGGCCCCTGGAGGGCATCCTGCCTCGTTGGTGATGTGCCTCCTCCTCCTCCTCTCTCCTATGAGGCACCCACATGGAGTCAGTGACCTCATCATCCCCTCCCTCCTCATCACTGGAGCAAACCTAGCAGTATGCTGCAGCAGGGGGAACATGACTACCAGATTGCTGTCCTTCTTGGGCACCCCCTCTGTCTGGGCTCACGTCAGTGCCTTCCTCTAGCTGAGTACCATCATCGGAGCCTTCAAAATGCTGACCATCCTCCTGGACCATGTACCCAACACTGTGGTCAAACAGTTCGGGGGACTCCTCAGGAGGACATGGTGGGGCTAGGGAAGGAGTGACTGATGCCATTGAGCCGAGGGAAGAGGCCGATGCTTTGCCAGACAAAGTACCCTGAGCCTAGGTGAGAGAGGATGAGGAGGATGAGGACGGCTTGGCCATCCACTCGACCAAGTCTTCCACATGTTGTGGCTCAACATGGCCAGCTGCTGAAAAAAAGGCCAAGTGTGTCCCACGGCCACGTACTGATGAGGATGCACCGTGTCAATGACCAGCACTGTTGCCTCTAGACACAGAGCCTGCTTGCCCTATTTTATTGGCTTGTGACTGTCTGCCTCTCCTTGTTTTCCTACCAGACTATTGGCCTGCAGTGAGATGTAGCTGCACTAAACTGGGATGTATATATATACCGATTATACTGCAGCTAGCAGAATCAAATGCCTGCCTGTAGTATTATTAGTATGAGAACACCTGCACTTGTCTTCAGGTAGCTATACTGTAGGTGCAACTGTGCAGGGTACACAGTACAGTAACTGGAAATACGTCAAGAGCCTACACAAGCACCTGGCTTCAGGTAGCTATACTGTAGGTGCAACTGTGCAGGGTACACAGTACAGTAACTGGAAATATGTCAAGAGCCTACACAAGCACCTGGCTTCAGGTAGCTATACTGTAGGTGCAACTGTGCAGGCTATACAGTACAGTAACTGGAAATACGTCAAGAGCCTACACAAGCACCTGGCTTCAGGTAGCTATACTGTAGGTGCAACTGTGCAGGGTGCACAGTACAGTAACTGAAAATACGTCAAGAGCCTACACAAGCACCTGGCTTCAGGTAGCTATACTGTAGGTGCAACTGTGCAGAGTACACAGTACAGTAACTGGAAATATGTCAAGAGCCTACACAAGCACCTGGATTCAGGTAGCTATACTGTAGGTGCAACTGTGCAGGGTACACAGTACAGTAACTGGAAATACGTCAAGAGCCTACACAAGCACCTGGCTTCAGGTAGCTATACTGTAGGTGCAACTGTGCAGGGTACACAGTACAGTAACTGGAAATATGTCAAGAGCCTACACAAGCACCTGGCTTCAGGTAGCTATACTGTAGGTGCAACTGTGCAGGCTATACAGTACAGTAACTGGAAATACGTCAAGAGCCTACACAAGCACCTGGCTTCAGGTAGCTATACTGTAGGTGCAACTGTGCAGGGTGCACAGTACAGTAACTGAAAATACGTCAAGAGCCTACACAAGCACCTGGCTTCAGGTAGCTATACTGTAGGTGCAACTGTGCAGAGTACACAGTACAGTAACTGGAAATATGTCAAGAGCCTACACAAGCACCTGGATTCAGGTAGCTATACTGTAGGTGCAACTGTGCAGGGTACACAGTACAGTAACTGGAAATACGTCAAGAGCCTACACAAGCACCTGGCTTCAGGTAGCTATACTGTAGGTGCAACTGTGCAGGGTACACAGTACAGTAACTGGAAATATGTCAAGAGCCTACACAAGTACCTGGCTTCAGGTAGCTATACTGTAGGTGCAACTGTGCAGGATACACAGCATAGTAACTGGAAATACGTCAAGAGCCTACACAAGCACCTGGCTTCAGGTAGCTATATTGTAGGTGCAACTGTGCAGGGTACACAGTACAGTAACTGGAAATACGTCAAGAGCCTGCCTGTGCTATTAATAGGATCAGAAGAAGCACACAAGCACCTGGCTTCAGGTAGCTATACTGTAGGTGCAACTGTGCAGGGTACACAGTACAGTAACTGGAAATATGTCAAGAGCCTACATAAGCACCTGGCTTCAGGTAGCTATAGTAGGTGCAACTGTACAGGGTACACAGTACAGTAACTGGAAATATGGAGCCCACACAAGCACCTGGCTTCAGGTAGCTATACTGTAGGTGCAACTGTGCAGGGTACACAGTACAGTAACTGGAAATATGTCAAGAGCCTACATAAGCACCTGGCTTCAGGTAGCTATACTGTAGGTGCAACTGTACAGGGTACACAGTACAGTAACTGGAAATATGGAGCCCACACAAGCACCTGGCTTCAGGTAGCTATACTGTAGGTGCAACTGTGCAGGGTACACAGTACAGTAACTGGAAATACGTCAAGAGCCTCCACAAGCACCTGGCTTCAGGTAGCTATACTGTAGGTGTGACAGACCTAGCCAGGACAGAGGCTGTTGGAGAGGACTGAATGCAAGCCTGTTGCCTTTTGATTATGGGCCCTGGATTTTCAAGGGAACAATACTCTTTGTGATGTGAATGAGAAATCCAGTCTGAACTGTACTAATCGGACTCAGTCATATATATATGTATATATTGTATGTTGTTTGATTCTGTTGGGGACTCCTTGCTGTGGATTTGTGTCCCTGAAGAGGGAGGGGGGATTCCTCCAGCAGCCCCCTGCTGATAAGACTGATTCATACTGTTGGGACACATCCTGTGAGGAGAATGCTGGTGTCATCAACTCCAACTACCTGTGTTTATGTTAATTGAATGAGCTGATCACATCGTCCTCTATACAATGTAGGAGACGGGACGACTCCTATTGGAGCTGCTGCTATTGTCCTGTGATAATTAACTCAGTCTGGGCAATAGGTCATGTCTCAGTCACCTAGGCTGTATAAAGGACTAGTTAATTAGCTCATGTTAATTATGTTAATTAGGTTACAGTTGTATTGTTAGAGGTGGTTCCAACGGCATACAAAGTCTTGTAATTTTGATTCTAAATAAAGTGAGTTCATGTTAGCAACAAGCAAGTGTCGCCTTGCTTTGTGCTCAGAGAGGTTGGAATATCTGATATCTGTATACAGACTGGGAGGAGGTGGTATATGACGGAAGCACTCAAGCGGAGTGTGGGACGTTCCGTGACAGTAGATGCAACTGTGCAGGGTACACAGTACAGTAACTGGAAATATATATATATATATATATATATATATATATATATATACACAATACACTGTAAGTGCAGCTAACTGACTGACTGTCCTGCCTAATCCACCTAACTTAAATCAAATGACACTGTCTCTCTGTCTCTGTCTCTCAACGCCACCCTGGCTTTGGCCAATTACGGCTCTCTGTACAGACAGCGCTGTGATTGGCCAAGCATGCGGGTCATAGTGCATGCCTGGCCAATCATCAGCCAGCAATGCACTGTGATTCCACAGTGAATTATGGGCCGTGATGCGCCACTCGAATTTGGCGCGAATGGCCCATAACGTTCGCAATTCGGTGAACGACCGAACACGCGATGTTCGAGTCGAACATGCGTTCGACTCGAACACGAAGCTCATCCCTAGAGAGGGATATATCAGAATGGAAGGCTATCTAGTTGGGCTGTGAAGTATTCTACATCTTTACGTGCTATAGCTGATCTGTTGTCAGGCATGGTGGTGAGTGTCTGTCTTTTCGGAGGTTTGCGCCTTAGAGGTGCAATTAAGAGTTCTTTTTTGGATATTGGAGGCACAGAGTGAAGTTTGGCTTCATCACAAGAGATTGTTGGACTATTTTTCATGTTTTGCTCACTGGTGTTTTGTGACATATTTATTGTATTTATTCACTCAAGAACAGTGCTGCATATTTTCTTATTTTATTTTATTGTGTTCACTTTTAATTTGAGGGGTATTAATTTAGCAGCAGTGTAATGAAGGATTCACACTAATCTGTGCTTTATTTTCACATTTTATTTATCACCTAAAAAAGTGAAAAGTGTCACTTACATGTGTAATTCTTTGAATTGTGGAATGGAAGTTGAGCGTAGTGAAGGGGATGTATTTTCTTTTTCAAAGGCCCTCAGCATCTTACAAACTGGCCTGTGACACAACAGTTTTAAATGATAATTTGTGAACTTCTTTTTTTTTGCATTACCACATGGCATTGTTTGAAAAGTTTATTACGTCAGAACCCACATTCACTGAACCCCTCCCATCCCTGTATCCCCAATCATTCCCAAAATTTAGATTTCAGGTATGTGTTTGATAGAAAATGTCCAGTGTCAGGACAGTACGAGAGAACTTGACTTAGCTACAAATAAAAAGAGCTCTGCAGTGTGGGCTTTTTATTTATTTTTTTAGCATATCTACTGAAAACAACACTGTTGTGGTCTGCAGCCACTGCCAGTAGTACACCAGCCATGGTAAAAGTAAAAGTACCAGCCTTTTAGATACCACATGCTAAAAACATGTTACAAAAAGGCTTGAACATCCATGTTATAAATGTGTAGGGTGGTGTCTGTCATCCAGCCCCTGAAAAAACCTGTAGACACAATAGAGCCCAAGCGGGGGGGGGGGAGTGGGGGCTTATTGAATGACAGAAAGCACGTACCAAATAATGTAAAGTATAAACACTGTATTGATTAAATATAAAACATGGTGATTAACTAAGGTTACTGATGCTAGGCTAGCTCAAAAATGTTATGGCTAGTCACAGTTGACTGGCCAAACATATGCACATACATGTGGGACATAAACAACATAAAACAAATACAAAAGACGTCCGGACGCCAGGTATATTGGTGCAGGTTGTACCCACTCGGAACATGCCTAGTGTTCAGCAAAGGTTGTAAGTAAAACAACCAAGCACCAACCCTCTGGAGGCTCGAGCCATGGGGAGAGAGGGGTGAGAGAAGTAAAAGAAGGAGGCCGTGGTTGCCAATCAATCCTGGATCCTATAGGGAGACTATAATATGGCAGTAGCCAAATCAATAGCACAGTAATAGATGGACCATCAGGAAAAAATACTGTACCTATCAAAGTCTGTGGCATCAAAGAACCTTGAGTAAGCCTAGTTAAGGGTAAATCCTAATATGACAAGTCCTATTCCGAAGTTATCCTGACATCAAGGTTAATAAGCGCTAGATGGAAATATAAAGATAGCATTGGCCTGTCTCATCAGTCATACGTTACCACTCCTGGTTGTAGACTTGAGTCAAAGCAGTGTAGTTAGTCCTCCTAAGTAGTGCAGCTCAAGATTAACCGTGTCTCCTTGTCTGAAAGAATTTCCTTCCGTCAAATGTCATCTGAAAGAACGGTGCTTCCAAGCCAAATAAGCTCCACTACTCCCCATATAGGGGCTGATATAGGTCCGTGGAGATATGTTCTTCGCTGGCTTCCCTCTGCCCCTCAAATGGGATGATTACCCATCAATATCCCAGAAGGTTCACCAACACAGCGGGGGATGCCATCGTATCGTGACGTCCGGACGGAAATGACATCAATGCGTTTCACAATGCTATTACGTAGCTTTGTCTGGACCAGATACCACATGCATGAGGAAACACGTGACTACGTACCTAAGTGCTTGATAGAAGTGTTGCTAATGCTCTAATGTACCCTTTGTCCCTCCTCCTCGAGGATGCGTAGCAGCCATTTTCTTTTTTTTGGGAATGTTCTCTGCATTGCTTATTTGCCTAAATGCAGGTGTAACATATAAAATTGAGCAAAATGTGGAGTTAGCCTTTAATTCTTTTTTCCGGACTTTTGGAAGTATACATTTGTTGCTGATACAGGCAACTCTTGTTTTTCGTTTGCATTTTTTTGTTTTTTACCTTGTAAAACTGTCCCTGCTCTGTTAAAGCAAACATGTGCAGGGATGACAATGCAACGTGGGTATTACTATAAAAAAAAATCATAGGCCTAATGCCTAACTGCCAAATGCAAAAATAAAAAAATGGGTTCCAAGCAAGATAAGGACACCAGCTCAGGCACTGGCCTTGCAAGTGGTGGCTAATGTAATTCTCTTGGTGATATCTGTTCATGGCATGTGAAGAATTTGATGAAAATGCGCTAACTAATTTTGCATAAATAATCCAATGATTTTGACAGAATCACCTTTTTTGTTGTGGAAAAGGAAAGAGAAATGAATATGCAGCTCATTGTTTAAGGCCTAGCATGTTTGGGCAGCAACTGAATAATTATTGATTTGTGAACATTTTATAAATAGTTAGATCATTTTGTATCTTGTTCTGTTAAGTCATACTATTTAATTTATTCAATTTAACTATTATTAATGGCAAAAAGAGTTTCAAAATAAAAAAATAGAATATCACAGATGATATGTAATAATCAATGTATCAATGGCCAACAGCAGGGCAGTTTTAACAATAGGACAATAGGCCTAACTGATATATGCCTGATGTTTATTTTATTTATGGGGATAGAAGGGTTTAGTAGACATGAGTGATGTCATGTGAAATGGTTTAGATGATATTGTTCCTGCACTTAATTTCTTTCAAAAGATGCAAAAGAAAAAAAAAGCTCTTGAATGGACTGTCAGCAGCAACTGGTCGACGTGTGCTAATCGCCCTGAGATTAGCATTATCAAACCAAAGAACAAAGGAAGAAGACCAAATTTATAGTGGGAGTAAACTCCCATACCTGAATTTTACCTATAGGTAAGCCTATAACTAATACTGTAAATATCTCCTAAACGTGCACAGTTTAGGAGATATTTACTGTACATGCAGCCATTGACATCACCGCAGCATGAGCTCTGAAGAAACAGCTGCCTGGCCCATTCCTTCAGAGTCCTGTGCCGTAAATGGCGGGTCACTCGCACAGCCGGAGTACACAAACCCGGAAGCAAGACAGCTGAAGATGGAAGCCCTGTCAGCGGTGACAGCTCACCCCTGGAAGGGCTTCATTCCAAGGTAAGTTTTCACATAATGTGAGATGTATACTAGCACATTATAACTTTGCCTTATGCCCCGTACACACGGTCGGACTTTGTTCGGACATTCCGACAACAAAATCCTAGGATTTTTTCCGACGGATGTTGGCTCAAACTTGTCTTGCATACACACGGTCAAACAAAGTTGTCGGAAAATCTGATCGTTCTAAACACGGTGACATAAAACATGTACGCCGGGACTATAAACGGGGCAGTGGCCAATAGCTTTCATTTCTTTATTTATTCTGAGCATGCGTGGCACGTTGTCCGTCGGATTTGTGTACACACGATCGGAATTTCCGACAACGGATTTTGTTGTCGGAAAATTTTATATCCTGCTCTCAAACTTTGTGTGTCGGAAAATCCGATGGAAAATGTGTGATGGAGCCTATACACGGTCGGAATTTCCGACAGCAAGGTCCTATCACACATTTTCCATCGGAAAATCCGACCGCGTGTACGGGGCAGTAGAGGTTTAAAAAAAATCTCCGCCGGTTTACTACCGCTTTAACATACAAAGTAGCATGGATGTTGGCAATTGAAAAGCTAGCTATCAACCAGTTGTTGTTAACAGATTTTTTTTTTGGTGTACATAGCTGTGCTCACAGGCAGGGCACAGTGTACCCTAGCACTGCAACTCAAGCAAAGTTTATTAAAGCCAAATACTACATTGTAATATAAGCCTTAACAGCTGGCGATACTAATATAAAGGTCCTTAACTAGGCAGTTTGTGTTATGGGGTGACAACGTTCTGCCCCATCTCTTACAATCTCCTGTCTGTAAATTGCCCTGTCGCTTTCCTTCTCAAAGGAAACAGCCTCTGTGCTGATGCATGCAATATTACACTGTTTTTCAAATGAAGGCCTTTCAAAAATTGCAGAAAGGGGGAGCAGGAGGCGGAGCCTAGCAGAGCAGACATGCATTGTTAGAGCTCCACACCGCTGAGGAGAGAAGAGAAGGACAAAGCGGAGCCTGCAGGCTCAAAAGGTATCCATTTGAACCTTTTTGCCCCAGGGAACAAACTGTGAAAGTTTGGGCAGGAAATATGGTACTGGGAGGAAACCGTGGCAGAAATAAAAATTACCTCACAAAGAGCTCACAGGCACTCACTGCAGCTGAAGCAGCTCCAGTCACCTCACAAGATACAGCATCAGGGCGCTCTCACAGACAGAAAATGTCACAGCAAGACTCTCCATTTGAGTCAGATACAGAACAAATCCTCTCACAAACTTCTCCACAAGCCTCCTCAGTATCCCCAGTAATATTATTACAATTTGAAAAGATGCTTCATAAGGCTTTAAAACAAACCTCAGACCAAATAACAAAAAGCCTAACCAAAGAAATAAGAGAGCTGGGAAACCGCACCGCAGCCTTAGAAATAAAAATGGATGAAATTGAAATTACAACCCAAGAAAATATAACAGAATTGGAACAATTAAAAAAAGAGAATTTAATACTTCAAACTAAGCTCGAAGATTACGAAAATAGAGCCAGACGTTCAAACTTGCGCATAAGGGGAATACCTGAAACTGTGACAGACCTGCAATCTACTATTACTACTCTATTACAAGAACTAAAGCCAGATATCCCTATTGAACGTTTAGAACTGGACAGAGTACACAGAGCCCTCACAGCCAAAATGAAAAATGGACCCCCACGTGATATAATCACAAAATTTCATTATTACAGAACGAAAGAACAAATACTAATTGCTGCAAGAGAAAAAAAGGAACTTAATTTTCAAGGACACAATTATCAAATTTTTGCTGACCTATCCCAACTTACTATTACTAAAAGACGATCCATGAAACCCCAACTAATGGAACTGCAACGCCACAACATTATGTATCAATGGGGCTTCCCCTTTTCAGTCAGATTTAACTACCAAGGTACAATTTACAGAAGCAGATCAGCAGATGAACTACAACAAACCCTTTTAAAATTAAATCTGACAGAACCCACAAGCAGCAACTCTCCCACACGCAGAAGAATGGCATCATCTTCACCTTCAGGCAGCACCCAGAAAATTTCAGAACAAAATGGGAATCATCATTCTCACAAAAGAGGCCGTTATGCCACATCATCCATGGACCAAGAAGATTCAATGGACTGATATCCTAATTCCTGATATCTCTTCATTTATTATACTAAGAGATGGTTCTCTATAAAAAACCTGTATTTATAACTGAATGTAACTGCATTCTGATAGTCACACACTGTGTGGGATCATGTTACATTCCAGTTATATTTCTTATTACTTCTGATTCATATAGCCTTAGAATATATAAGTGAAATAAGGAAATTCTTGTTCAGTTATATATTATCAGGTAATAACAATAGATTTATTACTTTTTAAGACAAATATGTTCAATAATCCAGAAGTAATGGAAGCTTTTTCTTTCTTTTCTTAAAACAAATATATTATTACCTAACTAGTTCCTAGAATTATGTTTTTGTTTATTCTAATCTGAAGCAATACAACCTCAATTTTATGAGTTAACATATCTAAACAGTTACATATGAATAAAATATGTAATTGTTTACTCTAAAAGGGTTAAAATCCCAAAATAATTCAAACTATCTTCATCAATACCAAAGTTATTAACAGTACCTTTCTAACTGAATTATTTAGCCTAGGGCAAGACTAACCATATACAACCACCCTGGAATAAATAATTTCAACAAAAACTATATTCTGCACTCCAATTAATGAAACATCATTTTGATGTCTTTTGACATAGCACTTCTCTCCTGTAAGCGGAAGATCCGTGTACCCCCATTAGCCCTCCTCATTCTCCCAACCATATTATGTGGGAGTGTGACGAAGGCACTTATTCCCCTGAGAGAGATATTTATTCTCTTTCACGGGTAAATTGTGATTACTTGCAAAAAATAATTTATACAATGTATCATCTAATCTCATATGTTTTTTGTTTACTCTTTACTCCAGAATTCACTGGTTTCTTTTCTATCTATTCATCTCTTCAGTCCACACAGGTTGATCTGCGCAGTCAGCTCTGCATAACAAAAAGTAAGTCAAAACTATTTGATCTATTGCCATGGCACCACTGAATATACTTTCCCTGAATGTTCAGGGAATAAATGTCCCTCAAAAAAGGACCAAAGCCTTCCGTACTTTCCATAACAAGAAGGCTCACATAGTATGCCTCCAAGAAACACACTTCACCAAAGATTCTACTCCAAAATATATTTCTCCTTTTTATCAACAAATTTACACGGCTTCTGCCTGTACCAAGCAAAGGGGAACTCTAATTGCATTTCACCGATCCACACCATTCACCTTATCATCAGAAATTAAAGACCCAGAAGGTAGATACCTGATACTCATGGGTTATATAATGGATACAGCAATCACGGTGATTTCCTACTACGCTCCTAACAAACAACCTACACCATTCCTCTCACATATATTACAAGTGATTAATACACACAAAATAGGAACAGTGATAATGTGTGGGGATTCGAACCAGGTCCTCCTCCCATTTCTAGATAAATCACCTTTTACACCATCCCAAATAACCTCTAGATTACCTTTTTCTCAACTTCTTTCCAAATACAATCAGGTAGATTCATGGAGAGAAAGTAACCCAATGAAAAAGAAATTCACTTATTTCTCGCACCCTCATCAAACCTTCACCAGAATAGATCATATTTTTCTAACAATAGGAATGATACCAGAAATTAATGCATCAGATATAATTCCGATTCCGTGGTCTGACCATAATGCAGTATACACTACTATAGCCTCAGCCATACCAAAAGCGCATGACCCAACGTGGTACTTACCGGACATAATGCTCAAACACCCACTACATCAGATGGCCATTGAACAAGCTTTAAAGGAATACATATCAATTAATAACACAACAGACATCTCCCCAATAACACTGTGGGAAGCTCATAAGCCTGTCTTGCGTGGTACAATACAAAGACAAATGGCACTATTTAAACGGGAACGCAAAAATCTAGCAAAAAAACTAGAACTCAATTTTAATGCAGCCTACATATCATTTCAAGATAATCCATCTCAGAGTACAAAATCTCATCTGGAAAAATCTAGATTGGAATACGATCTACTTCTCACTGAGTCAGTTGATAAATCCCTCAAACGCTCCAAACACAATTTCTACATGAATACAAACAAACCAGGTACATATTTGGCTCGGGCATTAAATTCAACTAACAAATCTTTCAAACCAATACGTTTGAAATTATCAAAAAATGTTTACACTTGTAATCCAGTTAAAATAGTCCATAAATTTCACTCACATCTCGCAACTTTATACAAGACAAACAATGAATTTAATCCTACAGAAGCTGAATCCTTCTTCTCAAAAATAACCTTACCTGAGTTATCTCAGAATCAAAAAAGCAGTTTGGATGAGCCTATAACTATAGATGAAGTTGCTAACACCATAAAAGACCTAAAACTTAACAAAAGACCAGGCCCAGACGGCTACTCGGCTTTATACTATAAAACATTCTCAGAAATACTCTCTCCCATTCTCACTGAAACTTTTAACAAACTTCTAGATGGACATTCTTTTCGGCAAGAAACACTAATGGCAATTGTTTGTATGATCCCAAAACCCCTTTCTGATGATACTTCCTGTGTGAATTATCGGCCTATCTCTCTGTTAAACCTCGATATTAAATTATTAGCAAAAATAATAGCAAAACGCCTCAATAGCATTATAGGAAAATTAATACATAGAGATCAAGTAGGCTTCATGCCAAATAGACAGGCAGGCGATAATATACGCAGGGCAGTGTTATTGGCACATATTGCTAAAAAACGGAAAATCCCTTTATGTTTTCTATCTCTCGATATTAAGAGGGCATTTGACACAGTATCCTGGCAATATATGCAATATTCATTACAAAAATGGGGTTTTGGACCCCACTTTTTAACATGGATCAAAGCATTATATAATAAACCCAAAGCCTATATAAAATATGCTGGATACAAATCTGATGCCTTTAATATCGAAAGAGGTACCCGACAGGGTTGCCCATTATCTCCCTTATTATTTGCCCTTATACTCGAACCCATGGCCCAATACATCAGAACAAACCAAACTATAACTGGCATTGAAGTAGGAGGTATTACACACAAATTATGTATATTTGCAGACGATATATTACTTTTTCTATCATCACCACAGGTCTCTGGTCCTAACTTAATACCAGCTCTTGATGGATTTGCAGCCCTATCCGGCCTTATGATTAATCCTAAGAAATGCCTAGTGCTTAATATTTCACTCACAAACATGGAATTGATCCCGGCTAGGGCTGCACTCCCATTCACATGGGCAGAAAAATCAATCCCATATCTTGGAATTCATTTAACAGCATCTCATCCTCCTGTACTAAGACAGATCACAAATCTAATAAAACAATGGTCGCAACTTCCTTTATCCTGGATAGGGAAGATTAATGCAATCAAAATGACTATTCTACCCAAATTGCTTTATCTATTCAGAGTCCTCCCTATTCCAATTCCTTCCTATTTTTTGAGAATAGTACAAAAAAGAGCAACTTCGTTTATATGGGGCTCTTCTAAACCACGTATACCTATACACACACTACATCTTCCCAAAAATAAAGGAGGCCTGGGATACCCTAATTTTACTAACTACTACAGAGCAGCACATTTGGCCAGTCTGTCCAAATACCATGCAAAACAGGAAATCCCATTATGGGTATTTATAGAGGCTTCAGAAAATGACCCTCTATTAATATCAAATTTATTATGGCTTGATCCTAAAGACCGCTTTAAAATTCATAATCCCATAACTAAACACTTCTTATCTCTCTGGGATAAACTAAAAACCAAATATCAGTTACAATCTCCACACAATCCTCTCCTTTCTTTTATCAGAAATCCGGCCTTTTATCCGGCATGGATCTACCCAAATTCTTTTAAAGCTTGGACAACATCAGGCATTCAGACACTAAATGACTTCATAGCATCTAAATCATTCCTTTCATTCCCATCGCTTAGAGAAAAATATGATCTACCAAACTCTGAGATATTTAGATATCTCCAAATCAAAAATGTCTATACACCATTCCTAAAGGGGGATACACCATTATCCCAATTATCCATTTTTGAATCAATCTGTACAAAAGATCCATTTGCTAAAGGTACAATTTCATCACTTTATAATCAATTATATGGAGTAGCAAATCTTAATAGACCCTCTTACGTTTAGAGGTGGGAGGAGGACCTGGGACGAACTTTAGAAGACACGGACTGGTCTAATATATGGCTCACATCTAAGTCATCTTCACCCAACATCTTAGCACTGGAGACAAATTATAAAGTCCTAACTCGCTGGTACCTTGTACCCGCTAGAGTGGCAAAATATTCCTAATACCTCAACTCTTTGTTTTCGAGGATGCCCAGAAATAGGCACATATTTACACATATGGTGGACGTGCCCAGTAATCCAAACCTTCTGGAAGGAAGTCTTCGTGATTGCATCTAAAATATTTAAAAAAATAATACAACCAGATCCATATTTAACTTTACTTAATCTAAAACCGGAATGGTTAACACTCTCTCAATTCAAACTTATGATCCAACTAATAACGGCTGCAAAACAAACAGTGGCCAAGGCATGGAAATCTCCTACATTGGTACTAGCAGAAACAGTTCACAGAATGAATAATACAATGTCCCATGCTAAGATGGTAGCCATCGATCAAAATCAAATTCCAAAATTTGAAAAACTTTGGCATCCTTGGATAAAACAACAGTTCCTGTCAAATTTCAATGACTCTGTCCTGTTGCCATGGTAACAGATTAAATGACTTACAGAGACACCCATTCTAAGGCTTCAAAGAGAACTAAAAAGAATAATAAACTGACGAGCGGGACAACCTTATGGACCATACCTCTACCTTTCAACCCTTTTTCTTCTTTCTCTTTCCTTTTCTCCACCTTACGATTAAAGCTCATTATCAGAATTTATTTGACCTATATACACTCTACTTGTAAACAATATGTATAGTAGGTATAAATCATTTAAATACCTACAAAAGTAACTAAGGAAATGATATATATCTTTAATTTAGGTTTACGTGAACCCAATGTTTAATATTTGAAATTTCATGATATTTACCTATATAAACCCTACTGTAAAACAATGAGCTTACTTTATAGATCCTTGTAAACTTACTTTATGTATCTTTATGTATCTTTATAACATTGTATACTCAATAAACTTCTTTTGACAAGCAAAAATTGCAGACAGCAACAGTCTGAAAATCCTTTTAAAATATCACATGCGGACAGTTAAAATAGTAATAAATAAGTTGCGCTAAACATGAAAAATCACAAATGAAGTGACATAAAGTGCAAATGAAAAATTAATACTAAAACAGTGAACATTCAGAAATAGTCCATAGGCACAAATAAATATATAAAAATTGATGATATATACAGAAAGACGAATATTAGTGAATGGATAAAAAGATGAATGAAAAAGTGCAAAATTAAGTCCAAATAAGATGATAAATTCCAAAAAGCCATCCACCTTTACCGGGAGAAGGGACAAGGGAGGAAGAGAAAGGGTCTCAATCTGAAGAGAGGGAGGGAGCTCTATGAGTAAGAACCCTTACGAGAACAGATGGACCCCCTCAAGAGCGAGGTCTTATGCGCAAGCAGATTATGCCCTCTGCGGTGACTAATGGATTTTTCAGACACCTCAGAAATCCTCCAGTTGCAAGCCGGAATCACTTCAGCAGGATAAGGTAGAAAACCAAACAAGGAGACACTCCTATCTGAAAAACCTACACTTGAGCTCAAAGCCACAAGTGTAGAAAAGAAAGGGACTCCAATTGTGAAGTAACGTTTAAAAAGGAGAGCTTTTAATGCTTATAAAAGAGCGGTGACAACCACTAAGTAACAAATACAAATAAAACGACCGGCAAGTTAAAAAACAACAGATAAACACCCATGATGGCGTCAGCACATAGCACCACCCTACATGTTTCGTAATACCAACAAGGAGACACTCCGATCTGAAAAACCTATACTTGGGCTCAAAGCCACAAGTGTAGAAAAGAAAGGGACTCCAACTGTGAAGTGACGTTTAAAAAGGAGAGCCTTTATGGCTTATAAAGGAGCGGTGACAACCGCTAAGTAACAAATGCAGGGGGGGGGATTGTCATTCTTAACAAATCGGATTATCTCACGGAACTAAATAGGATTGTTGGCAATACAAAGACTTACACGCTACTTCCTTCTGATCCACGGTTTAGATTTAAGAAGGAGCTTAAGCAAATTGTCAATTATGGTTTTGACTCTGGCATTATCAATAAGAAAGAAAAACTATTCCTTGTACCAGTCTCATCTAGGATTCCTATCATATGCTACCTGCCCAAAATCCATAAGGATTCGTCCCACCCCCCCCCAGCCGACCTATTATTAGTGGGATTGATTCCCTTACTTCTAGGGCAGATAAGTATATTGATGTTTTCCTCCAACCACTGGTGAAGTCACTACCAGTGCATATTAAAGATAGTAGACAGGGGGGGGCGTGACCGGATGTGGGAGTGAGAGGGTGTGTGTGTGATCTCCTCTCCCCCCTCTAACTAGCAAGCATACAGCTGAGGAAATGCTAGCCGACCCGGCAGCAGGAGAAAGCAGCCGACTTCAGCCCTAGAAACAGACCACCAGCACAAGTACATACCTAGTCCCGGTGAGAGCGGAGTCCCGGAGGACAGCGGAGAGCGTGACAGGGGGGGAGGCGTGAGAGGTCTCCCAGACCTGCTGGCGCTCGGCGAGAAAACCGGCTTTAAGAGCAACAACAGCGCCGCTGTGAGGGACGGAGCGAACGCTTGGTGAGAGAAACCAGAGGGGTAGCGTGAAAGGCTCCCATTTGAGACAGCAGCTGAGTAACGAATTGGCCTCAGCAACTGGGGCTGAGGGGAGTGAAGCGGTGAGCGGTTGTTAAGAACATAAGGTAATGCTGAAAACCAACAGACATGTGTGAAGACGTCTGATGCAGGTGAAAGTTTTTTCTATTTGTCTCGAATCGCATATCTGCCACATATGCTTATTTAAGCTTAGCCCATAACAGAAGAAAGATAAATATAAATTTATTGCACTCTCACTTGGAACCTTCTCTGAGCTGATCTACTGCTTAGCGGTTGTTATTAAAGACTCTATACATATAAAATTCATAAGGTAACGTTGGAGATTGACTATCATGTGTGAAGACGTCTGATGCAGGTGAAAGCTCTTCCTACTGTTTTCAACCTACATATCTGCCATATATGTTTGTTTATCCTGAACGTATACAGTACAAATCAATATAAATAGAGGAATGGTGTTTAAAAGCTGGCTATTATAACTAAAGTGGCAATTTAAAGTGCAGTATTTCACCGCCTATTATTTAATCTCAGGCTCAGTTGAGCGGGATGACATTGTAAACTCTGGACATATGTAAAGGGACAGTGTTTCCCCTTTTTTTTGGTTTGTTTTGTCATTCTTTTTGAGTCCAACAGGAATTAACAGGGTGAAATAACAAGTGATGATGCAACACTGGGCAATACTTTGAAACAATGTGTAAACTGGTTAATCCTTAAAGGAGAAGGAGAAAGGAGGAAAACAACATGGTGGGGAAACGAGCTGCTGAGGAGAAAGTAAACCAGCCACAACAGCCACAACAAGAAGGATCCCAAGTCACACGCTCTACAAAAAATCAGACAAATCAAGCAAAAGCTGCAGCAGCAACTGCAGTTGCAGCAGCAACTAAGCTAGAGCGATTTGCTAGGACATCTCTTTCACCAGCTAAATCTACACAACTAACCCACACAGTTCCATCAGGGACTAGGAAAAGTTCAAGCAGCGGACCAGTGCCGGTGGTGACAAGCCCGATATATAAAGGAACAAGAAGCAGGGAAAGTGGATACATCAAGCGGTGACAGAGCAACTAGAAAGCTCTCTAACATAACAGAGGCAGATATGGAGGGAGAACAAAGGGGAAGAGCAGAAGAACCCACAATGAGGGACCTCCTATATGCGATAATCGCATGCAAGGAATCAATCGCAGGGGTGGATGCCCAATTGAAAGGCATAAAGGAGGAAATCACAGTGATAGGCGGCAAGCTGAAGGAGATGGAGGAAAGAACAACGGCTTTAGAAGAAAGATTAAGTGCAGTAGAAGATACGTTATCTCCACTCAAACAGGATGTCATTGAGATGAAAAAATGCATAAAAGAACAAGCAGCCAAAATGGACGAATTAGAAAATAGAAATCGAAGAAACAACGTAAGAATAATTGGCATGCCTGAGCGGAGTGAGGGGTCTAACCCCATAGATTTCTTGGAGGAATGGGCCAAAGAAAAATTTGGGGCTGCGACTTTTTCTCCTTTTTTTGGCATTGAGCGTGCACACCGAATTCCCTCTAGACTTCGTCAGGGAAAAGAATATCCAAGGCCCATAATCATAAAATTGTTCAACTTTAGAGATAAAATATCGTTGCTCCGGAAGGCAAGAGAAATGAGAGAGATTCTATACAAGGGGGCCAAAATTTTATTATTTCAGGACTTTTCTCCAGAGCTACAAAAGTGCCGAGCGGCATACATACCAATCAAACGTACGCTACAGCAAATCAAGATGGACTATGCACTGCTATACCCAGCCCAATTGAGAGTGACTAATATAACTGGTATACACTTTTTTGATTCCCCACGGAGTGTTGAAGAGTGATTGAAGGACAACGGGAAAACAGCACGGAATACAGAAGATGAGAGATCAGAGACTATTTAGACTTTTTTTTTTTTTTTTTTTATTATATAGGGGTAGTGGGAAGGAAGGGGGAAGAAAAGGGATCGAAGATAATAATTAATTAAAAAATAAAAATTAAATAAATGTTTAGTGTTGACAAGTAAAACACGGATTAGGAGGGGGATTAGAATGTAATAAAATAGTGGAAGATTGATATATTAATTAGATTAAAATGGGGCTGATATGAGTATTTACCTTCACAAACACAAAAGTCATCGCACAGGAGTGGCACTAAAAAAGGTTGGAGGGGGGGAGGGGGAGGTAAGTCCCCGTAGGACAGGGGGATACAGAGATGTATGGTATGGAAAAGATGGCAGGGAGTATGTTGGGGAGTGAATATAGGTGGGAGGTCAAGATACAAGCCCCTAGGGTAGGCCCAGTTGGTTGGGAGGGGAGGGGAGGGAGGAGAAGAAGGGTGGGAAGGTTTGGGAGGGAGTGGGGTGGAGAGGAGGGAGGGGGGGGGGTAGGGTAGGCACGAGAAGGGGCGGATTTATGCAATTAAGAAAGGGAAGTTATCACAAGTATAAGTTTTGCCACAAATATTTTTTGTATCACACAACTGACAAATGGGAGGAAAAAATAAAGTTATGTAGAAATGTATTGTATGCTGGCAGGGTCCTTGGAATGGTTAAAACTCAGAAGGCCAACGGTGTTATGATTTACTATTTATGTAGCTGTTTTCGATTCTATGAGTGCAGAAAATAGAGAGCTATCATGTATGAGTAAAGGGGGGAAAAAAAGGGTATTTTATTAATGACATGGAATGTAAGGGGGCTGGGGGATAGGGATAAGAGAAGTGCAATGTTTAAATATTTTGATAAAATGAAACCCCAGATAATTTGTTTGCAAGAAACACATATGCGGTCTGACTCTGTACATTTATTGCGTTCAAGGAGATACCCGATACAGTTTCATTCTATGCATACCTCATATTCAAGGGGGGTTAGTATTGTGATCTCCTCGGATATCTCCTTTGAGTGCTTGCAACAGAGAGTGGATAAGGAGGGAAAGTTTGTTTTTCTACTATGTAAGCTTAATGGACTAACGTGTATAATAGCTTCCATATACATTCCTCCGCCTTTTTCAGCAGTTCCCCTTGGGTGCCTATCGCAGTTCATGGCTCTGCATCCGGGGGTCCCGGTGTTAGCAGTAGGAGACTACAATAATATCTTGGATAATTCCCTGGACAGAATGTCTTTGACATCCAAAAATATGAGACATACCTCTGGGAGGACGGCTTTTGCCGCCCTCCTCGAGGAATTGGGACTTAGGGATGTATGGAGGGAGAGACATGACAAGGATAGATGTTACCCCTGTTACTCTGCAACACATGATGGTTTCTCACGTATTGATTTGGGCCTGGGGAATGAGTCACTTTTTCAGTGGGTAGAGGACTCTGCATATGAGCCGCGCCTTCTGTCTGACCACTCCCCATTTTGGGTACGGCTGGGCATTATTGGTACCTCGAGACAACCACTGTGGAAAATGAACCCATATTGGTTGACTCTGCTTCCACAGGCAGATAGAACGGGAGAGGTTTTACGGGAATTTTTACAATTAAATGGGGGCTCAGCCAGTAAAGCGGTAGTCTGGGATACACTCAAAGCATTCTTGAGGGGTTGCCTCATCAAAGAAATTGCGGGAGTTAAATCCCGATCCAGAGAGTGGGAAACCAGGGTACGGGAAGAACTGAAAGAAAGGGAGCAGGCCTTAATAATTGACCCATCACAATCCAATCAAGAGCTATGGAGAGAGGCGCAGGCAGTGCACAATGCAGTATGGCTATCTGCAGCAGAGAAGAGAAGATATTTTCAGCAACAAAGTTATTTCGAAGAGGGGGAAAATACTGGCCGCCTATTAGCTCTAATAGCTAGAGAGCAATGGGAATCTACAAATATACTAGCTATAGGGACTGAAACTGGAGAGAAGCTAACTCTCAGCTCAGACATAGTAAATAGTTTTCAGCAGTTCTACAGGGATTTGTACTCTAGTAAAACCAGGTATAAACCATCGGACTTGGAACAGTTCCTACAAACCTGTCGTTTTCCGCGGTTAACGGAGGAGGAGAGGGAAACTCTAAATTCCCAAATTTCACTGGCTGAATTAACGGAAGCATTAGAGGGGGCAATGCGTCATAAATCACCAGGCCCAGATGGAATACTGGTAGAGGTATACTCCCATTATAGGAAGGTCCTCTTACCGTCATTGTTGCAGACAATAGAGGAGGCTGGGGAAGTGGGAAGGTTACCAGATAGTATGCAAGAAGCAATAATTACAGTTCTTTTGAAACCAGGAAAAGATAGACTTCTAATGGATTCATACCGTCCAATTTCGTTATTGAATGCAGACGTTAAGTTGTTGGCCAGTGTTTTGGCTAAGAGGCTTTCTCAGGTAATTGGCAAACTGGTTCATTGTGATCAGTCTGGCTTTATACCAACGCGCTCTACGTCTGATAATATAAGGAGGTTATACATGAATTTGCAGATGCCAGTGGACAATCCGGGGGGTAGGGCCATTCTGTCACTTGAAGCGACTAAGGCGTTTGACAGTGTGGAGTGGCCCTACCTCATGGAAATACTGGAAAGATTCGGAGTGGGAGGTAAATTCATATCCTGGGTAAGAGTACTGTATTCCAAACCTAGAGCCAGGTTGCGCATCAATGGGATCCTCTCCCCCCCATTTGGATTATATAGGGGGACTAGACAGGGCTGCCCGTTGTCTCCATTACTGTTCGCCTTGGCGATTGAACCCCTGGCTATACTGATCCAGAACTCACCTGAGGTAATGGGGTTTCGCAGGTTTCAGAGAGAGGAAAAAATATCTTTATATGCAGATGATGCACTTATATATCTAGGGGATATGTCCTCTTCTTTGCTGGCAGTGATGGAGATAGTGGGAAACTTTGGCAGCTTTTCGGGCTTTGCAATTAATTGGTCGAAATCAACTATAATGCCATTAGATCAGACGAGGAGGGACTCCCAGAGGGGGCTGAACAAATTGCTATTGTTAGCTGCTTTAAATATTTGGGAGTGATGGTGTCCCCAGAGCCAACCGAGTATCTTCGACTGAATTTGGGGCCACTGCTCACCAGACAGAAAGAAAAATGTAACAGTTGGTGTAGGCTCCCATTGTCAGTCGTAGGACGGGCAAATCTAGTAAAGATGATCTGGGCCCCACAGCAATTGTATATCCTCCACAATTCACCAATATGGATTTCAAAGAAGTGGTTCAGACTAATAGACACATTAACGAGAGAATTGATATGGAAAAAAAAGGTGCCTAGAATTAGCTTGGAAATACTGCAATATGAAAAAGATAAAGGAGGGCTGTCAATACCCCACCCCAGGTTATATTTCTTGGCATCACAGTTGCAACAAATGGCAGGATGGGGTAGAGTGAGAAATGAGGACCCTATATGTAGATTGGTGACCATCTCGGAACCCACATTGGCGTCGGCCTCCCATTTAGAAATGGATCTACCAAGTATGAAGGGATTAGAACCTATGAGTTCTCTTTTTAAAAGGGTTTGAGGGGAAACTCGTAAAATATTGAAAATAACGGGCGTGCTCCCATTCACACCAATATGGCATAATAAAAGATATACTGAGGTTCAGGAGTTGCGAGGTTTCTCACACTGGAAGGAAAGGGGGATTTGGTTCTTCTCACAAATCTATGAGGGGGACGTATTAAAGTCATATGAACAACTATGTAGGGAATTCCATTTGCACCCTAGGGGCTTCTACCAATATCTTCAAATCCGCCATGCGCTACAGGCACAACAAACAACCCACTCCTTAGGAGTAAAAACAGTCCCAATACTGAATGAAGTTTTGAAAGCAGACACAAGGAAAGGACTAATAACAAAAATATACAGGGAATTATTGATTAGGACCCAAGATCATACATCATTAAATTGTCGGAAAAAATGGGTAGAGGATGTAGGCGAGATAAACGATAATCAGTGGGAAGTGGCACTCAAAGCCATCCCTGTGGTCTCGTTATCTGCATCACAAAGGTTATCACAATTATTTATTTTACACAGGGCCTACAGGACACCAGTGCAACTCCACAGGTGGGGAGGTAGGGATTCTTCTGCGTGCCCCAAGTGCGGAGTGCACAGGGGGGACTTTATTCACCTAATGTGGAGGTGCCCAAAGTTGCATAGGTACTGGGAAGAGGTATCCAGACGCATTTCTGGGTTGGCGCAAATCCATATTCCCTTGAATCCGACGGTTTATTTGCTTGGCGCCATTGAGGCAAAAATGTTCCCTGGAGGAAAGTATCTTATGATAACTAGATTGAAGTATTTAGCTAGAAAACTTATCGCAAGATACTGGATGGCTCCTACGGTGCCCACTGGGAAGCAATGGATCTCATATGTAAATTCCCTCCTTCCAAGAGAAAGACTGGCCTACAACCGTAGAAACGAGAAGGGGAAATTTGACAAAATATGGCAACCCTGGTTGAGGGAGGCAGAAGTGGCCCCCCATCAACTGGTAGTGGAAAAGCTCTGGATGTAGAGCAGAGGGAATTGCGTAGAAAGGAAACAACAGGCAAAAAAATAGTCGGAAAAGGAAGAAGCAAAAGGAGGGGAAAGGAAAGGGGAGAAGGAGTAAGATAGCGAGTGGACCCAAGGGGTGATAACTACACAACAAAGAATAGGTTGGGGGGGAAGCCAGCGGCAAATGAGGGAGTGGCAATTAAAATAAAATAAAGCAACCCTAAAGTGACGATTGACAGGTAGATGTGAGGGTGGGAGGGGGGAAGGCTTGGGGCGGGCAAGGCATAAGATATGATATTGAGAATATAATAGAGAATTTGTATAATTTTATAGAAATTGTATTATTATATATTATGTATAACTGTTTTGTGAAGTGTATGTATTAAATTAAAATAAAAAAAAATTTCTGATCAAAAAAAAAAAAGATAGTAGACATACCATCAATTTGCTTAATGATTGTGTGTATAGGGAAGGCTATTGACTGGTTACAGCCAACGTGAGATCCCTATACACTATAATCCCGCATGATTGGGGGATATCACCAGTGAATCATTTCCTCAATAAAGACACTACCCTCTCCATTAGATAGAAAGGGTTGATTATGGAACTTTTGGAGTATGCCACTACGCATAACTTTTTCTGGCATAGTAATAGATATTACCTCCAGAAGAAGGGTGTGGCCATGGGGGCAAAGTTTGCCCCCAATTTCGCCAACCTTTTCACAGGTAAATGGGAGGAGGACGTCATCTATCCTGAAATAAGACCAGAGTTGGTTCTCTGGGCGAGGTATATTGATGACATCCTCCTCCTATGGAACGGTACCCTTGAATCTCCACATGTATTCATGACCAGTTTATACAACAATGATAAAGGCACTGAACTTAAGTATGCAGCTAGCCAACATACTATCAACTTTCTAGATCTGAAAATCTGGAGTGAAGGGGATGTACTATTGACGTCTACTCACTTTAAAACCACGGATCGTAATTCCTTTATCCCTGGGGATAGCTGCCATCATAGCTCTTGGCTAAATTTGGTTCCCAAGAGCCAATATATACGAATGAGACGTAACTGTTCTCGAGTAGAGGACTTTGAAGTGCAGGCTAAAGTCCTCACAGATAGACTTATTGATAAAGGGTTTGATACCTCTGTTTTAAATAGCAAACTTACGGAGGTACGATTGTTGGATTGTGACCTCTTACTGTCAGATAAACCTGCGGTAGCCGGACATGAGACTAACAATTCTCTATGCCCCTTCATTACAGGCTATTCCCATCAGCATTTTTCGATTAAAAAACTCTTACGTTAACATTGGCACATAGTAAAAAATGACCACCTGCTGGGTTCCATACTCTTGGATAACACAATAGATATCTCTCCTGCGCTCAGGTGTCCATGAACTAGACATGTGGTGCAGCCATCTAAAAAGGTAATGCCTAGCGTCTTGCAGCCCTCGTTTGAACAATGGGTATTCAAGCTAGAAAAAAACAGAAAAGAAGGAGGGCGCACCAACCTAGTGCATTACCACTGATAAACTTTAATGCAGCATAAAAACAGCAAAAATTATACTCACAAACGAGCTTAAAAAAAACAGCTTTAAAAGGGCGCAAAGGCGCTGTTCTGTGGATCAACACACCAGGACCTGTTGCCAAGAGGGTCAGACTGGTACAGATGGCCAATGGCTAATGCGTTTCGGGGAGCACCCCTTTCTTCAGAGCCTAGATGGGCAATGGTTGGTCTCTCGAAATTCCCCCTCTATAAGTGTATGCATATATCTGTCACACCCAATTGGTGGAAACACCCCCTCCCACAAATAATAAGCACCACCCACCCATTCAGGTTAACCCTCCCTAGACAACTCCCTCTGAGTACAATCCCCATTTGTAGCCAGATAGTGGAAAACAAACATCCCTCTATATTATCCGAGCCAACAGATCAATATCTCTCTCAGCATAGACCACATAGCACAGGGTGCAACCACTCTGGACGACCACCCCAGGGGGGGGAAGGGGGGGTGGCGCTCCAGACACAATTACCTCACCTCCTGCATGCTGCTCAAATAGTGTCCCCATACCATAGATAGACAGGGGTGGATAGTGCGGGGCTTCTCCGGCTCCCAAGAGCCATACTAGTGCTGCATGTAACGTGTGGAACGCACGCTGTCCGAAGGACCAGGAAGTGCGGGCGTTCCTGCATTCCACCCGCAACTTCCGGCTGATCGCTGCGTCATTTCCCCTTCCACAAGTGTCAGAGGTCACTGTGTGCAGGGGACACGGCCCGGAAGTGCGGGTGTGTTTGCGTTCCACCCGCTGCTTCCGGCCGTCATACCTAGAATTGTTAGTGCGCGCGCATCTCAACATCGTCGCGCACCCTCCACCACTCGCTCTGCTACTGTCAGTTGACAGAGACAGGCTCTGACTGCACAGGGCAAGCAGCATTCTGGCGGGGACTACATACAGCTCTCAGCCCACACCTCTCTATAAAGGACCATTTTTGAAATATAGAGGGGAAAATTGTATTGAGAAAACACATATAATATTTAAAAATAAAATTAAAATTAAGATTGAAATTGATATTAATATCAATTCCAAATAGGGAAGTAGGTGAAAAAGACCCGAACCGACATTGTTAGTAGTAATTAAATATAATGTATAATCAACAAACAATGTCCAGTCAGTTAATGTGATCCGCAGAAATATCCTTCCAAGGTGCAATAGATCATAGCACATATAAAATGTCTATAAAATTCATAAATTGAAATATGATTAACTAGAGGGGCAGGAGGCGGAGCCTAGCGGAGCAGACATGCATTGTTAGAGCTCCACACCGCTGAGGAGAGAAGAGAAGGACAAAGCGGAGCCTGCAGACTCAAAAGGTATCCATTTGAACCTTTTTGCCCCTGGGAACAAACTGTGAAAGATTGGGCAGGAAATATGGTACTGGGAGGAAACCGTGGCAGAAATAAAAATCACCTCACAAAGAGCTCACAGGCACTCACTGCAGCTGAAGCAGCTCCAGTCACCTCACAAGATACAGCATCAGGGCGCTCTCACAGACAGAAAATGTCACAGCAAGACTCTCCATTTGAGTCAGATACAGAACAAATCCTCTCACAAACTTCTCCACAAGCCTCCTCAGTATCCCCAGTAATATTATTACAATTTGAAAAGATGCTTCATAAGGCTTTAAAACAAACCTCAGACCAAATAACAAAAAGCCTAACCAAAGAAATAAGAGAGCTGGGAAACCGCACCGCAGCCTTAGAAATAAAAATGGATGAAATTGAAATTACAACCCAAGAAAACATAACAGAATTGGAACAATTAAAAAAAGAGAATTTAATACTTCAAACTAAGCTCGAAGATTACGAAAATAGAGCCAGACGTTCAAACTTGCGCATAAGGGGAATACCTGAAACTGTGACAGACCTGCAATCTACTATTACTGCTCTATTACAAGAACTAAAGCCAGATATCCCTATTGAACGTTTAGAACTGGACAGAGTACACAGAGCCCTCACAGCCAAAAAGAAAGATGGACCCCCACGTGATATAATCACAAAATTTCATTATTACAGAACGAAAGAACAAATACTAATTGCTGCAAGAGAAAAAAAGGAACTTAATTTTCATGGACACAATTATCAAATTTTTGCTGACCTATCCCAACTTACTATTACTAAAAGACGATCCATGAAACCCCAGCTAATGTAACTGCAACGCCACAACATTATGTATCAATGGGGCTTCCCCTTTTCAGTCAGATTTAACTACCAAGGTACAATTTACAGAAGCAGATCAGCAGATGAACTACAACAAACCCCTTTAAAATTAAATCTGACAGAACCCACAAGCAGCAACACTCCCACACGCAGAAGAATGGCATCATCTTCACCTTCAGGCAGCACCCAGAAAATTTCAGAACAAAATGGGAATCATCATTCTCACAAAAGAGGCCGTTATGCCACATCATCCATGGACCAAGAAGATTCAATGGACTGACATCCTAATTCCTGATATCTCTTCATTTATTATACTAAGAGATGGTTCTCTATAAAAAATCTGTATTTATAACTGAATGTAACTGCATTCTGATAGTCACACACTGTGTGGGATCATGTTACATTCCAGTTATATTTCTTATTACTTCTGATTCATATAGCCTTAGAATATATAAGTGATATTCAGTTATATATTATCAGGTAATAATAATAGATTTATTACTTTTTAGGACAAATATGTTCAATAATCCAGAAGTAATGGAAGCTTTTTCTTTCTTTTCTTAAAACAAATATATTATTACCTAACTAGTTCCTAGAATTATGTTTTTGTTTATTCTAATCTGAAGCAATACAACCTCAATTTTATGAGTTAACATATCTAAACAGTTACATATGAATAAAATATGTAATTGTTTACTCTAAAAGGGTTAAAATCCCAAAATAATTCAAACTATCTTCATCAATACCAAAGTTATTAACAGTACCTTTCTAACTGAATTATTTAGCCTAGGGCAAGACTAACCATATACAACCACCCTGGAATAAATAATTTCAACAAAAACTATATTCTGCACTCCAATTAATGAAACATCATTTTGATGTCTTTTGACATAGCACTTCTCTCCTGTAAGCGGAAGATCCGTGTACCCCCATTAGCCCTCCTCATTCTCCCAACCATATTATGTGGGAGTGTGACGAAGGCACTTATTTCCCTGAGAGAGATATTTATTCTCTTTCACGGGTAAATTGTGATTACTTGCAAAAAATAATTTATACAATGTATCATCTAATCTCATATGTTTTTTGTTTACTCTTTACTCCAGAATTCCCCGGTTTCTTTTCTATCTATTCATCTCTTCAGTCCACACAGGTTGATCTGCGCAGTCAGCTCTGCATAACAAAAAGTAAGTCAAAACTATTTGATCTATTGCCATGGCACCACTGAATATACTTTCCCTGAATGTTCAGGGAATAAATGTCCCTCAAAAAAGGACCAAAGCCTTCCGTACTTTCCATAACAAGAAGGCTCACATAGTATGCCTCCAAGAAACACACTTCACCAAAGATTCTACTCCAAAATATATTTCTCCTTTTTATCAACAAATTTACACGGCTTCTGCCTGTACCAAGCAAAGGGGAACTCTAATTGCATTTCACCGATCCACACCATTCACCTTATCATCAGAAATTAAAGACCCAGAAGGTAGATACCTGATACTCATGGGTTATATAATGGATACAGCAATCACAGTGATTTCCTACTACGCTCCTAACAAACAACCTACACCATTCCTCTCACATATATTACAAGTGATTAATACACACAAAATAGGAACAGTGATAATGTGTGGGGATTCGAACCAGGTCCTCCTCCCATTTCTAGATAAATCACCTTTTACACCATCCAAAATAACCTCTAGATTACCTTTTTCTCAACTTCTTTCCAAATACAATCTGGTAGATTCATGGAGAGAAAGTAACCCAATGAAAAAGAAATTCACTTATTTCTCGCACCCTCATCAAACCTTCACCAGAATAGATCATATTTTTCTAACAATAGGAATGATACCAGAAATTATTGCATCAGATATAATTCCAATTCCGTGGTCTGACCATAATGCAGTATACACTACTATAGCCTCAGCCATACCAAAAGCGCATGACCCAACGTGGTACTTACCGGACATAATGCTCAAACACCCACTACATCAGATGGCCATTGAACAAGCTTTAAAGGAATACATATCAATTAATAATACAACAGACATCTCCCCAATAACACTGTGGGAAGCTCATAAGCCTGTCTTGCGTGGTACAATACAAAGACAAATGGCACTATTTAAACGGGAACGCAAAAATCTAGCAAAAAAACTAGAACTCAATTTTAATGCAGCCTACATATCATTTCAAGATAATCCATCTCAGAGTACAAAATCTCATCTGGAAAAATCTAGATTGGAATATGATCTATTTCTCACTGAGTCAGTTGATAAATCCCTCAAACGCTCCAAACACAATTTCTACATGAATACAAACAAACCAGGTACATATTTGGCTCGAGCATTAAATTCAACTAACAAATCTTTCAAACCAATACGTTTGAAATTATCAAAAAATGTTTACACTTGTAATCCAGTTAAAATAGTCCATAAATTTCACTCACATCTCGCAACTTTATACAAGACAAACAATGAATTTAATCTTACAGAAGCTGAATCCTTCTTCTCAAAAATAACCTTACCTGAGTTATCTCAGAATCAAAAAAGCAGTTTGGATGAGCCTATAACTATAGATGAGGTTGCTAACGCCATAAAAGACCTAAAACTTAACAAAAGACCAGGCCCAGACGGCTACTCGGCTTTATACTATAAAACATTCTCAGAAATACTCTCTCCCATTCTCACTAAAACTTTTAACAAACTTCTAGATGGACATTCTTTTCGGCAAGAAACACTAATGGCAATTGTTTGTATGATCCCAAAACCCCTTTCTGATGATACTCCCTGTGTGAATTATCGGCCTATCTCTCTGTTAAACCTCGATATTAAATTATTAGCAAAAATAATAGCAAAACGCCTCAATAGCATTATAGGAAAATTAATACATAGAGATCAAGTAGGCTTCATGCCAAATAGACAGGCAGGCGATAATATACGCAGGGCAGTGTTATTGGCACATATTGCTAAAAAACGGAAAATCCCTTTATGTTTTCTATCTCTCGATATTAAGAGGGCATTTGACACAGTATCCTGGCAATATATGCAATACTCATTACAAAAATGGGGTTTTGGACCCCACTTTTTAACATGGATCAAAGCATTATATAATAAACCCAAAGCCTATATAAAATATGCTGGATACAAATCTGAAGCCTTTAATATCGAAAGAGGTACCCGACAGGGTTGCCCATTATCTCCCTTATTATTTGCCCTTATACTCGAACCCATGGCCCAATACATCAGAACAAACCAAACTATAACTGGCATTGAATTAGGAGGTATTACACACAAATTATGTATATTTGCAGACGATATATTACTTTTTCTATCATCACCACAGGTCTCTGGTCCTAACTTAATACCAGCTCTTGATGGATTTGCAGACCTATCCGGCCTTATGATTAATCCTAAGAAATGCCTAGTGCTTAATATTTCACTCACAAACATGGAATTGATCCCGGCTAGGGCTGCACTCCCATTCACATGGGCAGAAAAATCAATCCCATATCTTGGAATTCATTTAACAGCATCTCATTCTGACTTATTCTCAACCAATTATCCTCCTGTATTAAGACAGATCACAAATCTAATAAAACAATGGTAGCAACTTCCTTTATCCTGGATGGGGAAGATTAATGCAATCAAAATGACTATTCTACCCAAATTGCTTTATCTATTCAGAGTCCTCCCTATTCCAATTCCTTCCTATTTTTTGAGAATAGTACAAAAAAGAGCAACTTTGTTTATATGGGGCTCTTCTAAACCACGTATACCTATACACACACTACATCTTCCCAAAAATAAAGGAGGCCTGGGATACCCTAATTTTACTAACTACTACAGAGCAGCACATTTGGCCAGTCTGTCCAAATACCATGCAAAACAGGAAATCCCATTATGGGTATTTATAGAGGCTTCAGAAAATGACCCTCTATTAATATCAAATTTATTATGGCTTGATCCTAAAGACCGCTTTAAAATTCATAATCCCATAACTAAACACTTCTTATCTCTCTGGGATAAACTAAAAACCAAATATCAGTTACAATCTCCACACAATCCTCTCCTTTCTTTTATCAGAAATCCGGCCTTTTATCCGGCATGGATCTACCCAAATTCTTTTAAAGCTTGGACAACATCAGGCATTCAGACACTAAATGACTTCATAGCATCTAAATCATTCCTTTCATTCCCATCGCTTAGAGAAAAATATGATCTACCAAACTCTGAGATATTTAGATATCTCCAAATCAAAAATTTCTATACACCATTCCTAAAGGGGGATACACCATTATCCCAATTATCCATTTTTGAATCAATCTGTACAAAAGATCCATTTGCTAAAGGTACAATTTCATCACTTTATAATCAATTATATGGAGTAGCAAATCTTAATAGACCCTCTTACGTTCAGAGGTGGGAGGAGGACCTGGGACGAACTTTAGAAGACACGGACTGGTCTAACATATGGCTTACATCTAAGTCATCTTCACCCAACATATTAGCACTAGAGACAAATTATAAAGTCCTAACTCGCTGGTACCTTGTACCCGCTAGAGTGGCAAAATATTCACCTAATACCTCAGCTCTTTGTTTTCGAGGATGCCCAGAAATAGGCACATATTTACACATATGGTGGACGTGCCCAGTAATCCAAACCTTCTGGAAGGAAGTCTTCGTGATTGCATCTAAAATATTTAAAAAAATAATACAACCAGATCCATATTTAACTTTACTTAATCTAAAACCGGAATGGTTAACACTCTCTCAATTCAAACTAATGATCCAACTAATAACGGCTGCAAAACAAACAGTGGCCAAGGCATGGAAATCTCCTACATTGGTACTAGCAGAAACAATTCACAGAATGAATAATACAATGTCCCATGCTAAGATGGTAGCCATCGATCAAAATCAAATTCCAAAATTTGAAAAACTTTGGCATCCTTGGATAAAACAACAGTTCCTGTCAAACTTCAATGACTCTGTCCTGTTGCCATGGTAACAGATTAAATGACTTACAGAGACACCCATTCTAAGGCTTCAAAGAGAACTAAAAAGAATAATAAACTGACGAGCGGGACAACCTTGTGGACCATACCTCTACCTTTCAACCCTTTTTCTTCTTTCTCTTTCCTTTTCTCCACCTTACGATTAAAGCTCATTATCAGAATTTATTTGACCTATATACACTCTACTTGTAAACAATATGTATAGTAGGTATAAATCATTTAAATACCTACAAAAGTAACTAAGGAAATTATATATATCTTTAATTTAGGTTTACGTGAACCCAATGTTTAATATTTGAAATTTCATGATATTTACCTATATAAACCCTACTGTAAAACAATGAGCTTACTTTATAGATCCTTGTAAACTTACTTTATGTATCTTTATAACATTGTATACTCAATAAACTTCTTTTGACAAGGAAATATGATTAACTATACAACATGTAATATATATATTTATTTAATAAAATATGATATCTTAATGTTAAAGAGTCAACACATGGAAATCCATAGCAGTTAGTCATATAAATAAGACCGAGAAGGAATCCGTGCATAATGATATCTACATGATACTGATCTAAAGTGAAAAATAAAAAATATTAAATAAAAAATAAAAATAAAAATAAAATAAAAAATACTCTTGGATAAGCCACAGGTAGTGTTCAGGGGAGTTCCTTCAATTAAATAGCTTGTAGCTCCTAGTGTCTGCGATCCGTCTACTAATAAGCCAATGTTCCTTCAGAATTTAGTGGGATATTACAGATGTAATAATTGTGCTGTCTGCTCTGTCAATGCTATTAAGGATAGGAAAATAACCCATTTTACTTCTTTGAGTACCAATCATGTTTTTTCTATTAAATCATTTGTTACCTGTTCTACCCCCAATGTTTTGTATCTTTTGACCTGCCCATGTGGGCTCCAGTATGTGGGTCGCACTGTACACCCACTGCAGGTCAGATTGAACGAACACCTAGGGAATATTAGGACAGGTTTTAAGGGACATCCTATCTCCAGACACTACCTAAAGGTGCATAAACAGAACCCTAAGGGGATTTCGATGGTAGGGATTAAGGGTGAGCTTCGTGTTCAAGTCGAACCCATGTTCGATTCGAACATCGTCTGTTTCGATCGTTCGCCGAATTGCGAACAATATGGGCCGTTCGCACCAAATTCGAGTGGCGCGTCGCGGCCCATAATTTACTGCGGCATCGCAGTGCATTGCTGGCTGATGATTGGCCAAGCATGCACTATGCCCCGCATGCTTGGCCAATCACAGCGCCGTCTGTACAGAGAGCTGTAATTGGCCAAAGCCAGGGTGGCTTTGGTCAATTATGGCTCAGGGGGTTTAGTACACGCCCCATACTATATAAGGCCGCCTGAACGTCAGCCCTATGTAGTGTATTCCGGCGTTGAGAGACAGAGGGTGAGAGACAGTGTCATTTGATTTACGTTAGATAGATTAGGCAGGACACCCAGTCAGTTAGCTGCACTTACAGTGTATTGTGTATATATATGCATCCCAGGTGTTGTGTATATAAATATATATATATATATATATATATATATATATATATATATACACTGTATTCAGTTTAGCTAGATCCGTTCCTGTTATTATATGCCTACTGAAAGGCAGGCAGGTGTTGTTACAGTATTTGAAGAAAATTGCTGGTGTTCTTCTGATCCTATTAGCTACAGTATTTACAGTTAGTGTAGTGCGTCCTCTGCACAGTGTGCACCTAAAGCTACCTGTAGAAGATTGGTGGTGTTTTTCTGATCCTATCACTACCGTAGGCAGTTACATTATTTTTTAGTGTAGTGCGACCTTTGCACAATGTTCAGCTAAAGCTACAAGTTAGTGTACTGCGACCTCTGCACAGTGTTCAGCTAAAGCTCCAAGTTAGTGTAGTGCGACCTCTGCACAGTGTTCAGCTAAAGCTACAAGTTAGTGTAGTGTGACCTCTGCACAGTGTTCAGCTGAAGCTACAAGTTAGTGTAGTGCGACCTCTGCACAGTGTTCAGGTAAAGCTACAAGTTAGTGTAGTGCGACTTCTGCACAGTGTTCAGCTAAAGCTACCTGTAGAAGGTTGGTGTTGTTTTCCTGATCCTATCACTACCGCAGGCAGCTACATTATTTACACATTAGTGTATTGCGACCTCTGTACAGTGTTCAACTAAAGCTACCTGTAGAAGGTTGGTGGTGTTTTCCTGATCCTATCACTACCGCAGGCAGCTACATTATTTACATGTTAGTGTAGTGCGACCTCTGCACAGTGTTCAACTAAAGCTACCTGTATAAGGTTGGTGGTGTTTTCCTGATCCTATCACTACCGCAGGCAGTTACATTATTTACATATTAGTGTAGTGTGACCTCTGCACAGTGTTCACCTAAAGCTACCTGTAGAAGGTTGGTGGT
This sequence comes from Aquarana catesbeiana, assembly GCF_042186555.1. Lineage (NCBI taxonomy): Eukaryota > Metazoa > Chordata > Amphibia > Anura > Ranidae > Aquarana > Aquarana catesbeiana. The sequence goes on from NC_133325.1 coordinate 409,064,629, forward strand.
GTTATCCTGATCCAATCACTACCGCAGGCAGCTACATTATTTCCACATTAGTGTAGTGTGACCTCTGCACAGTGTTCAGCTAAAGCTACCTGTAGAGGGTTGGCGGTGTTTTCCTTATCCTATCACTACTGCAGGCAGCTACATTATTTCCATGTTAGTGTAGTGCAAGCTCTGCACAGTGTTCAGCTAAAGCTACCTGTAGAAAGTTGGTGGTGTTTTTCTGATCCTATCACTACCGCAGGCAGCTACATTATTTCCACGTTAGTGTAGTGTGACCTCTGCACAGTGTTCAACTAAAGCTACCTGTATAAGGTTGCTGGTGTTTTCCTGATCCCATCACTACCGCAGGCAGCTACATTATTTAAACGTTAGTGTAGTGCGTCCTCTGCACAGTGTTCAGCTAAAGCTACAAGTTAGTGTAGTGTGACCTCTGCACAGTGTTCAGCTAAAGCTACAAGTTAGTGTAGTGCGACCTCTGCACAGTGTTCAGCTAAAGCTACAAGTTAGTGTAGTGCGACCTCTGCACAGTGTTCAGCTAAAGCTACAAGTTAGTGTAGTGCGACCTCTGCACAGTGTTCAGCTAAAGCTACCTGTAGAAGGTTGGTGGTGTTTTCCTGAACCTATCACTACCGCAGGCAGCTACATTATTTAAACGTTAGTGTAGTGTGTCCTCTGCACAGTGTTCAGCTAAAGCTACAAGTTAGTGTAGTGCGACCTCTGCACAGTGTTCAGCTAAAGCTACAAGTTTGTGTAGTGCGACCTCTGCACAGTGTTCAGCTAAAGCTACCTGTAGAAGATTGGTGGTGTTCTCATACTAATAATACTACAAGCAGGCAGTTGATTTTGCTAGCTGCAGTATCAGTATATATATATATATATATATATATATATATATATCTATATATATATATCCCAGCTTAGTGCAGCTACATCTCACTGCAGGCCATTAGTATGTCTGGAAGGCCAACAAGGTGAGGCAGACAGTCACAAGCCAATAAAAGAGGGCAAGCAGGCTCTGTGTCTAGAGGCAATAGTACTGGTCCTGGACACGGTGCATCCTCATCAGCACGTGGCCGTGGGACACGCTTGGCCTTTTTTTCGGCAGCATGCAGGAGACTTGGTTGAGTGGTTAACCAAGCCATCATCATCCTCCTCATCCTCTCTCACCCATGCTCAGGGTACTTTGTCTGGCAAAGCAACTGCCAACGCGGCCTCTTCCCTCGGCTAAATGGCATCATTGACTCCTTCCCTAGCCCCACCATGTCCTCCTGAGGAGTTCCTCGAACTATTTGAACATAGTGTTGTGTACATGCTCCAGGAGGATGGCCAGCATTTAGAAGGCTCTGACGATGATACTGAGCTAGATGAAGGCAGTAACATGAGCACGGACCGAGGGGGTGCCCAAGAAGGACAGCAATCTGGCAGTCATGTTCCCCCTGCTACAGCATACTGCCAGGTTTGCTCCAGTGATGAGGAGGGAGGGGATGATGAGGTCACTGACTCAACGTGGGTGCCTGATAGGAGAGAGGAGGAGGAGGAGGAGGCACATCACCGACGAGGCAGGATGCCCTCCAGGGGCAGCACACTGACTGCATCACACCTCAGAGCTCCGCATGTGCAAGGCGCTGCTGTCTCTGCACTTTATTTCAAAAGTTCTTTTTTGAGATGAGTGCATCAGATGGCACTGCTGCTATTTGCAACATATGTCTCAAGTGTATCTCGCGTGGCCAAAACATCTCCCGCTTGGGCACCACATGCTTGACCAGACATATGTTGGCCTGCCATGCAGTTCGTTGGCAAGCGTACCTAAAAGACCCACACCAAAAAAACAAAGAGGACCTCTCCTTACTCCTTATCAACTGGGATCTCCAACCCCACTATACCTTCAGTCCTCTCTGAGACCTGCACTGAGAGGAATGAAGGTGTAGAATTAGGTGTGTCACAGCCAAGTACTTGCGGGCAACCTGCTATCGGTACACCGACGTCAGATTGTACTGGGCAAATTTCCCTTCCCCAGCTGCTGCACCGCAAAAAGAAGTTCGCTCCCAGCCATCCACATGCCCAGCGGTTGAATGCTAGCTTGGCAAAATTTCTAGCACTTCAACCGCTACCTTTTTAGTTGGTAGATTCTGCCTCCTTCCGTGAGTTTGTGGAATGTGCGGTTCCTCAGTTGCAGGTTCCCAAACACCATTTTTCTCTACCGGCATGTGGAAGGCAATGTCTTGGCCTCGCTGGACAGGGCGGTCAGCGGTAAGGTGCATATTACCGCTGACTCATGGTCCAGCAGGCATGGACAGGGACATTACCTAAGTTTCACGGTGCATTGGGTGACTCTTCTGGTAGCTGGGAAGGATGCAGGACAAGGGGCAGTAGTGTTGGAGGTTGTTCCGCCACCACGCCTCCAAAATGCCACTACTAGTTATTATGACACACCTCTCTCCTCCACCCCCTCCTCTTCTTCTTCCTCCATGGCCTCTTCCTGTGCTTTGTCCTCAGAACCAGCAGTGCTCTGTAGGCGTTCAAGGGGCTACGCAAGTACGCAGGCCAAAAGATGCCATGCGGTACTTGAGCTGGTGTGCTTGGGGGACAGGAGCCACACTGGGGCAGAGATTCTGTCAGCTCTGCAGGGGCAGGTTCAGAGGTGGTTGACGCCACGCCAACTTAAGGCAGGAATGGTGGTTTGCGAGAATGGCACCAACCTCCTCCCTCCGACAGGGACAAATAACCCATGTGACCTATTTGGCTCACGTCCTTAACTTGGTGGTGCAGCGGTTCTTGGGCAGGTACCCGGGCTTACAGGATGTCCTGAGGCAGGCCAGGAAAGTCTGTGTGCATTTCCGCTGGTCATATAATGCCAGTGCTCGGCTGGCAGACCTCCAAAAGGAATTTATCCTGCCCAAGAACCGCCTGATTTGTGATATGCCCACCAGGTGGAACTCAACGTTGGCCATGCTGCAGCGGCTGCACACGCAGCAGAGGGCCATCAATGAGTACCTGTGCGACTATGGCACCAGGACAGGGTCAGGGGAGCTTGTTTTTTTTCCCCACGCCAGTGGGCCATGATCAGGGATGCATGCACTGTCCTGTCACCATTTGAGGAGACCACAAGGATGGTGAGCAGTGGCAGTGCATGCATCAGTGACACTGTCCCTCTTGTCCACCTGTTGGAGCACACGCTGCGTGAAATAATGGACAGGGCACTTGAGGCAGAACAGAGGCAGGAAGAGGAGGACTTCCTTAGCTCTCAAGGCCCCCTTTATCCAGACAGTGTTCCTGCGTGCCTGCCGATCACACAGGAAGAGGAGGAGGAGGAGGATTGTGTCAGTATGGAGGTGGAGCCTGGCACTCAGCATCAGCAGCAGTCTTTAAGGAATCATTTACAGTCCCAAGAAACACATGGACTTGTACATGGCTGGGAGGAGGTGGCTGCGGATCATGTCGTCCTTAGTGACCCAGAGGACTCCGGACCGAATGCCTCAGCAAACCTACGCTGCATGGCCTCCCTGATCCTGCAAAGCCTGCGGAAGGATCCTCGTATTCGTGGTATCAAGGAGAAGGAACAATACTGGCTGGCAACCCTCCTTGATCCACGTTACAAGGGCAAGGTTGCAGACCTTATCTTGCCGTCACAGAGTTAGCAGAGGATGAAACATCTTTGGGAGGCCTTGCAGAAAGGTCTGTGCAATGCATTCCCAGAGAATGGGAGGTTACAAACTCCTTTTTCTGGACAACGTGCTGCTGAGGCTTTGGTCAATCAAAGGAGGAGCGGTGGAGAAGGTGGCCATCTGACTGATGCATTCAGACAATTTTTTAGTCCGCAGCCCCAAGGTATGATCGGTTCCAGCAACCATGTTTTACATGGTGCAGGAATACCTAGGGGCGAGATCTGACTTGGACACCTTTCCCACCGAAAATCCTCTGGGTTACTGGGTCTTGAGGATGGATCACTGGCCAGAGCTTGCACAGTATGCAATTGAGCTACTGGCCTGTCCTGCATCCAGCGTTCTTTCGGAACGCACATTCAGTGCTGCTGGAGGCTTTGTAACTGATCATAAGGTGGGTCTGTCCACTGACTCGGTCGATCGACTGACCTTCATAAAAATGAATCAGTCTTGGGGGCGTGGCCTGACACTGAATGGAGTAGGACGTGTGGACCCAGAGCTCCGTCCATTACTCCTGTAAAACAATCAATCCTGGATATACTGACTGGCTGACTGGCTGGACTGCCTCTCTGGGACACCTGGGGCGGCTGGACTTGACCCCTGGAGGAGGGAGACGCACGGCGGCCCGAACGGAGCGGCGATCTCCCGCTCGGCGGGTAAAAAAACTAATCGAGACCGCGGCTTCGGCCTACAACCGGAGGCCGCGGCCATCTTGGTACACCTCAATCTCGGCCCTGCCAGGATCCAGCCCCACAAAACAGGCACCTGGCTACTAGATAGCTCTCTGAAGGAGCTGGACTGTGCTCACTCCTCCTCCCCCTAGCCTGCTCACCCACCTGGGATCCAGAGAGACTGCCACCCACAAACGGCCTGGCTGGCAGCCTGGGCCTACCTCTGCTGACCGGCGGCCATCTTGGCACACCTGCCCCCTTTGCCTGTGCTGTACACATAGACTGCGGCCCTGCTATCCCCCTCTAAAGGCGGTTTCTCCTGGGGACGTGGCCTGACAGTGGAATAGGACTCATTCCTGAGAAGATCTGTACATTAATCCTGATTTTACCCCATCCTATACCCGCAGACCCCTCTAAACAAGCTTAGTAGCTCCCCTTTTGTGACCGCTGAAGAATCTAGTCAAGATGTCTCCCACAAAGGCTCAGAAAGCAGCCACGGCGGCAAAACTAGCTCAATAACGCCGACACGAGGGAGAGGAGATGGAGGAAGATGGTGCCGCGGAGAAGCCTGAGGAGGAACGTCCGGCGGGAGATACGGATCGGCTTCTCGAGGCAATCACATTCTGCAGAACTTCACTAACAGCCCAGATAGAGGAGGTAAAGGTAGATATATCTCTCATCCGGCAAGATTTACATAAACTCCGGGACCGGGTTAAAACTACAGAAAACCGAATCAGCAATGTGGAAGACGCCATCCCGCCCCTGCAAGAGGGACAGAACGTATACAGCGCCAAATCCAGCAACTGTTCTCCAAGCAGGACGAAATGGAAAACAGACTGAGGAGATGCAACCTGCGATTAATCGGCCTCCCTGAAGGCGCTGAGGGAAAGGACCCTACCACATTCCTCGAGCAGCTACTCATCACACACTATGGCAGAGAGGCATTCTCCCCAATGCTAGCTGTGGAAAGGGCCCACCGAATGCCTGCCAGACCGCCTCCGCAGGGAGCACCCCCACGCACCTTTATAGCCAAGCTCCTTAACTACAAGGATCGGGATGCAGCCCTGAGAATGGCGCGAGAAAAAGGCAACATTCAACTAGGGAACAGTAAAATCGCCATATTCCCTGACTTCTCAACAGAAGTACAACGCCGCAGACAGGGGTTCACAGAGGCCAAACGCAGGCTGAGATCAAAGCAAATTAAATATGCTATGCTATTTCCAGCTCGACTCCGAGTAGAGCAAGATGGCAGAGTTCACTTTTTTGAGGACCCTGAGGAGGTGATAACCTGGCTGGAACGCCAGGGGGCACCGGAGAGAGCCGACTGATACCGCTGTAAGTACACCTTTTGCTACCACTTACCACAATCAACACAGCATACAACTCCTGACACTTATTGCAGACCTGATTAGAAATTAACAGATATGCGCTGTGCACTGAAGTGGACATATACAGATCAAACTGCTAGATTTAAATACTCCCCGCATCAGCCCATTTATTCGCTCAGTGAGCCAGATGGAAGACCCGCCAAGGAACTGTGAGTTATATCCTTACTACGAGAGTCAAGTTTAGCCTAACAGTCAACAAGCTGATTTTTCATTTACCCACATTTTTTACTTTAATTTGTTTTCCCCTGACATCTTATGTGGCCCAATATATGTTTTTTGAGAAGACGGAGCCCGGAGAGGGCACAGTCCTACCCCCTTTATTGAAAAGTACAGCAAGACTTTACCCCACTCAACATCAGAGAATATGATAGTGGGATTGGGAGCCACTGCAATGAACACTTATATACCACTCCTCCAACACGAAGTGTAACCCGTCAGCACTCTCTAGTGCGGTGGCCCCAATTACTCACGAGTTTATTGCTTTATCATGCAAAGTTTTGTATTACCCTGTTGGGGATTTCCAGCCGGTTTGGGGATGATGCCTGCAACAGTTGGGGAGGTTGCAAGGCGGGGTGGGGGGTGGTAGGGGGGACAGTTCAACCGTTGAACAGATTTGTATGTGTTATAACCAGATGGTACACCAACCAAAGTTGGACATTGTTGTTGCAGACATTAAATGTTAAGCTATACCTAGTAAAGTGCACACTAAATATACAGTACAGACATCTGAGAAGGCTAACCAAAAAACTAGATGTATATATGATGGCTGGAATACGTTGCTGTATAGAAGGGAACGCATGGGGACTCTAAAGTTTCTTACCTGGAATGTGCGGGGCTTGCGTGAGAAGATAAAACGCTCGGCGGCCCTCACGTTCCTTAAAAAACAACACGCTGACATCCTAGTCTTAGTGGAGACTCATGTGGAAGGGAGACTGCAAATGGCTCTTCGCTGACCTTGGGTCGGATGGGCATTTCATTCAACCTACACATCACACGCACGTGGAGTATCAGTTTTGGTGGCCAAATCAGTACAATTTGAACTTATAGAGGTTTCCACGGACCCATAGGGACAGTATGTCTTTTTATCTGTCAAGCTGTATGGGGAACCTTTTCTTATTTTGGCTTTCTATGTACCCCCCCCCATTCTCCATACCCATAATCTTAGAGGGCTTCACATTCATGACCAAACACCCCACAGTCCAGGCAGTCTGGCTGGGGGATTTTAACACCACACTAAACCCCTCGGTAGATAGACTTCAACCCTCGAATCCACATCCAATAACCAACAGAGAAACCAAATTTGCCAAGCTAATTTCCTCCTTTCACCTTGTGGATTCTTGGAGATACAAATACCCACACAAACAATCCTTCTCTTGTTTCTCTTCCTCCCAAAGCTCTATGTCTAGAATTGACATGATATTGTTATCACAAAGTCTCACACCCCGACTACTAGAGACGACTTTTTCTCCCAGGCTGTTATCTGACCATAGCCCATACTGGATTACACTAAGTGTGCCCACTGACAAACCAAAGCGGAATTGGCGATTAAACCCGTTCTGGCTCTCACTACTTCCTGAGGATGATGAACTTATGAATGAGTGGAAGTTGTTCTTCAGGAACAACGATCGCTCAGCTTCCCTGACAGCAATCTGGGAGTCTTTTAAATCTCATGTTCGCATGATACTCTCAACCCGCATTAACAGAATTAAAACAGAATCCTCTGGAGAGCTTGATAGAGCGATAACGGTACTATCCCAATCTGAAAAAAATTATATAGATGATCCCTCTCCAGCAAATGCAGACTTACTTAAACTTCAGACCAGAGTAGTAGCCCAACTCCAATATGGGAAAGAACGACACAAAATGTTCTTTGCTAGACAAAAGCTGTTTGAACATGGGGAGAAGGCTGGCAAGCTCCTAGCATATCTAGTACACAATGAAGATAGACCCCCTGTGGTAATATCTTTACACGGTCCTGGCGGTGAATCCATTACTAATCCCCTCATAGTGACATCTATGTTCAGGAGTTTTTTTATTGACCTCTACACCTCAAAAAGTTCTGAGGATAAGGGCCCAATGAACTCCTTTTTGGAGGAGACGGCACACCCCCAGTTAACAGAAGACCAGGTTAATCTCCTTGAGGCACCACTCACTGAGGAAGAAATAGCGTTGGCTATTGCTGGATTTGCCAGGTCCAAATCCCCGGGCTCGGACGGCCTACCTATAGAATTTTACTCCCGATTCAGCGATTTTCTGATCCCAAAACTTCTAACTTTATATAATCACCTATTCGAGACATTTACACTTCCCGCTTCCATGAGAGAGGCAACAATAGTCCTCATACCCAAACCGGGAAAAGATCCAGGATACCCCGAATCCTACCGCCCAATCTCCCTATTACAAGTAGATATCAAGATATTAGCCAAGGTACTCTCCCTCCGACTCAATCAAGTCATTCTCTCGCTGATACATACGGATCAGGCGGGGTTCATGCCTGGTCGTAACACCTCGTTCAACCTACGAAAATTGTTTATAAATTTACAGGCCACACATGAAAATGTAGGATCCCGGGTGATTGTGACGCTTGATACGGCCAAGGCATTTGACTCCGTGGAGTGGGGATATTTATGGCAATGCTTGGGAAAATATGACTTTGGCCCCAGATTCCTTAAGTGGATCAAACTACTTTATCAAAGTCCCATAGCTAGAGTGGTGGCGTACGGGTGGCCGTCTCAAGAGTTTGACCTCAGTCGAGGCACGAGACAGGGCTGCCCTCTTTCCCCACTTCTCTATGCCTTAGCTGCAGAGCCTTTGGCTGTGTCGATCCGTGCAAACCCCGAGATCGTGGGTCTACAAATGGGAACCCTAACTGAAAAAATTAGTTTATATGCGGACGATACTCTATTATATCTCGCTGACTCAGGCCCATCCCTTCAAAAAGCATTACAGTTGATCGAACACTTCGGAACGTTTTCCGGTTTAAAGATGAACTGGGAAAAGTCTCAGATACTACCTATAGACAGCTTCCCACCATCTGAATCATGGACAGATACCCCACTAAAAAGAGCAGACACAATCAAATACCTAGGAATCCATATATCCAGAGACCCGGCTGATTATATTCCCCTTAACATTGAACCCCTCTTTTCACTAGTCAAAACCAAAATACGTACTTGGGCCCGTCTACCACTAGGAGTATGGGGTCGCATAAATCTGATAAAAATGGTCCTTCTCCCAAAAATCCTTTACATATTGTGGCATACCCCACTCTATCTCCCATTAAAACACTTTAAGTCTCTCGAAGCTTTACTCAAACCCTTTGTGTGGGGGACTAGCAGACATAAAATCGCATGGTCAGCGCTTAAAAACCCGACAGACATGGGGGGAATGGCCCTACCGGATCTGAACCTTTATTACATTGCATCACAGTTATCACAACTATTCCACATAGACAAGACAGACAATGTACGCTTCCTGACCCTTCTTTGCTCCAAAAGTGTGCAACTCACAGGCGATTCTCTTTACGCAATATCGGCGGGATCCAGGAATACTGAAGTGGGGGGAGACAAGAAGTCCTTGTTACACCATTATAGACGTATTTGGGACCTTGCTTCTACCAAATTAGAAATACCAAGACTGCACGATCACACACCGATATGGCACAATAGAGACATGTCAGAATTCATTAACATGCCGGACTCGGAGTTGTGGGAGTCTAGGGGAATTTACTATATACATCATCTGCTGTTCAATGGAACTCTCAAAACTTACGATACACTCAAAGAGGAGTTTTCTCTTCCAAACTTCATGTTCTTCAGATACCTGCAAGTAAGACATGCAACCCAAACACAATTCTTGCAGGTTGGGGCTCCGCCTGCTCTTCATCCCGTTATGGCTATAGTTAAAAGTACAGACCCACGTGGACTAATATCCACATTTTATAGGATGCTTCTAGCTCCTACCTCGTCAAAAATAGCGTTTGATTTGAAGCCTCGATGGGAGAGAGAGGCAGGCCTGAAAATGAGGAGTGGGAGGAAGCCCTCGAGACATGCAAAGCAGTATCACCAAAACTATCGGACAGACTCTCTCAGATCTACATAACACATAGAACATACCTCACCCCAATTCGAGTAGCCAGATATAAGTGTAATCAGTCTACTCTATGCCCGATGTGCGGCCAAGAAACAGGTATGTTCTTTCATTTAATATGGACATGCCCCAAGATTCAACAATTATGGAAACAGGTCATAACATTTCTACACGACACCATGGGCTCCCCAATAGCGTTAGAACCAAAACAATGTCTCCTAGGGATATTTCCAGACACAGTTGATAAATTTACCAAGGTATTCCTACATGAGACTCTATTCTCCGTCAGAAAAATTATTGCAAGAAAGTGGATGAGACCATCCCCTCCCAGTGTGACGGAGTGGAAAACAGAAGTTAACACTACCTTGCCATACAAAAAACATATTTACATTAATAGAGGATGCCCGACAAAATATAACAAAATTTGGGATCGATGGTTGCAAGAACCTGAAACTTGCACTTAATCATAAATTCGCTCAGTAATATAACACGTGGATCTCTGTAACTAAAACTCTATTCCAGATACATACAGAGAAAGTGTAAACCAAAAGACATTACGGTTCATGTTGTTCTCCCAAAATGGTCATGTCTGTATTGAATACAATATATCCCATATAGACTTAAAGGTATATAACACATATGAGAGCGTCACATTATGCATATACATATCACGTGTACTATAATAAAATTCAATTAAACCAAATATGTTCAACGGGGGGGGAGGGAGATAAAACTACACATTATGATGATAGTAGTTCATAGTGGTATACATTTATTTCTACATTAACATATATTACCCCTAATTTTGACTATATTAACAATGTATGCTTTCCTTGTTTAATACGCATTTTTATGTATAAATATATACTAGTAATACTATGTATTTATATGTATCATCTTTGCTCAATAAAACCTTGTTTGATGAAAAAAAAATGAATCAGTCTTGGATCACCACCAGCTACCAAGCACCTGATGCTGATGTAACTGAATAATTTTTTTTGAAATGTCAGATCCCTTCAAAGACTGCCTATGCTGATGCTGAGTGACTATCCTGTTATGCTGAGTAATTATTCTCTTCCTCCTCAATCATGCTGATAGCTTGTAAGAACATTTTTGGTTATGGGCGCCGCCACCAGTGCCTAAGGCGAAATTTTTCAGCCCCTGTTTAACAGGGGCGTGTAATTACAATTTTTGATGCAATTCTTTACAGCAGGGCTAGTTCCTGCACTCCAACTAGAGTATCTATGAGGGGTTGCAGTGTTGTGGTACCAGCACCAGTGCCTAAGGCCCAATTTTTCAGCCCCCGTTTAACAGGGGCGTGTAATTAGAATTCTTGATGTAATATTTCACAGCAGGGCCTGTTTCTGCGCCCACCAAGAGTAACTGTGAGGACTTACAATGTTGTGGAACCAGCACCACCACCACCACCAAAGGACTATTTTTCTGCCCCTGTTCAACAGGGGCATGTAATTACAATTCTTGATCTAATATTTCACAGCAGGGCCCTGTGAGGGCTTACAGTGTTGTGGCCACAACAACACCTAAGGCCCAAATTTCTGCTGAGTATATAGGGCAGGACCCTACTTTCAAACATCCAACTTACAAACGACTCCTACTTGCAAACGAAAGGAGACAACAGGAAGTGAGATGAAATCTACCCCTAGGAAGGGAAATTCTCTCCTGTAAGAGTTAATATGGGAAAAACTTTTCTCCTTTACACTGATGCTTTATCACCAATCCCTGTTCCACTAAAACCCCCAAATTTTCAAAAAACATTTGTCATTGGGGACAAAAAGTGAGGTGAAATCTTCTGTAGAGGAGCACAGACATCAAAACAAATGTCACAGGGGTGAAAACCCTTCCCTATGTTTTCCAAAAAGCTTAAAATAGATTTTTTGGCTGGAGCTAAACACGTTAAAAATGTACCAGTTCAAAATTACTAACAGATTCTACTTAACAACAAACCTACAGTCCCTGTCTTGTTTGCACCGCCTGTATACTGCTGTTCAGAGTATATAGGGCCTGGGGGCCCCACACCTTTCTTATTTTAATTTGGGTGCGGGGTTCCCATTAATATCCATACAAGACCCAAAGGGCCTGGTAATGGACTGGGGGGTACCCATGCCGTTTGTCTCACTGATTTTCATCCATATTGCCAGGACCCGACATTACATTAAAGCCGCAGTTTTAAATGACTTTTATTCCTTTAAAAATGTAATTTTGTGCAGGGACTGTTCTAAGCACGGGAAACACGCGCCACTTTACAGGCATACTATAGACACCCCCCAGGTACGATATTTAAAGGAATATTTCACTTTTTTTTTTTTTTTTTTACTTTAAGCATCATTAAAATCACTGCTCCTGAAAAAACGGCTGTTTTTAAAACTTTTTTTTGCATTGATACATGTCCCCTGTGTCCCCGGGTCCCCAATACCATGCAAATTAGCCTTTAAAATGAGCACTTTTGATTTCGAACATTCGAGTCCCATAGACATCAATGGGATTCTAACGTTCGTGCAAATTTTCGGTCCGTTCGCAGGTTCTGGTGTGAACCGAACCAGGGGGTGTTCGGCTCATCCCTAATAGGGATCGATAAACTCAGATTACCTTGGAGAGGTTGGCCGAAGAGGCATGCCATTTCCAAGTTGGAAATGAGCTGGATCTATAAAATTAGATTTCTCAGGCCCTCTGGCCTGAACGTCGATATAGAGATCAATGCTTTTATTGATAATGCCTGAATATTTTGAATTAAGTTTTGTATTATTAATATGTTATTATTGTTAATGCTATTGCTTATTGTAATTTATTATATATATTATATATTATGTCCATGCACCCTTTGAAGGCGCGATTTCGATGAGGTTCTCGTTGGTATTCAAATTACAATTCGGGATTTTTAATTTTTATTCCTTTTTTGTAAATTCTTTTTAAAATAAATGTCATAACTTTACTTACTAATGTACTACAGAGGTGCACGTAATCATATTGTATTGTATTATGTGGAATGGCCATACTTACCTGTGGTCTCTCCTCTTTTTTATTATTATTTTTTATTATTTTTATTGTTGTCATGTGATGGCTATGAGCATCAGATCGTGGTCTGGTTCCTTCTTGCGTTGCATTAGACTTGTGAGTCACAATATGGTGCCCAGACGATAACGAGGCTTGGTTGCAGTTGTGTGATATAAAAGTGATAGATCAGCGCATCGCCCATGCCCCAGGAAGACGTAAGGTATTACGAAACATGTAGGGTGGTGCTATGTGCTGACGCCATCATGGGTGTTTATCTGTTGTTTTTTAACTTGCCGGTCGTTTTATTTGTATTTGTTACTTAGTGGTTGTCACCGCTCTTTTATAAGCATTAAAGGCTCTCCTTTTTAAACGTTACTTCACAATTGGAGTCCCTTTCTTTTCTACACTTGTGGCTTTGAGCTCAAGTGTAGGTTTTTCAGATAGGAGTGTCTCCTTGTTTGGTTTTCTACCTTATCCTGCTGAAGTGATTCCGGCTTGCAACTGGAGGATTTCTGAGGTGTCTGAAAAATCCATTAGTCCCCGCAGAGGACATAATCTGCTTGCACATAAGACCTCGTTCTTGAGGGGGTCCATCTGTTCTGGTAAGGGTTCTTACTCATAGAGCTCCCTCTCTTCAGATTGAGACCCTTTCTCTTCCTCCCTTGTCCCTTTTCCAGGTGAAGTTGGATGGCTTTTTGGAACTTATCATCTTATTTGGACTTAATTGTACACTTTTTCATTTTTCTTTTTATCCATTCACTAATATTCTTCTTTCTGTATATATCATCAATTTTTATATATTTATTTGTGCCTATGGACTATTTCTGAATGTTCACTGTTTTAGTATTAATTTTTCATTTGCACTTTATGTCACTTCATTTGTGATTTTTCATGTTTAGCGCAACTTATTTATTATTATTTTACTTGCACAATAGGGATATTTGATGGTTTTTGTTGCAGCTTCTCTTAATTTATGTAGTTCTCTAGCGCGTTATTAACTTCTTTTTAATTTTCATGCTGCCAGTTAGCAGTGAAAAGCAGCCCCCCAAACCAATAAAATTCCACAAGGTAGACAGCATTTTTCAACCTAAAGGACATTCAGTAACTGTTTACATCTACTTTAAAGTAGAACTATAGGCTTTTTTTTCATTTTAGATAAAGTAAGAAGGGTTATAACCCCTGTCAGATTTCTTTTCTCTGTCCCATTTAAAAGATTTTCCTTCACTTCCTGTCCCAAAGCCAATCAGGAAGTGAGAGGAAATCCCCGCAAATAAAGGGAATCCTTTGGGGACCCGGACCTCCAGGTTACCAGAACTTGTGCCCCCATTTGAGGATTACCCACTTTTACTTTTCTATGTTTTGACAACCCAAAATGTGGGATTTTCTTTACTTTCACCTTCAGTGAAAATTTTAAGCAGGACAAATAGAGAGGGTGAATCTCCTTAACAGGGGCACAGACAGCAATAAAAAACCGACAGGGGTTCTAATCTCTCTCCACTCTATCCAAAACAAAAAAAAGTGCCTTTAGTTATACTTTAAGACACCAGTGCCTACCAGCCCCATGTTAATCTGTCCCAATGCACTTTATCAGCAGCAATGAGCCCCTATCCTTTCCCTATCCCAGCTAATAACATTGTCCATACGGCTGTTGGAAACCTTTCCTTTTTGAACAGAGAAGTAAGTGTGGATTGGAGTATAGATTAAACACAAACTAATGGAGTGACTCAGGGTATCATCCTGATATATATGGTGAAGGAAAGGTAAGGGGGGGCTTTGGGACTTTAAATATACCCCTCGTGTCACTTATGTAAGATTCAACAGAACATATAAGTTAATAAAACACAATTTTATTAAATACAGTTTTGTTTAAAACCATATAGAAATCATAATAGACATTACATACATCACAAAGATGAGAAATCTGTGTCTTTTCGATAAGGTCGTGTTTCCTAAATATACCTCTTCATCGGGACCCACAAAGGTTTTGTACATTCAGAGAGCTTGTTCACAATCATAAAAACAAATCTACAGAGAATAGGGTTCAATATTGAGTTGGCCCACCCTTTGCAGCTATAACAGCTTCAACTCATCTGGGAAGGCTGTCCACAAGGTTTAGGAGTGTGTCTATGGGATTGTTTGACCATTCTTCCAAAAAGCACATTTGTGAGGTCAGGCACTGATGTGGATGAGAAGGCCTGGCTCACAGTCTCCGCTCTAATTCCTTCCAAAGGAATTCTATCGGGTTGAGGTCAGGACTCTGTGCAGCCCAGTCAAATTCCTCCACCCCAAACTCGCTCATCCATGTCTTTATGGACCTTGCTTTGTGCACTGGTCCAAATCATTTGGTGGAGGGGTGTTATGGTGTGGGGTTGTTTTTCAGGGGTTGGGCTTGGCCCCTTAGTTCCAGTGAAAGGAACTCTTACCAAGATATTTTGGACAATTGAATGCTCCCAACTTTGTGGGAACAGTTTAGGGATGGCCCCTTCCTTTTCCAACATGACTGCGCACCAGTGCACAAAGCAAGGTCCATAAAGACATGGGTGAGCGAGTTTGGGGTGAAGGAACTTGACTGGCCTGCACAGGGTCCTGACCTCAACCCGTTAGAACACCATTGGGATGAATTAGAGCGGAGACTACAAGCCAGGCCTTCTCTTTCACATCAGTGCCTGACCTCACAAATGCACTTCTAGAGGAATGGTCAAATATTCCCATAGACACACTCCCAAACCTTGTGGACAGCCGTCCCAGAAGAGTTGAAGCTGTTATAGCTGCAAGGGATGGGCCAACTCAATATTCAGCCCTACAGACTAGGACTGGGATGCCATTAAAATTAATCTGTGTGTAAAGGCAGGTGTCCCAACTCGCAATACTTTTGACAATATAATGTATATCATGTAAAATGTGACTAGCCTTGTACCTATGAAATATGCCAATGTGATAGAAAACTCTATAAATAAAACAAGATAAGCTATCGTTTATCTCTGTAGATTTGTTTTTATGATTGTAAATAAGGTGTCTGAATATACAAAACCTTTGTGGGTCCCGAATAAGTGGTATATCCGCGAAACACGTAGACCTTATCGAAAGGACACAGATTGCTTGTCTTTGTGATGTATCTAATGTCTATTATGATTTCTATATGGTTTTAAACTGTACTTTATTAACTTATATGTTCTGTTGAATCATACATAAGTGATACTAGGGGTATAGTTAAAGTCCCAAAGCCTCCCTTACCTTTCCTTCACCTTTCCTTTTTGAAGTGGGGGCTGGCACATAACAAAACTCCCATTATTGGCCACCCTAAGCCATCTGACCTAACTTAAGAGTCCATGAACTGCATTTTTGATAGTTGGTTGTTATGTTAACCAATTACCACATTAGTTCACCGTGTCCACAAACCGCAAACTGGTTGGGTTTACTGTGAACTTTTGCTAAACTGGAGCACAAAGTTCATCCCTAGTGATAACAAATAGATTGTCTGCCAAATTATCACCTAAATGAGGTTACTTTTTTGGCTTAGGTAAGTGTGGCTTGTACCACTAGAGACGGGAGCCTAATGTAACAAAAAATATAGCTGTAAGGTGGTATAGACAGCATATTTAGAAGTAAAACATATCTGTTTATACAGATATATTTCAACAAAAGCCATGGGCACTTGATACAGAGGATTTATTACAATGATATATTTTTCAAAATCTGCATTTGATGTATCACGATTCACCCAATACTGTCTTTTAAAACTCTTTAGAACTCTGAATTGAAGCAAGATAATTCAACATGCTAGAAAACCATAAATAAGCCGGTTAATCAGGCAAAGAAATAAATAATACGTTTCCTATAAATCAGCTGCACTATGTACAAGTAGGAATGACTTACAAATTGCTGATCCTTGATTCCTATTTTATGTCCAACAGGGATAGAAATAAGCTGCTCCATTGGTGCATGTTACATTTTATATAATTCCTGATTTACAGAGCAGCAGAAAGTACAAGAAGGGAAGAGTTCTCTAAAAGAGAATGTATTACATGTGCCAAGTTCTCTCAGGGTCATTTGGTATTAGGATATAGGCTATTGCTATGCAGCTTCACATAGTTATGACATTACCAGGCTTATGTACAGTAACAAAAGCTTTTAAAGCTTAAGTTTTAAGGCTCAGGTCTATGGATATGGAGTTGAGAGTATGACCGTATAGGTCTTTATTAATTTTCAAATGCACTTAATGAGTATGCCAAACTGGGGGCATAAGTGTTTAGTGTACTTACGTGTTAACCAACAGCTTAAAAACCTGTGGCTTTTTATATATGTACATATTCATAACAAGAGGCAAGGCTTTAGAACAATCCCCATTGACCTCTGTAGCTGCAGGCACTATTGAGCAAATCATTTTCAAAATTCACATAAAAAGCATTGACTGTGCTTGATGATGTTCGAGTGTTTATCTGAGCAGTAAGTTGGCAGTGGGTGCAGTGCACTGAATTCCCTCCAAATTAGACCTGCACTGCTTGTGGAAGTGAGCTAATGTGATCCTCTCTAGTTGCATGAGCGGATCAGGAGATTTGCGGTAGAATAGCAAGTTTAAATATAAACAAAACAAGATTAAAAGCAATAGAGAAGACCCTATCCACACTGCAAGGTTCCTAGGAAATTCAACAACTGCACAATCAAAGGGAAAGAGCTACACTCATGTGTCAATGTGCAAAATCCAAAGTACAAAATTGGCAAACAGGACACCAAAATAAAGCTTACTTTAAGCTCTCAGGACAACCATATGGTGAATGTACAGACACAAATTCCACTGCCATCTGTACTTGTAGCACAGAACAAAATGTGTGGCAGTATTGAAACTTTAAATATCACTGAATAAATATATTTGTATTAAATCAAGCACAAAGCAATGGTGATGTGCTGCCATTCTGTGTTAATGTCCATACCAGCAAAGGTATGGCACCTCTGCTGCCCCAAACTTCAGTCCTTACATTATTAGAATATAAGAGACTGACAGCTGACCAGAGACTAGAATACCCCTAGGTGCTCCATTAAAAAAAGGGCCTGCAGGTAGCAGGGGAGGAGGAAAAAGCCAAGTTAGGTTTGTGTTAATATGCTGAACACTTAGAATGTGGGAAATGGAGATTAAGAAGAGGAGGTCAGGCAAGAACTGTTTGCTTTTTAGGAAGTCCGGGAAGGGCCAATACAAATGGTGGCACTGGAGGAGGAGAAAAGAGGCAGTATGGGAAGCTTGGGGATGACTGGAATAGGCAGTACAACTGACTCAGCGCACTGGGAACACCCCGGTTCGGTTCGCACCAGAACCTGCGAATGGACCGAAAATTTGCACGAAGGTTAGAACCCCATTGACGTCTATGGGACTCGAACGTTCGAAATCAAAAGTGCTCATTTTAAAGGCCAAATTTATGGTATTGTCCTAAAAAGAGTCTGGGGACCCGGGTCCTGCCCTAGGGGACATGTATCAATGCAAAAAAAACTTTTAAAAACGGCTGTTTTTTCGGGAGCACTGATTTTAATGATGCTTAAAGTAAAAAAAAAAAAAAAGTGAAGTATTCCTTTAAATATCGTACCTGGGGGGTGTCTATAGTATGCCTGTAAAGTGGCGCGTGTTTCCCGTGCTTAGGACAGTCCCTGCACAAAATGACATTTTTAAAGGAAAAAAAGTCATTTAAAGCTGCTTGCGGCTTTAATGTAATGTCGGGTCCTGGCAATATGGATGAAAATCAGTGAGACAAACGGCATGGGTACCCTCCAATCCATTACCAGGCCCTTTGGGTCCTGTATGGATATTAAGGGGAACCCCGCACCCAAATTAAACAAAGGAAAGGTGTGGGGCCCCAGGCCCTATATACTCTGAACAGCAGTATACAGGCGGTGCAAACAAGACAGGGACTGTAGGTTTGTTGTTAAGTAGAATCTGTTTGTAATTTTGAACTGGTACATTTTTAAAGTGTAGCTCCAGCCAAAAAATATGTTTTTAAGCTTTTTGGAAAACATAGGGAAGGGTTATCACCCCTGTGACATTTGTTTTGCTGTCTGTGCTCCTCTTCAGAAGATTTCACCTCACTTTTTGTCTCAATGACAAATGTTTTTTGAAAATTTGGGATTTTTAGTGAAACAAGGATTGTTGATAAAGCATCAGTGGAAAGGAGAAAAGTTTTTCCCATATTAACTCTTACAGGAGAGAATTTCCCTTACTAGGGGTAGATTTCATCTCACTTCCTGTTGTCTCCTTCCGTTTGCAAGTAGGAGTCGTTTGTAAGTTGGATGTTTGAAAGTAGGGGCCTGCCCTATATACTCAGCAGAAATTTGGGCCTTAGGTGTTGTTGTGGCCTCAACACTGTAAGCCCTCACAGGGCCCTGCTGTGAAATATTAGATCAAGAATTGTAATTACATGCCCCTATTGAACAGGGCCAGAAAACTTGGGCCTTTGGTGATGGTGGTGGTGGTGCTGGTGCCACAACACTGTAAGTCCTCACAGTTACTCTTGGTGGGCGCTGGAACGGGCCCTGCTGTGAAATATTAGATCAAGAATTGTAATTACATGCCCCTGTTGAACAGGGGCTGAAAAATTGGGCCTTTGGTGGTGGTGTTGGTGCTGGTGCCACAACACTGTAAGTCCTCACAGTTAATCTGGGTGGGGGCAGAAACGTGCCCTGCTGTGAAATATTCAATCAAGAATTGTAATTACATGCCCCTGTTGAACAGGGGCTGAAAAATTGGGCCTTTGGTGGTGGTGGTGTTGGTGCCACAACACTGTAAGTCCTCACAGTTAATCTTGGTGGGCGCAGAAACGGGCCCTGCTGGGAAATATTAGATCAAGAATTATAATTACATGTCCCTGTTGAACAGGGGCTGAAAAATTGGGCCTTAGGCACTGGTGCTGGTGCCACAACACTGCAACCCCTCACAGATACTCTAGTTGGAGTGCAGGAACTAGCCCTGCTGCAAAGAATTGCATCAAAAATTGTAATTACATGCCCTTGTTAAACAGGGGCTTAAAAATTGGGCCTTAGGCACTGGTGGCGGCGCCCAGAACCAAAAATGTTCTTACAAGCTATCAGCATGATCATTGAGGAGGAAGAGGATAATTACTCAGCATAACAGGATAGTCATTCAGCATCAGCATATGCAGTTTTTGAAGGGATCTGACATTTCAAAAAAAATTATTCGGTTACATCAGCATCAGGTGCTCGGTAGCTGGTGGTGATCCAAGACTGATTCATTTTTATGAAGGTCAGTCGATCGACCGAGTCGGTGGACAGATGCACCCTGTGATCGGTTACAAAGCCTCCAGCAGCACTGAATGTGCGTTCTGAAAGAACGCTGGATGCAGTACAGGCCAGTAGCTCAATTGCATACTGTGCAAGCTCTGGCCAGTGATCCATCCTCAAGACCCAGTAACCCAGAGGATTTTCGGTGGGAAAGGTGTCCAAGTCAGATCTTGCCCCTAGGTATTCCTGCACCATGTAAAACAGATGCTGGCAATGGTTGCTGGAACTGATCATACCTTGGGGCTGCGGACTAAAAAATTGTCTGAACGCATCGGTCAGACGGCCACCTTCTCCACCGCTCCTTCTTTGACTGACCGAAGCCTCAGCAACACGTTCAGAAACAGGTGTTTGTAACCTCCCATTCTCTGGGAACACGTTGCACGGACCTTTCTGCAAGGCCTCCCGAAGATGTTTCATCCTCTGCTCCCTCTGTGATGGCAAGATAAGGTCCGCAACCTTACCCTTGTAACGTTGATCAAAGAGGGTTGCCAGCCAGTAACAATCCCCCTCCTTGATACCACGAATACGAGGATACTTCCGCAGGCTTTGCAGGATCAGGGAGGCCATGCAGTGTAGGTTTGCTGAGGCATTCGGTCCGGAGTCCTCTGGGTCACTAAGGACAACATGGTCCGCAGCCACCTCCTCCCAGCCACGTACAAGTCCATGTGCTTCTTGGGACTGATCCCTTAAAGGCTGCTGCTGATGCTGAGTGCCAGGCTCCACCTCCATACTGACACAATCCTCCTCCTCTTCCTTCTCCTCCTCCTCGTCCTCTTCCTGTGTGATCGGCGGGCATGCAGGAACACTGTCTGAATAAAGGGGGCCTTGAGAGCTAAGGAAGTCCTCCTCTTCCTGCCTCTGTTCTGCCTCAAGTGCCCTGTCCATTATTCCACGCAGCATGTGCTCCAACAGGTGGACAAGGGGGACAGTGTCACTGATACATGCACTGTCACTGCTCACCATCCTCGTGGCCTCCTCAAATGGTGACAGGACAGTGCATGTATCCCTGATCATGGCCCACTGGCGTGGGGAAAAAAAACAAGCTCCCCTGACCCTGTCCTGGTGCCATAGTCACACAGGTACTCATTGATGGCCCTCTGCTGTGTGTGCAGCCGCTGCAGCATGGCCAACGTTGAGTTCCACCTGGTGGGCATGTCACAGATTAGGCAGTTCTTGGGCAGGTTAAACTCCTTTTTGGAGGTCTGCCAGCTGAGCACTGGCATTATATGACCGGCGGAAATGCACATAAACTTTCCTGGCCTGCCTCAGGACATCCTGTAAGCCCGGGTACCTCCCCAAAAACCGCTGCACCACCAAGTTAAGGACGTGAGCCAAACAGGGCACATGGGTCAGTTTTCCCTGTCGGAGGCCGGAGAGGAGGTTGGTGCCATTGTCGCAAACCACCATTCCTGCCTTAAGTTGGCATGGCGTCAACCACCTCTGAACCTGCCCCTGCAGAGCTGACAGAACCTCTGCCCCAGTGTAGCTCCTGTCCCCCGGGCACACCAGCTCAAGCACCACATGGCATCTTTTGGCCTGCGTACTTGCGTAGCCCCTTGAATGCCTACGGAGCACCGCTGGATCCGAGGACAAAGCACAGGAAGAGGCCATGGAGGAAGAAGAAGAGGAGGGGGTGGAGGAGAGAGGTGTGTCAGAATAACTAGTAGTGGCATTTTGGAGGCGTGGTGGCGGAACAACCTCCAACACTACTGCACCTTGTCCTGCATCCTTCCCAGCTGCCAGCAGAGTGACCCAATGCGCCGTGAAACTTAGGTAACATCCCTGTCCATGCCTGCTGGACCATCAGCGGTAATATGCACCTTACCGCTGACCCCCCTGTCCAGTGAGGCCAAGACATTGCCTTCCACATGCCGGTAGAGAGCCGGAATCGCCTTCCATGAGAAAAAGTGGCGTTTAGGTACCTGCCACTGAGGAACCGCACATTCCACAAACTCATGGAAGGGGGCAGAGTCTACCAACTGAAAAGGTAGCAGTTGAAGTGCTAGCAATTTTGCCAAGCTAGCATTCAACCGCTGGGCCTGTGGATGGCTGGGAGTGAACTTCTTTCGGCGGTGCAGCAGCTGGGGCAGGGAAATTTGCAGGGAAATTTGCCTGGTACAATCTGACGTTGGTGTACCGAAAGCAGATTGCCCACAAGTACTTGGCTGTGACACACCTAATTCTACACCTTCATTCCTCTCAGTGCAGGTCTCAGAGAGGACTGAAAGTATAGTGGGGTTGGAGATCTCAGCTGATAAGGAGCAAGGAGAGGTCCTCTTTGTTCTTTGGTGTTAGTCTTTTAGATACGCTTGCCAACGAACTGCATGGCAGGTCAACATATATGTCTGGTCAAGCATGTGGTGCCCAAGCGAGAGATGTTTTGGCCACGTGAGATACGCTTGAGAGATATGTTGCAAATAGCAGCGGTGCAATCTGATGCACTCGTCTCAAAAAAGGCCCACACCAAAGAACTTTTAGAATAGCACGCAGAGACAGCAGCGCCCTGCACATGTGGAGCTTTGCGGTGTGATGCAGTCAGTGTGCTGCCCTTAGGCTGGCCCCTGGAGGGCATCTTGCCTCGTTGGTGATGTGCCTCCTCCTCCTCCTCTCTCCTATCAGGCACCCCCGTTGAGTCAGTGACCTCATCATCCCCTCCCTCCTCATCACTGGAGCAAACCTAGCAGTATGCTGCAGCAGGGGGAGCATGACTGCCAGATTGCTGTCCTTCTTGGGCACCCCCTTGGTCCGTGCTCACGTTACTGCCTTCATCTAGCTCAGTATCATCATCAGAGCCTTCTAAACGCTGGGCATGCTCCTGGAGCATGTACCCAACACTGTGGTCAAACAGTTTGAAGGACTCCTCAGGAGGACATGGTGGGGCTAGGGAAGGAGTAACTGATGCCATTGAGCCGAGGGAAGAGGTCGCGTTGGCAGCTGCTTTGCCAGACAAAGTACCCTGAGCATTAGTGAGAGAGGATGAGGAGGATGAGGACGGCTTGGTCATCCACTCGACCAAGTCTTCCGCATGTTGCGACTCAATGTGGCCAGCTGCCGAAAAAAAGGCCAAGCGTGTCCCACGGCCACGTGCTGATGAGGATGCACCATCTCCACGACCAGCACTGTTGCCTCTAGACACAAAGCCTGCTTGCCCTCTTTTATTGGCTTGTGACTGTCTGCCTGTCCTTGTTGGCCTTCCAGACATACTAATGATCTGTAGATGCACTAAGCTGGGATATATATATATATATATATATATATATATATATATATATATATATATATATATATATATATATATATTCTGATACTGCAGCTAGCAAAATCAACTGCCTGCCTGTAGTATGAGAACACCACCAACCTACTACAGGTAGCTTTAGCTGAACACTGTGCAGAGGTCGCACTACACTAATGTGTAAATAATTTAGCTGCCTGCGGTAGTGATAGGATCAGGTAAACACCACCAACCTTCTACAGGTAGCTTTAGCTGAACACTGTGCAGAGCTTGCAAAAAACTAACTTGTAGCTTATTTAGCTGCCTGCGGTAGTGATAGGATCAGGAAAACACCACCAACCTTCTACAGGTAGCTTTAGCTGAACACTGTGCAGAGGTCGCACTACACTAACTTGTAGTTTTAGTTGAACACTGTGTTTATCGAAAAAAATATAGTTATGTTGTAAAATAAAATAAATACTCACTAGGATGAACCACTTGAGTTCCTATGTAAATTTAGAATATAAGTGTATAAATATATTTATTAACTTTAAAACTCATTTGCCAGATAGCTGCCCAATTAAATAGTGCATTGAGGTTGGCATGTAGGTTGGAGACATTCTGTAAGGAGGTTATACCACTGTAAATAATATTTAACTTGAATTATAGAAGCCTGTATACTTTACCTTACACATTAGCTGTGTGTTGGGGAACTGTGTCAAATGCTTCAGCAAAATCCAAGTACACTATGTCCTGTCTTTAATGAATCCATGCTGACTACTGTTGAAAATGTTATTTTCTAGCAAAAGCTCTTCTGTGTGTGTTTTTTTAAACTCTAAGATACTGTATGTTCCTGACTATAGAAGGTAAATTAACTGGTCTGTAGTTGCTTTGAAAAGCTTTGATCCCTTTTTAAATATAGGCACCACATTGGCTTTACACGAATCCAGTGGTACTATGTCAGTCATTAAAGAGTCTTTAAAAATTAGAAACAATGGCTTAGAAATAACAGAGCTCAACTCTTTCAGGACTCGTGGGTGTAAGTCAGCCGGTCCAGGTGCTTTGTTCACCTTTATTTTGTCTCTGTGTTTCTGAACCATATCATTTTGAGCCATTGAGGATAATTTATCGTGTCAATACTATCCCTATTAAGGACTTGAGCTCCCTCATTTTCCTTGTATACACAGAGCTGAAGAAGGTACTTAATGAATTTGCCTTCTTTTTCTCTCCAGTCACAAACTCAAAATTATGCTCAGACCTGACCTTTTTACTATTAATATATCTGATATTTTTTTAAGTTTGTCCTACTCTCCTTTGCAACCTGACATGCATTTTGAATTTTTGCAGCCTTAATTTTATTTTTACAAATTCTTTTATATCCTTTTAAACTTTTAAATGATGATAGTGTTCCTTCATTTCTGTATATTTTAAATTATCTTCTTATTTATAGCTATTTTAACTTTGAATGTGAGCCACATAGGTTTTCATTCACTCCCAGTCTAAATCTTGGAGAGCAGGCTTTAGCCTTGAAAATTTTTGTCTCATAAAATTAAATGTTTTTATCCTATCAGTATGTGCTTGTTGTTTACAGCTTACTTTAAATGAAATCAGGTAATGATCATTGCTGCCCAGATGTTTTTATATGAACATTAGTAATAAGGTCTGCAATGTTTGAAATCGAGCAAAGCATCATTTCTAGTAAGGGCTTCTATAAACTGTATCATAAAATTATTACCACTCATTTTACTGTTTCAGTGGTGCCATTGCTCCAATCAATATCAGGGTAGTTAAAATCCCACATTATTATCACTGTTCCAGCCCTTGCAGCCATTTCTGTCTGTGCAAGGAGCTGAGTCTCCACTGACTCATTAATACTGGGTGGCCTGTAATAAGCTCTAGTAAATAAATTTGAGGTATGTACATTCATATGTAGCTCAAACCATAATGCTTCAGCACCATCACACTCTACACCAACAAGGTCCTCTTTCACGTTCGCTTTGAGATCACTTCTGACATAGAGACAGACACCGCCTCCTGTTCATTTTACGCATTCAAAGCTAGGAATTCCTGTGAAGAATGGAGCCAAGATTAGCAATATCAATTAACCTCCTGATGACTGCTCACCTTTTGGGAAGGGTACGCCAGCTACCAAAATGGCAGCCAGAGAAGATCCCCTGTGCTTCATGTCCCATTGAGAAGAGCAGCACGTGCTTCAAGTCCCATTAAGAAGAACAGCATGGGCGCGCTTGCGTGCAACGCATGCGCATGCATGCCAATACAGATCGGGATGCCACCACAAGTGAGCGTGCGCGCCTGGTGACAGTTCTTGGTGTCAAATGGGCTACTTAAACTGGCTCATTCCCCAAGATCAATGCTTTCTGGTCTACAGCATTTCCTGTGTCTCCTACTCACTGTTAGCCTGTACCAGTTCCTGTTGACCTACCCGGCTTGCTCCTGACTACTCCTGCTATCTGCCTGCAACTGACCTCAGCTTGTCCTTGATTACGTTCCTGCCTGTACCTTCTGCTACCTCGCTGCCAGCCTGTTGCTAACCCTGCCTGCATCTGACTACTCTTCTGCATCAGGACCTGTTCTGGACTTGTTCACCAGTGTCTGATCCAGCCTGCATGCACCTGCCTGTGCTCCAGGCCTTACCAACACCAGTTCTGCTAGCTGCTGTACCCACGCTCTAGTCCGTGGCACCCAAGTACCAGCCTACTCCAGTTTCCAGCCTGTCAGCTGTTCCTGGTTGTCCTGCTGTGTCAGTGTTCCTCCATGGCTCTGCCTTCAGTTCCAGTTCAGCTTCACTGCTAGCAACTCTGCCAGGCACTCATGTGACTCTGCACTCCCGTGCCTCCTGTCTGCTCTATCAGGGGCCTTGAGTCAGAGGTGTAAGAGAGGCCTTCCTCTGCACAACAGACTCTACTACCAGGTATGTGACAGTACCAGACAGCCATGTCCAAGTCTGAGCAAGGAACCTCTCACATGGATGGACTTTGCCAACATCTATCACGCCTCACACAGGCTGTCCAGAATCTTCAAGAGGGCTATAGTCGGTTGGAAGGACGTGCGGAGGCTCTGTCTTCTTCTGCGGCTCAGGGGCCTGTTCAGCCATTCACTCATTCTCCTGGAAGACCCTCAGTAATTATGCTAACCCCTGAACCCAGGGTTCCAACCCCGAAGAACGCAATAAATTCAGAGCCTTCTCGCAATGCCTGTGAACTCTATTTTTCTCTGCAGCCACGCACCTTCTCCCTGAAAGCTACCACGGTTGGCTTTGTCATTTCCCTGCTGCAGGGCGAGCTGCAATCCTGGGCTCACCATCTACTGGAGCAAAGGGTGCCACAACTCTAACAGACCTGGCCACTTTCTTCAATTCCATGTCTCAGCTTTATGAAGATCCTCAGAAAACCGCCACCGCAGAAGCAGCATTGCATAGACTCCAGTAAGGTCGCAGAGCGGCTGAGGACTATGTTTTAGAGTTCAGGCGCTAGAGTGCAGATACTAACTGGAACAATGCAGCCCTTCGCTACCAGTCCCGCATGGGCCTCCTGAACCACTAAAGTATGAACTGGCCCGGGTTGGGGTTCCCCATACTTTGGATGCTTTGATTAACTTGTCCATCCAGATCTACCGACGATTAAGAGAATGAACGTCTAAAAAAAGCCGCAGGACAGTCCCGTCCAGTGTGGATGTTACCATGTGTCCCCAGTTCCACCAGCCCTGCTCCACCAGTCATCACAGCACCTGTTTCCGATGCTCCAGAGCCATTGCAGCTCGGCTTGCTCTGCCCTTCACTCACCGTTGAAGAGTGCCCACGCCGGTGCCAGAAGAATCTCTGCCTATACTGTGGGAAACCTGGACACTATGTGAGATGGTGCCCGGCCAAATTCCAGAAGTCCCTCTCAATGTATTCTGCCCTTGCACCAGTCTTACCAGTCAGCTCATCTCATCTTGCCCTTCCCATTCTGTTGCAGCTGCCAGGAAGGACTATTCCAGTTTCCGCCATAATTGATTCTGGGGCCTGTAGCTGCTTTATGGACTTATCCTTTGCTACAGATCATCAGATTCCATTGCAACCCAAGGCCCAGGGGCTTTCCGTACATCTGGCTAATGGATCCGCTATTAAGTCCATGCCAATCACACAAGAGACAGTTCCATTATCTGCCACCATTGCCACTACACTTGGATGCCATTGCTTTAACTCTGTTTCCAGTCATCCTTGGCATGCCATGGCTCCAAGCCCATAATCTGCACATCAATTGGGCCACAGGGGAAATTGAGTTTCACTCCCCCTACTGCCTCCAGCACTGGTTACTGGCAACTGGACTCTGATTCTGAAATTTACCAATTTGTACCAGCAGTATGTCATGAGTTCTTGGATGTGTTCAGCAAAAAGGGGGCGGAGACACTCCCCCTTCACCGGCTCTATGACTGTCCAATAGAACTTTTTCCCGGGGTCAAAGTTCCCTTTGGAAGAATTTTTCTTTTAACTGAGCTAGAGCTTGTGGCATTAAAAGACTATATCAATGACAACTTAAAGTGTATGTAAACCCACTCTCATCCTTTCTAAACTACTGCCATAGTGCTGATCTATAAGGATATACATACCTCCTGCATGTATCTTTACCTGTCAAATGTCTCCCCTCTTTCTGTTATGAGACCCAAAAAACTGCAGATTCTGTGGGTAGGTCTGTTGTCCGGAGCTCGGTGGGTAGAGTCATGATGTCAGTAGACTCCCCGCCCACCGCTACACTACCCTTGTCAACGTGCATTTTCTCCTGTGTATTTCTTACACTGAACTTCTGCTATGATCACTTACATCCAGTCAAAACCCAGAAAGGCCAGCACATGACTTCAGCATGCCCAATCACACTGAGGTGTGAAGCAGCCAATCCTGGGAGAGCTGGAGAAGAAAGGAGGGGGGTGGGAAGTACACAGAATGCCTCTCTCAGGCTCATTCATGAGATAAGAAAATCACCTGTCACTCACAGCAAGGGAAAAGAACTGACTACTATTTCTCTGTGTGTCAGTTTTTATCTCACCCAAAAAAGATAAGAGGATTGCTCAGAGCTGGATTAACTCTTCGTGGCAAGACTGGGCACAGATGACATTAAATCCTATACTGTACAAGGTGCAAGCCTTAATTTTTAAAAAAAATCCAGTTTACATCCACTTTAAAGAAGGGCTTCATTCGCCCATCTACTTCTCCGGCTGGAGCTGGCATCTTCTTCGTAGAGAAGAAAGATCATTCGGTACAGCCCTGTGTGGATTATCGTGAACTCAATAAAATCGCTATCAAGAACCTCTATCCTCTCCCCTAGGTACCCAAATTATTCCAAAGGCTTGGAGCTGCAACAATATTCACAAAGCTAGATCTCTGAGAAGCCTATAATCTGGTTTGTATAAGGGAGGGGGGATGAATGGGAGACGGCTTTCTGCACCCGATTCGGGCATTTTGAATATCTCGTAATGCCTTTTGGATTATGCAATGCCCCTGCTACATTCCAGCATTTCATTAACGATGCCTTCCATGACTTTTTGGATCTATTCATCATAGTTTATCTGGACAATGTATTAATCTTTTCTTCATCCCTAGACAATCATCGCAGACATGTAAAGAGCATTTTGGGCCGGCTTCGGCAGCATGGCATACATGCCAAGCCCAAGAAATGTGAATTTGAACCCCAAAGTATTCAATTCCTGGGACTAATTATATCCACTGAAGGTCTGAAGATGGATCCCCAAAAGGTCGCTGCCATTCTAGACTGGCTGGCTCTCGCAGATAAGAAGGGTGTTGAGCGCTTTGTGTAATTCGCAAATTTTAACTGGAAATTCATTAGGGGGTTTTCCGCTATCATCTCTTCCATCACGCGACTAACCAGGCAAGTCATGAAATTCCAGTGGTCCACCAAAGCTCAGAGGGCCTTTGAGACTCTTAAAGGACTGTTTTTACTTCTGCATCTGTTCTAAAACATCCTGACCCAGCCCTGCCTTACGTCCTAGAAGTGGATGCATCAGAAACAGCAGTTGGAGCAGTGCTTTCTCAGAGACTAGGTTTCAAGGCTCTGTTACATTCAGTCGCTTTCTACTTCCGTAAACTATCAGCAGCAGAATGAAACTATGATGTTGGGGATCATGAACTCCTAGCGATCAAGGCTGCACTGGAACAATGTAGGTACCTGCTGGAAGGAGCTGCACACCCAATCTTGATCTATACAGATCATAAGAATCTGGAATATTTAAGAGTGGCAAGGAGGTTGAGACCCTGACAGGCCACATGGGCAATTTTTTTTTCTAGATTCTCTTTTCACATAACTTACAGGCCTGGGTCTAAGAATACGAAACCCAATGCGCTTTCCCGCATGTTTAGCCAGTCTCAACAGTCTGCACCCCCAGATACTATTTTGTCTTCAGTAAATTTCCTTTTGCTTCAAGGAGACTATCTCAAATCAAACAAGCTTCTGTGGGAAACCCCCCACCTACTGGAACTACCTCACAGGCACGAGCTGGTTTGCTATGGTATAAGGAAAAGATCTTTGTACCAGAAGACATCCGAGTCTCTACCTTGGGGCTGTGTCATGATCACATACTAGCTGGACATTTTGGAATCAGCAAGACCTCTGAACTTGTGCAACATACATTCTGGTGGCCACAGGTAGAGAAAGACTGCAAGAAGTATGTTGAGTCTTGCATCACTTGTATTCAGAGCAAGAACAGCAAAACTAAGCCATGGGATCTGCTGAAACCACTACCCGTCCCGGGTAGACCTGGAAGATGATTTCTATAGACTTTATTGTCAAGCTTCCTCCATCAGAAGGCTACAGCACCATCTTTGTGGTGGTGGACTGGTTGTCTAAAATGGCACATTTCCACCCTATGAAAGGTACACCATCTGCTCAAGAGACTGCACACATTTTTATCAAGGAAATTATAAGACTTCATGGGGTTTCAGCAAATATTGTGTCAGATCGTGGGGTGCAGTTCACCTCCAGATTTTGGAAAGCCTTGTGTGCAGCCCTGAAGATCGAACTGTCATTTTCTTCAGCCTATCACCCATAAACAAATGGAAAGACGGAGAGAACCAATCAGACTCTTGAACGGTATCTGCGCTGTTTTTCCTAATTTTCTCAAGATGACTGGGTGTCTCTATTACCATTAGCTGAGTTTGCCTACAATAACTCTGTCCATTCAGCCACAAAGCAATCTCCGTTCTTCGCCAATTACAGCCTCCATTCTTCTTTCTTGTCCAATACAGTACCAGAATGCTCTGTACCTGCTGTCCTTAAAACAATGGAATTCTTTGACTCTAATAACAAACTGTTGCAAGAAACAATGGCTAAAACACAGGCAAACAACAAAAAGGTATTTGACAAGAAGAGAAGAGGAGAATTGATTCTGAAACCAGGAGATCAAGTATGGTTGTCCACAACTAATCTAAAACTAGCCTGTCCATCAAAGAAATTGGGCCCTAAGTTTGTGGGGCTTTTCCCAGTAAAGAAAAAAGGTCAATGATGTGGCCTACGAATTAAAGCTAGTGTAATATTTAAGGATTCATCCCATGTTTCACGTGACCTTGCTGAAACCTGCTACCCCTAATTCCTTCCCCGGACAAAACGTTGATCCATCCAAGCTGGTACTAGTCAATGTGGAGGAAGAATTTGAAGTGGAAGCAATTTTGGATTGCAGGAAGAGGAATAACCAAATTCAGTTCCTGATAAAGTGGAAAGGGTATGGGCCAGAGGAAAACTCTTGGGAGCCCAAAGGCAATATTCACGTCAAAAGACTTATCTGGGCTTTCAAGTGCTCTCATCCTGTCAAGTTGGCCCGGTTGGGCATCCAGAGGGTTCCCATTTGAAGGGGGCAATGTCAGGAAGGGCACGCCTGCAACCAAGATAGCAGCCGGAGAAGATCCCCTGTGCTTCATGTCCCAGTGGGAAGAGCAGCACGGGCGTGCCTGCGTGCATGCGCACCAATACAGAATGGGATGCCACCACAAGTGCTGCTGGTGACAGTCCTTGGTGCCAAATGGGCTATTTAAACTGGCTCATTCCCCAAGATCAATGCTGTCTGGTCTACAGCGTTTCCTGTGTCTCCTGCTATCCATTTGCCTGTATCAGTTCCTGTTGACCTACCCGGCTTGCTCCTGACTACTCCTGCTAGCTGCCTGCATCTGACCTCAGCTTGTCCTTGATTACACTCCTGCCTGTTCCTTCTGCTACCTCACTGCCAGCCTGTTGCCAACCCTGCCTGCATCTGACTACACTTCTGTATCAGCACCTGTTCTGGACTTGTTCACCAATGTCTGATCCAGCCTGCATGCACCTGCCTGTGCTCCAGACCTTACCGCTAGCTCTTGTACCCATGCTCCAGTCAGTGGGACCCAAGAAACCAGCCTACTCCAGTTTCCAGCCTGTCAGCTGTTCCTGGTCGTTCTGCTGCGTCGGTGTTCCTCCACGGCTCTGCTTTCAGTTCTGGTTCATCTCCCCTGCTAGCACTTGTGCGACTCTGCACTCCCACACCTCCTGTCTGCTCTATCAGGAGCCTCGAGTCAGAGGCTTTCCTCTGTATAACAGACTCAACTACCAGGTAGGGGACATCACCGTAAATATACTTTGAGCAGGTGGCAGGTGCAGACTTGACAATGTACATGTATGTTGCTGGCTTGCGCCCGGGATTGGGGCATGCATGCATACGCCCATCTGCTGACCCGTCCTGTGATTGGACACAGCACAAGTTTGGCAGCAAATTTCAGCCAATGATTTCATATAAAACCTTCTGATCGGCTGTGTCCAATCACACACAGAGTTCTGTGTTTACAAAATCACAGAAGCAGCATGCATTACACACATTACACTTGTTAGGCACACATTTGACCCTCTTGATTGCCCCTAGATGTTAACCCCTTCCCAGTCAGTGGCATTAGTACAGTGTCAATGTACAGTATTATCACTGATCAATGTATTAGTGTCACTAATTCTCCCACCCCTTAATCGTACTGTAAATACTCCTCCAGCCTTCCCATAAACCTCTTCCCAAGCACAGTAGCCCCCATTCCATTTAGGTGCAAACCCTCTTTAGCAGTCAGATTGTACTCGAATGAAAAGTCAGCCCAGTGCTCTAGAAACCCAAATCCTTCCCTCTTACACCAGGTATTTAACCACGCATTCAGTTCTCTAAGCTGCCCTTGCGCACGGCACTCGTTTTCAGAGAATATTACCTTAGAGGTTCTTCACTTCAATTTGCAGCCTAGTTCTTTAAATTGATTCCAGTCAAATCCTACCTATATCTGCTCCCACCCCCATTTTAAGCCTGTTCTAATTACCCTGTAAGGAAAGATGTCTATACTTACCTGTTCTGAGGGTACTCCTGTCCAATCACATGATTGGTTCCCAGTGCCAATGTTGTTCTGCTTTATATATCCTGTTTAGGTTGGACTTCTGATTTTCTTTGGGTGACCATGGATGTTCATGTGCTATATTAATCAATTCCCCAGGATGCTGGAGTTAGGGCTGTCAGTTACCATATGAAAAACTACAGTTTATACTCACCTGCACTACAGGAGTTTATAACTTTATCTGTGAAATTTCTCTTAACTTTTTTCTTTTCAATGGATCTTACCATCTCCAATGCTGTGGGTCATCCATAGGAGCTAGGGTTTCCCCATTCATTCCCTACTCTGGAAATACTGCACCCTATGCCACTAGCTGTCACTCAGTCCATACCATACGTATCATTCCAGTGGGGGAATTTACCAGAGCACGTAGGAACTGCTCCACTTAAGACATATATAATAAGGAATGTGATCTTAGAGATACACTTTGAGACAGAGGGGTTTTCCTAAATGGCCTATCAGAAGGGAAAGAGAGATTGCAAGTGACAAGAACAAGGCAGCTCTTTCAGACACTGCCACTGTTAGAAATAAAACTCAAACTTCTAGGACACTAGAAGTAACTTTTGTCACTACTTTTCTCCTGAATACAGGCAGGTTATTAATATCACTCAGAAGAATCTGCCTATCCTGTATTCAGATAAAGAGCTTTTTTCTATTTTACAATCAGGTTGTAGATTTGTCAGCCGCCGGGCTTCCACTCTAGGGAATTTGCTTTCCCCGAGTCTCTTTTCCACTACGAAAAGAAAATTCGTCCATGTGATTAACTTCCAGGATTCTTTCCCTGTGGCCAGACCACATGTAGATATTGTCGTTTGAATGTATGAATGAATATCTTCAAGTCTATGGCCACAGGGGAACAATTTAATGTAAAGCATTATATTAACTGCAATACCACATTAATGGTTAATGTTACTAAATATGCCTTTTGTTGTTCGCAATACATAGGCTGCACCACTCGCCCTTTAAAAAACAGAATTGGTGAGCACTTTTGTAACTTGGTGAACCCCAATGCCAGGGTAATTTCAAATGACACGTCACTTTAAAGAACAATATTTTTGTCACATGACAGGCTTTAAGTTTTTTGGAATTGAGTGGGTTAGCCATTCTGTAATGGAGGAGGAGATCATTATTGCAAGCTGCTTGCCAGGGAAGCCTGGTGGATTTTTAGACTTCGAAACAGGGTCCAATATTGTTTGAACTGGAGGTGGGATTTAGATGTAAACTTGTATTAGTTTCCCTGCACTATTTATCCCCTTACTCCTCATTCTTTGTCTGTGGCTATTCTGCTGTATTTTGATAATATTTTGTTTTTCTCTGTATTATTTGTTTACAATATTTTGCTTGGGGGCGATTTCTGTGGATATTACTTTATTTCTCTTTATTTCTATGTTAGTGTTTTGCTTCAATTGTGAAGAATCTGCTTAGAGGGTTAATTACCACTAATTACCCTATTAGCGGTCTCCACCTTTTGCCACAAAAAAAGACTGGCTATATATTTAGTCGTTTTGTGTGAACATTTTTATTATGACTAAGGCCCAAAGGTTGCGGCTGAAACGCGTCAATCCTTTCACATAACAGGTTACTTTATGTCTACCCTTGACGGATAAAGAATAAAGTTTGCATTATTTTACTTCAAATCATGTCAGTGCCGAACTTTTACTTTTTACACAGGCCACCACATGCCAAATGTTGGCACAAGGAAAACAGCAAACCATTCAGTTAGGACAATCCTGGCAAAAAAATGTTCTATCAGTCCTGATTAAAGAAACCCCAATTACTACCAACTGACTAGGACTCCCTACATTGCCCTCACCACCCCTGCCAGATGAGCTGCTCTCCCTGACTATTAAGCCTGGTACACACAATGAGAATATTGGACGAATGATTGTCTGTTTCTTTGCATGCTAGTCTCATATTGAAATTGAAGAGGATACTAAAGTTACGAAAGCTCTCGTATGACAGAATACAACTTTGGAAGTGATGTAATGTGTTGTATTGTAATGTATTCTTTAGTTTCTGAGCATGCGTGGTCTTTCTCTTCTGATTTTTTTCGAGCAA
Organism: Aquarana catesbeiana; assembly: GCF_042186555.1. NCBI lineage: Eukaryota > Metazoa > Chordata > Amphibia > Anura > Ranidae > Aquarana > Aquarana catesbeiana. The sequence continues at coordinate 409,099,395 of NC_133325.1, forward strand.
ATAATGTTTGTTTAAATTTCCGTGTTTGTCCCTTCGGATAATTTTGAATGAACGGCTCTCGAAAGCTGCATACTAATGATCAGATTATCGATTCAAAATGGTTTTTTTTTTGTATGATTTTCTGATCGCGTGTACTAGGTATTAGGGTTAGCAGTTATAGGCTGCAATGGTGGGTAGAGATGCCAAGTCAGGATTATGGAAGCAGCTAAACAGTAGGATGGATCTGAAGAGCTACCAAAGCAGCAGAATGAGGATATGCTGCAAAGTACATTATAACTTCTGATTGTGAAGCCACGTGTGTGTTATTAGCTGATACTCGCATGAGTGCTTGGTAGAAAATTTTGGAGAGTACAAATGAAACAATGCTGCTCATACTTTTGAAACAAGAAAGCAATCGCTAAAACAATGTGCTTGCTGTACATTAAAAACACTTTAACTTTTGGCAAAGCTTTATTCATTAGGGCAGTGAAAAGTGCTGTAACTCATAGGAGTCATTCAAAAATTAAATACTACAGTGATGCTTGCTCTGCATTGCTGTTTATAGCACGTTGTCAAAGCTCTTTCTTCTGTCTGGTAAAAATGAACTGCTGTGCTATGCATAGTGGATGCAAGGGGCAAGTCATTGAAGAGCTAACAGAGGGAAGAGAGCAGATGTGTGGCTTATGATAAATATGTTATGTGAGAGATTAAAGAAGACACGTGTGAAGTAAGGGATACTGAAGTCAAGCAAACTGATAAAATGTGAACATCAAGGAAAATAAAGGCAAGAAAGAAAAGCACCCAAAGAAAAGAAACTGCATGTCCCCAGGACTTGCTAACACGTTAGAAAACTATATATGTATTATAGAGCACTTCTATTGATATATGAAACTGAAGGAAGTGGAAAAATTTCTAAAGGACTTTTATTTAATATATTTTGATTAAAATAGGGCATCACTGTGTCTGTACAAACAATTTTCATTCTTGGTACTGCCACAACAATCTAGATGGCAAGCAATATGCCTAACCTAACTTTAGGATCTCATCAACAGAAGGTGGAAAAAGGACACCAGAATATCAGCTCTCTACTTGAGTAGCAAAGACTGGAACAGACTGTGGACTCCCTTCAGAATCAAATGACTCAATCAAGCAAATATCGGTATTACCAAATCATAGTATTATTATTATTATGAGTAGGGATGAGCTTTCTGTTCAGGTTGAACATGAGTTTTACTCGAACATTGGCTGTTCGCCTGTTCATCGAAAACCGGACATTATGGGCCGTTCGCACCAAATTCGAGTGGCGCGTAATGGCCCATAATGCACTGCGGGAGCACAGTGCATTGCTGTATGATGATTTGCATGAGCATGCACCATGACCTGCATGCTTTGGCCAATCACAGCGCCCTCAGCTAAGAGAGCCATAATTGGGCAAAGGCAGGGTGTCTTTCGCCAATCATGTCTCAGGGGGACTAAGTCCACGCCCCACACTATATAAAGCCTATATTCAGTCGGCCTCGTGTAATGTGTTGTTGGCGTGGATGGAGAGAGAGTCTCATTTAGATTGAGCAGGCAGGCAGATTATTCAGTTAGCTGCAGTGTATTTAATATATATATATATATATATATATATATATATATATATATATATATATATATATATATACACACACACATACAGTATATCCATTGTATCCAGTTTAGCTATATCTCACTGTAGGCCGTTCCTGGTGTACTGTTTCTAATATACTTCTAGCAGGCAGGTGATTCAGTTAGCTGCAGTGTATTTAATATGTATATACAGATAGTACAGATAGTCTTGTATATATATATATATATATATATATATATATATATATATATATATATACATACACTGTTTCTAATATACTTCAGGCAGCGTACACAGTATACAGTGCTGTGCACCCATAGTGCAGTTGCTCATACTTTTCTGATGATGAATACAGTACACCCATAGTTGTTATTACACTTCTGTTGGTGTACACAGTACCATACACCCCTAGTGCAGTTGCTACTACTTTCCTGGTGGTGTACACAATACATACAGTGTACCCATAGTTGTTATTATACTTCTGTTGGAGTACACAGTACCGTGCACCCATAGTGCAATTGTTACTAATTTCCTGGTGGTGTACACAGTACATACAGTGCACCAATAGTTGTCATTACACTTCTGTTGGTGTACACAGTACTGTGCACCCCTAGTGCAGTTGCTAATACTTTCCCGGTGGTGTACACAATACATACAGCGCACCCATAGTTGTTATTAAACTTCTGTTGGTGTACACAGTACTGTGCACCCCTAGCACAGTTGCTACTACTTTCCTGGTGGTGAACACAATACATACAGTGTATCCATAGTTGTTAGTATACTTCTGTTGGTGTACACAGTACCGTGCAGCCATAGTGCAGTGGCTACTACTTTCCTGGTGGTGTACACAGTACATACAGTGCACCCATAGTTGTTATTACACTTCTGTTGGTGTGCACAGTACTGTGCACTCCTAGTGCAGTTGCTACTACTTTCCTGGTGGTGTACACAATACATACAGTGTACCCATAGTTGTTATTAAACTTCTGTTGGTGTACACAGTACTGTGCACCCCTAGTGCAGTTGCTACTACTTTCCTGGTGCTGTACACAATACATACAGTGCACCCATAGTTGTTATTAAACTTCTGTTGGTGTACACAGCATAGTGCATCCGTAGTGCAGTTGCTAGTGCTACTACGTTTGTGGTGGTGTACACAATACATACAGTGCACCCATAGTTGTTATTACACTTCTGTTGGTGTACACAGTACCGTGCACCCCTAGTGCAGTTGCTACTACTTTCCTGGTGGTGTACACAGTACACAATACAGTGTAGTGTTTTTTTGCTAAACAAAATTTACAGCATGTCCGGAAGGCCACCAAGGAGAGGTAGACACTCACAGGCCACTAAAAGAGGGCAAGCAGGCTCTGTGTCTACAGTCGACAGTGCTGGTCTTGGACACAGTGCATCCTCAGCACGTGGTCGTGGGGCATGCTTGTCCTTTTTTCCTGCAGCTGACCATGTTGTTAAGCCACAACACGTGGAAGAGTTGGTGGAAAGCCATCCTCATCCTCTTCATCCTCTGTCACCCAGGCTCAGAGTAGTTTGCCTGCCAATGCAGCTGCCAAAGTGGCCTATTCCATCCGCTCCATGTGAACAGTCACTCCTTCCCTAGCCTCATTGATCATGCATGGAGGAGTCCTCCGAACTATTCGATCACAGTGTCAGGTACATGCTGCAGGAGGATGCGCAGCGATTTGAAGGCTTTGATGATGGTACCCAGGTTAAGGAAGGGAGTAACATTAGCCTAGAGAGAGGGGGTGCCCAAGAAGGTCAAGAAACTGGCAGTCATGTTCCCCTAGCTGCAGCATACTGCCAAGTTTGCTCCAGTGACGAGGAGGGAGAGGATGATGAGGTCACTGACTCAACTTGGGTGCCTGATAGAATAGAGGAAGAGGAGGAGACATATCTCCAACAAGGTAGGATGCCCTCCAGGGGGCAGCATAAGGGCAGCCAACCTATTGCATCACACCGCAGAGCTAAGTAGGTGCAGGGCGCTTCTGACTCCCCACATATTTTGAAAAGTTCTTTGGTGTGGGCTTTTTTGACACATGTGCAGCAGATTTCACTGTTGCTGTTTGCAACATATGTCTGGAGCTTATTAAGTGTGGCCAAAACAGCATCTGCTTGGCTACCACTTGGGTTACCTTTCTTTCACGGCGGTTTGGGTAACCCTGCTGGCAGCTGGGAAGGATGCAGGACAGGGTTCAGTATTGTTGGAGCTTGTTCCGCCATCACGCCTCCAAAATGCTAGTGGTGATTCTGCCACAGCTCTCTCCTCCACCCCCTCCATTTCTTCTTCCTCTATGGCCTCTTCCTCTGCAGAATTCTCCTCTGAACCAGCAATGCTCCGTAGGCATTCTAGGGACTACGCAAGCACTCAGGCAAAAAGATGTCATGTGGTGCTTGAGTTGGTCTGCTTAGTGGACAGGAGCCACACTGGGGCAGAGATTCTGTCAGCTATGCAGGGGAAGGCTCAGAGGTGGGTGATGCCACACCAGCTTCAGCCAGGAATGGTTGTATGTGACAATGGCGCCAGTCTCCTCTCTGCCCTCTGACAGGGACACTTGACCCATGTTCTCTGTAAGCAGGTACTTGGGCTTACAGGATCTACTAAGGCAGGCCAGGAAAGTCTATGGTCATTTCCGCCAGTCATATAATGCCAGTGCTCGGCTGGCTGACATTCAAAGAGAATGCAACCTGCCCAAGAACCGCCTCATTTGTGACATGCCCACCAGGTGGAACTCAATGTTGGCAATGCTGCAGCTACTGCACACGCTGCAGAGGGCCATCAATGAGTACCTGTGTGATTATGGCACCAGGTCAGGGTCAGGGGAGCTTGGCTTTTTTTGCCATGCCAGTGGCTACTGATCAAGGATGCATGCACCGTCCTGTCACCATTTGAGGAGGCAACAAGGATGGTGAGCAGTGACAGTGCATGCATCAGTGATACTGTCCCTCTTGTCTTCCAGTTGGAGCACACGCTTCGTGGAATAATGGACAGGGCACTTGAGGCAGAACAGCGGGAGGAAGAGGAGGACTTTCTTACCTCTCAAGGCCCCCTTTATCCAGATACTAGTATTCCTGCAGGCCCACCGATCCCACAGGAAGAAGAGGAGGAGGATTGTGTCAGCATGGAGGTGGAGGATAACACTCAGCATCAGCAGCAGTCTTTAAGGGATCGCTTGCAGTTCCCAGAAACCCATGGAGTTGTACGTGGCTGGGAGGAGGTGGTTGAGGATCATGTGATCCTTAGTGACCCAGAGGACTCAGGATCGAATGCATCAGCAAACATACACTGCATGGCCTCCCTGATCCTGCAAAGCCTGCGAAAGGACCCTAGGATTTGTGGTATCAAGGAGAGGGATCATTACTGGCTGGCAACCCTTCTTGATCCATGTTACAAGGGTAAGGTTGCAGAACTTATCCAGCCTTCGCAGAGGGAGCAGAGGCTGAAACATCTTCAGGAGGCCTTGCAGAAAGGTTTGTGCAATGCGTTTCCAGAGCCTGGGAGGTTACAATTTCCTGGTGCTGGACAAGGTGTTGCTGAGGCTTTATTCAGTCACAGAAAGAGAGGTGGAGAAGGTGGCCGGCTGACCGATGCCTTCAGGCAATTCTTCAGTACTCAGCGCCCAGGTCTGACCAGTTCCAGCAACCATCGCCAGCGTCTGAATTCCATGATGCAGGAATATCTAGGGGAAAGATCAGACTTGGAGACCTTTCCACCAGAACATCAACTGGGTGACTGGGTCTTGAGGATGGACCACTGGGCAGAGCTTGCTCAATGTGCAATTGAGCTACTGGCCTGTCCTGCATCCAGCGTTCTTTCTGAACGCACATTCAGTGCTACTGCAGGCTTTGTAACTGATCACAGAGTGCGCCTGTCCACAGACTCTGTTGATCGGCTTACATTCATAAAAATGAATCAGTCTTGGATCACCAGCTACCAAGCACCTGATGCTGATATAACCGATTGATTTTTCTATGGATGTGGGATCCCTTGAAGACTGCGTATGCTGAGTGACTATCCTATTCCTCCTCAATTTTCATGATGATAGCTTCTAAGAATATTTTCAGTTCAGGGCTCCACCACCACTACCTAAGGCCCAATTTTTCTGCCCCTGTTTAACAGGGGCATGTAATTACAATTTTTGATCAAATATTTAACAGCAGGGCTCGTTCCTGCGCTCAAAAAGATTATCTGTGAGGGGTTGTAGTGTTGTGGCACCACCACCACTGCCTAAGGCCCAATTTTTCTGCCCCTGTTTAACAGGGGCGCATAATTACAATTTTTGATCTAATATTTCACAGCAGGGCCTGTTCCTGCACTCAACAAGAGTATGTGTGAGGCTTTACAGTGTTGTGCCACCAACACCACCACAGCCTAAGGCCCAATTTTGCTGCCCCTGTTTAACAGGGGCATGTAATTACAATTTTTGATCTAATATTTCACAGCAGGGCCTGTTCCTGTGCTCAAAAAAAGTATCTGTGAGGCTTTACAGTGTTCTGCCACCACCACCGCCTTAGGCCCAATTTTTCTGCCCCTGTTTAACAGGGGCGCGTAATTACAATTCTTAATATAATATTTCACAGCAGGGTCTGTTCCAGCACCCACCAAGAGTAATGCCCCGTACACACAGTCGGATTTTCCGATGGAAAATGTCCGATCGGAGCGTGTTGTCGGAAATTCCGACCGTGTGTGGGCTCCATCTGACATTTTCCATCGGATTTTCTGACACACAAAGTTGGAGAGCAGGAGATAAAATTTTCCGACAACAAAATCCATTGTCGGAAATTCCGATCGTGTGTACACAAATCCGACGGACAAAGTGCCATGCATGCTCAGAATAAATAAAGAGATGAAAGCTATTGGCCACTGCCCCGTTTATAGTCCTGACGTACGCGTTTTACGTCACCGTGTTCAGAACGATCGGATTTTCCAACAACTTTGTGTGACCGTGTGTATGCAAGACAAGTTTGCATAAAAAATCCTAGGATTTTGTTGTCGGAATGTCAGAACAAAGTCCGACCGTGTGTACGGGGCATAACTGTGAGGGCTTACAGTGTTCTGGTACCACCAACACCTAAGACCCAATTTTCCGCATAGTGCATAGGGCAGGCTGTATAGTATATACAGGGGGTCCCCTATTTTCAAACATCTGACTTACAAACGACTCCTACTTACAAACGGAGGGAGACTACAGGAAGTGAGAGGAAATCTACTCCTAGGAAGGGAAATTCTCTCCTGTAAGAGGTAATATGGGAAAAAGTTGTCTCCCCACTGATGCTTTATCACCAATCCTTGTTTCCCTAATAACCCAAAATTTTCAAAATTCAGTTGTCATTGGGACAGAAAGTGAGGTGAAATCTTCTGAACAGGGGCACAGTCAGCAAAACAAAATGTTACAGGGGTGATGATAACCCTTCCCTATGTTATCCAAAAAGCTTAAAAATAGATTTTTTGGCTGGAGCTACACTTACAAAATGTACCTGTTCCAAATTACAAACAGATTCAACTTAAGAACAAACCTACAGTCCCTAGCTTGTTTGTAACCCAGGGACCACCTGTATACTGCTGCTGTTCAGAGTATATAGAGCCTGGGGCCCCACACCTTTTTTTAAAAAATTTGGGTGCAGGGTTCACCTTAATATCCATACCAGACCCAAAGAGCCTGGTAATGGGCTGGGGGGTGCAACATTACAGCCGCAAGCAGTTTTAAATGACTTTTATTCCTTTAGAAATGTCATTTTGTGAAGGGACTGTTCTAAACACGGGAAAAATGCACCACTTTACAGGCATACTATAGACACCCCCCCAGGCATGATATTTAAAGGAATATTTCACTTTTATTGTTTCACTTTAAGCATTATTAAAATCACTGCTCCCAAAAAAACTGCCGTTTTTAAGTTTTTTTTGCATTGATTCATGTCCCCTGGGAAAGGACCCGGGTCCCCAACCATTTTTTATGACAATAACTTGCATATTAGCCTTTAAAATTAGCACTTTTGATTTTTCATATTGGAGTCCCATAGACTTTAACTGGGTTTGCGTGTTCACATAAATTTTTGGTTTGTTCGCATGTTCTGCCACAAACCGAACAGGGGGGTGTTCAGCTCATCCCTAATTATAAGTAATAAATAAACTGTTTCCTGCAACTTAATAAAAGACAGTGATTTATTAAAACTGGTGCACCTCAGAATCTGGTGCGGTTGCGCATGGTAGCCAATCAGCTTCTAACTTCATCTTGTTCAATTAAGCTTTGGCAAAAAAAACCTGGAAGCTGATTGGTTTCCATGCAGAGCTGCACCAGATTTTACACTTTCCAGTTTTAGTAAATCAACCCCAGTGATATTAGTGCATCTCTAGTCAAGTTGTTTGTATTTATTTTTGGATATAGCAGGGAAAAGTTAATTCCCCCTAGCCAAGTGCTGGGTTACAGCAGATGGAGAAGGAGACATGGCATTTTATTCTTCTCTCCCTCTACTGAGATATTACTCTATTGATGCACCATTCTTTACTGGCCAGCAGGGGAAGAGCTAAAGCCAAGCAAGCCCATAGACTTCTATGTAGAGCTCTGAGAATCCTGAGAGTGGTAGTTTGAGACAACAGCCATATAATGGGGTGAATAGACTTTTTGGACTACAGCTCCCAATGGCCACTGTGCAGTAGAAAGAGTAGAGAGAGGATTTTTGTTAAACTGCCCATGAACATTCTATTTTTAGACGTTGAGGGGAGTGAGAGAGAGCAGAGCACCTCTATCCAAGTATTCATCTGCCAGTGGGCATGTGAGTCTGAGATTGAAAGTGAGGACACCCAGGGCAATACTGTCCACATCACAAATCCTGCACTGCTACCACAGAGAGGCCGAAATGTCCACTCACCCTCCGCTTCCCACCCCTGGTCACTGGAAGCTTTTATCTGCAGCATCATCCTGGGAACTTGTGAGAGAGCTTTTTGCCCATTATAAACACTGCTAGTAGAAACTGAGCCACTGAGCATCCAACCCATACTGCATCCATACCAGCCCTATATTGCACTTCTACCATACCTATACTGCACCCAAACCAACCCTATACTAGTTATACTGAACTGTGTATTCATTTGAACCACATCTACCTTGTACCTGTGCCAAGACTATACAGTACCTACAGTATGCTGTATGTACAATGCAGGCAGCTTAACTGGGATTGTCATAAAATACAAAGATGCTCTTAAATGGGACAATGATAGCTAACAGAAGAACATCTCAAAGGACTGCCCCTAACATAATTACTCTGCAAGATATATTATCCTGTGCTCCCTCTGAGAGGGCAGGATGAGTCCTGAGACTTCCCCTTGTGATGGTGATCAAAGAGGGTTGCCAACCAATAATGATCCTTCTCCTTGATGCCAAGAACTCTTGGGCCATTTCACAGACTTTGAAAAAATAAGGGAGCCCATGCACCACAATTTTGTAGAGGCATGAGAAGCAGAGTATCTGTAACTGCTTCTTCCCAGCCACGTAGTACTCCCAAGTTTTCTGGGGACTGAAAAACATCTCTTAAAGCTTGACGTATGTCTTCCTGTGCTTCAATGCCTCCAAAACTGCCAGAATCCTCCTCCCTCTCTTCTTGGGTGTTCTGTGGTGTCACAACAATGGTGTCTGCATGAAGAGGAAAGGAAGTCCTCCTCTTCCTCCTGCTGCTCTGCTTCGAGTGCCCTGTCCATAATGCCATGCAGAGTATGCTCCAGCAGGAACACAAGAGAGATAGTGTCACTGATGTATGCATTGTCATGGCTCACCATTCTTATTGCCTCCTCAAATGGTGACAGTACAGTGCATGCATCTTTTATCAGCAGCCATTGGCATGGGGAAAAAAAGCCAAGCCGGCCTGAGTCTGTCATTGTGCCATAATCACACAGGTACTCATTGACGGCCCTCTGCTAGATGTGCAGCTGCTGCAGCATTGCCAAAGTTGAGTTCCATCTGGTGAGCATGTCACAAATCAGGCGGTTTATGAGCAGGTGGAATTCCTACTGAATTTCAGCAAACCGAACACTGTCTACAGACTGTTCTAGCCTGCCTTAGAAGATCTTGCAAACCTGGTTACCTGTTTAAGAAATGCTACACCACCAAATTGAGGACATGTGCCAGGCATGGCACATGTGTCAACTTTCCCTGTCGAAGGGTGGACAGAAGGTTAGTGCCATTATCGCACACCACCATTCCTGGCTCAAGCTTGCATGACGTGAACCACCTCTGGCACTGCCCCTGCAGAGCTAAAAAATAATCTCTGCTCCAGTGTGGCTCCTTCCCCTAGACAGACCAACTAAAGCACTGTGTGGCATTTTCTAGCCTGACTCATTGAATAGCCCCTTGAATGCTTAGGGGGTAGTGGTGGTTTATAGGAAAATTCAGCAGAGAAGGGCATGGAGGAGGAGGAGATGGGGGTGGAGCTAACAGATCTCGCATCATCACCACCAGCTGTATGAAGATGTGGCAGCAAAACAAGCTCTAGCACTGAGCCCTCTCCTGCATCCTTCCTAGTTGCAAGCAGAGTTACCCAGAGTGCTGTGAATGAAATATATCGTCCCTGACCATGCTTGCTGGACCACGTGTCAGCAGTAACATGGACGTTGCTGCTGACTTCCTTGCCCAACAATGCCAAAACATTGCCTTCCACATGATGGTACAGAGCTGGAATGGCCTTACATGCTAAGAAATAGTGACTGGGAACCTGCCAATGTGGCACAGCACAATTTGCAAATCCACAGAATTCACAGGGGCAGAATCCACCAGAAGAAAAGGCAGGAGTTGTAAGGAGTTGTAAAGCCAGCAATTTGGACAAGCCGGTATTTAGACTCTGGGCATGTGTGTGTGACAGGGAGTGTATTTTTTTTCGATGCAGCAGCTGGGGCAGAACAATTTGCCTGCTATACTCTACAGCTGGTGGTGTGCTGCTGGCAGACATGTTGCAAGGACCTGTGACTAGGGATGGGCGAATGGTTCAGCCCGAGCATAAGTTCGGGCCAAACTTTGGCTGTTCGGACACATCCAAACAAACGGGTCGTTCAACCGTTTGTTTGGCCCCCAAACCGACCACAATGCATTGCAAGCCCTGATTGGCTGAAGTAGTGAGAGCTTCAGCCAATCAGATCACAGAGCACTGTCAGAGTCATGATTGGTCACTGTCATCATGACTTTATCCAATCATGGCTCATTCCCACCCCACAGTATAAAAGTATTCTTTCAATGGCAGCCATTTTCAGTCTGATTTTGGCATGGCGAGAAATAGAATAGGGCTCTGGTCAGTGCTATTAATTAGTGTGCTGTACTGTGCTATTTTGCTTCAATTGTCCGTGTAAAATATTAGTTTAGTGTCAGTCTAGGGATAATGTGAGTGTAGTGAGGAGGACCATCATTCAGCTTTGCATAGTGTGCAGCTAGAGTAGGGACAGCTCAGATAGTTTCACTGTAGTGTAGGGAGACCGTGTCATTCATACATACATTAGTGTAGAGTAGGGACAGTTCAGATAGTTTCAGTGTAGTGTAGTGAGACCGTGTCAGTAATCTTGACATTAGTGTATAGCTAGAGTAGAGACAGTTCAGATAGCGCCAGTGTAGTGACAATTGAATACCGTCTATTTGATTGCATTACTGCCAGTTTAACGCCATTTACTTCTGTATGCATTACTGCCAGTTTAACGCCATACAGTTTTGTGTGTGTTACTGCCAGTTTAACGCCATATAGTTTTGTGTGTGTTACTGCCAGTTTAACGCCATATAGTTTTGTGTGCGTTACTGCCAGTTTAACGCCATATAGCTTTGTTTGCGTTACTGCCAGTTTAACGCTATATAGTTTTGTGTGCATTACTGCCAGTTTAACGCCATATAGTTTTGTGCGTTACTGCCAGTTTAATGCCATATAGTTTTGTGCGCGTTACTGCCAGTTAAACGCCATATAGTTCCGTGTGCGTTACTGCCAGTTTAATGTCATATAGTTTTTTGTGCATTACGCCAGTTTAACGCCATATAGTTTTGTGCATTACTGTACGTATGGTGCATTATATTGCAGTATATTATAGTGTATCCGTGGAGTGTGTCTGTGTGGTGTGAGTACTCAAATTAAAGTGCACCAAATACCACTTTGCATTGATTAAAGTGCATCTACATACAGATTTCCACTTCTTCTTTACATTTGCTTATAAGCACCTCCCCCTCCCTCCCAATAATGTCTGGGAGGACAACAAGGAAAGGCAGATGTTCCCCTGTCACTGTAAGGGGGCCAGCAACAAATGTGTCCACAGGCAAAGGTGAACATGGTGGTCAATCCTCAGGCAGGGCATCATTTCCTTTGGTTTAGTGAGTTTGCCCGTGCTATCCAGCCACAGCGTGCAGAGGAGGTGGTGGACTGGCTTACAAAACCTTCCTCATTCTCCTCTTCCTCTGTCACACAAGCAGAGACAAGTGTACAGTCCCCTGCAGTTGCCAGAGTGGCTAAACCTGCCTCCTTGTCCACATCTATTCCTGCCATAGCCCAAACATCAGCCATGGAGGAGTCAGCTGAGTTATTTAACATCATCAGCCATTTGCTCCTTGATGATGCCCAGCTATTACTGGATTGAGATGTTGGTTCTGAAGTTGAGGATGACAGGAAGATAAGCCTAGAGAGAGGGGATAACACTGGTAGACAAATTGGCATTCATGTTCCCCCAGCCGCAGTATATTGTCAAGTTGTCTCTAGTGGTAATGATGATGATGGAGGAGATGGAGATGATGATGATGATGAGGTCACTGATGCGACTTGGGTGCCAGATAGAGCAGAGGAGGAAACTGAAGGTGAGGCGGCACAGCCCCAAGGAGGCTGACATCAAGAAAGAGTAGAGAGCAGCCACCCTATTCCATCACATTCTGCAGCTGTTATCTCCTGGCCCACTCCCCAAAGGTCAGCTGTCTGGGCTTTTTCAGCACATCTGCAGCAGATCGCACTGTTGCTATCTCCAAACTGTGTCTCAGGCAAATCAAACGTGGCAAAAACACCAGCCATTTGGGTACCACATGCTTAACAAGGCATTTAACATCCAACCACTCAGCCCGTTGGCAAGAGCACCTAAAAGCCACACAAAAGGGGCACAAATCTGTCCCTCCTTCACCTTACCCACTTCAGTCTGCCCCTGCTATACCGATTCATTACCTCGCAGCAGCCTCCACTGACAGGGATGATGGTATAGCACAGGGTGTCCCAGGTCCTAACAGCACATCTGCCAGCAGCACATCACCAACTGTAGATTGTAGCTGGCAAATTTCCTTGCCCCATCTGCTGCAGCGGAAAAAAAAATACAGTCCATGCCACCCACATGCCCAGTGTCTAAATGCAAGCTTGTCAAAGCTGTTGGCTCTCCAAATTCTGCCTTTCAGCCTGGTGGTTTCTGCCCCTTTCCATGAATTTGCACAATGTGCTGTACCACAATGGCAGGTTCCCAGTTGCTATTTCTTTTCATGTAAGACTGTTCCATCTCTCTACCATCACATGGAAGGGAATGTTCTGGCATCGTTGGGCAAGGCAGTCAGCCGTAAAATCCACCTTACTGCTGACACGTGGTCCAGCAAGCATGGGCAGGGATGATATATTTCGCTGACAGCACACTGGGTAACGCTGCTTGCAACTCAAAAGGATGCAGGACAGGGCTCAGTGCTGTTGTGCCCTCACGTCTCCATACAGCTAGTGGTGATGATGCCAGACCTGTGAGCTCTACCCCCTCCTCCTCCACCACCTCCATGCCCTCCTCTGCAGAATTGTCCTATGAACATCAGGTACCCCCTAAGCGTTCAAAGGGCTATTCCATGAGTCAGGCTAAAAGTTGGCATGCTGGTGTGTTTAGGGGACAGGAACCACACCGGAGCAAAGATTCTTGCAGCTCTGCAGGGACAGGCTCAGAGGTGGTTCACACCATGCCAGCTGGAGCCAGGAATGGTGGTGTGCGATAATGGCTCAAATCTCCTGTCTACCCTTAGACAGGGGAAGTCAACACATGTGCCATGCCTGGCACATGTCCTCAATTGGGTGGTGCAGCATTTCCTAAATACGTACCCAGGGTTGCAAGATGCTGCAGCGGCTATACATGCAGTAGAGGGCCGTCAACAAGTACCTTTGCGAATACGGCAGAACGACAGGTTCAGGCCACCTCTGCTTTTTTTCCCCACGCCAATGGCTGATCATTAAGGATGCATGCACTGTATTGTCACCATTTGAGCAGGCCACAAGGATGGTGAGCTGTGAAAGTGCATGCATCAGTGACACAATCCATGTTGTGTTCCTGCTGGAGTAGACTTTGCATGGCATTAGGAACAAGGCACTGGAGGCAGAGCAGCAGGAGGAAGAGAAGGACTTACTTTCCTCTCAAGGCCCACTTTATCCAGACACCATCATTCCTATGTCACAGAACACACAGGAGGAGAGAGGGGATGAGGATGAGGATTCTGGCACTTTTATAGGTTTCGAAGAAGAGGAAGAAATGCGTCAATCTGTAAGCGATGGCTTTCCAACCCCAGGACCCTTGGCAGTAGTACGTGGCTGGGAGGAGGAAGTTCCAGATGCTGAAATCCTGAGTGACTCCGAGGAGTCTGCTTCTCAAGCCTCTGCAAATTTGAGGTGCATGGGCAACCTCATGCTTCAAAGCCTGCGAAGAATACATGGAATAAAGGATAAGGATGATTACTGGTTGGCAACCCTCCTTGACCACCGTTATAAGGAAAAGGTCTTAGAACTCATCCCGTCCCCACAGAGAGTGCAGAAGATAAAATCTATTGAGAACATGTTAAAGGGAATTTTATTGAACATTTTTCCTGGCTCCAGTAGGTTACAGTGTCATGGAAAACATAGTTTTGAGTCTTCTGTTGGTCAAGAGAGGAGCGTTGGAGAAGGCGTCCGCCTAAGTGAGGCAATTCGGAATTTTTTTAGTCCTTGCCGCCCAGGGCTGACAGCTTCCACCTCCCATCGGCAGCGTCTGCATCACATGGTGGACGATTACTTTGGGGCCAAAACAGAGATGGAAAGCTTTCCAACTGGTCGATTCACTGACTTACTGGGTCATGAGAATAGACCACTGTCCAGAACTTGCCCTGTATGCTATTGAGTTGTTGAGCTGCCCAGCAACCAGCATGCTTTCAGAATGGGCATTCAGTGCTGCAGGAGGTTTCGTTACTTATCATAAAACACGTCTGTCCACAGACTCCGTGGACCGTTTGACTTTTATAAAAAATGAATCAGTCCTGGATTACCAGCTATGAAGCCCCTGATGCCGATGTCACTGATTAAGCCTTTTTGGGATGTGGAATCTCTGCAGGACTTTGAGGCTGCCTAGCTCAGCTTTGAGGGTGTTCAATCATTTCATCTGGAAGAATGTTTTTGGTATAGGTTTCATGGGCACAACAAAACCCAAAGACCATTTTATCAACACCTGTTTGACAGGTGCATATCATTGCAATTTTTTACAGCAAGGACAATTCTTGCTTTCATCAAGAGTACCTCTATAGGGTTACAGTGCGAAGGCGCCACCGACACCCAAAGACCAATTTTTCTGCACCTGTTTGACAGGTGCATATTATTGCAATTTTTTACAGCAAAGCCAATTCTTGCTTTCATCAAGAGTACTTCTATAGGGTTACCGTGGGAAGGCGCCACTGACACCCAAAGACCAATTTTTCTGCACCTGTTTGACAGGTGCATATCATTTCAATTTTTTACAGCAAGGCCAATTCTTAGTTTCATTAAGATTACCTCTATAGGGTTACGGTGGGAAGGCGCCACCGACACCCAAAGACCAATTTTTAAGCACCTGTTACTTCTATCCTGAGTCAAAGTGACACCAGAATGTATCCAAAAAATCTCTATTCTTGTTCCCAGTGCACTACATTGTGGCCTCATCAAACACACTGGCTCCCCAGCTGTTGCTGAGCAAAATAAAGGCAGCTTGCAGGGAAAATGTCATTTATTTGGCTTTATAAATGCAATTATTGCTGCAGCAGATTCTAGACATGGTACAGATCTGCCACTTTACAGGTAGACTAAGGGGACCCCCCAGGCACTATATTGGAAGAAACTGTTCATTTTTATGCTTTCACTTTAAAAATCAAAGAATCACTGTTCATTTAAAAATGATGTTTTTCACAAACTTTTTTTTAATTGATACATGTCCACCATGGCAGGACCCAGACCCCTATAACCATTGTATGCCCAATTACTTGCATATAAGCCTTCAAAATGGGCAATTTTGATTTTTGACGTTCGGGTCCCATTGACTTTAATGGGTTCATTATTCGGGTCTGAACTTTTGTGGTGTTCGAAAGTTCTGGTGCGAACAGAACAGGGGTCCATTCGGCCCATCCCTACCTGTGACACCCTTTGCTATACCATCATGCCTGTTAGTGGAGGCTGCTGAGAGGTCATGAGATATAGCGGGGGTAGAAATGAAAGGTGAGGAGTGAGGAGGAGAAGAATTGTGTCCCTTTTGTTTGGCTTTCTGGTGCTCTTGCCAACGAGCGGTGGGATGTTAAATGCCTTTGAAAGCATGTGTACCAAAATGGTTGGTGTTTTTGCCACGCTTGATCTGTTTGTGGCAGAGATTGAAAATTGCAACAGTGCGATCAGATGGACATGTGTTAAAAAAGGCTCAGTGGGTCGGGAGATAATAGCTCCACAATTTGATGGAATAGGGTGGCTGCTCTCTACTGTTCCATGATGGCTCCCTCTGGAGGACATCCTGCCTCATTGGGATTGTGTCTCCCCCTCACTTTCTTCCTCTGCTCTATCTGGCACCCAAGTCGTGTCAGTGACTTCATCATCATCATCCCTTCCATCCTCATCATCACTGAAGCCAACTTGGCAATACGATGCAGCTGGGGGGAACATAACTGCCAATTTGTTGTTTATCAGTGTTCTCCCCTCTCTGTAGGCTCACGTTAATCTCTTCCTCAACCTCAGAACTAACATCAGAATTGAATAATGCCTGTGTATCGCCAAGAAGCAAGTGGGTGACGCTGTATTTCAAATAATTCAGCTAACTCCTCCATGCATGATGCTGTGGCTATGGCAGGAGTAGCTGTGAACAAGGAGGCAGAATAAGCCACTCTGGCAGCTGCAGTGGACTGTGCACTAGTGCCAGCCTGAAGGGTCATGGAGGATGAGGATGGTTTAGTAAGCCAGTCCACCACCTCCTCTGCATGCTGTGGCTGGATAGCACGGGCAACATCACTAAACAGAGAAAAACTTGCCCTGCCTGAGGACGGACCACGTCCACCTTTGCCTGTGGACACAGATGCTGCTGGCCCCCTCATAGTGGCATGGGAACGTCTGTCTTTCCTTGTTGACCTCCTAGACATGATGGGGGGGCTTATTACCCACATTTATTAGATACTGGGAAATGTGTAATTGGATGCACTTTATGCAATGAAAACTGGCGTTTGGTGCACTTTAAATTGAGGACTGCTGATGACAGAAATTTAAAAACGATTAAAAAAGTAATGAAAAAGAGGGAACAACAGCGCCGCAGTCTGAAAAACTGCAGCTGACAATTTAAAAAAAAGAAGGAAGGCACAAAAAAAAAAAAAAAAAAAAAACGGGCGAACATCCCACTGAGCTCCTGGCAAATTCGGGTGTTCGGTGAACAGGCAATGTTCGGGCCAAACTTTTGCTTGGCTCGAACTGTTCGCCCCAACTCTGTTTGTGATATTTAACCTTTTGGGAGTAGCAGCATGTAAATGAAAAATGTGTGCTACCGAGAGGTGTAATTTCATAATTAAATATTATTCATACACATAAAATAATTTGCATGCTTTAAGCTACTACTTGGGCATGGCTACATCATAACACACATATACACTCCCTGGCCACATTATTAAGTACATCTTGTTATTACCGTGTTGGACCCCTTTTGCCTTCAGAACTGCCTTAATTCTTGGTGGCATAGATTCAAGGTGTTGGAAACATTCTCCAAAGATTTTGGTCCTCGCTGACATGATAGCATCACTCAGTGCTGCAGTTGCACATTAATGATGTGAATCTCCTGTTCCACCACATCCCAAAGGTGCTCTATTGGATTGAGATCTGGTGCCTGTGGACACAATTGGAGTACAGTGAACTTATTGTCATGTTCAAGAAACTAGTTTAAGATAATCTGAGCTTTGTGACATGGTGCATTATCCTGCTGGAAGTAGCCATCAGAAGATGAGAACACTGTAGTCATAAAGGGATAGACATGGTCAGGTAGGCTGTGGCGTTTAAACGATGCTCAATTGGTACTAAGGGGCCCAAAGTGTGCCAAGAAAATATCCCCGCAACCATTACACCACCAGTCTGAACCCTTGATACAAGGCAGTAGGAATCCATGCTTTTTTGTTGCTTTTTTGCCAAATTCTGACCCTACCATCTGAATGTCGCAGCTGAAACCAAGGCTCATCAGACCAGGCAACGTTTTTTCAATCTACTATTGTCCAATTTTGGTGAGCCTTTGTGAATTCTAGCTTCAGTTTCCTGTTCTAAGCTGACAGGAGTGGCACCCGGTGGGGTCTTCTGCTGCTGTAGTCCATCTGCTTCAAGGTTCGATGTGTTCGGCATTCAGAGATGGTATTCTGCATACCTTGTTTGTAACGAGTAGTTTTTTGAGTTACCCAGCCAGATGGCAGGTTGTAAATCACTGTTCTGGTTGCTTCGTACGTTCCACCAGAAGAAACGTCTGTAGTAATGGGATCTGGGAGTGAAAGGGGATCTGCTGGGCACTCGGATAAGCTTTATAAATTCTGGGCTTTGAACAGATGTAGAGAAGAAAGGACTGCAGATAAATAGCCTGGAGTATAGCGATTCCACTACTAGACACTGAGGCTACTGTGGGCAGTATTTCCTATGGTTTTGATACCAGTGGGTCGTTTGAGAGGATGGTTCCTTAATCTGTGATACTGGCTTTATTATTATAAATAAAGCACATACAGACCACTGTTATAGGTAAGCATGAGTGTGGTTGGTGACACCTTGGCTATCCTGTGATTTCCAACTTCCATCATGGCATGTGGGACTAAAGTCTTGACTAACTGTTTGAATCCTCCCTATTTTGGACTTTTTTTCAGTTGTCATTTCTCCTTCTTTGGAGTAACATATTCATTCATTTTGTCACTCATTAATACTGAGATATTGATATTTTTAACAGTTCATATTGGTTAATATCTCTTAAATGATGCATTATTACCCTGTTTCCCCAAAAATAAGACCTAGCGTGGTTGTCGGTGATGGCTACAATATAAGCCTTACCCCCCAAATAAGCCCTAGTTAAAGTCCTCGTAGGCCTTCTTTTCAGGGTAGGGCTTATTTTCGGGGAAACAGGGAAGGGCTTATTTGTGGGGGGTAGGACTTATATTGCAGCCATCACTGACAATCACGCTAGGTCTTATTTTTGGGGAAACAGGGTAGGAGATATTCCTTGTACCTACAGGTAAGCTTTATTATAAGCTTACCTGTAAGTACAGGTCATCAAGCAGTATTTAATAGCACTTTAACAAAAAATAAAATAAATAATTTACTCAAAAAAATAAAATAAAATTTGGGAAGACTCAATGGACCACTTTCTTCTGCCATCGCTTTTCTATGTTTCTATGTGTCTGGCTCTTTACCTTTACTCTGATCAGCACTCCTAAGATATTACTATAGATAAAAAGTGCCAATATAAAAGGTAGTTCACTAATACAAAGTCACAAGAAGACACTACTTGCTATTTTCTCTTTTACTCGTGAAAACAGGTAATTTACCCTCCTAGGAGCCCTGCCTCTTGATGATAGGTGGTACACGTACTGATATATATTATAGAAAATGTGGAATTTCTTCACAAAGCGTGGAAAATTAAACCTGCTCCCTGTAATTTTTCATAATGTCCTTTATCTGCATGAGCAGCACATGCAGAACACTCAATGGCCTGAGCAATCTTTTACAGTATTTATTCATTTCTTGGCCTTGCATCAACACACTTTCTGATGTTTATCTCTTTCATTATTAAAACTACCGACTAAAGTGAAATACCAAAAGCTCCTTGAAAAATTAATAGCAATTTGTAATCTGAATATCTGGATCATGTGAAAAGCTAGTTTAAACCAGTAATGAACTTAATACACAAGGTATAACATTTAGCAAGCACTGGAATAGAAATGACAACTAGGACAATTGGGATTGCATCATGTGTATTGGTCTGTTACTTCACTTATACATGTCTGAGTATTGACGGAAGAAGAAAATAGTTCTGTGTATGAAATGCATCATTGCTCACCATGTTTGTACTGTACAATTACAGTACATACTAGTTAAAACAGATTGTTTTAATTATAATGTGCCAAGAGCACTGCAAAATGTGCACAGGTCTTTATGACCAAACACTTTTGCACACTGTATTTAATATGGATAAATGTACTGTATGTGTTTTTTAAAAAAAAGGGTAACTCCGTTATAAAAAAGTACCTTTATAATTGATGTGCAAAAGCCAATTTGTAACTTAGTATTAATAAAAATTACCTGTTTTAATCTGCAGCTGGGTTTAATTTTCTAAAACTGGCCAAAATTTTAAATAAATAAACTCCTTGTAACCATGGCTTCCTCTGGGATGTTTTAACCTATGTTGTGTACAGCATGTTTTCTCCAAAAGAGTCTGTTAAAAGAGTGTGGCCCCAACCTTTGAAGAGTTTAATTACAAATTCACATGGCTGGCCCTGCTAGCTCTCTCTGAACTGCAAAGGAGATCCCACCTCTTTGGATACCGTTGCATAATGACCTTTACACCTCAGCAGCACTTTCTTTTGAATGGAGGACCATTTCCACCAATCAGTGATCAAAGCACTCTCTAACCATGCTGCAGTGGGTGGAAATAGGGTCAATTCTCTTAAGATGTATATTTGTAATAAGTACTGTATTTATTGGCGTATAACACTCACTTTTTCACCATGAAAATTGGGTGCAAATAGTGCGTGCGTGTTATATGCCAATACTTCAGTTTTAGCTGCCTCGGAGGGGACAGGAAGGGGGGGCTGGACAAGCGCCATCAGATTACATAAAGTGAGAATCTCCTGTTTACTTGGCGGCCTCTGTAATAGGAACTCCCGTCTCCTGGGCCGCCATTGGACCACTGTTCTGTCTATCATAGGAGATTCTCACTGTATGTAATCTGTCAGTGCTCATCCCGCCCCCCTCCCTGTCCCCTCTAGGCTGCAGATGGGCATTGATCAGGCTGCACTGATGGCAATGGTGAGGCTGCAGATGGGCACTGACCCTTATTTTGCTTCAAAGTTCCTTATTTAAAATTTAAGTTTTTTTCCTGAAACTTCCCTCTTAAAATGAATGTGCGTGTTATACGCCGATAAATACAGTATATCAGCTGATAATTACCACCACATTCCGGTATAATAGTAGAACAAAGAAATTGGAATATTTGGGATTTTAAAGGTGCTGAAACCTCCTTGTGGAATAACATCAGACAAAGTGATATAGAAAAATATATAATTTTATTAAATAATCCATTAAAATTGCATCTATAATATAATAGACATAAGGTGCAAAAGTAAGAACAGCAACTCTGATCACTAAACAGACAGCCCCTGTATCAAGATGGAAAGGTTTCTCTATAAACATATATATATTAGAAGTTATGGACTCCTATGACATACACCAAAACACATAGATGAAAGAAAGGCACAACCCAATGCGTTTAGCTTGATAGCTTCTTCAGGGATTTTCATTAAGAGGGAGTCGGTGCACTAGAGTTGATGCAAAGAATAATAAATGCAAATAAAATATATTCTCAAAAAGAATCATTTGATAGATATCACTTTCGGTCTCATCCCATATGCAAGGAAGTTCAGTTTAAAGCTAAATAGTAATATATCCTGCCATATTGCACTGCAACACAAAAGGAAGATGAATAATGTATGTCTACCAAACAAGCCCACCATTTTGTATCAACCATCTAATGTTATCTCACATACGTAGGGGAAAAAATCTCCCTGGTGAATTCACTGACCACAGCAGAAGCAGTGTATAGATTCCAAGTGCTGAAATGGTACACAAGCATAACAGTAAGTGCAATTTACTGCAGCTGTATATGGAAAGCAAAAACCATCACATTAGCCAATGGACAACTGTGGACACCTAAGGAAGCCACCAACTGTAACACAGTTGGCGTAGTCTACTATATGGAGCACCAATGCAGGGCATTTTAAGTTGGCAAGGCTAAAAGACCTTTTAAAAAACATATTAGAGATTATGTCTATGGCATAAAGAACGGTAAAATGGAATCGGCAGTTAGCTGCCATTTTGGCCTGTATCATGACTTTAAGTTCGGATATATGAGGTTTTTTGCACTCGAACATGTCAAGGGGTCCTCCAGATGTGGGAATATTGACAAACGTCTTTTACAGCTGGAGACCCAAGGGATTTTTCGCAAGCAGGTGACAAAATCATGTGGTCTGAACGAACAGATCAGCTTTAAATCATTCTTATAGGAGATAGCTATAGTTGATCAGAAGAATTTTCTCTTTTTCTTGGGATCAGCTTGCCTTTCTATATGACCATGGGCTGTATCGTCTTCCTATACAATCAACCAAAGGAGTTCAACAATAATTGTGTTTGATAAGTGAGAAATTATGAACATGTTATTTAATGTACATTGAATAAATTCTATGTGAGTTGCATTTTCCCTTCAGTGCGGGCAGAGGCGGGGTCTGTCCTTGATTAGGAGGTGGTTTGAGGCCGTGTCTGGTGGTTATATCTGCTCTGCTCCTCATCGGGTTATTGAGGAGGTAATAAAGCCTTGGATCCTACAAATGTATTAGCCTGCATTGGTACATAATGATTGTGAAAGCATCCATTAAGAAACACCAGTTTTGGATTTCTCCTATAGATTTGGTGCTCTCGAGGTATATTTATGGTTTGACATATATTGTTGTTTATAGACCTATGGACAGGTCTATATTGGCCTTCTTTTATATATACACAAGATGGCGATAGTGAGCAGCATATGCGTGTCTGCAAAGGTTTTTGACACTTGCTATTTAAATGCTACCACTAGATGGCATTAGGTATACTTTTTATACGAGATTTGCCCAAGATATATTATATATTATATTATATATTGTATGTTTGTTTTGATGTGCAGGCTTGTGGTGAGATGGGGCGGCATCTGGATTGGCTATAGGTGCTGTATTAAGGCTGCAGCTGCGTGTCCCTCCATTATTGCGCATGCGCGATATAATGGTGCATGCGTGGTAGCACATTCAGAGCTCATCAGGCACACAGCTGATCTAGCCAAGTCCTGTTAAGCTAGGGAGGCAGTTTTTGGTGCTAATTTATCCCATTTAATGGGGTTGATTTTGCAAACACTTGTGGATCTTCATTTGGAGATTACTCTCCACAAGGACGGTTGCTCTGAGTGTGAACCAGGAAAAAGACTACTTGTGTTTTTTGGGTTTTTTTTTACGCTCTCTGCCATTAATAGGGTAACTATCAATTAATTTTGAGAATCATTGGTGGATATGGCATTTGTCATTATTGGGAGAGGGAGATGGGCTATTATTTATATGCCGGTTTTATGCCATTTCTTGTGTACCATCTCAGCACTTGGAATCTGTACACTGCATGTGCTGTGGTCAGTGAATTCACCAGGGAAATTTTTTCCCCTAGGTATGTGATATAACATGAGATGGTTGATACAAAATGGTGGGCTTGTTTGGTAGACATACATTATTTATCTTCCTTTTGTGTTGCAGTGCAATATGGCAGGATATATGACTATTTAGCTTTAAACTGAACTTTCTTGCATATGGGATTCCTGATGGCTTTTTGGACAGCATTCCTTGGCTGGTTTAAGACTTACCTGATTGGGACAGACATCTGATCCGCTTCTTGCAGAGCACTGGTGGGAACTTGTAATGTCCCTTTGGAAGCATCGCAGATACCACCGCTCACCAATGTTAAGTGTTTAAAACAATATATATATATATATATATATATATATATATAACCAAAAGTGATATCTATCAAATTATTATTTTTGAGAATATATATTATTTGCATTTATTTTTCTTTGCAGCGATTCTAGTGCACCGACTCCTTCTTAATGAAAATCCCTGAAGAAGCTATCAAGCGAAATGCATTGGGTTGTGCCCTTCTTTAATCTATGTGTTTTGGTGTATGTCATGGTAGGCCATGACTTCTATTACATACAGTCAGGTCCATAAATATTGGGACATCGACACAATTCTAATCTTTTTGGCTCTATACACCACTCAATGGATTTGAAATTAAATGAACAAGTGCTTTAACTGCAGACATTCAGCTTTAATTTGAGGGCATTTACATCCAAATCAGGTGAACGGTGTAGGAATTTGTATATGTGCCTCCCACTTTTTAAGGGACCAAAAGTAATGGGACAATTGGCTGCTCAGCTGTTCCATGGCCAGGTGTGTGTTATTCCCTCATTATCCCATTTACAAGGAGCAGATAAAAGGTCCAGAGTTAATTTCAAGTGTGCTATTTGCATTTGGAATCATGTTGCTCAATATGAGATCCAAAGAGCTGTCACTATCAGTGAAACAAGCCACCCATTAGGCTGAAAAAACAAAACAAACCCATCAGAGAGATAGCAAAAACATTAGGTGTGGCCAAATCAACAGTTTGGAACATCCTTAAAAAGAAAGAACGCACCGGTGAGCTCAGCAACATCAAAAGACCCGGAAGGCCACGGAAAACAACTGTGGTGGATGAATGAAGAATTCTTTTCCTGGTGGAGAAAACACCCTTCACAACAGTTGGCCAGATCAAGAACACTCTCCAGGAGGTAGGTGCATGTGTGTCAAAGTCAACAATCAAAAGAAGACTTCACCAGAATGAATACAGAGGGTTCACCACAAGATGTAAACCATTGGTGAGCCTCAAAAACAGGAAGGCCAGATTAGAGTTTGCCAAACAACATCTAAAATAGCCTTCACAGTTCTGGAACCACATCCTATGGACAGATGAGACCAAGATCATCTTGTACCAGAGTGATGGGAAGAGGAGAGTATGGAGAAGGAAAGGAACTGCTCATGATCCAAAGCATACCACCTCATCAGTGAAGCATGGTGGTGGTAGTGTCATGGCGTGGGCATGTATGGCTGCCAATGGAACTGGTTCTCTTGTATTTATTGATGATGTGACTGCTGACAAAAGCAATAGGATGAATTCTGAAGTGTTTTGGGCAATATTATCTGCTCATATTCAGCAAAATGCTTCAGAACTCATTGGACGGCGCTTCACAGTGCAGATGGACAATGACCTGAAGCATACTGCGAAAGCAATCAGAGTTTTTTAAGGAAAGAAGTGGAATGTTATGCAATGGCCAAGTCAATCACCTGACCTGAATCCGATTGAGCATGCATTTCACTTGCTGAAGACAAAACTGAAGGGAAAATGCCCCAAGAACAAGCAGGAACTGAAGACAGTTGCAGTAGAGTCCTGGCAGAGCATCACCAGGGATGAAACCCAGCATCTGGTGATGTCTATGCGTTCCAGACTTCAGGCTGTAATTAACTGCAAAGGATTTGCAACCAAGTAGTAAAAAGTGAAAGTTTGATGGATGATTGTTAATCTGTCCCATTACTTTTGGTCCTACACCGTTCACCTGATTTGGATGTAAATACCCTCAAATTAAAGCTGAAAGTCTGCAATTAAAGCACATCTTGTTTGTTTCATTTCAAATCCATTGTGGTGGTGTATAGAGCCAAAAAGATTAGAATTGTGTCGATGTCCCAATATTAACCTTTCCATCTTGATACAGGGGCTGTCTGTGTGTGATCAGAGTTGCTGTTCTTACTTTTGCACCTTATGTCTATTATATTATAGACGCAATTTTAATGGATTATTTAATAAAATTATATATTTTTCTATATCACTTTGTCTGATGTTATTCCACAAGGAGGTTTCAGCACCTTTAAATCCCAAATATTCAAATTTTCTTTGTTCTCTTAAGATGTAAAAAAGATCAAAACCAAAAAAGAAAAAAAAAATATTGAATCTTACTACTCTTGAGATGTAGGTGGCTATACTCATTTTATTTATTTTTTTAAGACTTTTATGCTTTGTTTGTATTTGATCATCTCGCCAATTACACACTGCTCTGTATCTATGGAGGGAGCCATGGTTGTCACCCAGGGTGGACTACTAATGCCGCGTACACACGGTCGGACTTTTCATCTACAAAAGTCCAACGGACGCCGACGGACTAAAGCTGGCTGGTAATCCGATCGTGTGTGGGCTTCTCCGGACTTTCAGCAGACTTTTTCAGCCTCAAATCCGACGGACTTTAGATTTGAAACATGCTTCAAATCTTTACGTCGTAACTACGACGGACCCCGAAATCCGCTCGTCTGTGTGCTAGTCCGACGGACAAAAACCCATGCTAGGGCAGCTATTGGCTACTGGCTATGAACTTCCTTATTTTAGTCCGGTGTACGTCATCACGTACGAATCCGTCGGACTTTTGTGTGGTCGTGTGTAGGCAAGTCCGTTCGTTAGAAAGTCTGCTGCAAGTCCGCCGAAAGTCCGCCGGAAGTCCGCCGGAAGTCTGTCGGACAGGCTGTCGGACTTTTGTAGACGAAAAGTCCGACCGTGTGTACGCGGCATAACATGTATTCTACCTTCCATCATCATTATGTGAGGATGGGGGGGATTAGTAATTTACAGAAGGAAGATAACATGGCCTGTGCTTTCAATTCAGTTTACAGGAAATGACAAAGACACTGTATTTCTGGCAACATCAACAGGTATTTTGCCAAAAATAATTGTAGTATGAAAATTAAGAACTAATGCAACCATCACATCTAATGGCTGCTGCAGTATATTGCTATAGTATTACTATTACTATTAGTATCATTATTTTTGATCTTACATATAGCTGTCCATTTAAAAAACACATGTTTGACATTCTAGGGGGACTGTTGCCAATTAGGGAATGGCAGGTAGCTGCCTAAAAAATGTGTGAGTAGAGTTGTTCAGGTGCAAGAAAAAAACAGCAAAAGTTGGCAAATTTAACTTCCAATAGTATTTGGTCCAGGACATTGTAAAAAAATTATCAGACAGTGCAAGGAGCAAAGCGCAGTAGCCCTTGGAAACTAACAACTATACATTGTTTTGAAGTCAGACTAATGGAGCATTTGTCCTAAATAATTACTATGGGTACTGCACTTTTCATGTAGCGATTTTCTCCTTGAACTGTTTTCTTTAAAAAGCCGGAACAAGTCTCACGAAATTCCTGGCTTTACTTTACCTTCTACCTACAAAAGCCTGCTCAAATATTACTTTGATAACAGAATAGGAACTCGCAATGCTGCCTTCAGACTGAAAGCTGTCCAAGCAATAAAGAGGATAAAACACGACCAGTCATTACAACAGACACATTAAAGCGATGTTAAACCCAAAACCAAAAATGTAATATTGCAGCTTACAAATCATTAGATGTGGTAGCTGCATCGTTTTTCTTTTCCTAGGCTTTTTCCCTCTGTTTTTACACTATGTATTAGTGTTGTAGCAGCGTTTTACAGTGTGCCTACTCTTTGGACAGCAGTATTGTCAGTCTGCGTGGAGGGGTGTGTTAGATGTAATAGCAGATTTAAATATACTGACAAATTTAAGCCAAACTCCAGCTAATACTTTATAAGCAGTTACAGTAAACCATTTTTTGTTTCCCTTTGGGATAAAGGTTTTACATATATAAATAAAAGCTGATCACTTTAAGCACCCTGCTAGAGTTAAATGGTTTGTCTCATCCCTGTAACTGATACATTTTCCTAGACAGCTTGTTCGTTTGAAGATCAGCTGACTTCCATTTTAAGTGTTTGCTCTGCCTTGTGTGAGTTATTAATTAAACTTGGTAACATTGCTTTTAAGTGTATATTCTACCTCTCTATTCAAAACTAGATACAAAAAAGCTTTAGCATGTACTATAAAGTTAATAGATTCCCACAGTCCAGCAAGTTATTGCATGTACTGTATATACAGTATAAAGTAGTATAAAGTAGAAAGTCCACCATGATTCCAATAAAAAAAAGTGATGGACCTTGCCTCCACCTATAACTGGCCTTCACAGCAAGGAGCATATAGAAGGACAACGCAGGAAAGACAAAACCAGAGGAAAATCCCAGCTCAACTCACTAACTAGTCTGCTTACCAACCGAAATAACCTGTACAACAGTCTGCGTTAAAAGCAGGGGTTTAGTTAGCACACATTTGCAAACACATGCGTAAGCTGCAAGGCCTCCTTACGGCACCCTGTATTGCTTGCAGTCCTAACACTACAAAATTTATGAGCATCTCCACAGTGGAAACACATGCATTCTAATGGATAAATAGTGGGTAGGTGGGCCTGGAGGTAGCCCAATCCTCCTTAAAGGCACAGGGGCACATTGGACACCCAGCACATAGCACAATGGCCAGAAAGGTGTCCAGTGTGTCCCCTGACCACATTTACACAAGTAACAAAGTGATGGCCCCTGCCCCCACCTATAACTGGCCTTCACAGCAAGGAGCACATGGAAGGGCAAACGCATGAAAGACGAAACCAGAGGAAATTCCCAGCTCAACTCACCAACCAGTCTGCTTACCAATTAACCTGCCAAATTAATCTGTCTGCGTTACAAACAGGCGTTTAGTTATCACACATTTGCAAACGCATGCGTAAGCTGCAAGGCCTCTTCGCGGCACCCTGTATCGCTAGCAGTCCTAAATTTATGAGCGTCTCCACAGTGGAAGCACATGATTCCAATAAAGCCTACAATGGCTTTATTGCACATGCCTAATTATGTATATATATATATATATATATATATATATATATATATATATACAGTATATATATATATATATATATATATATATACAGTATATAGGAATAAGTGAACCAAGCAAAGTTTGGTTCGCAGGAGGTTCAGCGAACCCTGCAGCAAACACTGAATACATTTTCAAACCCTCTTGAAGTCTATGAGAGACAAATCTTGCTAATTTTTATGCCCTTGTTCAAGGCTAGTTTGTAAACAATTAAAAAAAAAGGTAGCTTGGCACTGCCATGGGGGACATGTACCAAAGCTAAAGGGCAACACTGGGAATACACAAATGGTTTGAATTACTTTTCAGTAATTTCATGTGCAGCTTTAAGGTCATCCCTCAAGAAAGTGAGACCCATCTCTTTAAACGTGATGTTTAAGAAAATTTTCAAAAATGATAGTTCCCCAGCCAACTTCTGTTTGTAAACAGGGATCCTGGGTGATGTATTTGACTAAATATGGCCATGACTATATTTGGTCAATGATGTCACCCAGATCCCTGACCTGTTTAAAAAAAAAAACAGTAGCTGGCCAGGGATCCCTGGCCTGTTTGTTTATATTCAGTAGCCTTCTAGGGATCTGTCATTACATTAGAGATATCACTGATAGATGCCGATAAGTGATTGATACTGAATCTTCATCTTAGGCAAAACGATTGACATTGGATTTACATTGAAGGCAATTGCTTTTATATATATTTTGTTTTTTATTTTAATTTTTTTTTTGGGGGGGGGGTTATTAAAGAACTTTTTTTATGGTTTTGATGTCTTTATTTACTTTTTTATTCTTTTGTGCATAAGTAAAAAGGGGTACTAATGTACTGAGTCCTTTGGCAGGGTGGGGGGGGGAGATATTTGAGGGGGCCTACATATTCTGATAAGCCACCCCCCCAACAACCCCCCACATTCTCTTGCATTGGGGGAGACATCACCAGGGGGATGGGAATGCCTATCTGTGAAGGGATGTCAACAGTGCATGTACAAATTAGTAACTGATCACAGATTTTATACTAATAGTGTAGCAGTTTTGGTGAGTCTAAAAATCGTTTCCTGGATTTTAAAATAGTAAGAGATCTCTCGGTGTTCTGTAGAGAAGAGCAAATCTGCCAGGGTTCAATTTGAAGATGTTTAGGCTAATTCTGTTTGCAATTTAGCAAATCCAAAGTTAGTGTTCTGGACATTTTTAGGGTTAATTGGCAAACTATTTTCAAAGAAAAGGCATGGGAAGGTGGGCACTGCCATGGGGGACATGCCAAAATTAACTTATTATGTAGCTTTGAGAGCAAAATGTAAAAACCCTTTAAATTATGGGCTTGGAAATGTTTCCTAATACAGCATACAGCTTTAAGTGGTTCGCTGAGGCTTTCCCTGTTTTCATTGATACATGGTTTTACTGCACGGTTATATTGTTTTAATTCATACACTACATATTTATTGTATGTGAATTTAATCACCCTTGGAAAACATGCAACGATCACAGTTTGTACCAATCTGACTGTTAATACTATAATTAACCTAGCATTTTTTTCACATACAACATATGGGGAAGAGGAAGGACGGAACGCTACACACACCATCTGTTGGGAACGATTAGTACGCCACCCCATTACCGGCCGCCGTCATACGATCGTTACCGCTGTTTTAGAGTGGTGCCTGTAAGCGCCTTGACATTGTGAGTACCCATTGTGGCTTTTTATTGTGATTTTAAATAAAGGTAATACATACTGCACCATGAAGTTCTCTTTATATTGATATACCGAGGTAAAAACTGGACTGCTGTGAGGAACAGAGGCACAAGTGTAACCTATCCAGGATCCAGCATACAATACCGAACCCATAGAGGTTCTAAGGCGCATTTTGACCAAGCTTAATCGCAATGTCACATGCCCTAAGGTGAGGGGCTATCACCTGGGGGGGAGCACTTATATGAGCACACAGCACTTTAGTTTGTATTCACTGAAACACATGGATGGATTTTGGAATGTTTATGGACTGTTAATTTGATCATAGCACTAAGCTACACAGCACCGAATCGCACAGATGCAACACTGAATTACATGGATGTAGCATTGAATCGCATGGATGATATTTCTTTGGAATTTTTTATCTAATATTGTTTGAACATTGCACTATCACTGAATTACAGAGATACAGCACTGCATTGCATGGATGCAACACTGAATCGCATGGATGATTTTTTTTCTTCAAATATTTATTTATTATTTGTTTGAATAGTGCACAAATACTTTGGAATATTTATATATATTTTTCACAGGCTTATTGAAGCACTCTTATTAATTAATTTATTTATTGAAGTTTATTGCACATTAATGTATAGTATTTTGGACATGTCACGAGAGAGCACAATACAACTTTATTAATTATATACTTCTATTTATCATTTTGATAGCGCAGCGTAATATAAATATTACTTATATATTTATATTTATCATTTTGATAGCGCAGCGTTTTATAACTTGATTTGAAGATATATTACCCATCTTTGTCTATCACTGTTTGAAATATCCAAGACAGGAATCTCAATCACAATGTTTGATTTTGGTTATATCCCAAAGTACTGGCTGTACTTCACAGAACACTGCTAAGTATTCTCAGAGCACAACAAAAAAGAAAAAAACAAGATGTGAAGGAACATGCTACTTGCTCTGGTTTAGGTCATTGCACAAAACGTACCATAATTTAAAGCCTAAGGCATACATGTAAATATAACAGTGATCCAGTCCATATACAGATAGTTATTGTCTCTAGGAAAATCCCAGCACATTTGTGCTTGGGATTCCTACTGCGTGAGCACAGTTCTGAGCAATGACTGACAGTTCTCTACTGCAGCTCTCAAATTAATATGCTAGAATATTCTATCTCATTATGACTGCTTCAGTTACTTGTGTATAATTAGGTAATGATAATACACTTCTCGCTTTCTCCCCTTGGAGGTTGTTTAATAGAGCCTGCTCTAGAAACACAGGCGACATGACCAAGCTACCAGCAGAGGTTTGTCTTAGTGTTTGGATCATTATATATCTTCGCAGATTTATGGCCAAAAAATTCTGTTTCCAAGAATTATTAGAAACCTCACTAAGGGAAAAATAAAATGTAATAGCTTACTATCAAACATTTAATGATTAACTATACCCAAGAACAAAAATACATTATGGTGTAAGCTTACTAGTCTTTAGATGTGATGTCTCTGTTATTTTAAATTGTTAAAGCTAGGAACATTTTCAGCAAGTACAGAAAAGACTTGTTCATCTAGAAGCATAAAACAATCATATCTTTCTTCTGTAAGATATTAATCTCCCTATCCCCAATGTAATGGAGAATAACAAAAGAAGACATGTTTGAAGTCCAGCCTAGTGGGCAACCGTGGTTTTTTTTTTTTTTTTTTTTTTTTTTTACAGATACAGTGGAATTATAAATATGTAGCCACACTGGGAAAATATGTTCATCTACAGGTTTACCAGGTGAAAAGGAGGGAAAAATAGTGTGTAAAAAGAAAAAGGATTGCACCCCACTAATCTAAGGGCTGGTAAGCTGCAATAATATCACATTTTCATTTTTTGGGTTTAGATTCACTTTAACCATTTGATCTCTGGAAGATTTACCCGCCTTCATGACCAGGCCATTTTTTGCTAAAAGGCACTGCGTTACTTTAACTGACAATTGTACGGTCCTGCAATGCTGTCCATAAATTAAATTTATGTAATTTTTTGCTCACAAATAGAGCTTTTTTTGGTGGTATTTGATCACCGCTGGGTTTTTATATTTTTTGTGCTATAAACAGAAAAGACCGACAATTTTGCAAAAAAAAAAAAAAAAAAACATTTTTTAAGTTCTGCTATAAAAAAAAAAGTTAAAAAAATCTAATTTCTTCATATATTTAGGCCAATATGTATTCTGCTACATATTTTTGGTAAACAAAAACTCAATAAGTGTATATTGATTGGTTTGCGCAAAAGTTATAGCATCTACAAACTATGGTATACACTACAGTATCTCACAAAAGTGAGTACAACCCTCACATTTTTGTAACTATTTTATTATATCTTTTCATGTGACGACACTGAAGAAAATTAACTCAACACACGGCCACTGGCAACAAAAGTGAGTACACCCCTAAGTGAAAATATCCAAACTGGGCCCAATTAGCCATTAGCCAAAAAAGAGCAAGAAACAAAGATCCACCCACCCCTTGACAAGTATGATGTCACAAGTCCCACCAAAAGGCTTAGAAAGATGAGAACAATGTCTGTGACATTGTTCTCATCTTTCTAAGCCTTTTGTTGCCAGCGGTTTAGACATTAATGGCTGTGTGTTGAGTTATTTTGAGGGGACAGCAAATTTACACTGTTATACAAGCTGTACACTCACTACTTTACATTGTAGCAAAGTGTCATTTCTTCAGTGTTGTCACATGAAAAGATAGAAGAAAATATTTACAAAAATTTGAGGGGTGTATTCACTTTTGTGAGATACTGTATATATATATATATATATATATATATATATATATATATATATATCAGAATTTTTAGTTATCTTTTTAAACTAGTAATAGCGGTGATCATCGACTTATATCGAGACTGCGATATTGCGGTGGACAATCTGACACTAATGCCCCGTACACACGGTCGGATTTTCCGATGGACATTGTCCGATCGGAGCGTGTTGTCGGAAATTCCGACCGTGTGTGGACGCCATCGGACATTTTCCATCGGATTTTCCGACACACAAAGTTGGACAGCAGGAGATAAAATTTTCCGACAACAAAATCCGATCGTGTCAATTCCGACCGTGTGTGGCCTGTTCCGACGCACAAAGTGCCACGCATGCTCAGAAGAAATTCCGACACGGGACAGCTCGTTCTGGTAAACTTAGCGTTCGCAATGGATACAGCACTTTCGTCACGCTGCAATGTAAAAAATGGTTTAATACAGCGCACTCTCTTCTTCTTTATAATGTGACAAGAATTAAGTAGTTTTGCTGCTCATATTCACACACACTTCTCACAAAGTGTGTTTTTTTAGTGGGATTCCCTCAATATATTGTTATTAGATGTCACATCTGACAGTTTTATATTTTTTATGTTTTTTTTTTTTTGTTTTTAAGCCTTTTTTTTTCTTTAATGTTTGGATTTTTTCCAAGGCTGATCTTTGTTCAATGTTATTTTTATTTTTACTCCAGAATATTTTTGTCTGTGTTTTGTGTGTCAAGTTACCCCAACACCATTGATATCTTTTATTATTTAATCTCCAGGAGATTGTTTGTTGTTGGTGTCCCTTGTTCATTTCACATTGTATATTAGAAATGTACCTGAATCCTCACAAACAAACTGTCATTTTTGAAGTAAAACACATAGGAGAGTATAATTCAAAACAAAAATCCTTTATTAAGGACTCAGAACCAAACAAAGAGGAAGGCAACACTGGATCAACAGCAGAAATTAGTGAAGCCTGGGACCCCCAAGGCAGACATCAATTCTTAAACCTCAAAATTGGTGGCCTGAGGAGTCCATATGTAAGGGAGGGCAGTCTGGTCCGGGATTCACAGAGACTCGGATAGCAGCAGATGACATCAGTGTCCCCAGGCTGTGGTACCACAAGAGGCTGCATCTTTTGACCGACCAGACTGGATCCAGGGCAATCACTCTCTGGTCTTCCTTCCACACATCCTTCCGGGCTGTGGCTGTGCAGTTGGAGATGTGGCAGGAGGAGGAGTAGGACCTGGAGGAGGAGTAGGACCTGCAGGAGGAGGAGGAGGACCATCCCAAAGCTGTGTGTGAGGTGTAATTTGGCCCCTCACACCTTTCGCCAGAGCCTCAGATATGAGGGCCTCACACATGGCTTTTTGGCCCTCCTCCATCCTCTGCATTTTATATGCTATGAATGCAGCAATGTTCTCCTGCCTGGTGTGTGGTGCTCCCAGGACCTCTGTAGCCCTACAAAAAAATCTGATAGCCGCCTCCTCTAGGGTACTCCTCCTACTGCCACTTTCTCTTTCCAGGGGGGGTGGAGGGACCTTGATATCAGCCAGCCGGCTCGGCCCGGCCACCTCCTGGCTGAGACTTCCCTGTGTATGAAAAAGGGACATGGTTTTAGTTTTTGCATCATCAATCACAATCATAAATTAGTACTCCCAACTAACATCTAGTTAACATCATTGATTGTACAAGCAGAAATATTTAGAGGAATGCTATACCTGGCTCAATCTGGACTCCTCCACATGTGGCCTGGAAGGCCCAGGTTGGGCGTCAGAAGCCTCAGCCGGGGGGGAAGGAAGCGTGGAAGGAAGACTGGAGAGGGATGGCCTGGGTTCAGTCTGGCCTGCCAGAAAGTGCAGCCTGTCGTAGTACAACATCCTGGGGACATAGATGTCACCTGCTGCTCTGGATCTCTGCGAATCAAGGACTTTATTGCGCTCCCTCAGATATGTGCTCCTCAGGCCACCAATGAAAATCTTTAAAAAAGTGATGTCTGCCGTGGGGATCACCTGCTTCACAATTTCACACAATTGCTCCAGTGCTGCCTTCCTCTTTGTTTGGTTCTTGTAATGGGGGTGTTTAATCTCCCACAGACAGGGCAGCTCCCTTAGCATCTCTATGAAGACTGAAATGAAGTCCTGATCTTTCAGTACCATATCCATGTTCACTGCAAGACACAACACAAGACAAAGCCTAATGTCACACCAAACTCTCCTAATCTTGTTACAATATAGGCCTCAATCTATAGAAGCAGTATAGGCCCCAGTTTGTCTCTTACCTTCGTTCTTACGATCGCCGCGTTCAATGCTCCTTCCTCCGCTCACAGATCAAACGTAATACGCACGCGTGTTACGCTTTATATACACTGCGCATGCGTGTAACTCCGCCCGCCCCTGACGTTCTTTCTAATGTATTCCCCGCCCCTTTTTGTTCGGCGCAGTGGGGTGAAGAGCATGATGGCGGACATACAGCAGGTGCGGGCTAATTGTAGCAACGAGGAGGAGGAGGAGGAAAGGGCGGATCCAGGCACGATCCAGAAGGAGACGTTTTAAGGCCACAAATATGTCATTTGGGGAGATGTTGGAGATGGTCGACATCATGAGGAAGTCCGACTATGACGGAAAACATGGGCCTTACCCCAACCCGAACATCCGAAAGGCCAAGATCATGGCGAAAGTGGTCAGGAGTCTAGAGCGGAATTTCGGGGTACGAAGGTCTAAAGATCAGCTCAGGAAGCGGTGGTCGGACCTGAAGTTGAGAGAGCCAGAGCAGTACCGAAAGATCCAGAGAGTGCTGCAAAAAAGTAAGTAGTTGTGCTGTGTTCATATTCTTTCTGTCTTTATTCCATTCGTTCTGCTCCATATGCTTTTAGTAATTGTAACGTTTAAAAAGGTCAACTTTAATGTTCATGGGCCCATTATTCGTTCGTATCAAACATTTTTCTTTCGGCCTCTAGAACACCATTGTTTAGGCCATATGCATTTTCCCACATTTTTTTTGGGCCTACTTGGATGCCAAATATTTGTTTGTGTAGATGGGTTTGTTACTAGAATGAAATGCCAACTAGATTCTGTGTAAGGAGAGGACACTGAGCAGCTGTTTTCACATCTGGACACTGGAGCACTAGTGTGGGACCCCAGAACACCATTTTTATTAGGGGGGCCACACAGGTGCTCCAGTGTATACTATAGGGGGTGCTACATCTGTGAAGCTTGTACTAAACAGGTAAAGTATTGCAGCTTGACAAAGGACAATAAAAAAAAGACATCTTTGAACTCGGCTAAAATAGAAAATTGTACCCCACTTCCAAGCAATGTTTCCTATTTCTAGTTCTGCCATCAAATATCTGTGTGCTAAGTATACCATTTTTGTTTTACATAGGGGAGAAAAGACTCGGAGGACACCCCTCATCCCAGGAGACCAGAGACCCCCCACCTCTGGAAGAAGGGGAAATACCAACCCAAGAAGAAGAGCAGGAGGAAGAAGAAGATGTGGTGGAGATTGGCACCACAACAGGTGAGTGTCTGCGACCACAGGCTCAGGTAAAAGAGATGGATGTTGGCAGATTTTTGAGACCTGTTTTTTTTGTTCTTTATCTCTTTTTAGGTGATCGTGATCCAGAACGCTTTACATCTGAAAGTGCCCAGATACTGATCGGGGAGATCATGGGGTGTAATCTCCAATTGCAAAACATCCAGCAACAAATCAGTGATGTTATTAAAAAAAATAATAACATCATTGATGTTTTGGGGCGAATTTAAACCCCACAAAATCACCTGTTTTATCTTACAAAAATTTTTACAATGTTTAGAAAAGCCAAATTTGGAGGATGCACACAGTGTGCCAACATGTGCTATCTGCCATCACGGGAGATCAATGGACGCGTTTTGGGGGTGCAACCCCTTCCTCAATTATAAAGTAGCGTTGAGGAAGGGCTTGCTCCCCCAAAACACGTCCCTTGATCCCCCCTGATGGCAGATAGCACATGTTGACATTCGTAAATTGGTGTGCATCTTCCAAATTTGGCTTTTCCAGGGGTGATTTCCCCCCATCTGAACGCTATATCAAACCCAGTTCCTAAATACTGATGTCTGATATAGCCTTCAGGTTTTACCTAATGTGAACTTTGTAAGTTCAAGTTTTTTGGCTTTCTTGTTGGTTTTACACAGGCCTGTTTTATCTGAAATGGATATTTCGATTTTTGATAATGCCCCCCCCAAAAATTGTTATACAACAAACATGTTGTTTTGTTTTAAAAACCTTTGGTAAATGCACATGTGATTGTGCAGGTATAAAAAAGTGCCTTACTCAAGAATGTGTGGATTATTGTCTCAACACTACAACACTTTTGGGGTGATGTAATTGCTGTTTTATGCAAAAATGGGGGTTATTTCCTAAGGGCAAATACACTTTGCAATACAAGTGCAAGTTCAGTGCAGTTGCAAGTGCACTTGTAGTGAAATGTGTTTTTGCATTTAGGAAGTACCAGCCAACACTATTCTTTATAAGGTTACCCAATCACAACATTTTCTGCACTCAACACACTTCTGTCAGGGTCAGCTCAAACAAACACAAGCAGTAAATGTCCACCAAGAATTGCTTTGGTTGTTTTTTATTTGAAAAAGGTGTCACAGATTGTCTGGCATATTGATAGCCCCCCTACCCGCAAAGAACTCCAGGTATCGTAACCGGACATCACGGGCACTCAGGGAGGGCAAGCCAGGACGGCCGCTTTCAAGCGCCGTCATTGTTGATGTATTTGGTATTCCGGCCTGAGGCCCAACTGAGCCAGCATAGTTGGCTGAATGTTTTCTTAAAAAATTATGGAGAACACAGCACGCCAGTATAATATGGTTCAGTTTATACTCCGCCATATGGATGGGTGTCAGAAATAGTCGGAACCGGCTGGCCAGGATTCCAAATGTGTTCTCCACCACTCTTCGGGCTCTGGCCAGCCGGTAATTAAAAACCCTCTGTTCCGGGGTGAGGGTCCTCATCGGGAATGGCCGCATCAGGTGGTCCCCCAAACGCTTCATCAGCAACGAACACAAATGGGAGACCTTCAACATTGTCCTCTGGAGGTGGCAAGTCCAAGCTGCCATTCTGGAGACGCCTGTAGAACTCCGTCTGGGCGATCACTCCACCATCGGACATCCGGCCATTCTTCCCCACGTCCACATACAAGAAGTCGTAATTAGCCGACACCACCGCCAACATCACTATACTATTAAACCCCTTGTAATTATAATAGTACGACCCCGAGTTGGGTGGTGGGACGATGTGGACGTGTTTCCCATCAATTGCCCCTCCGCAGTTAGGAAAGTCCCACCGCTGGGCAAAGAGGGAGGCCACAGTCTGCCATTCCTGTGGCGTGGAAGGAAACTGTTGAGGAAAAAACAATAAACATTACTATTTTTTCACAGAAACATGGCAAGCAGGTTAGACACAAACATTATGGGTCAACCTCCAGATAGCATTTATTAAGGGGAATTTTACAACAACAAAGTATAAGGTACACCTATCATATTCCCCCTCCCCCCCTCTCATGGGCCATTTCTAACATTATAGGGGGGGGAACTCTTGGACAGGTAACCCTCTTCACTTCATTGAGAGATGAATGCCTAAATACAGGGTATTACTTGGAACAGCCCCTCCTTAGTTACACTATTGGCAGCCCACTGGACAGGTAAGAAGTGTCATAATACAAAGATATAAATACACACTGTACACATTTGAGCACATTTGGACATTCTGCTATTACCTATAAAGATCATAATAGGATACAAGAACTTTAAACAGTACCATTTGGAAAGTATACAGGCAGGCCCTTGCACTACATGCTTTGGGGAATTCATCCATAAATCTGACCAGTAAAGAGATGGGTATAGTGTGTATGGGTTTGGCAAAGTCAGCAGATAGATGATTGAGGATAATGAATTGGGATCAGCTGACTTAGCAGTTGGGGGGGGGAGAGTTACAAAAAATTTGGGGACACCACAAAAAAAGCCTCTGGCCCTCTGCCTGAATTTAAATCAAAAATAACATTTCCAAACATTTTAGGGGTGTTTGGGGTAAAGCACTACTATGGAGCTGATAAAATACATTGTTAAGTGACTACATGAGGTGAATATAGGGCAGGAGACACCATGCTGGGGAGGTTATTGAAGGGCAAATATGTATGAAGGACCTAAAATAATAATTACATAAAAATCCAGCATGCATGAGGACAAAGGGGACATTCACAGCATATTACAATCATGGTAATTAGGGAATGAGGAAAGAAATACAATATATTAGCAAACATTCAATACAATAAAATGTGATATAAAAGGATAAAAATCTTACCTTCATATACTCCTTCTGCAGGACCTGGATGATGGCAGAACAGGTCTCTGGGATAATGATCCCCAGAGCCTGGGGGGAGATGCCTGTCGAGAACTTGAGGTCCTGCAGGCTTCTCCCTGTGGCCAAATACTGCAAGGTAGCGACCAACCTCTGCTCTGGAGTGATGGCTTGCCTCATGCAGGTATCCTGCCTGCTAATATAGGGGGTCAGCGAAGCCAACAAATGGTGAAACACGGGGTCCGTCATCCTGAGAAAGTTCCTGAAATCATCAGGATTATTCTCACGGATCTCACGGAGCAAAGGCATATGACAGAACTGGTCACGCTGAAGCAACCAATTCTTGGTCCATGAACTCCTCCCCACCCTGTTCATGGACTGGACTTGTGTCAAGGTCAGGACCCCAACACCAAGCCCCCGCACAGCACGAACTCTACGAGGAGTACGCATACGAAACATGGCTAGAAAACGGTCGGCTGCTCAGAACGAAGTAACAGAACGCACTGAAGAACAGCAAGGCCTGTGAAGAGCGACCTGAAAAACAGCAACGAGCAGGCAAGATCACACAGAAAACTCCGATACGAACTGACTGCACGCACTGAAGAGCAGATATAAACCCACAAGCACAAACTGAACGTCAGAAAACGATCTGAAAGCCACGAGTCTGAAAAAGCGCGAATCGTCTCTCACCAAACTTTTACTAACACGAGATTAGCAAAAGGAGCCCAAAGGGTGCCGCGCTTGGTTCTGAACCGGCCTTTTCTAGTCTCGTCGTACGTGGTGTACGTCACCGCGTTGTTGGCGATCGGAAATTCCGACAACTTTGTGCGACCGTGTGTAGGCAAAACAAGTTTGAGCCAACATCCGTCGGAAAAAATCCTAGGATTTTGTTGTCGGAATGTCCGAACAAAGTCCGACCATGTGTACGGGGCATAACTGTTGTGGGAACCAGTGACACTAATGCAGTAATCAGTGCTTTGCACTGGCACTGTACTAATGACACTGGCTGGAAAGGGGTTAAACATCTAGGGCAATTAAAGGGTTAATTTTGTGCCTAACCAGTGTTTATGTGTACACAGTGTGGTGTTTTTACTAAAGAATGTGCTGGATTTTATCCTCTTTTTTGCAGAGAAACAAAATCCACTGCATCCCTGCTGAAAGGACAGAGCTATACATTGTTTTGCTCCGTTCTGGGTCTCTCCTCACCGATCAGCGGGTGCTGGCAGACATCCATTGGCCGGCACTCGCTGATCGGCATCTGCTGTGACTAACATATGACTATCCCCCTATGGAAGTGCAGAATCACGTATATACACACTACAGGTACAACTCAGAAGGCAGGAGTTCAAATGGAGCTTAAAAGCTGTAAGAAGAAGCACGGATTAGAACTTTGAGAAGGAGGCAGGTAGAAGATGTACAGATGAGAAGGAGACAGTAGAAAGAGAGCTAAAATGAGATCTCAAAGTCAAAGGGTATAAGTATCAACAATGAGCTGGATAGAGGAAAAGGAGACAGTAGAAATAACATGAACATGAATATGTGAGCATATCTACAGAAGTCAGAAGGAGATGTGAAGAGGTCAAGTAACACCTGACCCACTTTTGGAGGAGAGAGATATGATGATATCTAGTCATATTTGATCTGCGCTTAGAGGGGACATGCCTAAGGAATAGAGGAGGACTAAGTATGAAAATGTTACAAGAAAAATGAAGAGGTATGTCCAAAAATAGATAATTAAAGAGTATTCAGCGGGTCTTCTATTTTCTATTGGGTAGAAACATGTAACAAAAGATCAGGTTACCTTTTTTTGCAAATAGACCTTGGAACAAGGAATACT
The DNA here is from genome assembly GCF_042186555.1 of Aquarana catesbeiana. Classification (NCBI taxonomy): domain Eukaryota; kingdom Metazoa; phylum Chordata; class Amphibia; order Anura; family Ranidae; genus Aquarana; species Aquarana catesbeiana. The sequence goes on from NC_133325.1 coordinate 409,140,526, forward strand.
GCTACTTGTACATAATATTTTTAAGCGAATCATGTTCTCTGCTATACGTGCTGTTTACCTTTTCTTAAAAATCAATGCAATATGCAGTACTCCATGTGCAGGAATGAGGCATTTAACCTGTGAAAAAATAGCACAGTTAAAGGATTAGTCCACCAATGTTAGTAATGGGTGGAGCCAAGGGAGCTACATAATCCCCAACATAAATGTCTTAGAAACTCCAATACCAAAATTAGTCTGCCATTATTTTAACTTTTTTTTCTGTTTACCTGAGTGTTCAGCATGCTCTTGCACTTTTTTTTGCATTCTCCAAAATAGGAAACAAATTTAATTATAAAATGGGGAGAGAGCCCTTACAGGTGTACAGACTCAAAATTCAAATGCCAATATCTCACCAACGGAGATTCTAAGATATGTGATTTGTAAACAATTTGATGCAATTTATTATGTACTGTAGAATAGTATTGACCATAGTAGTTGAACGTAAAGTGGTAGTAAATGCAGAAGCTTTTTTCTTTATCTTAATGCATTCTACGCATTAAGATAAAAAACCTTCAGTGTGCAGCAGCCCTCCTAATACTTAGCTTAGACCCATCTCAATCCAGCGATGTGCACGAATACCTCAGCCATCTTGGACTCTCCTTCCTGATTGTGGTGGCGGCTGAGGCTCGATATTTGGGGGGGGGGGTGGCAAACAACTCCCCCCCAACCTGTGTGCAATACCTGCTCCACTTCTCCCCCTCTACATACACACAGACACCTGGAAAGGGAAGTGTGCCTCCTCTCCTAGTACAGGGATAACACCATACACAGGAATCAGTGATCCCTGTACCTGCATAGGGGGATGGGAGAGTGAAATGAGCTCACAGCACACAATGAAGGAAATTCTGACAGAACACAGAAGGTCTGGACACATCTTACAGTGAGGTGGGATCAGTGTGGGGTGGAGGAGCCTGAACAGGAGACACGCCGGTACTTACCCGGAGTTTGGTGAGTGATGGTGGCAGCTTCTCCTGTCCTCTACTCGGTACAATCCTCCACACAAATGGCTCCTCTCCCTGGTATATTCCTCTGTACACATGGCTCCTCTCCCCGGTACCCCCGGGTGGCCCGGGTAGGGCTCCTGGAAGCGGCTGTTGCTGCCCATTCGCCCACTGCTCCTCGCTCCAGCTTGCTGAGGGAAGAGTAGGGGCCATTGCTTCTCCTCCTTGCAGAACAGGAAGTGGGTCCTGAGACCCGATTGGCCGGGAGTCCTAAGACTCCCGGCCAATCGGGTCTCAGGACCCACTTTCTGATTGGCCAGAAGGAGAAGCAGGAAGACATTAGCAAATATTAATTTGCTAATGTCACACAACTGGGTGGGCTCAGGGCGCTGCGCCCGAGCCCCGAGCCCACCCTTTTTTTAAACCAATTAGAGCCCCAGGCTCTAATCATGTGCTTCTATATAAAAAAAAACCCATAGAAATGCATGCATCTGGCGCCCTGCATGGAAATTAGGGGCCAGGTGCATGGATTAGGGGGGTGGTGTCTCTGCGCCCCTAATGGAGCGGCTGCCAGTGCCTGACTGGCTGAGTCACAGCAGTGGCACCATTGGCTCCCACTGCTGTCAGTGTCAAAAGCAGTTAGCCAATGAGAAGAGAGAGGGGATGGGGCCAAAACGTGGCTCAGTGTCTGAATGGATGTTCTGCAGCTTGGTTCCGGTGCCCCTATAGCAAGCTGCTTGCTGTGGCGGCACTCAACAGGAGGGGGGGCCAGGAGCACCAGCGAGGGATCCGAGAAGAGGAGGGTCCAGGCTGCTTTGTGCAAAACCACTGCACAGAGCAGGTAAGTATAACATGTTTGTTATTTTTAAAGAAAAAAAAAACAAGACTTTAGTATGACTTTAACCACTAGTTTATTAAAACAACACTTGGAGCCAGCAAAATCTAGAATCACAAAGGTATAGGTAATAACAGGATTGGCTCAGTTCTTTATCAGCATAGCAACTGATACTCCCCAAGCTTTATGTAAGGGGGTCTCCGCTGCTGTCCACTTGCGGTAAGCATGTACCTCTTCCTTAGTGTCACTGTCATCTTCAACTAGTGAGGAGCTCCAACAAGAAGATTCATGGATAATGTTTTAAAAAAGACATCCTGCACATGCCTAATAACCTGCAACTACTGGAGTCCTGATGTCCTGAGGATTGTCCTCTTGAAGGGTCAGCATCAGTGAACCCGCCCCCTTTCAAATCAACTATACCTTATGCAGTAACAGGGTAAAATATATCTAAGAAGTCAATGTTGTGACAGCAAGGCTCTACAAACACTTTTCCTTTGTTACCACTAAATCAAAACTGACACTTTATGCATAAATATCTTGTTCCTATGTTTGTTATTTATTATTGAATAAGACCTAGCTCTATAACTATTGATGAAATACAATGTTTTCTCTTCCAAAGGTTGCAGGACATATGTGTTTAGAGGCATATCTAGATTTAAAGCGGAGGTCCACCCAAAAGGGGAAGCTCCGCTTGTCTGTCTCCTGCCCCTCTCCACTGCCACATTTGGCACCTTTTGGGGGGAGCGGGTACCTGATTTTGACAGGTACACCCTCCCACTTCCAGGCTCAGCTTGCTGCGGTGAACTGAGATGGAAGTTTGCCCCCCCTCCCCCACAGCCTGCCTATTTACAAAGCGCAGCACGCTTTGCGCTTGTGCAGAAGGAAACTGGCTGTGAAGCTAAATTCCTGGACAGGTAAGTGCCCTTTTAATAAAAGTTAGCAGCTACAGTATTTTTTCTGAAGGAGCCTGGAGCTCCTCTTTAAATTAATTCTATGTAAGTTTTTAGGTGATTGTGCCTTTCTCTGGAGATATGTTCAATGATTGTGTACTTAGAATAAAAAAGAATATAATTTTTATCATTTTTTACTGGGCTGTCTTCTTTACAATATGAATATTCTCAGAGGTGGGGGTCTAAGGACTAATGTTGGGCGAATGGTTCGGTCCGAGCAAAGGTTCGGCCCGAACATCGCCTGCTTGCCCGTTCAGTGAACACCTGAATTTGCGGGGTGCTCGGCAGGATGTTTGGCATTCTAAGCCCCCATTGGTCACAGTGAAAGCTGGTTGTTAAGGAATGGGGCCAGGAAGCCAGCCGCTGTGACCTTAAAAAATGATGAGTCATCAGCTGTCAATGGGCTTCCCTGCTGACAGTTTCATAAAAGAAAAACATTGCCGGCAATATAAAAAATGGGAGAAAAAAAACGGCATGGGGGTCCCACCTCAATCCATACCAGGCCACATGCCCTCAACATGGGAGGTGCTTTGGTGTGGTGTGGGGGTCTCTGACCCTTACCTTTATAAGAACTGTCAAGTGGCGGGACCTGCAGTAGGCGGTTAGCCCCCCCTTTCCTGACCTGCCGGGCTGCATGCTTGGATAAGGGTCTTGTATAGATTTTGGGGGGGAGCCCACACTTTTTTAAAAAAACATTTTGGAGTGGGGTTCCCCTTAAAATCCATACCAGGCCCTCCTGAAACTAGCATGCCACAAAAAACGGACGTTTGATTGTCTGAAAATCTAAGCGTGTTTATGATGCTTAAGACCCCAAAAACACTATTACATTTTCTGCAGATTTTTGTTTTCAGATTTAACAAAACCATGTAGTGCAAGAGCCTGCTTGATTGAATACAAATTGAAACCCTTAGCCCGGGTTCACACTATACCAGGCTGCGGATCGCACAGGAGCGATGTGCGTCCCTGTTCCCCGTTTCAGGGATGAATCAGGGCCGATTCTATGCCTGAATTCAGCCCTGAAACGGAGCCAAAGACGCACAGCGTTTTTGTGCAGCGCGCTCCGCAGCCGCCCCGGAGGTATGTGAACCGGCTCCATAGGGAGCCAGTCACATTCTCCTACTATGCGAATTAGATGTGGGGAAACGCACATCTAATTCGCATAGGTGTGAACCCGGGCTTAAGGTTTGACCTCCATATTATATGGTTTTGGTAAATATGAAGACACAAATCTGCAGAAAATCTAATAGTGTGTATGGGTTTTAACTTAAAAGGGGGGATGGGATTGACTGGGGGAGGAGACATATCGCTGTTCGTAAATTACTACGAACAGCAGATGTCTCTTCTCTCCTGTCAGAGTGAGGATTTGTGTGTTTATATACACAAATCCCCGTTCTGGCTCTCGTGCCTGCGATCGCAGGTGGCCGGTGGTAATCGCCTCCGCCGGCCACACGCATCGGCTCCCCCGTGCGCCGGCTATGGCTCTTTAAAGAGCCACCATATGGGTTCGGCAATTCGCTGGATGGAGCCACATTGCCACCGAATATCTATAGGAGCTGGTCAGCAAGTGGTTAAGCATCGCTAGAACCACTGCTCCTTTTAAAACTTTTTTTAAAGTTTTTTTTTTTTGCATTGGTACATGTCACCCAGGGAAGTACCTGGGTCCCCATACCCTTTTTATGGCCAATAACTTGCATATAAGCCTTCAAGATGGGAATTTTGATTCTTCAAATTCGGGTCCCGTAGACTTCAATGAGGTTTGGAGTTGAGCTCCAAACTTTTTTGTGTTTGGCCCATTTCTAGTATGGACAAATGAAAGCAAGTGACAAAAAAGTATATTTTGCATTAAACCACCCCCTAATATCTGCCTTGTCTGAATATATAACCCTAACCTAAGCCACCCAACACTTAACCCTTTGCATATTTCTTGCATGTAATTCTAAGGCTGGTCCCTTACAGTGTGTTAACATTCATTGCATTAAAGGGGTTGTAAACCCTCGTGTTTTTTCACCTTAATGCTTTAAGGTGAAAAAACAACTGGCAGTCACCGGCCCTCCAGCCCGCCGTTTTACTTACCTGAGCCCCTTCATCTCCTTGGCAGGGACGGGCTGTCCCTCTCGGCTCTTGATTGGATAGATTGATAGCAGTGCAGCCATTGGCTCCCACTGCTGTCAATCAAATCCAATGACACGGGTGCCGGGGGCGGTGCCATGGATGCAAATGCTGGACTCGAGAGTGCACCCGCAAGGTAACCCCCTCCGGAGAGGACTTCTTATCTGATGCAGGGAGGAGCCGCGAGAGCCCAGAAGAGGATGAATGGGGCCACTCTGTGCAAAAGGAGCTGCACAGTGGAGGTAAGTATGACATGTTTTTTATTTAACAAAAAAAAAAAAAAAAACACAATCCTTTACAATCACTTTAAGGCAGTTCATTAATTATAAATGGGCATGCACATGGCTCGTTTTTGGCAACACAGTTAACCGCAATTCACTTGTGAAGCTATGACATGAGTGCTTGACGCTATTGTGTAGTGTGATGGTGTCTCATCCACTATAAATTGTATTGCAATTCACAACAGTATGATATATAGTGTACGTTGGCATGTGGTACTTCAACACATAGGTATGAATGGGTGCTCACATTACCTATTTCCTAAAGATAGCCTTTAACCGTTAACATCCTCAACAGTTATTCTGTAAAATAAGCTAGGTAAGCCAATAAACAAATACAGAGAGACTGCATGATTAGCTGGTGATAAACCTCCCCTGGATTCCCCTCTCATAACACAGCCCAGCATCTTCTATTAAATACAAATGTATTCTAGCACAAGCAACCTGTCACGCCTGGCTTAGCAGCTGCTGTGATGTTGTGCAGACTTCAAAATAGGTGTCAGTGAGATCTCAACTCATGTTAAAGTGAACAAGTGGGGCACAGGAAAGGCAAAAAGAAGCAGAGGAGAAGAAAGAGAAATGAAACCAAAATGAGGAACACAAAACAGACAAGCAGCAAATGCTGAACTATACTTACACCTCTTTTTGTCAGAATTCTAACCAAAAAATATTCTGCAGTGCCAAAAGATAGAAAGAAACTGACTTTGAAATGCCATGAACTACAAGCTTCAGACTAGATGCCTAAAATATGTGATACTTCAGTGCATTGCAAACCAAGAGACACATACAACGTATATAAATATATTTGATAGGTTTTACAATGTATCTGGCAAATCAGGGATGACGCCCTAACATATTGTTTGTGTCACCATATTGGACTTTGCAATAAATCATTTTATTTAAAAACATGCATACATCTTTTTAAATGTAGGCACATTTATATGCACATGCACAGCAGATATATGCAACACAGTAATATATACATTTTTTTTTTTTTATAAATATACATGAATTCTACGGTATAACAAGAAAGGAAGGAAAAGAAAAGCAAAAGAAAACAGCACCTACATACATTATAAGGCAACGGGGAAACTTCCCTTCTATTCCCAGTATATTTGTACAGTGATAAATATACACATTGGGGACTACTATGTATACAGCTATTTCACATCTGACAGGCTAACCTTAAATCTCTGTCTACTGCACAATCTATGATCTCCCCTTGGGGCTTCTAGTCTTATAGAATAATGATGGTTATTATTTTTATAACCTCTATCCCTTTGTATTCACACAATGGAAGATAAAGAGAGGTCGCTAGGTCCCAGCTGCATGCTTGATTGCGTGTGTTTTAATCCATGACATCTCCCCCCTCCCAGTACTGGGGATGAAGAAAAGGTCATTAGGTGTTGATAAAACACACCAGTGTATATAGATCTCATGGTGCATCCATCATACATTTTGTGATACATACAAGTGCTCTCTTCAGCATAGTTAAATTCAGGTGGATCTCTTAGTATTCTATACCAGAAAGCATGCATCTGTTGCTTGCTTAACATGTTACAGTCATGTATGTAATGCAATGCTCTGCTGATTGTAAATGCTGTATAATATTTTAAAGGTTATTCAAAAAAAGTTTTAAAGCCTGTATTGTTAACTGACAGAGACAATACAACATAGTATCAGCTGTAAGCCTATTCATGGTGGATGCATGGGTTAACTGCTCATTTTATTCAAGGGGAGAGGACAGCGGAGATATACTTATGTGATCCTCATATTTTCCCCACACGAGACCAGTCCAGCACCCCCACTCTCCAGCAGTCTTGAAAATGTGCTGTTCCTCCTCTTCCCTTACCCGAACCCCCCCCCCCCCCCTTCTCTTGCTCCTTTCTACCTCTCCTATGTGCTTGTCCCTCTTCCCCCTCACTTCTTTCTCATTTCTATCCTTCACATTGCATCACTGCAGCCCCGACCCTAGCTTGAACTCCTAGCTAGGCATTCTCCTTAGTACACCCCATTACCCTTCCCGACCTGCAGTCTCCCAGTACTCTTGAGCTCATTGGTATTGTCCCTGATTGTGGTGCCAAACAGCTACCTATGTTAATTACTTGGGCATGACCCCTTTTTTTCTCCCTGACTGTTTATATGTTGTTTATGCCTAGAATTTCAACCTACCTATGCATTATGGAGACTTTTCCTCCCTTTGATGTTTGCTATGTACCCTTTTTTGACCCAACGTGGTCTTTTCCATGCTTTAGCGCCTGTTACATTGTACTTACTATACAAATATACCTCTTGCACTCGTACTTGTACCTTTGTAATAAAACTTTTGTTGCTTTTAATAAAAATATTTGAACAAGAAAAAGGACAAAAAAAGAAAAAGAAAATGTACTGTTCCTAAGGATGAGCTCAGGCGTGTTCGCAAACAGCACGTGCAGAGCCCGCCAGGAAGTCGGCACTGCGGAGCTCTAATCACAAGCAGTGAGACATTGTCCCGATGCACGGCTGCAGAGATCGGAAAATTTCTCACTGCTTGTGATTAGCGCTGTGCAGTGATGAATTACTGGCGGGCTCTGCATGTGCTGTTTACGAACACACCTGAGCTCATCCTTATTCCTGAATCCTGACATCAGAACACCCAGAGCACACTCCATAGACAGGAACAGTCCACTGCTGGATCGTGGGAAAGTGCGGTTTTCTGGAAGATTGAAATATCAGGTGAGTACAAGGCCTCATGCACACTGGACGTTAAAATAACGTTATAAAAACGCCAATAGCTTTGCAGTGAGTTTTTCAACGTCTTTGCAATAGCGTTTTTTAGCGTATATTAGTAGTTTTAAGCGGTTTTCCGCGTTAGTGGTTTTTAGCTTTTTTTTTTATTTTAACATGGAGCTGTACCTTTGATTACTAAAACAGCCAGTGTCTCCCGCTGTGTCATGCCAATCTGCAGCTGTACCTTTGATTACTAAAACAGCGTGTGTCTCCCACTGTGTCATGCAGTCTGTTCAGCGGCCGTCCATTGTAACAAAGCTGTCTATCATTGTTCCGTCTATCCTCTTCGTCCGTGATAGACTGAACACTTATACAATGCTGGGAAACAGTATCAGTGTTCCGTCTATCACGGACGAGGAGGAGGCGGGGCTTTGTTACAATGGACGGCCGCCGAACAGACTGCAAAAACGTCAAGAAACACTGGTGAGCCACGTTTTTGAGCATTTTTTTTACGTTACAGTGTTTTTACAGCTGAAAAAAGCTGAAAGACTCCTCTCAGGAACCACTAGTTTTGGATTTTCATTAAAGCCAAAAAACGCCCCAGCCAAAAACTGCTGTTAACAACCTATGTGTGCATGGACACATAGGATAACATGATGGGGAGTTTATTGACTGTAGAAAAAAACATCTGAAGCCAAAAACAGCTGCTGTAAAAACGTCAAGTGTGCATGAGGCCTAAATGTTGTGCTGCTCACCCATAGAAAAAATTACCAGTTGACCCATACAGTACGGCACAGCCCCGCTGCATGGGAAAACATTTTTTTGCCCAGAGTTGGGTTTTAAACTATTGAAACTCAATCACTAAAATCACATGTAAGCTTTAACCTTTTACTGTAATTTCCAAGTAGCAATTTTGACTTACCTGTAAGCTCTTAATCTTGAAGTACAGTACAGGACACAGGGTGTATATAAACCATGGGTTATATGCTTCTACCATCTAGTGATTATACGCTGGAAAAAATGTTTGCTATGGCTGCCTCTAGAGCATGCTCATAAAGCTGACAACTCTGTGAGGCTCCAGTTTTGTAATAAGCAATAATGAGTGATCAAGGCACAGAGGGGAGGGATCTGTGTCCTGTACTGTAATCCAAAATTACTATTAACTTAATCATACAGTACAGGGCATAGGACTTGTATTCATAGACCATGGCATTTCCCCAAGCAGAAAATCTGAGGCATGGGCAACAACATAGCAACATAGAACTGCCAAAGAGCCCGCAGTCAACACAAGGGTTTAAAAACCTGAACAAAATACTCAGATAACAGATTGAAGCACCCTACAGCCGAAGTTCACATCAGCAGAGGCCTGAATGTCTACCTGGTAGAACTTGTATAATGTGGACCAGCTGGGAGCCCTAAATCAGATACTTGATGCTGCAAAGCCCAAAAGACACCAGCAGCCTTGGAATGCACTCAGATAAGAAAGGGAGGAATCTTTTTCCCAAGAGCATAATCTGATCATCCTCGAAATGGTGCAACCGAAAACAGAGTATCTTCTATTAGTAACTCCAGGTAGAACAGAAAGGGACGCTTGAAAATTGAGGCAGTGGCTGCCAAGTAGACTCTGACAACCCTAACCACATCCAAACAATGTGAGGCAATTTCTTTGTCATGTTTTGGAGCAGGACAGAGGGCGGCATGAACTACATCCTAACTGGGTGAAATAATTGCCACGCAAATAATGATTAGTAATTTTTTTTTTTTTGTGGGTACCTTCATCCTTCAATCATTTTTAAATTAGAGGTAAAAATTGAATTTATTCAAAAAACATCAATTTTAAAATATCTATATAAACACAATATAGATACCACAAATAACTGTTATAATACAAAAATGACAGTAACATTTAAAAGTGCCCACAAATGTAGTTGAAGGCTGTTGTTTAGAGTACTTGAAAACGTGACCTCAACAGTTTCGCGGATTGACCGCTTCTTCAGGAGGCGTCCAAGTAAGTTCTCTAAGAATCAAATATCTACAATTGCACATACAGTGAATAACAATGAATGCATTGACAACAACATAGCATTGGAGTGGTAATTGGTTTCAGATAAACAGTTATATAAACTCACCAACCACTGCCCAATCCGGGCTTAGACGGCACTGTGAGACGCCCAAAAATGGGCGTTCCCCCGGGGGCGAGCACGGGGGGGGGGGGTTTACGGCAGAGTACACTGATATATAAAAAGAATAAAGAGCATATCAGATAATAAGAATGAAAATCAATTATGGATAAGTGCCCAGGTGAAGATAAAGAATAGAATAAGGTGACCAGGGGGAGAAGAAAGGAGAGGGAAAAGAGGGGGAAAAGAAAGAAGGAGAAGAGGGGGGAGAAGGAAAGGGGGGGAAAGGAGAAAGGGGGGAAGGAGGGGAAAGAGGGGGAGGGGGGAAACAGGGGGGGAGGGGAAAGGGAAGGAGGGGGGAGGGGGAAGGGGAGATGGGACCAGGGGCAAGGGAAACAAAGGGAAAGAGGGGGGAGGGGGGAGGAAAAGAAAAAAGGGGGGGAGAACTATTTCACCTTTATGGATCAACTTTACCTCCAAACCCAAGGTGTCGCAATGGGCACATCATGTGCCCCGTCTTATGCCAATTTATATCTTGGTGGCTGGGAACGTACCATCTTTGGGGATGAACAACTAGAACCTTTTTTAGACCATATATTGTGTTGGCATAGGTTTATTGAGGACCTATTAATCATCTGGACAGGGACTGTAGAACTTCTCAACACCTTTATAGAAAAGCTGAATAACAATCAATTCAACCTATACTTTATGTGTTCTTATGATATTCAGAGTGTTTCGTTCCTTGAGGTACAGATTACTAAGAACTCTTCAGGGAAATTGATTACAGATCTTTTCCGTAAAACCCACGGCGGGCAAAACGCTACTACATGCGTCTAGCTCACATCCCCGTCCTTTAATTCGCAGTATCCCTTATGCCCAATATTTGAGACTAAGGAGAAACTGCATGGAGGACGGGGATTTCCATCGACAGGCTGACGCATTACGCACACGTTTACTAGCACGCGGTTACAGCCGCACCAACTTGAGAAAAGCATTTAATAGAGCCTTTGCCCTGGATCGTCAGACATTGTTATATGGCCCCCCTCGTACTAAACGACCTTTCTATGCGGCAATCATTACCAGATATTCCACTCATAATCACCAGCTGCGCAACATACTGTCCAAACACTGGCATCTACTGACTGATCATCACATCGTCAAAAAATACATTAAATCCACCCCTGAACTAGTTTTCAGAAGGGCTACTTCATTGAGAGATAGACTTACCCATAGTCATTATAGAACCCCTAGGACTACACCTAAAGAGCCCCATGGCACTTACAAATGTGGCAATTGTCCACACTGTCCCTGGATTCTAGAGGGACACCAATTGGTGCTCCCCAATGGTGAACTACTACTTCCGAGACATTCGGCTAATTGTGGCACGAGAGGTATTATTTATTTAATGACCTGTGATTGCGGGGCATTTTACGTGGGGAAGACCATTAGGGAGCTGAGGCAAAGACTGGGAGATCAATTATATGCATCAACAAATGGTAAACTCACTACGGTGGGGCGCCATATTGGTATCCACCACAAATTTAACCCTGATTATGTTAAATTCACTGTATTGGAGGTTATCCCAGAGGACCCCAGAGGGGGTGACTGGGATCGAGAAATCCTCAAACGGGAATCGTTCTGGATAGAACGATTGAATGCTCTTACCCCCCCTGGCCTCAATGAGGCACACACGTATAAGCACTTTTTACAGTAGAAATGATGATGCCTGTGACCTGCCCGGTCTTGCTGCCGCTCCCTGATGGCCCTCCCCCCTTTCCCTCCCCCCCGACGCCCCACTCCCTAGGTCATTACCTTATTTCTTTCTTATTATTGTTGCTTATCTGTCGGAAGCCCTTTTTGTCTTATCTCTGCTACGTGAGAATTATAGACGGTCCAATTAATGCCAAGAGAAAATTTTTTTTTTTAACTATATAACTGGTTCTGTTTCTGTAACTTTATATATTAACTTGTGTTATTATTAAAACATCACAAGGTTGTTTAAGCTGACTGTTTTATAAGCCATTGATGTATGCATCCGGATTGGTCGATCGGATGCAATGCACAGATCTTCTGTATGTATCACATTGTATTGCTGACTTCAACAATGGAATGTTCTCACCACCAGTGTGCGGTGTGAGGAGTTCATTCTCCCCCAGTGGCAGGCATGTGGCTTTCCAGGCAGAGGATTGGCCCCTCCTTTGGATCTGGCCTCCTTTCCTCCGCCTGCTTGGGCGGTGTAATCCACCGCCACTATAGTGGGCTAGGCGCATGCGCGGTAAAGTTCCCGCGCGTGCGCACTAGGTGAAAGCCTGACCCGGAGGCGATGACGCGGACGCTTCGGCGCCGCACGTCTTCCGGGTTGGGGGCATATAAGACCGCCGTTATGGCGGCCTTGTATACACGGCAGACACTCGGCAGGCTACTTACAGACAGGCGGACCATAAATAGGTAATACATAAACTTCTGCTACGTTTGTTCTTCCCTCTTCTCCCTACCCCTCATCAGCTAACAAATGTCATTTGCTTTAAAGAGAATGATGACATCCCTTTCTTTCCTTCTTGTCTGATCTTACAGGTCCGTTGTGACAAAATCAGTGATATTTACAGTATCTACCTGTTAAGCTTTTTGTTTTCAAAAGCTGCAATTCTTCATTCTGAAACAATTGTCAAATTATATGGTCTTTAAGTACTATAAATCCTGCCCAGGGTGAAAGTTATTGAGCCCTTATTGGCATTAAAGCAATGGTGGGTGTTTTTTGTTAATTACTCACCAATACTCGACTAGGTGCACTACAGGTGGAGGGCTGCTCTTCCCAACCCCCCTTTCCCCCCCTTTTTTTTCCTCCCCCTCTCTCCCTTTTCCCCTCCTCCCCCCTCTTCCTCTTTCTTCTGCTGTCATTTTTCTTTTTTGTGTTTTCTTTTTCCCCCCACTCTTTCTTTCTCCCCCCCCCCCCTTTTTCTCTTCCTTCTTGCCCTATTCATCTCCCTTCCTCCCTTTTTTTCCTTTTACCTTTCTTTCTCTCTTTTCTTACCCTTGTCCCCCCCCTTTCCTCCCCCCTCCCTTTTTCCCTTCCTCTTCTTTTCCCCTCCTTGTTTCCCTTCTTTTTCCCCACTCTTTCCTCCCTCCCGCCCCTGTGTTCCTCCTCTCCCCCCCCCCCTTTTTTCTTTTCCTTCCCCCCTCCCCCCTCTTTCCCTTTGTTTCCCTTCCCCCTGTTTCCCATCTCCCCCTCTTTCCCCTCCTTCCTCCCTTTCTCCTCCCCCCCTTTCCTTCTCCCCCCTCTTCTCCTTCTTTCTTTTCCCCCTCTTTTCCCTCTCCTTTCTTCTCCCCCTGGTCACCTTATTCTATTCTTTATCTTCACCTGGGCACTTATCCATAATTGATTTTCATTCTTATTATCTGATATGCTCTTTATTCTTTTTATATATCAGTGTACTCTGCCGTTAAAAAAAAACCCAGGGGAACGCCCATTTTTGGGTATCTCACAGTGCCGTCTAAGCCCGGATTGGGCAGTGGTTGGTGAGTTTATATAACTGTTTATCTGAAACCAATTACCACTCCAATGCTATGTTGTTGTCAATGCATTCATTGTTATTCACTGTATGTGTAATTGTAGTTATTTGATTCTTAGAGAACTTACTTGGACGCCTCCTGAAGAAGCGGTCAATCCGCGAAACTGTTGAGGTCACGTTTTCAAGTACTCTAAACAACAGCCTTCAACTACATTTGTGGGCACTTTTAAATGTTACTGTAATTTTTGTATTATAACAGTTGTTTGTGGTATCTATATTGTGTTTATATAGATATTTTAAAATTTATGTTTTTTTAATAAATTCAATTTTTACCTATAATTGTATGTCTGTATGAGGTACCGGAATAGTCCAATTAGCTTTTTGGAGGTGAGGTAGGACTTGATTGGAGTAGTCCTTATGAATTTTTCTTCCTCTCCTTCCATCTCCCTCTAATTTACATCCTAATTGGGGTGGAAAAAGGAGACCACCTTAGGTAAAAAAAACAAGGTGCAAAACACGAAAGGCTCTTTACAAGAGAGAGCTGCTAACTCGAAAACAAGACTAACAAAAGTTATGGCAACCAAAAGGCAGCTTTATTGGTGAGGTCCTCCAACGAAATGTCTCCTTTCAGTTCAAAGGAAAGTCTCTGAATAGCAGAGAGCACCAGGTTGTGATCCCAAGGTCACACAGGAAGTCAGATTGAGGGAATGATATAAACTACTCTCTGTAGAAATTTCATTACAATGGATTTTTAGGCAAAATGTTTCTGAAAGAGGAGGAATAAGAACGAAACCTGTCCCTTGAGGGTACTCAATGCTACATGCTATTTAAGACCAAACTAAAGAAAGGCCAAAATATGAATAATAGAGCATCCCCTAGGTTTAAGCCTTCAGTCCTCATACCAAGCAAAGAAATAATTCCATGATCGATGGTAAATCTTGCAGGAGATTGATTTCCTGAGTAAGGTGAGAATAAACAAATCAGAGATACTCCTCTACTTTAGGACTTGGTTTTCAACAGCCATGCTGGTAAAGACAGGGAAGCCATAAATCACTCTGAAATGAGTCCAAGGAATCACCATGGCATCTAGTGGACAATCTGGCCTCTAGAAGATGAACCTAGAGGCCAGATTGTCCACACCTTCCCCACCTTAGACAGAGATTTTGAAATATCTCAGGAGGGCAGAACCACTCTCCTGGTTCTGGGCATGAATAGCTTAGGATGTCCATCTGCCAATTGTCCACTCTCAGAATGCAGATGGCTGAGAAAACTGTAGTTTTCTGCCCATGAGAATATTAGGCCGGCCAAACATGAATCAAAATGTAGCCAGTTCAGCAAGGACTAGCTTAATTTCGATCCATGTATGGACAGGAAGATTGTACAGAAGTCGACCAATCAACTTCTATACAGCCTCCCTGCAATGCTGTATCCTGGCCTAGGCCGACAAGGCCCAGGTCTAGGGCAGCACTTTGCAGGGAGGCAGCACGGAAAGAGTCCCTGCCGGCTTGCGCTACACTGTTAGTGTAGCACCAGTCTTATGAGGTGTACTGGGCTGAGAGGCAAAGGCAAATGAGTCTAGCTCCCCCATAAAGCGGCTGCACTGCTTCCGGTATGCGGGCGACCAGCATTCTGCAACTGTGGGGGGGTGGGCGCCGCTTCTAATTTTGACTGTCCTATCATCCCAGACCACAAACCTTCCTCACTGTGCTATGTTTTCTGCTGCACCATTGGCATGGTTATATCTTCTTAGTCCTCTCCATGAAACTATCAGAAATTTGTGCTTAACTGCTTCAACACAGGGCATTTTCACCCCTTCCTGCCCAGACCAATTTTTAGTTTTCAGCGCTGTCGCACTTTGAATGACAGCTGCGCGGGCATGCAACATTGTACCCAAATTAATTTTTTATGTTTATTTTCCCTACAAATAGCTTTCATTTGCTGGTATTTGATCACCTCTGTGGTTTTTATTTTTTGCGTTATAAACAAAAAAGCGACAATTTTGAAAAAAAATATATATATTTTACTTTTTACTATAATAAATATCCCAATAAAAAAAAAAAATTCTCAGTTTAGGCCGATATGTATTCTTCTACAAATTATTGGAAAAAAATTTTTTATGGCATTTTTATATATTTACTTGTAATGGGACATTGCGACGGACATAGCAGACACTTTTTGACACATTTTTCGTACCATTCACATTTATACAGCGATCAGTGCTATAAAATTGCACTGATTACTGTGTAAATGTGACTGGCAGGGAAGGAGTTAACACTAAGGGGTGATCAAGGGGGTTAATTATGTTTCCTAGGGAGTGATTCTAAGTGTAGGGGGCGGGGACTCATAAGGGGAGGAGACCAATTGGTGTTCCTCTGTACTGGGAACACACCATCGGTCTCTCACCTGACAGGACGTGGATCTGTGTGTTTACACACACAGATCCACAGTCCTGCTGTGTTCACGGACAATCGCAGGTGTCCGGTGGACATCGCGGCCACTGGGCACGTGCACCGGGTCCCAAGCAATGCGCCGTGCATGCCCCCTAGACGGCCAGGATGCCCAGGACATCATATGACGCCCGCCCAGAATGGGAGATCCCTCCTGCGGACGTCATATTACTATAGCCGGGTAATGAAGTGGTTAAAGTAGAACTATAGGCAACACTTTTTTTTCCCATTTTGGATAGAGTAAGGGAGGGTTATAGCCCCTGTCCATTTATTTTTTACCATCCCTGTCCCATTGCAGAGATTTCCTTTCACTTCCTGCCCCATAGCCAAACAGGAAGTGAGAGGAAATCTATGCAAATTAAGGGAATCCATTGCCCCCCAGGCCCTCAGAACTAGCGTCCCCACTCGAAAATTCGCCCGTTCGCAGAACAACAAACATTATGGGGCGTTGCTGGAAATTTGAGTGCCACGGAATGCCCCACAATGCACTGCGAGATCGCAGTGCATTGCTGTATGATGATTGGCTAAAGCATGCACCTGACCTGCATGCTTTGGCTAATCACAGCACACTCTGCTGAGAGAGCCATAATTGGCCAAAGGCAGGGTGCCTTTGGCCAATCATGGCTCAGGGGGACTAAGTCCACACCTCTGCACTATATAAGGCTGCTTACACGGCGGCCGTGTGTAGTGTTGTTGGCGGGGACAAAGAGATAGCTTGAGTTTGATTAAGCAGGCAGGTTATTCAGTTAGTGGCAGTGAATTTGATATATATATATATATATATATATATATATATATATATATATATATATATACAGTCAGTCTAATATATATATATATATATATATATATATATATATATATATATATATATATATATATATACACTCTGCATTTAGCATAGATACCATATATACTCAAGTATAAGCCGAGTTTTTCAGCACATTTTTTAGGCTGAAAACCCCCCCCCTCGACTTATACTCGAGTGAGGGTCTCGAGTGAGGGTGCCCATCTACAGCTGTACCATTGATTACTAAAACAGCGGGTGTCTCCCGCTGTGTAATGCCTATCTGCAGCTGTACCTTTGATTACTAAAACAGTGGGTGTCTCCCACTGTGTCATGCAGTCTGTTCAGTGGTCGTCCATTGTAACAAAGCCCCGCCTCCTCCTCGTCCTCATGATAGACGGAACACTGAACACTGATACAATGCTGGGAAACTGTATCAGTGTTCCATCTATCAAGGACGAGGAGGAGGCGGGGCTTTGTTACAATGGACGGCCGCCGAACAGACTGCATGACACAGTGGGAGACACCTTCTGTTTTAGTAATCAAAGGTACTGCTGCAGATGGGCACAGTGAGGCTGCAGATGGGCACAGTGAGGATGCAAATGGGCACAGTGAGGCTGCAAATGGGCACAGTGAGGCTGCAGATGGGCACAGTGAGGCTGCAAATGAATGAATGAATGAGTGACTTGTATAGCGCTACCTATGCGAACTGAAACGCCTCAGGGTGCTTTGCCACTGGTGTCCATCTGTGGTATAGCGCGGTCCTTTACCCCATAGGGTCCTGACATGCTTACAAACACATACACATATTTTGGCCAATTTTTAAATTAACCTACCAGCATGTCTTTGGAGTGGCACAATGAGGCTGCAGATGGGCACAGTGAGGCTGCAGATGGGCACTGATGATACAGGTGGGCACAGTGAGGCTGCAAATGGGCATAGTGAGGCTGCAGATGGGCATTGTCTACCCAGTAGCTGCTGCATTTCCCACCCTAGGCTTATACTCGAGTCAATAAGAATTCCCAGTTTTTTGTGGTAAAATTAGGCAGGCAGTGTGTATATATATATATATATATATATATATATATATATATACTGTATGTATTGGCGTATAACCCGCACTGGCATATAACAAGCACCCCAAGTTTAGGAGGGAATTTTAACCACTAAGCCACCGCCCACCGTCATATGATGGCGGGACGAGGCTTCTGTTGTTCTGGGCGGACGTCATATGACGTCCTCGCCCTCCCGAGCCACTAGGGGGCTGCGGCGCTCGGGACCCGGTGCGTGTGCCCGGGGGCCGCGATGTCCGCCGGGCACCCGCGATTGCCGGGTAACAAAGCAGGACCGTGGATCTGTGCATGTAAACACAGATCCACGTCCTGTCAGAGAGGAGACCAATGGCGTGTCCCTTGAACATAGGGACACCGATTGGTCACCTCCCCCAGTCAGTCCCCTCCCCCCACAGGTAGAATCACCTCCTTAGGTCATACATTAACCCCTCGATTGCCCCCTAGTGTTAACCCCTTCCCTGCCAGTCACATTTACACAGTAATCAATGCAATTTTATAGCATTGATCGCTGTATAAATGTGAATGGTCCCAAAAATGTGTCAAAAGTGTCCGATGTGTCCACCGCAATATCGCAGTCACAATAAAAATTGCAGATCGCCGCCATTACTAGTAAAAAATAAATAAATAATAAAAATGCTATAAATCTATCCCCTATTTTGTAGACGCTATAACTTTTGCGCAAACCAATCAATATACGCTTATCGCAATTTTTTTTTACCAAAAATATGTAGAAGAATACATAATGGCCTAAACTGAGGAAAAAATTTGTTAAAAAAAAAAAAAATTGGATATTTATTATAGCAAAAAGTAAAAAATATTGTGTTTTTTCAAAATTGTCCCTCTGCTTTTGTTTATAGCGCAAAAAGTAAAAACCGCAGAGGTGATCAAATACCACCAAAAGAAAGCTCTATTTGTGGGGAAAAAATGATACAAATTTCATTAGGGTGCAGTGTAACATGACCGCGCAATTGTCATTCAAAGTGCGACAGCGCTGAAAACTGAAAAATGGCTTGGACAGGAAGGGGGTGAAAGTGCCCTGTATTGAGGTGGTTAAGGAAAAAAACTTTTAGGAGAGAAGTTTAAGGAAAAAACTTACATTTAAATGCCCATCAATGCAGCCTTATCAGTGTCCATCTGCAGCCTTGTCCATCATTGCAGCCTTGCCCAGTGTCAATCTGCAGCCTTGCCCAGTGCCTTTGCAGCCTTGCCCAGTGCCTCTGCAGCCTTACCAGTTTCTTTGCAGCATTGCCCAGCCGCTTATTATTTAAAATTGGCACCGATCTCCGCTGACTGTGAGTGGAGAGAAGCGAGCACCGGCGAGATACACAAAGCCGAGTGTTCTCGGCTAGTTTCGGCTCCTCTCGCAGTCCCGCCCCTGAGTGTGAGTAGAGCCGAGAATAGCCAAGTACACTCGGCTATGTGTATATCGCTGGCGCTCGCTCCGCTCACAATTAGCTGAGATCGGCGGGGATTGGCGTATAACACGCACCCACGATTTCCCCCTGATTTTAAGGGGAAAAAAGTGTGTGTTATACGCCGATAAATACGATATATATATATATATATATATATATATATATATATATATATATATATATACAGTCTCGTATATATACTCTGCATCCAGTGTAGCCTAAATCTACAGTGCATGCGGTGGTGTACTCTTTATAATACACCTCAGGCAGTGTACACAGTATCTAATAGAGTGTGTACAGTTTCTACAACATTTCTGGTGGTGTACACAGTATACAATACAGTGTAGCCATTGTACAGTTTCTAATACAGTGCAGGCGATATCCACAGTATCTAATACAGTGTGTACAGTTTCTACTACTTTTCTGGTGGTGTACACAGTATCCAATACAGTGTAGCCATTGTACAGTTTCTAATACAGTGCAGGCGATATCCACAGTATCTAATACAGTGTGTACAGTTTCTACTACTTTTCTGGTGGTGTACACAGTATCCAATACAGTGTGTATAGTTTTTACTACACTTATGGTGGTGTACACAGTACACAATACAGTGCAGCCATAGTACAGTTTCTAATACAGTGCAGGAGGTGTACACAGTATCTAATACAGTGTGTACAGTTTCTACTATACTTCTGGTGGTGTACACAGTGCACAATACAGTGCAGCTGTAGTATAGTTTCTAATACAGTGCAGGCAGTGTACACAGTATCTAATACAGTGTGTACAGTTTCTACTACAATTCTGGTGGTGTACACAGTACACAATACAGTGCAGCCGTAGTACAGATTCTAATACAGTGTGTACAGTTTCTAATAGACATGTGCACACTGAAATATTTCGTTTCGGAATTTCGTTTTCATCCGAAAAATAAATGTATTTAGTTACTCCCTAAATTCGTTTTTATTTATCTCGTTTTTCGTTAAAAATTGCATTCGTCCGAAAATCCAAATTAAGGTCGAATCTGTCATTGAAGGCTTATGGTGTCTGTCGAATGTGCAAAGAAGATTCGACGGAGCAGCTAAACTGTACAACGCCGTATAGTTTACTTGCTCCGTCGAATCTTCTTAGAACTTTCAACAGACACCATAAGCCAAAGTACGTGTGTACTTAGTTCTAGCTATTTTACTGCTCCTCCTCTTTGGTTACAATCAGCCAATAACATTCATCATCATCATTATTTTTATTTATCTTTTCTCCCCTACGTCAAATCTTTTCTCCCCTACGTCGAATCTTTCCTCCCCTACGTCGAATCTTTTCTCTCTACGTCGAATCTTTTCTCTCTATGTAGAATAATCTTGGACTAATAGAGCTAAGCTTAGGCACATTCGACCACGGGTTTGATGGACACAGACTGTTATTGTCATCATCATGTCGAATCTCCTATATATATCGAACTGTTGTAGCAACGAAAACGAAAATAAAGCATTTGTTTATGTCAGATCTTTCGTTTTTCGGACTCTGCGCTTTCGTTATCGTTTGTTAAAACGATAACGAAAATACCTGAAATTCGGACGAAAATGCATTCGAACGAAAACGAATGCACATGTCCAGTTTATAATGCACTTCAGGCGGTGTACACAGTATCTACTACAGTGTGTACAGTTTCTACTACACTTCTGGTGGTGTATACAGTATAAAATACAGTGCAGCCATTGCACAGTTTCTAATACAGTGCAGGAGGTGTACACAATATCTAATACAGTGTGTACAGTTTCTACTACATTTCTGGTGGTGTACACAGTATCTAATACAGTGTGTACAGTTTCTACTAAACTTCTGGTGGTGTATACAGTATAAAATACAGTGCAGCCATTGCACAGTTTCTAATACAGTGCAGGCGATGTACACAGTATCTAATACAGTGTGTACAGTTTCTAATACAGTGCAGGCGGTGTACACAGTATCTAATACAGTGTGTACAGTTTCTACTACTTTTCTGGTGGTATACACAGTATCTAATACAGTGTGTACAGTTTCTACTACACTTCTGATGGTGTACACAGTATACAATACAGTGCAAACATAGTACAGTTTCTA
This sequence comes from Aquarana catesbeiana, assembly GCF_042186555.1. Taxonomy (NCBI): domain Eukaryota; kingdom Metazoa; phylum Chordata; class Amphibia; order Anura; family Ranidae; genus Aquarana; species Aquarana catesbeiana. The sequence continues at coordinate 409,161,835 of NC_133325.1, forward strand.
ATACGGTGCAGGCAGTGTACACAGTATCTAATACAGTGTGTACAGTTTCTACTACATTTCTGGTGGTACAGTGTGTACAGTTTCTAATACACTTCAGGTGGTGTACATAGTATCTAATACAGTGTAGTGTGGTGTTTCAAAACAAAAAAATACATCATGTCCAGAAGACCACCAAGGAGAGGCAGACGCTCACAGGCCAATAAAAGAGGGCAAGCAGGCTCTGTGTCTACAGTCAACAGTGGTGGTTGTGGACATGGTGCATCCTTTGCAGGTGGCCGGCGGGGGGCATGCTTGTCCTTTTTTTCTGCTGCTGGCCGTGTTATTGAGCCACAACATGCATACTGCCAAGTTTCTTCCAGTAACAAGGAGGAAGGGGATGATGAGGTCACTGACTGTACTTGGGTGCCTGAGAGAAGAGAGGAGGAGGAGGCACAACTCCAATGAGGCAGGATGTCCTCTAGGGGGCAGCCACCTTATTGCATCACATCGCAGAGCTCCGCAGGTGCAGGGTGCTGCTGACTCCCTGCTGACTTTTAAAAGTTCATTGGTGTGGGCCTTTTTCGACATGTGTGTAGCAGATCGCACCATTGCTGTTTGCAACCTATGTCTGAAGCGGATCAAGCGTGGCCAGAACAGCACCCGCTTGGGCACCACATGCTTGACCTGTGGTGACGACCTGCCATGTAGTCCGTTGGCAACAGCACTTGAAAGACCCACATCAAAGAAAAAGGCAGACTTCTCCTTGCTCCTCATCTGGGATCTCCAACCCCACTATACTTCCAGTCCTCTCAAAAACCTGCACTGATAGGAATGAAGGTATAAAAATAGGTGTCCCAAGTACTTGCATCCAATCTGCTAGCAGTACACCGCCAATTGATATTAGCAGTCCAATTTCCCTACCCCAGTTGCTGAACCGTAAAAATAAATTCCATCCCAGCCATCCACATGCTCAGCGTCTAAATGCTAGCTTGGCCAAATTGCTAGCACTGCAACTGCTGCCTTTTCAGCTGGTAGACTCTGACCCCTTTAGTGAATTGTGGAATGTGCTGTACTTCAGTGACAGGTTCCAAAACGCCATTTCTTTTCACGAAAGGCCATTCCGGCTCTTTACTGGCATGTGGTAGGCGATGTTTTTAGCCTTGTTGGACAAGGCGGTCAGCAGTAAGGTTCAAATTACCACTGACTCATAGCCCAGCAGGCATGGGAAGGGACATTGCCTTTCCTTCACGGCACACTGGTTAACTCTGCTGGCAGTTGGGAAGGATGCAGGACCGGGTTCTGTTTTATTGGAGCTTTTTCTGCCACCACACCTCCAAAATGCTAGTGGTGATTCTGCCACAGCTCTCTCCTCCACCCCCTCCTCTCCTCTTCCTCTATGACCTCTTCTGCAGATTTGTCCTCTGAACCAGCGGTGCTCCGTAAGCGTTCAAGGGGCTACGCAAGCAGTCAGGCTAAAATATGCCATGCAGTGCTTGAGTTGGTCTGCCTAGGGGACAGGAGCCTCACTGGGGCAGAGATTCTGTCAGCTCTGCAGGGGCAGGCTCAGAGGTGGTTGACGCCACACCAGCTTCAGCCAGGAATGGTTGTACGCTACAATGGCACCAACCTTCTCTCCGCCCTCCAACAGGGACACTTGACCCATGTTCTATGTTTGGCACACATCCTGAATTTGGTGGTGAGGCAGTTCTTGAGCAGGTACCCAGGCTTACAGGATCTCTGGAGGCAGGCCAGAAAAGTCTGTGGTCATTTCCGCCGGTCATACAATGCCAGTGCTCGGCTGGCTGACATTAAAAGGGAATGCAATCTGCCTACCAACCGCCTCATTTGTGACATGACCACCAGGTGGAACTTAACGTCGGTAATGTTGCAGCGGCTGCACACACAGCAGAGGGCCATCAATAAGTATCTATGCGAGTATGGCACCAAGGCAGGGTCAGGGGAGCTTGGCTTCTTTTCGCCACGCCAGTGGCTACTGATCAAGGATGCATGCACTGTCCTGTCACCATTTGAGGAGGCCACAAGGATGCTGAGCAGCGACAATGCATGCATCAATGACACTGCCCCTCTAGTCTTCCTGCTAGAGCACACACTTCGTGGAATCATGGACAGGGCAGAACAGCGGGCGGAAGAGGAGGACTTCCCTTTCTCTCAAGGCCCCCTTTATCCAGATAGATTTCCAGTGTGCCCGCCAAACACACAGGAAGAAGAGGGGGAGGAGGAGGAGGATTGTGTCAGCATGGATGTAGAGGATAACACTCAGCAGCAGTCTTCAAGGGATGGTTTTCAGTCCCCAGAAACCCAAGGAATTTTACGTGGCTGGGAGGAGGTAGTTACGGATCATGTGATCCTTAGTGACCCAGAGGACTCAGAATTGAATGCCTCTGCAAACTTACGCTGCATGGCCTCCCTGATTCTGCAAAGCCTGCGAAAGGACCCTAGGATTCATGGTATCAAGGAGAGGGATCATTACTGGCTGGCAACCCTTCTTGATCCACGTTACAAGGGTAAGGTTACAGGACTCATCATACCTTCGCAGAGGGAGCAGAGGATGAAACATCTTTAGGAGGCCTTGAAGAAATGTTTGTGCAACGCATTTCCACACCCTGGGAGGTTACCATTTCCTGCTGCTGGACAACGTGTTGCTGAGGCTTCGTTGAGTCAAAGGAAGAGCGGTGGAGAAGGTGGCTGTCTGACCGATGCCTTTAAACTATTTTTTAGTCCTCAGCGCCAAGGTCTGATCGGTTCAAGCAACCATCTCCAGTGTCTGCATTATATGGTGCAGGAATTTCTAGGGGCTAGAGCAGACTTGGAGACCTTTCCAACAAAGCATCCACTGTTATTGGGTCTCGAGGAAGGACCACTGGCCAGAACTTGCTCAATATGCAATTGAGCTACTGGCCTGTCCAGCATCCAGCGTGCTTTCTGAATGCACATTCAGTGCTGCTGGAGGGTTTGTAATGGATCAAAGAGTGCGCCTGTCCACAGGCTCCGTTGATAGGCTCACATTCATAAAAATGAATCAGTCTTGGATCAGCAGCTACCAAGCATGTGATGCTGATGTAACTGATTGAATTTGCTATGGATGTGGGATCCCTTGAAGACTGCCTACTGTATGCTGAGTGACTATCCTATTCCTCCTGAATCTTGATGATGCTAGCTTCCAACAATATTTTTGGTTTAGGGCACCACTACCACTACACAAGGCCCAATTTTTCTGCCCCTGTTTAACAGGGGCATGTAATTACAATTTTTGTTCTAATATTTCACAGCAGGGCCCGTTCCTGTGCCCAACAAGAGTATCTATGAGGGGTTACAGTGTTGTGGCACCACCACCACTACCCAAGGTCCAATTTTTCTGCCCCTGTTTAACAGGGGTATGTAATTACAATTTTCGATTTAATATTTCACAGCAGGGCCTGTTCCTGTGCCCAACACAAGTATCTGTGAGGGCTTACACTGTTGTGGCACCACCACCACTCAAGGCCCAATTTTTCTGTCCTTGTTTAACAAGGACACCCCCAATCACGATATTTAAAGTAATATTTCATATTTATTGTTTCACTTTAAGCATTATTAAAATCACTGCTCCCGAAAGTTTTTTAAAACTTTTTTTTGCATTGATACATGTCCCTTGGGGCAGGACCCAGGTCCCCAAACACTTTCGTGGCAATAACTTGCATATAAGCCTTTAAAATTAGTACTTTTGATTTTTCATGTTCACGTCCCATAGACTGTAATGGTGCTCGCATGTTGGCACATTTTTTTTGCCTGTTCGCATGTTCTGCTGCGAACCAAACCGGGGGGGTATTCGGCTCATCCCTAGTAAACATCCCCTTCCTTGAGCAGAGGTAGTAGCCATAAGAGTAGGAGACTTAGGTGTTTTCTTATTGGGTACCTTTCCCCGTCTTGATGAATTTGTCAACGGATTCCCCAAAGAGATATTCACCATCAAATGGCATATGTAGAAGACATTTCTTACAAGCATGCTAAGCAGACCAAGCTTTTGCCACAAAATCCTGCACATATGCCCAATTACTGGGTGGGTAAACTCCCCCACACTCACTTAACAACAGTTTGGCCAATGACATGGAGCTGCATCTTCTGAATAGCGAGCTAGTGGAATAACCTTAATGGTGTATGTACCCAGCCACCATTCATTTTTTCAAAAGGGCTTCCCTATACCCCACAATCATGTGGAGGAAAATACATTCCTGTCTCTGGACCACTCTGGGAACACATCAACACCTGGTCAAGCAGACATGGTCAAAGGTGAACCTTTTAATGGCTGGAAATGATGCAGCTAGGGGGATGGGACACCTTCTCCAGGGACATTACTTCTTTGACTTCACTACAAGGCCCTTTCAAACACCTTACAGCCTATGCCACATTTTGACGCCAAATGCTTCTATATTGTGCTCCAGGCTTATATGTCTGTGGAAGAGGAGCCACTGGGCCAGAGCTATTGGTAGCTGTCTAGGCTGAAGCTGAGGCTGAGGAGGGCTGACTCCAAGCCACCTGCAGCCAGGTAAGGTTGTTTGTGATAAGAGAATAACAGGCAACAACATGTCTCTAAAACTGTCTAGAAGCATCCTATTCTACCAATGCTAAAAATACTTAACCCCCAGGCTCTCCTGGTACCATGTTACAGATCCAGTAACAGAACTAAAAAGGTTACCAGTGATAGGAGGCATGGTTTTCTTCACTTTCCAGATCTCCCTTTGCCTTATGCCGCGTACACACGGTCGGACTTTTCGTCTACAAAAGTCCAACGGACGCTGACGGACTAAAGCTGGCTGGTAATCCGATCGTGTGTGGGCTTCTCCGGACTTTCAACGGACTTTTTTAGCCTCAAATCCGACGGACTTTAGATTTGAAGCATGCTTCAAATCTTTACGTCGTAACTACGACGGACCCCGAAGTCCGCTCGTCTGTATGCTAGTCCGACGGACAAAAAAACGACGCATGCTCATAAGCAAAAACTAAACGGAAGCACTCGGTCTAGTAAAACTAGTGTTCGTATTGTAGGTAGCACATTCATCACGCTGCAAAATCTGTGATCGTTGAATGCAGCGCATTTTATTTCTTCTTTACGAAGGCTCTAAAGAACGAAGGTGTTTTGCTGTTCATAATCAGAGTTCTCCCAAACTGATTTCTGGATTCTTTTTCTCTTTGATCTCATGAATGATATAGTATGCATTTTAAAAACAATGTTTCCATACTAATAATACTTTTTCCCCTTTTTTTTTTTTTTAGGTTTGTAAAGTTACCACAAAGAACCCATTATTCTGTTTTTTTTTTATAGTGATTATTTTTTAGTTTTTAGATAAAGTTAACCCAAAGCACCGTTTTTGGTTATGTAAATTTTTTTATTTTCAAGACTTACCACTTGAACATTATTAACATTAGTAATGTATTTTTGGTGTGTTTTTTCCAAACTCAATGAGATTGTTGTCCCTTGTTAATTTAACATTGTGTGTAAAATCAATGATTTCAAAGAAAACACATAAAGTCTTTTGCTAAACTCAAAAAAGATCCATTTATTCATGGTCAAAATAAAATAAAGAGGAAGTCAACGCTGGAAAAAGTCGGTGTACCAGAAAATTGGGATCTTGCGGAGTCCATATAAGAGGGAGCACAATCTGGTCCAAGAATCCCAGAGATCAACAGCACCAGCAGATGATCTAGATGTCCCCAGACTGTGGTCCTACAACAGCCTGCGTCTTCTGTCAGACCAGACTGAACCCAGGTCATCACTTTCTTCTCTTCCCTGCAGCCTTTCCTCCACGCTGCCCTGCAGCCTTCCCTGTAGCCTTCTTTTGAGGCTGTGGCTCTGGTGTTTCAGTTGTGGCAGGAGGAGGAGGAGGAGGAGGAGGAGGAGGGGGGGCTGCCTCATGTAGTTGGGTGTTTTGTGTTAGCGTGCCCTGCAGCCCCTTATGGATTGTTTCCCCAAATAGGCGCTCACAAATGAGGCGCTGCTCCCAATCCATCTGAAGAAGCCTGCTGGCTAAGTAGCAGCCATAGGATTCTTCCGCTTCGGGGGGGCTCCTTAAAAAACGGGTGGCCTCTTGCATGAGGCGCAGGGATGCGTCCTGTGTGACCATCCCCTTCCTGGCCCTTTTTTTGGGAAGGTGGAGGGGAGGCACTTGGGATTCGGTCAGGCTCCTACTGGGCCCAGCCACCTCACTTGGCCCAGCCACCTCACTGGGAGCAGCCACCTCACTATGAGCAGCCACCTCCTGCCTGACACTGGGCCCAGCCTCCTCCAGGATGATGGTGAATCCGGCCTCCTCCAGGCTGTCCATGGGCCCGGTCTCCTCCTGCCTGCCACTTTCCCCACATTCCTCCTGGATGGACTCATCCTGTGTATAAAAAAAGGACAATAGTTTGAGTATATTTTTTTGGGTTCATCAATGACACACAGTTTGCTTCTCATGACTAGCAAATTCAATGTGAATACATCTCTTTAATAAAAGAGTCTAATCAGACACCCTAATTATTTCAAGCAGGTGCCAAACATATTTAGCCACTACTGTCAATTGATATGTATACACAATTTTGAGTGCAAAATTATTTTAGACAATTATAACATCCAGTTAACATCATTAATATTAGTACAGTAAATATTTGTTAAAATAATTTACCTGACTCCAGATGGTCATATCTGGTTCATCCAGGATGGAAGACCCAGCTTGCTCCTCATCAGCCTCTGCTGGGGTGGAGGGAAGGGTGGAGGGAAGGGTTGAAAGTGATGGCCTGGCTTCATTCTGGTCATCCAGAAAACGGAGTTGATTGTAGTACCACAGCCTGGGTACATAAACATCATCTGCTGATGCTCCTGATCTCCTTGATTCCTGGATCTTCTTATGCTCCCTCTTATACATGTTCCTCAAGACCCCAATTTTCTTGAGCAATGTCTCCATTGTTGCTTCCGGGATGGTCGCCTGGACAAAGGCCAGAAGTCTCTCCAGCGTTGACTTCCTCACATGCTTTGCATAATACTGAGGGTGTTTCACCTCCCACAAATTCCTCATCTCTCGATATTTCGAAATAAAAGCTGTAAGGAACTCTGGATCCTTAAATAGGGGATTCATTATATCTGGAAAAGATGAAGTCACAAGACAAAAAACACTTTTATTATAGGTTTCTGCTAACCCCTCATCATCTTCTCCCTATGTAGGCCTCATCAATCTATCAAGCCATATAGGCCGCTTGCTACAAAGTCATGACCATAAAACCCAAAAAATATATATCTAAAATTACCTTCGTTTTGTAACGTCCTGGTCCACTATCACCTACCACAGAACGTACGTACGACACGTGCGCAAGGCTCTTTATACACTACGCATGTGTGAAACTCCGCCTGCGTCGCCCGCCCCTGACGTTCGAAATTAACTCATGTTCTCCGCCCCCTAATTCGACGCACAGAACGTACGTACGACACGTGCGCAAGGCTCTTTATACACTACGCATGTGTGAAACTCCGCCTGCGTCGCCCGCCCCTGACGTTCGAAATTAACTCATGTTCTCCGCCCCCTAATTCGACGCACAGAACGTACGTACGACACGTGCGCAAGGCCCCTCTTTATACACTACGCATGTGTGAAACTCCGCCTGCGTCGCCCGCCCCTGACGTTCGATTTTAACTCATGTTCTCCGCCCATTTTTTGTTACGGCGCGTAGTGGAGTTAAAGAATGGCGGAGACACCTGAAATGTTGACGACCTCAGGTAGTGGAGACAGCCCGGAGGCTGGAACGTCAACGAAATCTATGAGGCCTAGATTTAAGGCCTCTAATATGAGTTTTAAAGAGATGGTGGAGATGGTGGCCATTCTTCACAAAGACGACTATGATGGCAATTATGGGCCGTACGCACGGCCAAATTTGCGCAAGGCCAAAATAATGGCGAAGGTCGTGGAGACTTTGCAGGCATCTTTTGGGGTCCAGCGCTCCAAAGATCAATTGAGAAAAAGATGGTCTGACCTGAAACTCAGGGAGCCGGATCAATACCGACGTATCCGGAAAGTTCTTAAAAAAAGTAAGTACTTGTCGTGTTTTTCTCTTGTGTTTATTACCTTGTATACTGCTCCATGTGCTTTTCCTTCCTATACGATTTTTTGTTCATCGTTTTAAACGATCTTTTAATAAACCTCGTTACATATCCATATATATATATATATAGATAGATATCTATATCTATCTATATATATATATATATCTATATTTATATATATCTATATCTATCTATAGATATATATATATAGATATATCTATATAGATATATCTATTATATAGATATAGATATAGATATATATATATAGATAGATAGATAGATAGATAGATAGATAGATAGATAGATAGATAGATAGATAGATATATCTATATATATCTATATATATATATATATATATATAGATAGATATATATATATATAGATATATCTATATATATAGATAGATATAGATATAGATTTAGAGAGAGAGAGAGAGAGAGAGAGAAATATATAGAGAGAGAGAAATATAGAGATAGGTAGATAGATAGATATAGAAATGTAAAACATTCTTTTTGAATATTTGAAGTTATCTTAATTTTTTGGCTTTACATTTAGTTAGATATTTAGAGATTTTGTTCCAGATATAGAGAGAGATCAAAAGATTATTAACTATATTTTGAGATATTGATATCTATCTATCCGATATGTCTTTATAATTTTAAATATTGAGGTAAAATAGGAACTCTACACAAACCACTTCACTACAAATGTTGGAAAATTACTATGTCCTAAAATATCTGTGTGCTAATTAGATTAATAATTTTTTGTTTCACATAGGGGAAAAATCACTCAGCCAACAACAAGAAGACAGTCCACCCCAAGCAAAACATGATTGGGCAATCAGCCCAAGTCCCATTGAGGATGTGGAGGAAGGAGAGGTGGGCGACATGGGCACCCCACCAGGTGAGTGTCTGACATACCAGCTTACGTTAATCTATGCATGGCTGCCTTTTGTTTAATTTAATTTGTCTACTCTATTTTAGGGGATCTGGTTGTGCTTCATTCAAGCAACAGTGCCACCCCCGAGGATGTGGAGGAATTAGGCTACATGGGCACCCCACCAGGTCAGTGTCGGAGACAACAGCTTTATTTATGGTAAGGTAAACTATGTATGTGTGCATATTTCTAAAGACATTTTTTGGTTTCATTCCACTTTAGGTACAACAACAAGAAGTGACTATTTCACCTCTGAAAGTGCCCAACGGCTAATTGGTCAAATAATGGCCTGGAATAAAGATATTGATGAAATGCGTAATCGGCTGGATCGTATGCAGCAGGAAATGAAGGACATGATTGATGTTTTGGGTCGAATCTAAATGCCCTTTTTTAAACCCCAAAACATCAATCATGTCCTTCATTTCCTGTTTTGCTGACCCCATTCTGGGCCTTCTCTTTCTTTTTTTGGCAGAACATAAATGGCTGTTTAACCTAATGTCAAAAAGGAGGGCTGTTTCTCGTATATACCTCAAAAATCCACAAAAAAATAAAACTTGGTTTTCTAAAAAACCCAAAAGTAAAAAAAAAAAGTGATTTTAAAAAACCCAAAAAAAAAAAAAAATTAATTTTAAAAAACCAAAAAAATAAAAAAATTGATTTTAAAAAACCAAAAAAAAAAAAAAAAATTAATTTTAAAAAACCAAAAAAATAAAAAAATTGATTTTAAAAAACCAAAAAAAAATAAAAAAATTAATTTTAAAAAACCAAAAAAATAAAAAAATTGATTTTAAAAAACCAAAAAAAATAAAAAAAATAATTTTAAAAAACCAAAAAAATAAAAAAATTGATTTTAAAAAACCAAAAAAAAATAAAAAAATTAATTTTAAAAAACCAAAAAAATAAAAAAATTGATTTTAAAAAACCAAAAAAAAATAAAAAAATTAATTTTAAAAAACCAAAAAAAAATAAAAAAATTAATTTTAAAAAACCAAAAAAATAAAAAACTTGATTAAAAAAACAAAAACAAATAAAAAAACTTGATTTGCAAAAACCAAAAAAAAACTAAAAAAACTTGATTAAAAAAAAAAAATAATAAAAAAAACTTGCTTTAAAAAAAAAAAAAAAACAAAACTTGATTTTCCAAAAAAAAAAAGCCTGTTTGCGAAAATCAAAAAGCCAAAAATATTTTTTTGTGGATTAGGTAGAAATATTTAAATATAATTATATTTTGCTACATTATTAAGATATCATTATATTTTTGTCTATGAACATTTTATACTAAATGCAGAACTGAATGCATAACAACCATTAATAAAAACATCTCCTTATAGGATTTTAAAAAATGTGTGGTTTGTTATTTCAAGGCTCAGTATCAGTTTGGTTATAATTGTAAAAAAGTTGTTTACAGTGGCAATGGAGCTTATTTAGACATTTTTAAAATTCAAATACAGTTGGCACTACAACTGCTCGACCATAACCTAGGAGACAGCCCAAAAGAAAGGCAAGCAATAAATATAATGCCAGATTTCAGCAATATTTTTTTTATTGTAAAAAATTATATATCCTGGCCCATTGCAATGGCCCCCCTACCCATAAAATAATTAACATATTGCTGTCTAACTTGACGGGCACTTTGGGGGGCCAAGCCAGTACGGACAGTATCCAGGCCTGTAAGGTTGGCTTCTATTTGTCCGGCCTCAGGCCCAACTGTGCCTATATAATTGGTAGAATGCTTGTTTAAAAAGTTGTGCAGAATGCAGCACGATAAAATGATAAAATTAAGTTTGTATTCCGCCAGAATTCCAAACGCATTCTCAACCACTCTTCTAGCTCTGGCCAGCCGGTAATTAAAAACCCTCCTCTCCGGGGTGAGGGTTCTTTGGGGGAATGGCCTCATGAGGTGCTTGCTGAGAGCGAAGGCTTCATCGGCAATGAAGACAAAGGGGAGTCCTTCCACGTTATCCTCATCAGGTGGCAATCCCAGGCCACCACTCTGGAGACGCTGGCAGAACTCCGTCTGGGCAAATACTCCTCCATCCGACATCCGGCCATTCTTCCCCACGTCCACATATAAAAAATCATAGTGTGCCGACACCACCGCCATTAAAACAATACTGTGGAACCCCTTATAATTAAAATAATATGACCCCGAATGGGGTGGTGGCACAATGTGGACATGTTTCCCATCTATAGCCCCTCCACAATTGGGAAAGTCCCAACGGCTGGCAAAATGGGATGCCACAGTCTGCCATTCCTGTGGCGTTGAAGGAAACTGGGGAATCAAACAAGAAAACCAAAATCAATTAATTTGGAAGCTAACATTGCAAGAAAATTAGACAATTAAAAACATTATTCCCCAGCATCAGTATAACATTCAATAATTTAATTCTTCTGGAATAACTAATATGGAAAGGCACACTTATCAGATTGCTCACCCCCTCTGATGGAACATTGATTACATTTTAGGGGGTTGTGAAATCCCTAAAAAAAAATTACTTTTAGGACACGCAGGAATTTAGGGACTAAAAAGGCTACAAGACTGCAGTTGTCGCACTCTGCAGGTGCAGTTGCTAACCAGCTTACAGTAAATGAGGTAATGTAAAAAGGCATTCATGTTGCAAGGAGTACACAATCACAGGCAAGGGCAATTAATGAAAACACTTTGAGGCTTGCATATGATTTGATGATGGAAATCAGCAGAGCTTCTGCTCATTTACTAAAGCACTGGAACAAATGCACTTGTAGAGTGCACATGCATTTTGCAAACTGCAACATATATTTGCTTTAGACAAATCAACACCACAGAACATTCAAGCAAATTTTAACGAGGGTGGGGGTGGGGGGGTTGTGAAATCTAGATAATTGCTCATTAGCAGCACACTATTTGGAGTGAGTTTAGGTGGGGGGGTTGTGAAATCTAGATAATTGCTCATTAGCAGCACACTATTTGGAGTGAGTTTAGGTGGGGGGGTGGGGGGGGTTGTGAAATCTAGATAATTGCTCATTAGCAGCACACTATTTGGAGTGAGTTTAGGTGGGGGGGGTGGGGGGGTTGTTACATACATAGTCAGTTACATAGTCAGTAAGGTTGAATAAAGACACCAGTCCATCAAGTTCAACCTGAGCAAGTGTGGGTGTATGTCTACAACTATCCCTATTTTTACTTAACCACTTGAGCCCCGGACCATTATGCTGCCTAAGGACCAGAGGTCTTTTTCCAATTTGGCACTGCGTCGCTTTAACTGCTAATTGCGCGGTTATGCAATGCTGTACCCAAACGAAATTTGCGTCCTTTTCTTCCCACAAATAGAGCTTTCTTTTGATGGTATTTGATCACTTCTGCAGTTTTTATTTTTTGCGCTATAAACGGAAAAAGACCGAAAATTTTGAAAAAAAATGATATTTTCTACTTTTTGTTATAAAAAAAATCCAATAAACTCAATTTTAGTCATACATTTAGGCCAAAATGTATTCGGCCACATGTCTTTGGTAAAAAAAATGTCAATAAGCGTATATTTATTGGTTTGCGCAAAAGTTATAGCGTCTACAAACTAGGGTACATTTTCTGGAATTTACACAGCTTTTAGTTTATGACTGCCTATGTCATTTCTTGAGGTGCTAAAATGGCAGGGCAGTACAAAACCCCCCCAAATGACCCCATTTTGGAAAGTAGACACCCCAAGGAAATTGCTGATAGGCATGTTGAACCCATTGAATATTTATTTTTTTTGTCCCAAGTGATTGAATAATGACAAAAAAAAAAAAAAAAAAAAAAATATTTACAAAAAGTTGTCACTAAATGATATATTGCTCACACAGGCCATGGGCCTATGTGGAATTGCACCCCAAAATATATTCAGCTACTTCTCCTGAGTACGGGGATACCACATGTGTGGGACTTTTTGGGAGCCTAGCCGCGTATGGGACCCCGAAAACCAATCACCGCCTTCAGGATTTCTAAGGGTGTAACTTTTTGATTTCACTCTTCACTGCCTATCACAGTTTCGGAGGCCATGGAATGCCCAGGTGGCACAACCCCCCCCCAAATGACCCCATTTTGGAAAGTAGACACCCCAAGCTATTTGCTGAGAGGCATATTGAGTCCATGGAATATTTTATATTTTGACACAAGTTGCGGGAAAGTGACACTTTTTTTTTTTTTTTTTTTTTTTTTGCACAAAGTTGTCACTAAATGATATATTGCTCACACAGGCCATGGGCCTATGTGGAATTGCACCCCAAAATACATTTAGCTGCTTCTCCTGAGTATGGGGATACCACATGTGTGGGACTTTTTGGGAGCCTAGCCGCGTACGGGGCCCCGAAAACCAATCACCGCCTTCAGCGTTTTTAAGGGCGTGAATTTTTGATTTTACTCTTCACTGCCTAACACCGTTTCGGAGGCCATGGAATGCCCAGGTGGCACAAACCCCCCCCAAATGACCCCATTTTGGAAAGTAGACACCCCAAGCTATTTGCTGAGAGGCATGGTGAGTATTTTGCAGCTCTCATTTGTTTTTGAAAATGAAGAAAGACAAGAAAAAACTTTTTTTTTTTTTCTTTTTTCAAATTTCAAAACTTTGTGACAAAAAGTGAGGTCTGCAAAATACTCACTATACCTCTCAGCAAATAGCTTGGGGTGTCTACTTTCCAAAATGGGGTCATTTGGGGGGGTTTTGTGCCACCTGGGCATTCCATGGCCTCCGAAACTGTGATAGGCAGTGAAGAGTGAAATCAAAAATTCACGCCCCTTAGAAAGCCTGAAGGCGGTGCTTGGTTTTCGGGGTCCCGTACACGGCTAGGCTCCCAAAAAGTCTCACACATGTGGTATCCCCGTACTCAGGAGAAGCAGCAGAATGTATTTTGGGGTGTAATTTCACATATTCCCATGGCATGTTTGAGCAATATATCATTTAGTGACAACTTTGTGCAAAAAAAAAAAAAAAAAAAAAAAATTTGTCTCTTTCCCGCAACTTGTGTCGCAATATAAAATATTCCATGGACTCGACATGCCTCTCAGCAAATAGCTTGGGGTGTCTACTTTCCAAAATGGGGTCATTTGGGGGGGTTTTGAACTGTCCTGGCATTTTATGCACAACATTTAGAAGCTTATGTCACACATCACCCACTCTTCTAACCACTTGAAGACAAAGCCCTTTCTGACACTTATTTTTTACATGAAAAAGTTTTTTTTTTTTTGCAAGAAAATTACTTTGAACCCCCAAACATTATATATTTTTTTAAAGCAAATGCCCTACAGATTAAAATGGTGGGTGTTTCATTTTTTTTTTTCACACAGTATTTGCGCAGCGATTTTTCAAACGCATTTTTTGGGGAAAAAACACACTTTTTTAAATTTTAATGCACTAAAACACACTATATTGCCCAAATGTTTGATGAAATAAAAAAGATGATCTTAGACCGAGTACATGGATACCAAACATGACATGCTTTACAATTGCGCACAAACGTGCAGTGGCAACAAAATAAATACATTTTTAAAAGCCTTTAAAAGCCTTTACAGGTTACCACTTTAGATCTACAGAGGAGGTCTACTGCAAAAATTACTGCCCTCGATCTGACCTTCGCGGCGATACCTCACATGCATGGTGCAATTGCTGTTTACGTTTGACGACAGACCGCCGCTTGCGTTCGCCTTAGCGCAAGAGCAGGGGGCGACAGGGGTGCTTTTTTTTTTTTTTTTTTTTTTCTTTATTATTTTTTTGCTTTTTTATCTTATTTTTAAACTGTTCCTTTCATTTTTTTTTTTTTTAAATAATTTTTATTGTTATCTCGGGGAATGTAAATATCCCCTATGATAGCAATAGGTAGTGACAGGTACTCTTTTTTGAAAAAATTGGGGTCTATTAGACCCTAGATCTCTCCTCTGCCCTCAAAGCATCTGACCACACCAAGATCGGTGTGATAAAATGCTTCCCCAATTTCCCAATGGCGCTATTTACATCCGGCGAAATCTAAGTCATAAAATGCTCGTAGCTTCCGGTTTCTTAGGCCATAGAGATGTTTGGAGCCACTCTTGTCTCTGATCAGCTCTATGGTCAGCTGGCTGAATCACCGGCTGCATTCTCAGGTTCCGTGTTGAGACAGGAGAGCCAGAGAAAAACACGGAAGACGGTGGGGGGGGGGGGGGCATTCCCTCCCACGGCTTGTAAAGGCAGTCTAGAGGCTAATTAGCCGCTAGGATTGCTTTTACATGAAAGCCGACCGCTGGCTGAAAAGAATGATACCAAGATGATACCTAAACCTGCAGGCATCATTCTGGTATAACCACTCAAAGTTGTGAATGGCGTACATGAAGACAAAAAAATGGTTAACAATAAAGCACAGTAAACAATAAAGTATAAATAATTACATACCTGAAAAACAAACATGATAAAACATAATAACAATAACAATAACAATAACAACACTGCAGAATAGAATACAGTAAAAAAAGAGCAGAACAATAGAGAGAGAGAATAGAGAGAGAGAACAATAAAACGACAACTATTTTTTTTTATTTTATATATATTTTTTTTTTTTTTACACTTTTTTTGTAACTAACTTTTATAACTGTAACCGGTTCCAGGTTCGGGTCTCTCAAAATGCGATGGCATCTTGGGAGACCCTGTGAAAGTGTGCCTAGTCTGTGCAATGCTGTACCCTACGCTAATACTCAACTAGTGTATGGTAGCGTTCAAAACATTCACCAATGCAAAGACCAGGATTGTCAGGACAGAAGGGACAATAATAGCGGGTGTCACGCCTATATCCGCGTTTGCTGCAGACACAACATCTTTTTGGGGGGGGTTCGTTGGGTAGGGGTACTCGGGAGCACATAAAAATGCCTCTCATGCAGCCGACTGCATTTCGTTGGGGGATGTGAATGGGGGAAGTACGGGCGCTGCAGAAGTGGTGGGTTCCCAATTAGGATTGGCGAATGCAGCAGGAAGGGCACTATGGGCACGACGGGCCTGTGTTTGTCTTTTTGGTGGCAGCGGGACACTACTTGTGCTTGTCACCTCACCAGCTTGAACTGCACTTATGGGACTCGCCACGTCACCAAGTGTTACTGCAGTGCTGGTTTGACTACGACCGGGGTGTACTAGGCCGCTGGTGCTTGCCAGTTCAATAAAAAGCTTCCAAAAAAACTGTTAGCGATCGCAGGGATCAGGCCTGACTCTGCGAACGCTGCAGTAATGCGTTTAGTGTTTTGTAAGTGACAGTGATCGATCGATACTGCACTTGGGTGGGCTGGACTGGGCCGGGCGGAGGGGCAAAACGCAGGTGCTAGCAGGTATCTGGGTTGATCCCGCTAACACTGCGTTTTTGGGAACCCTAAACTGCTGGGGACGCTAGTATAGATCTGATCTGATCGGATCAGATATTGATCCGTTCAGATACTATACCACTAAAGGAGGCGTATGCTGCGTGCGTGGGTGTTAGCGGTACTGGCGCTAACCTGACGCTGCCTGGGGCCGGTGCTTGCTAGTTCACCAAAATGCTACCAAAAAAACTGTTAGCGATCGCAGGGATCAGGCCTGACTCTGCGAACGCTGCAGTTATGCGTTTAGTGCCTTGTAAGTGTCAGTGATCGATCGATACTGCACTTGGGTGGGCTGGGCTGGGCCGGGCGGAGGGGCACAACGCAGGTGCTAGCAGGTATCTGGGCTGATCCCGCTAACACTGCGTTTTTGGGAACCCTAAACTGCTGGGGACGCTAGTATAGATCTGATCGGATCAGATATTGATCCGATCAGATACTATACCACTAAGGGAGGTGTACGGTGCGTGCGTGGGTGTTAGCGGTACTGGCGCTAACCTGACGCTGCCTGGTGCTTGCTTGCCAGTTCACCAAAATGCTACCAAAAAAACTGTTAGCGATCGCAGGGATCAGGCCTGACTCTGCGAACGCTGCAGTTATGCGTTTAGTGTTTTGTAAGTGACAGTGATCGATCGATACTGCACTTGGGTGGACTGGGCGGAGGGGCAAAACGCAGGTGCTAGCGGGTATCTGGGCTGATCCCGCTAACACTGTGTTTTTGGGAACCCTAAACTGCTGGGGACGCTAGTATAGATCTGATCAGATCAGATATTGATCCGATCAGATACTATACCACTAAGGGAGGCGCATGCTGCGTGCGTGGGTGTTAGCGGTACTGGCGCTAATCTGACGCTGCCTGGGGCGACGCATATCACCGCCGGGCGATCAGGGGGCTAAACCTTTATTAGGTAATAAACGGCGGGTGCCCTGACACTATAAAAAATAAACGAACTAACCTGCGTCACCCATAACGGTTATACAGTGATCAGTGGTGAAAGGGTTAACTAGGGGGCAATCAAGGGGTTAAAACATTTATTAGGTAGTATATGGGGGTCCCTGTCACTATAAAACGCTGACGGCGAACCTAAATATTTACCTCACTAACTAGCGTCACCAGCGACACTAATACAGCGATCAGAAAAATTATCGCTTAGCAACACTGGTGACAGGGGGTGATCAAGGGGTTAAAACTTTATTAGGGGGGGTTAGGGGGGTACCCTAGACCTAAAGGGGGGTAATATTCACTGTCCCAACACTGTAACTGTCACAAACTGACACTATGCAGTAATCAGAAAAAAAAAAAAAAAAAAAAAAAAAAAAACCTGCTGGTGTCAGTTTGTGACAGGGGGGGGGGGGGTGATTGGGGGGGGATCGGGGGGCGATCGGGGGGGGGATCGGGGTGTTTTGTATGCCTGGCATGTTCTACTGTGTGTGTAGTGTGTTGTGCACTCACATTGATGTCTTCTCCCCTCGGCGCTGGAACGGAAAATACCGAGCCGAGGGGAGATGACATCATTTCCTTTGCTGCTGTTTAGCATACAGCAGCAAAGGAGTGTTCCCATTGGCCGGCGGCGATCGCGAGGGGGGGGCCACGAACGGATGGCCTCCCCCTCATCTCGGATCGCCGGGGAACAGAACGGGACCGCTTCGGGCACCGGGGGGGGGTCCGATCGGACCCCCCACCCGCGAGAGGCAAATCACGTACATGTACGTGATTTTGCCTGCCCGTGCCGCCTTGCCGACGTAAATCGGCGTTAGGCGGTCCTTAAGTGGTTAAGGTACCCATATAGCGCTGTGTCAATTTTTTACGCAGCACTCCACCCATATATCGCACACTCACATCGATCCCTACCCTCAAGGAGCCCACAATCCAAGGTCCCTAACATTCATATACTGGGGCTAATTTTGGACAGAATCCAATAACCTACCAGCATGTCTTTGGAGTGTGGGAGGAAACCGGAGTACCCGGAGGAAACCCACGCAGGCACAGGGAGAACATGCAAACTCCTGGCAGGTAGTGTCGTGGTAGGGATTTGAACCAGCGACCCTTCTTACTGCTAGGCGAGAGTGCTACTCACTACACCACTGTGCTGCCCTAAAATCTAGATAATTGCTCATTAGCAGCACACTATTTGGAGTGAGTTTAGGTGGGGGGGGGGTGGGGGGGGGGGGTGGGGGGGTTGTGAAATCTAGATAATTGCTCATTAGCAGCACACTATTTGGAGTGAGTTTAGGTGGGGGGGTGGGGGGGTTGTGAAATCTAGATAATTGCTAATTATAAGCACACTAAATACACTCCAACAAAATACATTCAAAATGAGTAGACTAGGTGGATATGTTCCCATCACTTCATGCTGGGAAGGTTATTGAAGGAAAATATACATGCATGACAAAAAATAACAGGAAAAAATTCCAGCATGTGTGAGGATAAAAAGGGGACATTCACACTATATTGCAATGATGGTAAGTAGTGTTTGAAGCAAGAAATACATTACATTATCAAAGATTACATAAAAGAACATGTGATGCTAATAAAAGAAAAATATCTTACCTTAATATAGTCCTTCTGCTGGACCTGTATGATGGCAGAACAGGTCTCTGGGATAATGATCCCCAGAGCCTGGGGGGAGATGCCTGTCGAGAACTTAAGGTCCTGCAGGCTTCTCCCTGTGGCCAAATAACGCAAGGTAGCGACCAGCCTCTGCTCCGGAGTGATGGCTTGCCTCATGCAGGTATCCTGCCTGCTGATATAGGGGGTCAGCAAAGCCAACAAACGGTCAAAAACGGGGTCCGTCATCCGGAGAAAGTTCCTGAAATCCTCAGGATTATTCTCACGGATCTCACGGAGCAAAGGCATGTGACAGAACTGGTCACGCTGAAGCAACCAATTCTTGGTCCATGAACTCCTCCTCGCCCTGTTCATGGACTGGTCTTGGGCTGAAGAATAAACTACAGCACCAAGCACATACAATGCACGAGCTCTACGACGAGTACGTACAGGTAACATGGCTTCAAAACGGTCGGCTGGTCAGAACGCACTAAACAGAACGCACTGAAGAACAGCAAGGCCTGTGAAGAACGACCTGAAAATCAGGAACGAGCGGCCAATAAAACAAAGATTTCTCAATGCCAACTGACCAAACGCACTGAAAAGCAGATACAAACCTCACAAGCACAGACTGAACAACAGTTAAAACGAACTGAAAAATACGAGTCTCACAAGCGCGAATCGTCTCTCACCAAACTTCTACTAACACGAGATAAACACGAGATTAGCAGAAGGAGCCCAAAGGGTGTCGTACGGGCTATTGAACTTCCGTTTTATAGTCTCGTCGGACTTGGTGTACGTCACCGCGTACTAGGCTGCGTACTTTTGTGTGGTCGTGTGTGTGCAAGTCCGTTCGTAAGAAAGTCTGCCGCAAGTCCGCCGAAGGTACGTCGGAAGTATGTCGGACAGGCTGTTGGACTTTTGTAGGTGAAAAGTCCGACCGTGTGTACGCGGCATTAGAGAAATGCAAAGTCTGAAAGTACCGTATATTGGCAGTATAATAAAACTACCAGGCTGGTAAGACTAACTACTGCATATGAAATTTGTTCTAAAATCTAACATACATATACAGGAGATTATAGATGTTCCTGCCTAGAAAAGGATCATATTTCTCTTTGCCCTCAACATTTTCACGCTTCCATTTCCTTCCAATTTTGTTATACAGCAATATTTCAATGGAAACACACAGAGTTGCATCCTATAATTGTGATTACAGTCTTCATCACTTCTGCGGCAACATTTCAGCAGTAAAAAGAAAAGTAAAAACATCAGTCGCTGATGTCTTGCAGATTTGAAAATGACAGTGTTTTGAATACAGGCTCTGTCTTTAAATTCCTTCAGAGAGATATCAGTCAGTGAACCGTTCCTTGACGTTAAGCCCCATTACAAATGGCTAAGAAAAGATTTAAAACTATCCCTTATCAGGCACCCAAAAAGTGTCATTCTGTAGCAGAGAAGCAGCCACTGTTTGATGTCTTCACCTCTTCACAGACTGGCATGCAAAGGTAGATAAGCAACATTGTGTGTGGAGAGGCCGGGGATTGATACAGATGCACAGAGCAAAGAGCCGTGGGCACCTTCCGCTCATACTGATAACTGAGTTCAGATTCACATAAAACATTATGCCTGAGAGTGACATGGTGCTTCCAGCAGTCATGCTCCACTCTGACATTGTCTGCAAGGAAAGGCTGATATATTATACTGCCTAGATGTCTGACGAATGCCCTAGAATTTGCTGATTTATTTATGGCATTCTACTGATAATAAATATCCATTCTAAAATGTATGTTTTATTTAGAATTACATTTCCCATAGTTAAAAGCTGGGTCATAGGCAAAAGTGTCATTGGTTTATTCCTCCATGACCAGCCATCACTGATGCTTAGATTCTCAGAACAAATTTAGCAACATAATCTTGATAATAACTCTATAACTAATCTACTTAAATCATTTTGAAATAGTTTTTTAAGGACATATAAGGCTTTTGATTAGAATACTGATTTAATATGCTGCTTTAATATCGTGTTTATCTTTTATTTACAAGTTATTAAATTGACAAAAATGTTTTAAAAATTAAATTTTAGACATAACAGCATATGATAAATATTTTAGCATACATTTTTTTGTAACCTTCGCTTTAAAGGTGAATTCCAAGTATACAGTTTTTAGCACAGTTAAAAATAGCTCCAGCTTGGGTCAATGTAAGTATGCATATTCCATACCTGTGGGATCCTTGTGGAAGCAGGAAATCACTGTATAAGTCTCTGCTACGACAGTGATCACCACTATCTCCTGGGTCCTGTGCCGGTACAGGATTCGGACAACGGTGATCACTGTTGTAGCAGTAACTACTACAGTGATTTTCAGCCTCCACAGGAATCCTGCAGGTATAGAATATACATACTTACATTAGTCCAAGCTGGACCAACGTAAATATGCGATAAAATCCATACTTGGAATTCAACTTTAAACAGTCTTTTACTTTAACAGCCTGCTGCAATGTACCTTGAGAACTTAGTGGGCAGGTTAGGTTTGTCACCAAAAACATGTAATTACTAATGTTCCAGTGAATACATGATCAGAAACCATGCTGACTGGCTTCTAAACACTAGTCTTCCCCAGCAGTTATCAGTGATAGCACAGGCACAGGACTAGCAAAGAGTGCCATCGCTTTTTGCTAGCCCTCCCATAGGGCATTTATCATAGTATTCTCAGTATGGGGCATCACACTGAAGTACGTTTGATTATACACATTATGGACGTAAAGCAATTAAGCTTGTCAAACAGTAAAATAGTGGTTAGACTTGCTACAATGATCCAACTAGAGTTGCCACCTCATCCCTTTAAACCCAAACACATTTTAATTACACAGGTTCTGTGGGTGATTAAGGTGGTAATTAAACTCACTTGGTGCCTTACTTGCATTAATCTAGTCTCAAAACCTGTGTAATTCATATGTGTTTGGGTTTAAATGGATGAGGTGGCAACCCTAGATCCGATGACTGATCAATTTATTGTTTAAATGATCTCTCGGTTAACATGCATGCTCAAATTGGCCAAGTATGCACCTTGAGGGCCAGGCAGCTCACAATCAAACTTATCTCTGGGTAAAGAGTAAACAATCGGTCACAGCATTGACATTACCTGATTACATTTTCTGGCTCCACCAACTTATTTTTTTCTTCTACTTACCTACTGACTTTTTAGAATTTAGCAATGAATGATGCTAGCACAGAATTCTAATGATAAATCCTAGCATCCGCATAGAGAGAGGCAAGTGGGCTTCCAGCTTTATTGAAACCTACCTGAATGCTTGTCATCACTGCTCTGTCTGGACACTCTTTATTAATCATCAGTACCACTCTTGCGGTCGGACTTTACGGCAGACTTTGCCCGGCGGACTTTTCGACGTACTTTACGACGGACTTTCTGAATGAACGGAATTGCCTACACACAGTCCACCAAAGTCTGTCGAATTCGTACGTGATGACGTACGACCGGACTAAAACAAGGAAGTTCATAGCCAGTAGCCAATAGCTGCCCTAGTGTGGCTTTTTGTCCGTCGAACTAGCATACAGACGAGCGGACTTTTCGACCAGACTCGATTTCAACGGATTAATTTAAAACATGTTTCAAATCTAAGTTCGTCCAACTTTTGAGAAAACAAAGTCCGCTGGCGCCCACACACGATCGAATTGTCTGACGAAATCCAGTCCGCCAGGCAAAGTCTGCCATAAAGTCCGCTCGTGTGTACGCAGCATTAGGAGCAGAGCTACAATTTTGGTCAGGAAATGTGTGCAACTTACTGAGAGCAGGCAAGTGACTAACCTAGTGAAGGAGTCCTCAGGCTCTTGTGAATGGTTTAATACTATAAGTTCATGGGAAAATGCAAAGGGTTCCATTCATGAAGCTAACACAACAGAATAAAAGGGTCCTTATTTGAAAATATGACAGCTGGATTTGATGGAATTGAAAAATTACAGTGACATGGCTGAAAATAAAGGTCCTTGTCCTTGTGGTGAAGATATGTGAATTGAGCTAATATTACTTGTTCCTCTGAGCAGCCTTTCTCATCTGTTTTAACATGGAGGAAGCCTTGCAATAACTTTCTGGTCTTGGGGAACCCTGATGATAATTACTGCATCTACAGCTTATGGTACAGCTCATGGTACATTAGTGTGATGGTCAATGGGAAGAGTGCTCTCTAAATTTGTGGCCATTGGAAGAATTATCCCCTTACAGATAGCTAGAAAGATCATTAGTGTCAGAGGTGACATATCTGAGAGACAGACATTTCTCATTGCTCAAGGAACCCCTAACAACCTCTGGAGGAACCCTGGTTGAGAAAGGCTGCTCTACAGAAAGTTAAGCACTTATTCTGCTGTAAACCAGAGAGAAAAAGTTGTGTAGTTAGGCCACTGGCCTTGGCACATGCCCATTAGTAGCTTACTGTAAATAAAACTATACTGTTTACACATGTCTGTGCTACTGTGCTTTATATATGCTATTGTGTCTAGAAGGGAGGGTCAAATGGAAACATCTTAGAACATCATTGGTGCCATTTGCAAACTTCTGAATTCTTCAACATGCGTTAATAGTGCCTAGCAGTGGCGGCTGGTGCTCCACTGTTTGGGGGGGGTCGGCAAACAAACCACCCGAAATTAGAGCCTCAGGCTCTAATCACGTGCTTAAAAATAACAAAACATTGAAATCCATGCGTCCATCTCCCTGCATGTAAATTTGGGGTCGGCCCATGGATTAGGGGGGCGGCGCTCCTGCGCCCCTAATGGAGCGGCTGCCACTGGTGCCTAGTTCTTTATACCTTAAAATGTATTTCTATCTTTGCAACAACATTTGAGAAACCCCCACTTTATGTTTATTACATGTTCCCATTCTCACAGAGTACCCAAAATAATATAATCAAATATTTATTACATTTCTAGTTGTTTTTTGGTGTATAATTTTATTTTTCAAAGACTTCTATAGGCAGTTTGTATGGTTCAGAATATCTTGCAATGTACTTATTTTGGAACACTTTAGGGACAGATTGGGATGAAAGTGCATTAAGTGTGCATTATGTACTGCCAAAACCTTGATATCTTTAACCCGTTGTTAGGACAGGCAGTGTGCATATCTGGCTTACAAAGGATAATGGAGATCTGCCAGCACAGTACAGACAGGGTTAATTATGGTAACAATAACTCCCTGTCCCCTCCTTAAAGTGGCATTAAACCCAAAAGCAAACATATATTACATGTATTCATAGGCATGCACACGGGGTGTGCTGAGTGTGCCTGGGCACACCCTAAACCCCCTGTGTGTGTTAGTGTCCTGAGATCTGCCTGGGCTGCTGTGAAATGCTGCATCCAAGCAGTGAGGAGCCCCTGCTGCCTGTGTGACAGTATCACATTTAGCAGATCGTGAGGCTTGTAAGATTCGCTCAGAGTGTGAAACTGTCATGTAATGTAACTGCATGCAGGGAGAGAAATCAGCTGTTAAAATTCAGCCATGATGTCGGGGATGGGCAGGACCGAACCGCTATCAAACACCAGCCAATGGGATGGGGTCTGGGTGGGCCACTACGTGTATGTGCCTATCCCCCTTTCTTAAACAGCCCAATCATTGGTGTTCGGTCCCGCCCTTCCCCAACATCACCGCTGAGTTGTGACAGCTCCTCTCTCTCCCTGCATGCAGTTAAATTACATGACAGTTTCACACTCTGAGTGGCTCTTACAAGCCTCATGATCTGCTCCCCTTCTCCCCCTCTCCCCCAGTCAGTGCCACCTGTCAGTGCCACCTGTTAGTGCCAATCAGTGCCACCTGCCAGTGCCAATCAGCGCCACTTGCCGGTGCCATTCAGTGCCAATCAGTGCCACCTGCCAGTGCCAATCAGTACCACCTGCCAGTGCCAATAAGTGCCAATCAGTGCTTCCAATCAGTGCCACCTGTCAGTACTAATCAGTGCCAATCATTGCCACCTGTCAGTGCCAATCAGTGCTTCCAATCAGTGCCACCTGCCAGTGCCAATCAGTGCTTCCAACCAGTGCCACCTCTCAGTGCCAATCAGTGCTGCCTATCAGTGCCCATTGGTACCTGTTAGTACCAATCAGTGCTAATCAATGTCACCTATCAGTGCCCATCAGTGCTGCCAACCAGTGCTTCCAATCAGTGCCACCTATCCTATGCATGTATTATATTGCATCTAAGATATATCTGCATTGTTTTTCTTTTTATGCTTGCTTTCTTCTAACTTCATCTGGTGATCTGCAAATGTATCAGTTAAAGGGATGAGACAAACCATTTACCACTGACAGTGCTTACAGCGATCAGCTTTTATTTATGTAAAACCTATCAAAAGGAAAACATGTTTGCTGTAACTGCTTATAAATTGTTAGTTGGATTTTGGCTTCAATTTGTTAGTTTATCTAAATCTGCCAGTACATCTAACACTCCCCTCCCCTCAGGACTGACAATGCTGCTGTCCAAATGTCCCCATATGCTTCTTCATCAAGCATTGGGCACTGTAGTACAGGCTGTGTGTTATTTGCCAGATCATCAGGGCAAAACAGAGGGAAAAAAGCCCAAAAAAAAAAAAAAGCTAATGAATGGTAATCCGCAATATATTACATTTTTTTTTTTAATTTGGGTGGGTTTAATACTGCTTTAAGTTCATGCACATGGTAATAAAATGCAGGATCCTGAAGGCAAAAACATCCTGCAACACAAACAATCATAATGCAAACATTTTCATCACAACTCTACACCGGTATGTACTGTAAAGGTACATACAACAAAGTCATTGATTCAGAATGACAGAAAGCAAAAATCATTCTCCACCTGCCTACTTGCTCTTTGTTTATGTTTACCCGCCCCCCATCCACGGCCCTCAAAGAGTAATTTATAAGGTGTGGTGGTGGTGCAGGTGCAGACAGTGGCAAAGATTCAGGGCAGTGTCCATGCGCTACTCATGTAAACTTTCACACATAAAATATGTTCTAAGCCAAACTGCAGATGCAAAATAATCTTCTTTAGGTTTATGTCGCTGGAGACTACGGGGAATACTGACCCAGGCCCTATAGCCTACAACACTGTTGTGCTCACATCTGTATAAAACTGTGTGCCGTACGAGTCTGAACATAATATTTTATACATCTGTGTGCATGAACCTTTATGGGAATGGGAACATATAACAAATATAAAGTAGCCATTACCCCAGTTTGGCTTTAGAATGAGGAATGTCACCAGCACACCATGGGTCTCCAAAAACTGGGTCCAAAGCTTTATTAAGCGATCACATCATTACAGCAAACAGCAACGTTTCGGAGTCTCACAGGATCCCTTCTTAACATACCTGATAAAGGGGTTCTGTGAGGCTCTGAAACTTTGTTGTAATGATGTGATCGCTTAATAAAGCTTTGGACCCAGTTTTTGGAGACCCATGGTGTGCTGGTGACATTCCTCATTCTGATTGCTCTCGGTTCCAGACGGCGGTCACTTCAGCACCCACTCATGCAGCGTACACACGGGTGAACTTTTCGACCGGACTGGTCCGACGGTCTATCCAACGGACTTTCGGCGGACTTCCGACAGACTTTCCCAACGAACGGACTTGCCTACACACAATCACGCCAAAGTCCAACGGATTTGTACGTGATGACGTACGACCGGACTAAAATAAGGAAGTTTATAGCCAGTAGCTGCCCTAGCGTCGTTTTATGTCCGTCGGACTAGCATACAGACGAGCGGACTTTTCATCTGGACTCGAGTCCGTCGGAAAGATTTTAAACATGTTCCAAATCTAAAGTCCGTCAGATTTTCAACCGAAAAAGTCCGCTGCAGGACCGATGAAGCCCACACACGGTCGAAGTGTCAGCCAGACTCGGTCCGTCGGACCAGTCCGGTCAAAAAGTCAGCTCGTGTGTACGCGGCATTAGACATACAACAGCTTTCACAGGAATGTGTGGGTTGGGAACAGTGCGTTGGAACCAGTTTGGCTGTAAACCCGGGTTCACACTGTTGCGGTGTGGGACACTGCTTATAATTCACACAGGCATCACAGCACATTCCTGTGCGAATTTAGGTACTAGATGGCACTAAAAATCGCTGGAATTTCTTATGATACCTAGCTCCATCTAGTGGCCAAATGCAGTATTTTCAATATCAAACCAATGGATAGCATTCTATCAGCTAAGGAAATAGCCTAATAACATTTTTTTGTTTGTTGTTTTGCCCCTATTTGCACAGAGGAAATGTAAATGCACTTTCACTGGGACAATTGCTCTGTAAAAATTTCCCTATAAATTGTTTTATATGCCCTATCATTTTTATTGTCATCATCTTCCATGAAGCTGTACAAATCAAGATTACAGAGAGGGACAAGTAATACAAATACTGTATATAAAAATATCTGAAATGTACAAACTGTGCAATTGCATAACATAATATAAGCAATTGCAGTATACTGTAAGAGTGAGAGTCCTGTCTGTATGAGCTTACAGTTTTAAATTATGCACTTGTTCCACTCCCACATTAGCCATAACTTATATTGCGATCTTCCCAGAGGCTAGGCAAAAGCAGAGTGTACCTAACAATAGAGTATATTACATCTACTCGCCTGCTGTCCTAGATCTCCTACCTCATCAATAATAGATATTTAGCCATTTGTAATGATTGCTGGAATATAGCAAACATTACATAACAAAACTGTCTTATTAGAAACATAGTACTTGTATACTTTATTCAGGTTCTTTTTGCTGTACTTTACAAAATCAAAAAGCTATTTTGCAGAATACTAATTGGTTAATAAACGGGAAAGTGAAATGTTTTTTGAAGCTTAAAGGGAAGCCACAAATAAAATAAATGTGTTAGAGATGCACCAAATCATTTATTTTTTGAAAGCAGAGAATCTATAGAATTATGAAATAGTATTGATATTTTTATATTCCGCATCACTGGACTGGATCTCTGATACTGGTGCTTGACTGGATCTCTGATACATACAAGATCCAGTCAAGCACTGTATGACCTCCCTGAGCAAGGGGGTCACAGGATTTCTGGTTGAGAAACAATACATATGCCACCCAGAAAGCCTTGTATCTTTTCAGATAATGGTTTAAATGAAAGCGAAGACAGAGACATTCTCTAACAGACTCTCTCATTGCAACCAGCAATTGCACAGATGATGTCACTGTGAAACCAGGGGTTTGCTTATGGAACACCCCACCACTTCCTTAAGATCTACATGACCTCCCACATCCGGGAGATTGCGCACACCTCTCAAGTTCCTGGTATTATCTGGATGAATACAACAAACTCGTGAGACCGCATCCTTCTTGGAGTATATACAGCCACTCACCACCTAAGCCTTGTCCGACCCAATCCGGCGTATGCCCCATTGGGTCCACCTCATCTGGTAAGCCTCCTCAACTCTTGGTGGTAGTGAGCGGATTTTCAGTCAAGATGTCTATATAAGTCTTCAATATTTTGTCTTAACATATTGCCATATAGACTATGTATCTTTGAATTTCATATGAGGACTATATGCTTAAAAGCAGATACAATTGATCCTCCTTACTGTCTATTGACTTGTTTACAGTTTTATATGACATTGTTCAGCACCACACTTTTTTGTTGTTTTTCCAAGGTTAATAGACTGGTTTGGCAAGAACGATTCTTCATGAATCTATGCTGATTACTGCTAATGATACCGTTCTCCTTACTAAAATCTTGTATATAGTCCCTTATACCTCTTGGCCACAGCTTCATTTCGGGCTTTGAAAAAAACTGTTTGTCATACCCAGTGAGAAAAAGCAGGCAGAAAGAGGCTACCTCTAGAACCTTAGCCAAATGCATTGTGAAACTTATCTGAAGGGCATACAGGGCTGTACGTGTGAATCTAACATCAGTGGTGATGGGATATTCATCTGTCACAGCTTCCTTGGTGGCTTATTCCTGGTTCTCCATGGAGATAATTTGCAGGACAGCCTCTTGGTCATTGCATCATACCTTTCTGAGACATTACAAAGTGGTCAAAATGGTCAGGTTTGAACCAGGGCTAAAGGCAGAGAGGCAACGGCATTTATTTTCTAAAGGCAAATCCACTTTGCACTGCAAGTGTACTTGAAAGTGCACTGAAAGTGCACTTGGAAGTAAAGTCGCTGTAGATCCGAGGGGGATATGCAAGGAAAATAAAAAACAGCATTTTAGCTTGCACTTGATTGGATGATAAAATCAGCAGAGCTCCCCCTCATTTCAGATCTACCCCTTAGATTTAGAGTGACTGCACTTCCAAGTGCACTTTCAGTGCACTTGGAAGTGCACTTGCAGTGCAAAGTGGATTTACCTTTCGTAAATAACCCCCAACATGTACAGCTGAAATACAGAACCAGGAAGACCAACTGCATAAAGGCTAACTCCACCGTTTCCAACAGGCTATGGAGGTTATTTACGAAAGGCAAATCCACTTTGCACTGAAAGTGCACTTGGAAGTGCAGTAGCTCTAAATCTAAGGGGTAGATCTGAAATGAGGGGAAGCTCTGCTGATTTTATCATCCAATAATGTGCAAGCTAAAATGCTGTTTTTTATTCTTCTTGCATGTCCCCCTCGGATCTACAGCGACTTTACTTCCAAGTGCACTTTCAGTGCACTTTCAAGTGCACTTGCAGTGCAAAGTGGATTTTCCTTTAGTAAATAACCCCCTATGTGTTATTGAGAGTATACCATGTTTCTGCGCAAGCCCCACCCCTAGCATGCCCCCTGTGACAGCATGTAGGGGTTCTTCTCCCCCGCAGCATCTGGCCAATTTAACATACAGTACTGTGCAAAAGTTTTAGGCAGATGTGAAGAAATGCTGTAAAGTAAGAATGCTTTCAGAAATATATACAGTATTTTACTTGCTTAGTTTTATCAATTTACAAAATGCACATTGAGCAAACAGGAGGAAAATTCTGAAACAAATAAATATTTTTTGTGACTACCCTTTGGCTTCATACCAATATAAATTTTTCTAGGTACACTTGTACACAGTTTTAGAAGGAACTCAGCAGGTAGTTTGTTCCAAACATCTTGGAGATCTAACCACAGATCTTTTGTGGATGTAGGCTGTCTTGAATCCTTCTGTAATCCCAAACAGATGATGCTGTGATGATGTTGTGCATCATTGAGCCACAAAACCCTAATCTTCCTGGGATTACATGAAGAGACAGATGGATTTGAGGCAGCCTACATCCATCGAAAACTGTGGTTAGTTCTCCAAGATGTTTAGAACATCTTGCCAAACATCCTACCGAGTTCTTCAAAAACTGCGTGCAAGTATACCTAGAAGAATTGATGCTGCTTTGAAGGTAAAGGGTAGTCACACCAAATAATGATTTGATTTGGGTTTCTCTTCTGTTCATTTACTTTCCATTTTGTTATAATTACCGTATATAGAGTTATAATTTGTAATTAATAAAAATAAACTATTAAATGAGCACACTCATACTCAGTTGCCACTTCTTCCAGCTCTCTAACTGAAAGCCAGTACCTCTTCTGAAGAAAGAGTCTGCAGAAGCCTGGCATTGCACCCATGATCCAATAATCACAAGTTCAATGCTTTGCAAGCACTTTGGGAAAAAACAATCAATGCACATGTTTTTCTGCAAAATTGGAGCATTTTTTATTTTTTTTTTAAAGGTGAACTTTAAATCATCAGCAACTGTAGCATGATTATACATGATTCAAAGTTCGGCCGATGCAGCAGAGACCAGACAAATTTTGATCCATGTATGGGCAAGCTGGTTGTACTAAAGTTGATCTACCTATCAACTTCTGTACAACCAGCATGTTGGAAAATTGCTACACGATCAGTGCCGCCAGCTATCGCCGGGAGTGCTTATCAGTGTATTCTGACGGCAGGAAAGTCTGCCCTCCATCAGTATACAATAGCCCAGCAGGAATGATTCCTCCATTCACATTGAGTATGTGGATGGGGGAATTGGGTCATTTTTTTACATTCAACCCACTGGTTGAGCGAAAAAAAAAAAATGATTAATGCATAGGCTGCCTATTTGTGTCACCTGTCTGACTCTGACAGATTATAAATCCTTTGGCAGGCAAAACAGTAAACATACAGTTAATGTGTTTCAAGTGTGTATCTAACACTTTCTCTGGAGTGTGTTAATGATGCAATTAGTGTAATAGAAAGACATATGTACTTCTCTGTGTCCTAAATCTATACATATGATATGTGTGTGGATGTCTTGTGTGTAATGTTGTTTTTTAATAGTGAATCCATTTACTTCTTTTTACTATTTTATTTAATTGTATTATGGTCACAGGGGGGCTATCAAATCATCAAGCTACCGGTTGGAGGATTTTCTACAGCCAAATGGCCTGATTTACCAGAGAAGATAACACAAAGACTCACAAGCTACTGTGTCCCTAGATGTATTTCCACACTTAGGGCCCTTTTAAACTCAAATGTTCTGTTGCCTTAGCACACAGATGCTATTGTGCGTTGTGGTAAGGCAACCCATTCAAATGGATGGGCTGCCAAAGTGCATGAATGCCCAAAAAGCACAGATATACAGCAGCATAGCCTGTCACCGTGAATTTTGTGTCGTGACATGTATGTTGACGGGTGCATTGCCTTAGCGCCTTGGGGTGCCTTTGATATTGAATGTACCACAATGCACCAACATATGCATGGTGTGTTTTCGACAGTAGGACAGAGTCAGATAATTTACATTTGTGTAATTTTCACATTGTATTGCTACGGTATGACAAATTCAAAAATAATTACTGCCAGTTCATAGATAACAAAACTGGAGGTAATCAAGACCACGTTGGTGTTCAGAAACAGACAGGGGGGGGGGGGGGGGGCTGTGTGCTAGCTTTATTTTGTTGTGTTTTTTATTTGTTGTGTTGGTTGCTAGAGCACAGGCCGCCAGCATCCTTGCAACCAATGCTATGCGGCCGAACCTGGACAGTGGGTGGAGCCTGATGGAAATGCTGAGAGACTAGTTTTCCATCATGCCACTCATGGAATCTGCCCACTTTCATCTACTGTCTATGACACTCTTTATGAATTCCAGGGTGTGAGTCTCTGATAAGGATAAAGTGGGATACATGCAAGCACTGTTTAAGCAATATTGTTTTTGTTAGGCAATCACTGTCATATGGATCTTTATTTTGTTAATAATTTCCTGATAGTAGCAAGTGCAACGCGAACATTGATATGTAAACTTCCACGCATGCCTATAAAAAAACTGCACAGACACACATAAACTAGCTTGCATGTGGTTGCATGATTACGTGCCCTAATTACCCACCCACTATCACAGTCCCCCTATAAGTTGCTGATCACCGCCATTACTAGTATAGAAAAAAATTCCTGTATATATACCAGGGATATGCAATTAGCGGACCTCCAGCTGTTGCAAAACTACAAGTCCCATCATGCCTCTGGCTCTGGTTGTCATGCTTGTGGCTGTCAGTGTCTTGCTATGCCCCATGGGATTTGTAGTTCTGCAACAGCTGGAGGTCCGCTAATTGCATATCCCTGATATATACCATAGCTTGTAGATACTATAACTTTCACGCAAACCAATCAATATACACTTATTGGGATTTTTTTTTTTACCAAAGTTATGTAGCAGAATACATTTTGGCCTAAATGTATGAAGATTTTTTTTATTGGATTTGTTTTATATCAAAAAGTAGAAAATGTTTTGTTTTGTTTTTTCAACATTTTTGGTCTTTTTTTGTGTTTATATAATAAAAAAATATATAAAACATGATGGTGATCAAATACCAAAAGAAAGCTCTATTTGTGTGAAACAATTATATAAATTTTGTTTAGATACAGCACTGCATGACTGCACTATTACCAGTTAAAGTAGCTAAATGGTTAAATGAACTGAACTAAAATACTACAATAAAAAAAATTAAATGGGCTAGGTGAGTAATACAGCTTTGATTCCTTGATCATAGAAAATGTCTGCTCACTAGTCAGTTGATGCCAGTTTTACCACTAGAACTCATCCTCAAAAAATACCAACCTAACAATTATCTAACATATGCAAGTACAACTCTACCCCCAATAACAACCCTGTAAGACATTTTGACAATTGAGCCCTTAACTGTCTAGACCCACTCAGGTTAAGCATCCCTTACACTAATGGCTCCAGGGATGTGCATAATTAAGAATTCTATAAGAAAGTGGTTAGTACTGTAGAAAGCTCTATTACAAGATGCATATGCCTTCAAGTGTTCTCAGCCAGCATCTCTTTTGATTAGCTTAACGATGCAACTCATGCAAAACTTGGCATGACTTCTGACACCCCCAATCTGTTCAATCCACTGATTAATCGTGCATGTATTCACAAAAGGTATGGCCTTTATACATTTAGACACCTTGCTTTATTACAGAACTTTTCAAAATATGCAAGAGTGGGTGCAAATATGACAAAATTGTTCACTCGCAGCTTTTGCACTGTGTCTGTGCCAGCCATTGGCAATGACCCTAGATGGATTTGTGGAGGCTGCACAAAACTTGAGATCCATGCCAATACACCTGCAATTTCTTCATACATAACTGTCTCGGTAACACCTTGAACATTACACTGCTTTTCCTCTTAGTACCATGTACCTCTGAACAAATGTCTTTAACTCCTGAAAGGCAGTTTTTCCCCAGTATGATCTAAGCCTCTAGGCAAAGAATGTTTTTTTATTTGTACAGAATAAGCTTGAGGTTCTGTGAATATTACTAGGAATATTAGATACAGGAGATGAGTCTATACATAAGGGAGAGGAACAGGAAAAAGCAGCTGGTGAAGCTGTAAGAGATGGAGTGCTGTGGGCGTACAGAGGAAGAATAGATGTTGCACAAAAGCAGACAACACTGAACAGGCAAAAAAAAAATATATATATATATAATGTGCCAGGTGCAATTATATAAAAAACGAAAGAAGAAAGATGCATTTATACCAACAAAGGTTATAAATTAGCACTATACAGATGCATAGTGATAAAAATGCTGCAGGGTACCCCACGAAAAATCACATCTATGCAGAAATGAAGAAGGAACGCAGGGTCCCTGTGCTGGAACAGCATGTGCACTCATTATCCAACCATACCTTGAAATAACCATTTATCATAAAAAATGTGTAGCCTCTCTATGCTAATGATTTAAAACCAATGAATCCCTGAGTGAAATTCCACTGATATTTTTGTTTTTCTTTTGGCTATTGAACCTTTTTGTGATGGTCCAGCAGTCAATATATCAAATGTCAACAATTCATCTAATGGAGATATAATCATAACATTCAGTTAGTATTGAACACTGAAAATCGGCCAAAACCGCCCAAACTTCCATCTGTCTGTACCACTGTCTGTTGAACAGAAGCTGGTTGTTAGAACTGTTGAACGGTCATGCTGGGAAACCAGCCATTGACCAGTGCTTGCAGACAATTCCTGCAGTCCGGAGCAGTGTATTCTGGCAGGGGGGTATGCCCTGCTGTCAGAATACAATAGAACAGCGGGATAGATCCCTGCATTCATTTAGCTCATGTGGATGCAGGGATCTATATTTCTTCATTCAACCAACTGGGTTGAACAAAAAAAAACCTACCCATGTATACAATGCTTAATTCTTTTTCCAAATTTAGGTAAGCTGTTTCCATTGGTATAGTTACACCTTTGTATTCTGTAAGATCCCAAGCTTATTTTTGGTTGAGAGCTGTCATGTATTCATCAGCAGGTTTAATAGACATTTGCTTCTTATAAATGCATAACATTTCTTCCCACGATGCTGGCTTAGTCTGGGGCACTCAATGAACTATATATGACACTAATTCAGCTGGGATACCCTTATTGGATCTCGCAGATTTTCTGACTGAGGCAGTTCAGCTTCTTACCTTTTCATAGAATAAATCACTGACAGCAAATTCAATTTCAGCATTTTTCTGTTCCTTTTCCTGCAATATTCATGGGGCTTCTTGGTCAGATTGTTGTTTAGATGGAAAAAGACACACCCGCCGATCCAAGTGAGACCAGGAAGCCAAATGATCCAGTAGGTGCTCGCCTCAGCTTGCCTCCACACACAATGAATTTAGGAGAAATGGCCGCACACCACTGTAGATCAAAATCCTTTTTATGACATCCCAAAAACTACAGAAATCAGAATGCTGGGTAGACGTGTTTCGCACACTTCATGTGTGCTTAGTCATTACAAAGATATGTTAGCAAGACAGTTCTTATATAGTCCCACCTATAACAGGTGTCACCGGGTACTAATTGCAGACGTCCTGTTACATAGATTGCACATGTGAAAAAAACACCCATGAATATATGATTATATATAACACATATAAACAAAAGAAACAAATAACCAAAAATGTATATGTGCTCTAAGATAAAGTGTTATTCTATAAAGACTAAATATAAAAGATATATAAAAACATTATCATAAAACACCATATAGTCTTGTTTCACCCCGTGTCCTTATACTCTAAAACAATTAGCCAATAGACGACAACATCCTCTCCCACCCTGATATAAACAACAATCGATACGTATAAGCACATACATATCAATGGATGGGGGAGATTCTCTTAACATAGGAAATGGGGAAAAAAAACAGTACAAGACACAAAGAGACAGAAAAGGCAATTGACACACAAATATAACATATATTGCAAAACCCATTCATGTACGATGTGGCTCCCATCTGTGAAAGACAGATGGGACACCATCGCATATAGCACACCATGAAGTTGGTAGGACAGACAACCAGGAACAGACAATGGGGATGGGCGGCACAAATATGGGTAAAAAAACACCAGTGAACGGCAATATTACCGCCCATTCATCTGTCCCTTTATTTATAACCCTGTGGCTAGTGAATGTCCAAATGGGTCAGAAATAATTGGAGAAAGGATGTGTATCGAAATGCATGTATGGACATTGCTTCCATACACAAAAACAGCGGATGGTTGTATAGCACATCACAATGTTTAGACACCCAAAAAAGGGGCAATGGAAATGGGTGGCACAAATTTGGGTAAAAAAAACCCAAAGAACCGCAATATTACCGCCCATCTATCTGTCCCTTCATTTATGAACCCAGTGGCTAGTGAATGTCCAAATGGGTCAGAAATACACCCGTACCTATATTAGGCTTAGGGGAGATCGCACTAAGCAGGAGAACGGTGCTTGCAGGGCTGGTGGGGAGAGGGATCAAGGTGGGTGTTTTCAATCAAAAAGAAGTCACAAAATCTACCAAAATCACAGTCACAAAATTAAAGTCACAAAAATTATACCAAAAATTATACCCGAGTGTCCCACCATCCCTACATTTTATCACTTGCCCAAAACACATAAGGGGTTAAACCCCCTATATGGATGGCCCATTATATCGGGTATTAATTCCCTTAATAAGAGGCTGGGGCAATGGCTGGATAAACAATTACAGCCCTTGGTCCAGCAACTCCCTGGGTATTTGAAGGATACCAATCACCTTCTTAAAGTTGTGGAGGATTTTGAATGGGAGAGCAGTTACTCGTGGGTCACATATGATGTTGCAGGCCTGTATTCATCAATGCCCCATGACCTTGCTGTGCTATTGGTCTCTTTTTATTTAGAGACATGCACAGATATACCAGTTGAACTACAATACTATATACTGGAAGTTTTTTGAGTACTTGTTTTCCCACAATTTTTTTTGTTTTGATGGGGAGTTCTACCTCCAGAGGTGCGGAGCTGCTATGGGAGCTAAGTTTTCGCCCTCCCTAGCCAACCTTTATATGGGTTGGTGAGAGCAGACCCGCATCTTTGGAGTGGAGAACTCCTTTAGGTCCTCCATTAAATTATTTTTTAGGTTTATAGATG
Source organism: Aquarana catesbeiana (assembly GCF_042186555.1). Taxonomy (NCBI): domain Eukaryota; kingdom Metazoa; phylum Chordata; class Amphibia; order Anura; family Ranidae; genus Aquarana; species Aquarana catesbeiana. The sequence continues at coordinate 409,198,561 of NC_133325.1, forward strand.
ATTTGATATTTATTATGGAGAATGGGACACGCAACTTGACTCCATTCTTGGAATATCTTAACTGCAACAACAAGAATGTTACTTTCACTGGCGAGGCAAATGATAGAGAGATCCACTTTTCGGATGTCCTCCTGATAGGTGCCAATTGGAGGGTCAATACCACTCTATACAGAAAACCACTATCTGGCAATTCCCTCCTGTTGGCACAGTCAGGACATCCAAGGCATACCATCAAAGGTATACCTGTGGGACAGTTCATACGGGTAAGACGAATTTGTAGGGATGATTCAGATTTTGAGCGTGAGGCAGCTGCCCTATATGGTCGTTTCCTACAGAGAGCGTACCCGAGGTGGATAATTAATAGAGCCTTGGCAATTGCACGAAGCAAAGATAGGAAAACTCTTGTAGGTAAAAGCGTACAGGACAAAGGCAGTCCTCACCTAAAAAAAATGACCCTATCGACTCCGTTCAGCATTGAATTTGAAGACATTAGGGATATTATTAATAGACATCGCCCTGTTTTGTTTGCGGACGAGGTATACGCAAATATACTGCAGAGAGGTATCAATATAGTACCCCGGAGGGCCCCCACATTAGGCCGCTCATTATCTCCCAGTTTCTTTGCCAGTAAGACCATGAAATCAGTTACATGGCTACACTTTAAGGGCAACTTTAAGTGTGGAGCCACAGGATGTCTATGCTGTGGACATATCAAGGGTGGCAACAAATTCTGCTCACCAGTCACACAGAAAGAATATAACATCAATTCTTTCCATAATTGCAATACCAATTATGTTGTGTACCTGCTCACTTGTGACATATGCCATATCCAATATGTAGGCAGAACGACGAGATGTCTCTGGGATCGTTTTAATGAGCATATATACAGTGTGGCTAAAAACCTATCAACCAATGTGGCCAAACAATTCAATTTTTGCCACAATGGGGATGTTTCAGCCATGCGTGTACAGGTCATCGAAAAAGTGAGGGCCCCTTATAGAGGTGGTGATGTGGTTTGTTTGCTCTGCCGGAGGGAGGTATTCTGGATTTTCCACCTCCAGACTCGCAAGCTGCAGGGTTAAACTTGGGGGATGTGAATCACTTTTATGAGTAGTATAGTTTTTCCTCCCTCTGGTAGCAAATGATACGCATCGATATGGTGAGTTCTTTATTTGTGCAGAGGGTATTTAATGATACACTATATTTACATATTTGATATTGTCACTTTTATCATTATCCTTCCTCTGTTACGATTGTACCAAACACTGTGATGTGTTACATAACCATCCATTATTTTTGTGCATGGTAGCAATGTCCAGGCATGCATTTTGATACACATCATTCTTCCATATATTTCTGACCCATTTGGACATTTACTAGCCACTTGGATTAGGACAGGGACTGATAACCTCACCCAGGATGAGAGACAGACATTGAAGGAGTTAGAGGAAGCAAGAGGTATGGTAATTAAAACGAGTGAAAAAATATATAATGTGGTACTATTACAGAAGATGTATGAGAAAGTAATAAAGAGGCAGTTGTCTGATGAAACCACATATAGTAAACTAGCTGTCAATCCCTTTCCAGCAGTGGTTGATGAACTTAATGCTAAACTTCAGTTAGCAAAGGAAGTTGGCTTTCTCAACCAGAGGGATTTTGAACTATCTAAGGGTGAAGGAAAATAATGTTCCAACATTTTCTGTTATACCCAAAATTCACAAAGATCGTCAGAATCATCTGGGTCAACTGCTAGTATCAGCTATTAATAGACCTCTAAAGAGAGTAGGGAAATATGTGGACTGGATGATTAAAGAAATGGTTCCTAAACTAAAATCTTATGTACAGGATACCAATGATGTCCTTCTCCAGATTAAGGATGTGGTGATGGATAAGGACACCTGGTAAGTCAGTATCAATTTGGAATCTCTTTACACATCAATACCACATATACATGGCTTAAGGGCTGTCTTTTTCTTCCTAGAGCATCATTTCCCCAATATTTGTTGGAATTTATTTTACAACATATTTTTTTGGGGTTCCTACTACCATCAAACAAGAGGCACCTTGATAAGGGTCCCTTGGGCTCCCTCTTATGCTTGTCTACATTTGGGTGCGTGGGAGGAGGAGGTAGTCTACGTCTCCTCATTGTATTGCAGCCATGCATTGTTTTGGCTACGATACATGTTACAGAATTACAAGAATTCATTGGTGAGCTGGGCCAGAATAAAAGGGATAATGAGGAATAATGAGGCCCTGAGGAAGAAGGTTTGCCCTTCGAAATGTGTCAGCCAGCAGGGACCTGGATTTGGATCCCCCCACCCAGGCTTGGTGTTCCAGGCATTCTGGGAAAGACCAGCCACGCATGAGGCCTGTTGCACAATCTTTTTATTAATGTTTGTGAGTAGAAATTTTAAACCATTTTATTTGGTGAAAAATTTATGTTGGATAATTCACTAGGCCAGTGTGCCCTCTTTTCTTTTATTTCTACAGTCAGGACAACCCCAGTCATAGAGGTCAGCAAGGCATCTAAAGATATTATCCTCATTGTCTAAGGCAACACAGCCACTGTAGAACCAGTCCACTCATACACAGGGGTATGTTGCTAGTGCAGAATAAAAGGGATATCAGACTCACCTACACCTTTGATAAAAGGCAAATTTTGTTCCTGAATCTCTGGATAAGGGTGTAGGGAGGTAGACTAGTTACAGGTACCTTTAGGAAGGAGACTTCTGCCAACACTCTGCTTAGAGCAAACAGTCCTCATCCTCCTTTCCTTATCAAAGGTATACCTATGGGGCAGTTTCTCTGACATCGTCAAAACTGCACCGAGACTAGAGAGTCCAAGAGCAAGGAAAAGAGTTTGTATAATAGGTCCAGAGAGAAATGGTTACCCTCATAGTGTCCTTATTAAAGAACTGAAAAATGCCCTGGAGAAGGACAGAACTAAGCTATTTGAACAAGGACAGGTTCAAAATAGTCAGGTGAGATATAACTCAGTATGGTTCCCAATGGCATGAAGTGAAACAGGTTTTGCCCAAACACTGGGAGTGTCCAACCTTGGCATATATAGTTGGTGAGAGGATTGGTACCATGTGGGCACTATAGGATTTGCCCATTTGTTGAAGATACAAGTATTTTCTCTGATGCTAACCACTCAGAGACGTTTAAGATTTATAATTTGATTAATTGTGCAACAACTAGGTTTATTTAATATGCTCACATGTCCCTACAACAAAATATACATAGGAGCGATGAAACGTCAGCTGAGGGTTCGTTTCACATAAGGTAAAGGAAAAGAACATAGTAGCCCTATTGCCCAACATTTTGAAAGGGCTCATGATGTCAATGTAAATTATTTGAAAGTAAAGAGCATTTTTGCTCTAAGGTTACCAGCAAGAAGGGGGGATTTTAATACAAACTTGCTTCAAAAGGAGAAGTATTGGATCTACATATTAAATTCTTTAATCTCTAACGGTTTGAATACTGAACTGAATTTTCAGATGTTTTTGCATATATAAGAACTTTCAACGGTATCTCTAGTCTAATCGGGCTGAATGTCTCTGGTGACCAATTTTTAATCTTGGTTGATAGATGTGTGTGTCCCCATACTATGATTTAGTTGTTTAAAACTGAGGTCTTTCCCCTGCTACTGGTTCTAGTACCGTTATTTATTGTATTCATTTTGCATGAGCACTTTTTGGGCTAGGTGTTTATTGGATTAACCTGGAAAAATGCTAATTGATATGCCTTTAAATAGAGAAAAGAGGAAGAAGCTTCTGGTCCTGACAAAGCTGTCATGTGATTACAGTGAAATGCGTTGACATCATTATGTTCTGACGTCACTCCATCACACCCCAACAGACTAAGGCATCACTTGCACCAATAGGAAGTAGTGCAGGATGCTATTCCAAGCTGTAGATGGCTCGAGTACATTAACAAAGCGGCAGTCTGATCAGAGCTATAGAAGCCATGCTTTGAGAAAGGCTTGCTGCAACAGCCAGAGCAGAGCTACCAATCATCAGAGAAGCCGAGGTGTATGGTAATATCCATGCTGGCGGTAGTGGTGAGATATTGGAGCTATTGAGCAATTCTGCTTCATGCTTCTAAACTTCTAAGCACTGCATCTCTTTAAGCCTCCTCTGCTTGCCTGCTGCTCATATGTCTTTAGAGGGCTTTTCTTTGATATTGCATGTGAATATCTGCAAGCTGCTCAATATTCAATGCCATGGAACCTGCTATCCATGTGTGTAAATGAGGGAATTGAGTTTGTGACACTGTATGAACTTCTGTGATAATGAGTGGCTGCTCTGTTTTGGTGAACTTTGCTACACAGCTGTCACGAAGCTTTGCCAAGTCCAGTGCAACGTTCAAGCTATATATATGCTTTGATCCTAAGCTCTTCCCTCCTATGCACCTAATCCTTGCTGGAGCGAGTACCTGGAAGTTCATAGCCATCAGCTGTTGGTTTCATATTCAGTAATTACCTTGTCATTATCACTTTCAAAATTTGGTGCACTATAGTGTTATATTGACAGGCTAGATTCTCAACATATGTGGTAATCACTGAGAGATAGAGTGATTCTCTGCTATATGAAAAATTGTATTTCCCATAGGAATGTTTTTGAGACTTATGGGGAGGTGGCTCTGCAGTTTCACTGGAGGTAACATTGAATAGGGTCTTTGGGTGTTCAGTGCAATGATTCCCCATGGGATTGCAATCCCACTTTTTTCCTTGTCAAAAGAAGTTTATTGAGTATACAATGTTATAAAGATACATAAAGTAAGTTTACAAGGATCTATAAAGTAAGCTCATTGTTTTACAGTAGGGTTTATATAGGTAAATATCATGAAATTTCAAATATTAAACCTTGGGTTCACGTAAACCTAAATTAAAGATATATATAATTTCCTTAGTTACTTTTGTAGGTATTTAAATGATTTATACCTACTATACATATTGTTTACAAGTAGAGTGTATATAGGTCAAATAAATTCTGATAATGAGCTTTAATCGTAAGGTGGAGAAAAGGAAAGAGAAAGAAGAAAAAGGGTTGAAAGGTAGAGGTATGGTCCACAAGGTTGTCCCGCTCGTCAGTTTATTATTCTTTTTAGTTCTCTTTGAAGCCTTAGAATGGGTGTCTCTGTAAGTCATTTAATCTGTTACCATGGCAACAGGACAGAGTCATTGAAGTTTGACAGGAACTGTTGTTTTATCCAAGGATGCCAAAGTTTTTCAAATTTTGGAATTTGATTTTGATCGATGGCTACCATCTTAGCATGGGACATTGTATTATTCATTCTGTGAATTGTTTCTGCTAGTACCAATGTAGGAGATTTCCATGCCTTGGCCACTGTTTGTTTTGCAGCCGTTATTAGTTGGATCATTAGTTTGAATTGAGAGAGTGTTAACCATTCCGGTTTTAGATTAAGTAAAGTTAAATATGGATCTGGTTGTATTATTTTTTTAAATATTTTAGATGCAATCACGAAGACTTCCTTCCAGAAGGTTTGGATTACTGGGCACGTCCACCATATGTGTAAATATGTGCCTATTTCTGGGCATCCTCGAAAACAAAGAGCTGAGGTATTAGGTGAATATTTTGCCACTCTAGCGGGTACAAGGTACCAGCGAGTTAGGACTTTATAATTTGTCTCCAGTGCTAAGATGTTGGGTGAAGATGACTTAGATGTGAGCCATATGTTAGACCAGTCCGTGTCTTCTAAAGTTCGTCCCAGGTCCTCCTCCCACCTCTGAACGTAAGAGGGTCTATTAAGATTTGCTACTTCATGTAATTGATTATAAAGTGATGAAATTGTACCTTTATCAAATGGATCTTTTGTACAGATTGATTCAAAAATGGATAATTGGGATAATGGTGTATCCCCCTTTAGGAATGGTATATAGAAATTTTTGATTTGGAGATATCTAAATATCTCAGAGTTTGGTAGATCATATTTTTCTCTAAGCGATGGGACTGAAAGGAATGATTTAGATGCTATGAAGTCATTTAGTGTCTGAATGCCTGATGTTGTCCAAGCTTTAAAAGAATTTGGGTAGATCCATGCCGGATAAAAGGCCGGATTTCTGATAAAAGAAAGGAGAGGATTGTGTGGAGATTGTAACTGATATTTGGTTTTTAGTTTATCCCAGAGAGATAAGAAGTGTTTAGTTATGGGATTATGAATTTTAAAGCAGTCTTTAGGATCAAGCCATAATAAATTTGATATTAATAGAGGGTCATTTTCTGAAGCCTCTATAAATACCCATAATGGGATTTCCTGTTTTGCATGGTATTTGGACAGACTGGCCAAATGTGCTGCTCTGTAGTAGTTAGTAAAATTAGGGTATCCCAGGCCTCCTTTATTTTTGGGAAGATGTAGTGTGTGTATAGGTATACGTGGTTTAGAAGAGCCCCATATAAACGAAGTTGCTCTTTTTTGTACTATTCTCAAAAAATAGGAAGGAATTGGAATAGGGAGGACTCTGAATAGATAAAGCAATTTGGGTAGAATAGTCATTTTGAGTGCATTAATCTTCCCCATCCAGGATAAAGGAAGTTGCGACCATTGTTTTATTAGATTTGTGATCTGTCTTAATACAGGAGGATAATTGGTTGAGAATAAGTCAGAATGAGATGCTGTTAAATGAATTCCAAGATATGGGATTGATTTTTCTGCCCATGTGAATGGGAGTGCAGCCCTAGCCGGGATCAATTCCATGTTTGTGAGTGAAATATTAAGCACTAGGCATTTCTTAGGATTAATCATAAGGCCGGATAGGGCTGCAAATCCATCAAGAGCTGGTATTAAGTTAGGACCAGAGACCTGTGGTGATGATAGAAAAAGTAATATATCGTCTGCAAATATACATAATTTGTGTGTAATACCTCCTACTTCAATGCCAGTTATAGTTTGGTTTGTTCTGATGTATTGGGCCATGGGTTCGAGTATAAGGGCAAATAATAAGGGAGATAATGGGCAACCCTGTCAGGTACCTCTTTCGATATTAAAGGCTTCAGATTTGTATCCAGCATATTTTATATAGGCTTTGGGTTTATTATATAATGCTTTGATCCATGTTAAAAAGTGGGGTCCAAAACCCCATTTTTGTAATGAATATTGCATATATTGCCAGGATACTGTGTCAAATGCCCTCTTAATATTGAGAGATAGAAAACATAAAGGGATTTTCCGTTTTTTAGCAATATGTGCCAATAACACTGCCCTGCGTATATTATCGCCTGCCTGTCTATTTGGCATGAAGCCTACTTGATCTCTATGTATTAATTTTTCTATAATGCTATTGAGGCATTTTGCTATTATTTTTGTTAATAATTTAATATTGAGGTTTAACAGAGAGATAGGCCGATAATTCACACAGGAAGTATCATCAGAAAGGGGTTTTGGGATCATACAAACAATTGCCATTAGTGTTTCTTGCCGAAAAGAATGTCCATCTAGAAGTTTGTTAAAAGTTTTAGTGAGAATGGGAGAGAGTATTTCTGAGAATGTTTTATAGTATAAAGCCGAGTAGCCGTCTGGGCCTGGTCTTTTGTTAAGTTTTAGGTCTTTTATGGCGTTAGCAACTTCATCTATAGTTATAGGCTCATCCAAACTGCTTTTTTGATTCTGAGATAACTCAGGTAAGGTTATTTTTGAGAAGAAGGATTCAGCCTCTGTAGGATTAAATTCATTGTTTGTCTTGTATAAAGTTGCGAGATGTGAGTAAAATTTATGGACTATTTTAACTGGATTACAAGTGTAAACATTTTTTGATAATTTCAAACGTATTGGTTTGAAAGATTTGTTAGTTGAATTTAATGCCCGAGCCAAATATGTACCTGGTTTGTTTGTATTCATGTAGAAATTGTGTTTGGAGCGTTTGAGGGATTTATCAACTGACTCAGTGAGAAATAGATCGTATTCCAATCTAGATTTTTCCAGATGAGATTTTGTACTCTGAGATGGATTATCTTGAAATGATATGTAGGCTGCATTAAAATTGAGTTCTAGTTTTTTTGCTAGATTTTTGCATTCCCGTTTAAATAGTGCCATTTGTCTTTGTATTGTACCACGCAAGACAGGCTTATGAGCTTCCCACAGTGTTATTGGGGAGATGTCTGTTGTATTATTAATTGATATGTATTCCTTTAAAGCTTGTTCAATGGCCATCTGATGTAGTGGGTGTTTGAGCATTATGTCCGGTGAGTACCACGTTGGGTCATGCGCTTTTGGTATGGCTGAGGCTATAGTAGTGTATACTGCATTATGGTCAGACCACGGAATCGAAATTATATCTGATGCAATAATTTCTGGTATCATTCCTATTGTTAGAAAAATATGATCTATTCTGGTGAAGGTTTGATGAGGGTGCGAGAAATAAGTGAATTTCTTTTTCATTGGGTTACTTTCTCTCCATGAATCTACCAGATTGTATTTGGAAAGAAGTTGAGAAAAAGGTAATCTAGAGGTTATTTTGGATGGTGTAAAAGGTGATTTATCTAGAAATGGGAGGAGGACCTGGTTCGAATCCCCACACATTATCACTGTTCCTATTTTGTGTGTATTAATCACTTGTAATATATGTGAGAGGAATGGTGTAGGTTGTTTGTTAGGAGCGTAGTAGGAAATCACCGTGATTGCTGTATCCATTATATAACCCATGAGTATCAGGTATCTACCTTCTGGGTCTTTAATTTCTGATGATAAGGTGAATGGTGTGGATCGGTGAAATGCAATTAGAGTTCCCCTTTGCTTGGTACAAGCAGAAGCCGTGTAAATTTGTTGATAAAAAGGAGAAATATATTTTGGAGTAGAATCTTTGGTGAAGTGTGTTTCTTGGAGGCATACTATGTGAGCCTTCTTGTTATGGAAAGTACGGAAGGCTTTGGTCCTTTTTTGAGGGACATTTATTCCCTGAACATTCAGGGAAAGTATATTCAGTGGTGCCATGGCAATAGATCAAATAGTTTTGACTTACTTTTTGTTATGCAGAGCTGACTGCGCAGATCAACCTGTGTGGACTGAAGAGATGAATAGATAGAAAAGAAACCAGTGAATTCTGGAGTAAAGAGTAAACAAAAAACATATGAGATTAGATGATACATTGTATAAATTATTTTTTGCAAGTAATCACAATTTACCCGTGAAAGAGAATAAATATCTCTCTCAGGGGAATAAGTGCCTTCGTCACACTCCCACATAATATGGTTGGGAGAATGAGGAGGGCTAATGGGGGTACACGGATCTTCCGCTTACAGGAGAGAAGTGCTATGTCAAAAGACATCAAAATGATGTTTCATTAATTGGAGTGCAGAATATAGTTTTTGTTGAAATTATTTATTCCAGGGTGGTGGTATATGGTTAGTCTTGCCCTAGGCTAAATAATTCAGTTAGAAAGGTACTGTTAATAACTTTGGTATTGATGAAGATAGTTTGAATTATTTTGGGATTTTAACCCTTTTAGAGTAAACAATTACATATTTTATTCATATGTAACTGTTTAGATATGTTAACTCATAAAATTGAGGTTGTATTGCTTCAGATTAGAATAAACAAAAACATAATTCTAGGAACTAGTTAGGTAATAATATATTTGTTTTAAGAAAAGAAAGAAAAAGCTTCCATTACTTCTGGATTATTGAACATATTTGTCCTAAAAAGTAATAAATCTATTATTATTACCTGATAATATATAACTGAACAAGAATTTCCTTATTTCACTTATATATTCTAAAGCTATATGAATCAGAAGTAATAAGAATGCAGTTACATTCAGTTATAAATACGGGTTTTTTTATAGAGAACCATCTCTTAGTATAATAAATGAAGAGATATCAGGAATTAGGATGTCAGTCCATTGAACCTTCTTGGTCCATGGATGATGTGGCATAACGGCCTCTTTTGTGAGAATGATGATTCCCATTTTGTTCTGAAATTTTCTGGGTGCTGCCTGAAGGTGAAGATGATGCCATTCTTCTGCGTGTGGAAGTGTTGCTGCTTGTGGGTTCTGTCAGATTTAATTTTAAAAGGGTTTGTTGTAGTTCATCTGCTGATCTGCTTCTGTAAATTGTACCTTGGTAGTTAAATCTGACTGAAAAGGGGAAGCCCCATTGATACATAATGTTGTGGCGTTGCAGTTCCATTAGTTGGGGTTTCATGGATCGTCTTTTAGTAATAGTAAGTTGGGATAGGTCAGCAAAAATTTGATAATTGTGTCCATGAAAATTAAGTTCTTTTTTTCTCTTGCAGCAATTAGTATTTGTTCTTTCGTTCTGTAATAATGAAATTTTGTGATTATATCACGTGGGGGTCCATCTTTCTTTTTGGCTGTGAGGGCTCTGTGTACTCTGTCCAGTTCTAAACGTTCAATAGGGATATCTGGCTTTAGTTCTTGTAATAGAGCAGTAATAGTAGATTGCAGGTCTGTCACAGTTTCAGGTATTCCCCTTATGCGCAAGTTTGAACATCTGGCTCTATTTTCGTAATCTTCGAGCTTAGTTTGAAGTATTAAATTCTCTTTTTTTAATTGTTCCAATTCTGTTATATTTTCTTGGGTTGTAATTTCAATTTCATCCATTTTTATTTCTAAGGCTGCGGTGCGGTTTCCTATCTCTCTTATTTCTTTGGTTAGGCTTTTTGTTATTTGGTCTGAGGTTTGTTTTAAAGCCTTATGAAGCATCTTTTCAAATTGTAATAATATTACTGGGGATACTGAGGAGGCTTGTGGAGAAGTTTGTGAGAGGATTTGTTCTGTATCTGACTCAAATGGAGAGTCTTTCTGTGACATTTTCTGTCTGTGAGAGCGCCCTGATGCTGTATCTTGTGAGGTGACTGGAGCTGCTTCAGCTGCAGTGAGTGCCTGTGAGCTCTTTGTGAGGTGATTTTTATTTCTGCCACGGTTTCCTCCCAGTACCATATTTCCTGCCCAAACTTTCACAGTTTGTTCCCAGGGGCAAAAAGGTTCAAATGGATACCTTTTGAGTCTGCAGGCTCCGCTTTGTCCTTCTCTTCTCTCCTCAGCGGTGTGGAGCTCTAACAATGCATGTCTGCTCCGCTAGGCTCCGCCTCCTGCCCCTGCAATCCCACTTTTTTCATAGCTGTGGGACAATGTTATCCAATTTTAATATTACAGGTTGAGGGGTATTGTCTAATTTATACATTTTTGAGAATTTTTATACTAATAAAGTTGTCTTTTCATTAAAGCCACGTGTGTCCTGATAGGCAGCATCTTCTTTCGGGACATCGTTTTTCTATTGGTCCAGATTTTGTAATTCAGTGTTTAGTTTAGCTGTAAAGACCACACCAATGCTTGGTTTGTGGGCAGTGGATAGACATACTTATTGAATACCCAATTGTTGCCACTTTTTGTTGTTGATCACAGAGATGCTGTACCATAGAGGTATATATGTTTGTTTTTTTAAGTAATCCATATATTTTCTTTACCTGTTTTTTCACACTAAACATGCACATGTTTCGTGCTGAGATTGGTTCCTAAGTACAAATTCTGCTGTAGGGGAATTTTCACTGTTTTCACTTTCTGTTTTTGCTTATATTCATCCACAATTTTTTTTTTAAGTACATTTTTATTAAGAAATCAAAATGGGATACAGATGCCAAAAAGGGGTAACGCAAAAGGGAAATTTTACATAGATTAAGGCATATCACAATATAATATTTTTTTCCAATGAATGTGGTAATGATCTGTATACCGAAAATATGATGGAAGATAAGTAACATGTATCTGATCTCAAAATTTATGGGGGGGGGGCAAAAACAAAAAGGAGAGTTGAGAACTGAATGGATCATCTAATAGAATCTAGGGAAGAGAAAGGATGGGGAAAAGGAGAGGGATATTGGTGGATGGAGGTGGAGGGGGGATAAGGGGGGAGAAAAGGAAAAGACCAATAAGGATGTTTTTCCTAGTCCAACTATGTAAGTTGGAGTACTGGTACTGGACTATAATATAAAATATACAACGTAGAGCTAACGGGGGTGAGTAGTGGTGGAAAATCTAATTTGAGATAATGATGATGATAATGCTGGTGATTAGGGATGAGCTTCGAGTTCGAGTCAAACTCATGTTTGACTCGAACATCGGCTGTTCGCAAGTTCACTGAGCAGCGAACAATTTGGGGTGTTCGCGGCAAATTTGAAAGCCGCGGAACACCCTTTAAAAGTCTATGGGAGAAATCAAAAGTGTTAATTTTAAAGGTATATATGCATGGTATTGTCATAAAAAGTGTTTGGGGACCTGGTTCCTGCCCCAGGGGACATGGATCAATGCAAAAAAAGTTTTAAAAACGGCCATTTTTTCGGAAGCAGTGATTTTAATCATGCTTAAAGTGAAACAATAAAAGTGTAATATTCCTTTAAATTTCATACCTGGGGGGTGTCTATAGTATGCCTGTAAAGGGGCGCATGTTTCCCTTGTTTAGAACAGTCTGACAGCAAAATGACATTTCAAAGGAAAAAAAGTCATTTAAAAGTACTCACGGCTATATGAATTGTCGGGGAACCCCGAACCAAAATTAAAAAAAAAAAATGGAGTGGGGGTCCCCCTAAATTCCATACCAGGCCCTTCAGGTCTGGTATGGATATTAAGGGGAACCCCGCGCCAAAATAAAAAAAAAAAAATGGCATGGGGTCCCCCCAAAAATCCATACCAGACCCTTATCCGAGCACGCAACCTGGCAGGCCGCAGGAAAAGAGGGGGGGACGAGAGAGCGGCCGTACCGTACCAGGCCGAACCATACCAGGCCACATGGCCTCAACATTGGGAGGGTGCTTTGGGGTCCCCCCCAAAGCACCTTGTCCCCATGTTGATGAGGACAAGGGCCTCATCCCCACAACCCTTGCCCGGTGGTTGTGGGGGTCTGCGGGTGGGGGCTTATCGGAATATGGAAGCCCCCTTTAACAAGGGGACCCTCAGATCCCGGCCCCCCCGTGTGAAATGGTAAGGGGGTACAAAATTACCCCTACCATTTCACAAAAAAGTGTCAAAAATGTTAAATATGACAAGAGACAGTTTTTGACAATTACTATAATTATTTAAATGCTTCTTCTTTCCATCTTCTTTCTTCTATCTTCTATCTTCTATCTTCCTTCAGTTTCTTCCTCCATCTTCTTCTTCTTCTTCTTCTGATCCTCTGCTTCTTGCTCCGGTGTTCTCATCCGGCATCTTCCTCCGCTGCGTCTTCTTCCCTTCTTCGTTCTTGGGCCGCTCCGCATCCATGATGGGAGGCTCCCGCTGTGTGACGCTTCTCGTCTTCTGACGGTTCTTAAATAACGGAGGGCGGGGCCACCCGGTGACCCCGCCCCCTCTGACACACGGGGACTTCCCTGTCTGCCCCCTCTGACTTCACGGGGAAAGCCTCAGGGAAGTCCCCATGTGTCAGAGGGGGGCAGGGTCACCGGGTGGCCCCCCTCCGTTAGTTAAGAACTATCAGAAGATGAGAAACGTCACACAGCAGGAGCCTCCCATTATGGATGCGGAGTGGCCCAAGAACGAAGAAGGGAAGAAAATGCAGCGGAGGAAGATGCCAGACGAGAACACCGGAGCAAGAAGCAGAGGATCGGAGGAAGAAGAAGAAGTAGATGGAGGAAGAAACCGAAAGAAGATAGAAGAAAGAAGATGGAAAGAAGAAGCATTTAAATAAAGGAATTGTCAAAAACTGTCTCTTGTCATTTTTAACATTTTTGACACTTTTTTTGTGAAATGGTAGGGGTACTTTTATACCCCCTTACCATTTCACACAGGGGGGCCGGGATCTGGGGGTCCCCTTGTTAAAGGGGGCTTCCAGATTCCAATAAGCACCCCACCCGCAGACCCCCACAACCACCGGGCAAGGGTTGTGGGGATGAAGCCCTTGTCCTCATCAACATGGGGACAAGGTGCTTTGGGGGGGACCCCAAAGCACCCTTCCAATGTTAAGGGCATGTGGCCTGGTACGGTTCAGGAGGGGGGGTGCTCTCTCGTCCCCCCCTCTTTTCCTGTGGCCTGCCAGGTTGCGTGCTCAGATAAGGGTCTGGTAGGGATTTTTGGGGGGACCCCACGCTTTTTTTTTTTAATTTTGGCGCGGGGTTCCCCTTAATATCCATACCAGGCCTGAGGGGCCTGGTATGGAATTTAGGGGGACCCCACGCCATTTTTTTTTTTACATTTTGGCTCGGGGTTCCCCTGAGGGGAAATCCCATGCCGTTTTTATCGATGAACTTTTATGTGTATTGTCGGACCGACAATTCATATAGCCCTGAGTACTTTTAAATGACTTTTTTTCCTTTGAAATGTAATTTCATTTCATTAGACAAACATTTAGTTAGCTGTATATTTGCTGCACAGAATGTCGGACCATTAAAAATTAAATGTTTGACCAAAACAATATCTAACTTTGTCTAATAGCACCTTTGCATAAAAGCTACAGCTCTGATATATCGGGGTGAACCATTTATTACTGGGTCCAGCTTGCATAAATATATTACAATAGCTTGTTTTCTATCATGCTGTTTGTGTAAGAACTCCAGTTTCATGTTTCAAAACACAACTTTTTCCTGGCAATATTATAATAAATGATAACAATACCCTGCGGTCATGCAGAGATGCCCATAAATCCAAAATATTCTTCTGCTTATACCACTGTACTTACAAGAAAAAGGGGCACACCATTTCACAATCCACACATTCTGCTTTGGATTTCAAAAATAAAAATAAATAAAACAAAAGGATCAACAATTTGTATGATGGACCAGAAAGCAACAAAAACTATAAAACAACTGGCTGCAGGTGGCATCTATCCTAACAGGGTGTGTGGACTTGATGTGATGGGTCTGTTATATTTAAATTTTATTTATTATTACTCTCACATCATGGACCGCACATCAAGTTATTATCAAAAACCTTAAAATTTCATTTTTGTAGAAGAACTTCTTATGTATCCCATCCATCTTGGCTTTGTTAAATATTATGGCAGCTTTATTCCAAAAAACAACCTCATCTTAATCTTTTTTTTCTCTCAATAAGGGCTTATTGTATAAATGTAAAATTACAAAATTGTTATCTTAATCTAAACTAATCTCATTCATTACAAATTTCCCCATTAACCTGAATTTCATTTCCAACCAAAGGTTGTCTAAACCAGTTTCAATATATCTATATTATTAATAAAATTGTTAAACTCATATTAGAAATGAATACTCATTATTACTTAATTTTACTTAATTTCCCTTTTTTAAATGCACTGTTTCCACTATCAAAGGATATTCAATAGTGTGCAATACACGGTTAAATGTAACCTTCATTTTACCATGTTTGGAAAACAGATTCAAAATAATTGTGATCACATTGTTTACCATTAGATTCGTTAACCCGCAACATGTTTTGTCTAAAAAACTGGAATTGGCATGGTGTCCTTCTAGCTTATCACTGACCTCTCAGGGACATTCTTTCAGGAGAGCACAAAGGAGGGGGTCACATCTGCGTACATGACACACACAAGCAATAGAACTAAAGGTCCCAGCATTCGCACACACATACACCAATATCTCTCTAAAATCGCTTACATTTTCCCATTTGTACACAACACATGCATATCATTCTCTCACTTTCTTTTAACTCTTTAATATTTCTCTGCATAAATTCTGCATTCCTTATTTTGTTCAGATATCTTTTATATCTAGCTTCTATGATCAGATGGGCAGCCAGAGTTCTCATCCCATCTTCCCTCTCTGACAACATATAAAGTATTCTGTTTTAATTCTCATTTCTCTGTTTCTGACTTTTACTAGTTGTAGTGCCTGACCCCAAATTCATCCCACAACTTAACATGAAAATGTCCCTTTCTGTCTAGTGTTAATGTCACCCTTGATCCATCCTGCTCACATAGATAGCTGTTTCTCTAGCTGTTTACTCTGCATGATTCTTAGTCCCTGTGGACCTTGGTAACCCAGTTACCCATTGTGGATCCATGTCCACTCTAACCATTAATCTAGGGGCTCAGTATAGGCGGAACCGCACCTTTGGTTCATATATAGCGCTCCTCTTGCGCTGGGCATTTTTGAGGGTCTCTTACCCTTCATTCCCTTACTTAATTCAATGCCCATAATGACTGGCCAGTCTTCTCTCTTCTCTACGTGTGCCTATACCCTCTTGCCTCTAAACTACTTTATCTAGCAGATTTACTACATATACCTGTGAACAGCACTATTCTTCCCTTTCTTATCTATAACACTCCGATGGACAATAGACAGGGACAACATAACATATAACCACCAATCAATACAGTTCGATTAAGGGGAGTAAAATAGGTACCCTTTGTCCTGAAAATGCCTTACCGATCAAGGAAGTCTGATAACTCAAATGTAAGCAAAAGGCTTACCTCAGCCGGCTGATTATCAGAAATTCCCGGATCGTCTCAAGCTCCTCGTTTCGGATACTCAGGGTCACCTGGAATCCCCTCCTAAGGCAAAGCTCGCCATGCTGACTCAGTTAAATTGATGATAGGCAACTCCTAACTTCATATTGATTAGTGGTTCCAAATTAATAATAACTACTGCAGTAGGGAACAGACACAAAAGATACGCTCAGCATCTTTCCAAATTACTGTTCTGCTTTATTATGACGCAATTGAAGGTTTTTATGTACATGATTACGTAGGTATCACATTAATATTACAATTGTACGTTTATGGTAACAAGGGGAGTTACATAGGCAGGCTTATTCTAATCAGGACTCAAAAGAATGTAAACCTTTACTGAAAACATTATTAGTGCTGTGTGCACAGTGAGGGCAATGTGCAATACATACAAAATACAATACAATTATATACAGAACTTACAAATTTCCATTACAGCTGTCAGACTGTTCTAAACACGGGAAACATGCGCCCCTTTACAGGCATACTATAGACACCCCCAGGTACGAAATTTAAAGGAATATTACACTTTTATTGTTTCATTTTAAGCATTATTAAAATCACTGCTCCCGAAAAAACGGCCGTTTGCAAAACTTTTTTTTGCATTGATCCATGTCCCCTGGGGCAGGACCCAGGTCCCCAAACACTTTTTATGACAATAACTTGCATATAAGCCTTTAAAATTAGCACTTTTGTTTATTCATGTTCGAGTCCCACAGACTTTAACGGTGTTTGCGTGTTCAAACTAATTTTTTGCCTGTTCACATGTTGTGGTGCAAACCGAACAGGGGGGTGTTCGGCTCATCCCTGCTGGTAATGATGATATTGATAATGATGATGGTGATAATGATAATGATGATGATGGCTGGTCACCTATAAAGTTTGGGCAGAAATGGGTGAGGCCATGTGAGGGAAGAGTTAACAGGGCTGTCCAGGGCTTTTTTTCAGGCGGAACTTGGTGGAACTCAGTTCCACCACCTCTGGCTCAGACCCTTTGGTGCCTGCTCACCACAATCACCTGTAAACACAGAAGTCTGGTTTCTGTGTTTACAAGTGACAACTCTGCACTCTGTATGTAATACAATTCTGGTATTTAATGCCCCTGTAAGACCCTCCTACTGTTTTCGTGAAATTTGACTAAACACACCCACTATTTGATGTGATTTGGAGGGTGTGTGTAGGGGGAGGGGTTTTGTGGGGCTGTGGTTAAGTTCCAGCACCTATTGTTTGAGAAAAGCCCTGGGGCTGTCCAAACAGGTGATAGAAAATTTCAAAAAACTGGATCCGAAAGAGGAAACTCTAGAAGATATCATCTTTGTCGTAGAGTTGCAGCAGTCCATGGGTGCAGGTGAAAGTGCTAGAGAAGGACATGTAGTCTTTTAAAGAGAGGGTTACTGACATGAATGCTTACCATCTCCTAAGGAAGCGTTTACTGGAGGGAGCCAAGGAAACATCCAAGAGAGTTTTTTCTCGATACATAAGCAGCAATAATTCTCATTTGAGTTGGGTGATAGTTGGGTGTGAGGTTAAAGTCCATTGTTCTAAGATGGTTCTCCGGGCAACTAAGAGGCAGATAAGAATCCAGGGTTTGTGATGGAGGGTCATTCTGACAAAAAGTTGTCTGAGGAGAGGAATTGCAAAATCCAAAAAACAGAAGGGGAGGGTCTTATGGAATTTGGAGTGATGTGACTCCTGATATAAAAGAGAGGACTTTGTCCCAGAAAATTTAAATGTGGGTGCAGGACCATAGACGATGAGCCAAGGAGGGTTTCGGTTGAGAACATAGAGGGCAAAGGGTGTATTGAGGGTTGGATTTCTCAGAAAAAAAGGGAATGTATGCTCAATGAATCACTTTTAGTTGCGTTTCTCTCCAGGATTCATTTGGGATCCGGCGTAATATGCTGTTGCATCCTTTAGGTGCCTTGGTAGTGATCTCGTCATCCGGGAAGTCTTTGCCCCAGTTAACAGCTGTTGAGGGAAGAGGGAAGCCATTTGCATATCAAAGGTTGATATATGTCTGAGATGGAGTGAGAACCTTGATTCAGTAGTTTATCAAGTAAGGAAAGTTGAAATCTTTTTCCTCTGTCCCTACATTGAGTGGGGATGAAACGAATGCTTTGCCAGTAGTGAAATATGTGAGATGGTGATAGGGAGTATTTTTGAGCAATGTCCGTAAATGTGAGTGGAAGACCAGATTCCAAATTGAATAATGAGGATAATGATGCCAGGCCTTGGTGCCTCCAGTTCATGTAGGTGGCATAATCAACGCCTGGAGGAAAGTTAGGATTGCCCTGAATAGGTAAGTGTCTGGAGACGAAGGGAGAGAGGCCTAGTTTCTTTCGGGTATGCCTCAAAGCAATGACGGTGTCCCCTAGGAGTAAGTTGTGTTGTAGAGCCGGTTGTAAAGATTTCCACTTACAGGCTCCCAGAGAGAAAGGGTAAACCATCTTTGATTTAAGAGTCCAGTTGGAGTATCAGGTGGTCTCTGAAATCCAGTCTAAACCTACACGCAATAGACAGGCTAGATTGTAAACCCTAATATTAGGGAGATTTGCACCCCCTTCGCTTCTGGGGAGATGCAACTTTTTTGATGCAATACTTGGGCATTTTTTATGCCAGATAAATTTGGTGACTGCTCTCTCTTTTTGTTGAGTATCCTTGTGCTTTAATAGTAATCGAATAGTTTGAAGAGGATACAATAGGCGAACAAAGCTGACCATTTTAAATAGATGACACCGCCCTAGAAGCGATAAGGGTAGATCCATTCAGTTCTCCAATTCCTGCAATATTTTCTGAATTAGAGGATGGTAGTTTAGAGAGTACGGGGATGAAGGAGTATTCCCAATTTTTATGCCTAGATAAGTGATGCTAGATTTTTCTATGGAGAAAGGGGAGGAGGATAGCCATGAGGGGTTCGGGGGCATGTTGAGGGGTAAAATTTCACTTTTACTGAAGTTGATGTGAAGGCCTGAACAGGACCGGAACTCATCAAAGACATCCCTAATGATGGCCATGTCAGAGGGTGGGTTCGCTGTGTAAATGAGTACATCATCTGCAAAGAGTACAGTGAGAAGTTCCAAATCACCAGTATGTATCCTGTATAGTGGGGCCAATTCAAAGAGGAACCTGGAAAGGGGAGAGGGGACACCCCTGCCTGGTGCCCTTGAAAAGGCGAAAGTTCTCTGACAGAGGACCCGCCACCAACAGCCTGGCCAACGGAGAGGCATACATAGTCTCAATGACATGGCTAAAAGGTCCAGAGAAGCCCAGCCTGGACAGGACTGACGAGAGCCACTTGAAACTGACGTTATCAAAAGCTTTCTCCGTGTTCAGGATGATGATGGCAAAGTTCTCCCCTGGGTTGGCTTTGGTATGTTCTAGGACCATTAAGACCTTGCGAATGTTGAGAGAGGCAGTTCTACCCTTTACAAAGCCAGATTGTGCTGAGTAAATTAGTGAAGGAAGTATGTCTGCGAGCCTGGTTGCAATGATCTTGGACAGGATTTTGATGTCTACATTTAGAAGGGATATAGGCCTGTTTCTAGTGAATCTTTCCCCTTTTTTGCTAAAAGTTTGATAATGGCTTGATTGCCGGTAGGAAGATAGGAGCCTCCAGCCCATATCCCATTGTAAACTTGTAAAAGAGGGGGTGTAACAATATCTTGAAGTGTTTTGAAGAATTTACTCATGAAGCCATCAGGGCCTGGGGCCTTGTTGGGGGCTAAGTAATTGATGGTGTTGGATAGTTCTGACTCTGAGATGGGTAAGCTCAGGTGGTTAAGTTGGGAACAGGAGATTGTGGTGCTTATTTATAGGTTTATGAGCATATAGTGAAGTGTAATATTGGAGCATGACTCTATTAACTTCTTTGGGAATAGACTTAGTAATGCCATTGGAGTCCCGCAGAGAGGTGATGAAGGTGGCCTCTACATAGCCTGGCCAATAATTTACCTGATTTGTTACCAAATGTATGAAGGGTGGCATGACTGGCATCCATATGAGCGTGTTTAATCAATTCTAGCTTGTCTGCCCAGGAGTCAAAGGCGCATTTAGCTGCCTGCCATTCGGATCTATTTTCAAGGATATTACTAGAGGCTAGAGAGCGATGTGCTAGATTAAGGTGGGAGCTCGCATTACAGTAATTTGACATGGCCTGTTTCCTATAAGAGTCTGCATAAGAAATAATCAGGCCTCTAAGGAAGGCTTTGCCAGCCTCCCAGAAGAGATTAGGACTGTCCTTGTGAGGAGAATTGGCAGCTGTGTATTCCTCCCAGGCTGACCCCATGTAGGTTTTAAAATTGGCATTTTTAAGAGAGAAAAGTAGGGAAACGCCATATGTGGGGGTTGTTTTGGGAGATAGGATCCTCAAGCGAGAAAGATATTGGGGCATGACATGAGATGGCAATATCATGGACCTCTGCTTCTGTTATTTGTGAGAAGAGACTGTCAGTGCTGAAGATGTAGTCTATTCTAATAAATGTTTTATGTGGGGAGGAGAAAAAAAGTGTATATTCTGCCGGCTGGATGAAACAGGTGCCAAGTAAGATACAGGGAGTCCATGGTGGAGGCAAGAGGTGGACTTGTCATAGCTGGAGTACATGAACATATGGAAATCACCTCCTATAAGGTGTGAAGCTTGGGGGAGTTTTAGAAGATTTGTGGATAACTCACAGAAGAAGGGTTGGCCTGGGTTGTCGGGAGCGTAAATGTTGGAGATCTGAAGCTCTTTAGAGTCAAGGTGTAGTCGGGCAGTTATAAAACGTCCTGACTGTCGGTGTCTACAGCGATTATTTCACATGAAAGGCTCTTGTGTAGTAATATGAGTACCCTGGCTTTTCTCCCAACTGCCTCAGACCCAAGGACTGTGCCCACCCATAACTTTTTCATACGTAGGAAATCAGTAGATTTGAGATGTGTATGATGGCAAAGGATTTTCAGCCTTTTTTATGGGAGATCGGAGCCCTTTCACATTCCAAGATGTGATTCTCACGGGGGTGGGGGGGTTTAGGGTGGTGGTGTGAGGAAGCAGGTGTAGCTGCTAGGGTTCGAATGAATGTGCTAAGAGGCCCGAGGGTTTTATTAAGTTGAATGTAGTAGTGTAACGAGAGGCTAATAGATGACCAACTTTTAGGGGATCTGCAGTAAACCTAAAGAAAGGTAGCATAGGTAGGGTGTAAATAAACCAATTCAACATACCCATGGGTGACTTTGCTTTTTTCCGCATGGGTGCACTGAGACGTACTGACTCCCAAGAGGCTGCCCAAAATCAGGAGCGGGAGTAAGCAATACCAAGCATAAACCTGTCTGCTGGCATAGACAGATGTGGAGACTGATGAGAGAGGTCAGTGAGGTCCATGGGAAAAATAACAGGAAGCAAAGTCCTACAGAGAGAGAAAATAAAAAACAAAAAACAAAAAAAGTAGCTTAACAACTTTCGGACCGCCCACCGTCGTTATACGTCGGCTGTTTGAAGAGGAATATCGTTGTTATGGCAGCAGCTAGCTGCCATAACCCCGGTATCCTCTTCTTTAGTGAGCGGTCTGGTTTAAGATAAAAGTGGTCTCTGCGGCGGATTCGCCACAAGATCACTTTTATCGATGGCGGGAGAGGGACCCCCTCCCGCCATGCTCCGGTGCCCTCCGCCGCTTACCGGAGCCATCGGCAAAGGCGGAGGCGATCAGATCTTCACCCTTGCTGGGCATGGAGACGAGTGAGGGGCATGGAGACAATGCAGGGCGGAAGTGACGTCAAAACGTCACTTCCGCCCACAGCTCCTAAAGGGCCATTTTTTTTATTATTTTTCTAAATTACATTTTTTTTTTTAATTGCATTTTTGTGTAAATATGAAATCTGAGGTTTTTTTGACCCCAGATCTCATATTTAAGAGGTCCTGTCATGCTTTTTTTCTATTACAAGGGATGTTTACATTCCTTGTAATAGGAATAAAAGTGACAACATTGAAAAAAAAAAAAAAAAACAGTGTAAAAATTAAAATATAAGAGAAAATAAATAAGAAAAAATAATAATTTAAATGCGCCCCATCCCGACGAGCTCGCATGCGAAAGCGAACGCATATGTGAGTAGCGCCCACATATGAAAACGGTGTTCATACCACACATGTGAGGTATCGCCGCAATTGGTAGAACGAGAGCAATAATTCTAACCCTAGACCTCCTCTGTAACTTAAAACATGCAACCTGTAGAATTTTTTAAACATTGCCTATGGAGATTTTTAAGGGTAAAAGTTTGTCTCCATTCCACGAACGGGCGCAATTTTGAAGCATGACATGTTGGGTATCAATTTACTCAGCACGAATTGGGCTTACTTTACTGTTGCCTTATTTTTTAATTAAAAAAAGTGTATTCTTTCCAAGAAAAGTGCGCTTGTAAGACCGCTGCGCAAACACAGTGTGAAAGAAAGTATTGCAACAACTGCCATTTTATTCTCTAGGGTATTAGAAAAAAATGTAAAATGTTTGGAGGATCTAAGTCATTTTCTAGCAAAAAAAAACTGTTTTTAACTTGTAAATAACAAATCTCAGAAAGAGGCTCGATCCTTAAGTGGTTAAGATGCTGACTGTTACTCTTTTAACAAATAGAGGAATAAGGCTAAAGCAATTAGGTCAGCAGAAGCTGTAACAATTGTTTGATCCAGATGCTTTGAGGTTTTGATGGATCCTTCCTGGGACTCCGTTGGTCCAGAGGATGGGTAACAGTTGGTGCCTTGGGAGGGATATAGAAAATGAGCTTCTTTCTGGGTGGATTGAGCGTAGAAAGGATTTGGCTTTGGTAGGGTCTTGAAAGGTAAGCTGTTCGCCATTAGGTGAGCAGAGCCAAAGAATTGCAGGATAGGCTAAGGTGAATTTGATTTGGTTTAAGAACAGCGCTGAATAGATGTTCTGGAAAGCCTTCCTTTTTTTGGACACCTCTACAGAAAAATCTGCAAAAATTAAGATCTTAATTCCATCAATTTGCAGTGAACGTAGTTGTCAGTTTCTGTAAAATGGCAGCTTTATCTGTGTAATTCAGAAATTTGCTGATTATTGGGCAAGGCGATTCGCAGTCAGCAGAGTGCAACCCGAGGCATTGAGCCCTTCCCACTACACACGTGGCACAAAACTCCAGAAGCACGGAAGGGTGCAAGAATTCCGGAACTCCCACAAATCTGAGGTTGTTATGCCTCAACCTATTTTCCAAATCCTCAAGTTTTTGGAGGATAAGTTGATTTGTTTTGTCCAGGGATTATTTAAGAGCTTGTTCCTGGTAAAACTTCTTCTCCACTGAGGAAATCCTTGTCTCTGCCTCATTAAGGTGTGAAGTATGAGCAGCGCATGTGTGTGAAGTAAGCGGTGGCTGACGCTAGGTGCAGGAGCTCCGGATGCTGAATCTCTCCGATTCTCCCATATTCAGTCTCCTCTGGCCCCTATCTGGCCACTTTCAGCCCTTGTATTGGCCTGGGAGCAGGCTTACCTGTCTGCCCTGTATCTGCCCTGTATCCTGGGAGCGCCGGTGTCTGTGTGGGCTGAGGGTCAATGTCACTGCCCCAGACTTAGTCCGTGACATCCGGCAGACTGGCTCCTTGCTCCTCTCTCACAGCAGCTGTTTCTGTCAGCAGGGAAGTAAAGGCAATCATGGCAGCCAGCCCACAGGCTCCTTCTGTTACATCAATGGAGGATTCCCCCTCAGGTGCAGTTATCCTGGCAACAATAAGAGAATGCAAAGATTCTCTTACAGAAAAAATAGGTTTTGTGGATGCAGATATCAGCTTGATCTGACAGGATTTGGACAATTTCAGATCCAGGATGTCTGAAGTGAAAAAGAGGGTTTTGATACTGGAGGATATGACTCATTCAGATTCCAGAGAGTTGCGGGCCTATACAGGTGAGAGTACTGCAAGATTGTACTATCGATACAGAAAATCGCAGGAGACGCAACAATATTTGTGTTTTGGATGTGCCTGAAAGGGCTATGGGATCCAAGCCAATGGAGTTTGCTGAAAATCTTTTGATTACCTTGTTGGGTCTGGATAATGTGCCGTCCACCTTTGTGGTGGAGCGGGCACACAAGATACCCCCAATACCACCTAAACTGGGGGCCCCTCCTAAACCCTTTTTGCTAAGGCTATTAAATTATTGTGACTGGGATGTGTACTAGCGGCTGCAAGGACTAAATCGGATATACCATTTAAAAATACTAAGCTGTTTTTTTCCCCTGATTATTTCAAAGAGGTCCACCAAAATCGCAAATCATACACGGAGGTGCGCAAGAGGTTATGAGAAAAGGGTATTAGATTCAGCCTACTTTATCCCAGCAGATTATGCATCATGGATGGAGGCCAGACACATTCTTTAAAACTCCTGCTGCTGCCTCTGTTTGGCTTGATATCCGTTAAGAGAACTAACAGCTTTCATTTATTCATTTATTTATTTATTTTTTAATTTATTTATATATTACATTTAAGAAAGTAGAGGAGATAAATAAATAAAAATCTATTTGGGAGCTCCAGGAAGAGCTTTAGAGACTGCGCCAAGCCATCCCCCTTGTTATCTACATTCATTGTTCCATTTATTCTATATATTTTCTTTTTTTTTTTTAGGGGGGGGGTGGGGGGGTGGTCCTGAGAAGATGTCCTGTTGCTGCTTCACCATAGTTCATTATAGTTATGTGATTTTTTCCCCATTTTTTTGTGTTTTTTTTTTGGGGGGGGGGGGGGTTATTAGGTTTCTCTTCTAATATAGGAGAAGTACTTTTGGGATTAGGCCTTATCTATGCTTTCTGCCTTTTTTGGATGGTGTTAGATAATGGCAGGGTGGGCGTTATGACGCCCGTTGGGTTTGTGTTGTATGTGTTTATGTTATATGTTTTATGTTTATACACGTTGAGATCATTTAGTATTTTTTGGATATGTTTTCCTAAATGTTTTCTTTTACTTTTTTTTTGCATTATATCGCATTGTGGTTTAATGTCTCAGTATCATATATTCCATTGTTTTAATGGTGTCACGTGATCAAGCAAATTTTTCCATTCTGTCATGGAACATCTGTGGCCTTAATTCTAAATTCAAGAGAGGACGTCTTTTTCATTATTTAAAAACCCACTCTCCACATATGGTGATTGGTGTTACTGCAAGAAACACATCTTATGGGTAGTAAGCTGCTGACGCTTAAGTAACCATGGGTCCAGAAGATCTTTCATGCCTCTTATTCTACATTCTCTAGAGGGGTCTCAATATTAATTACCTAATCTTTGACTTGTACAACAGAACATGTTTACTCTGACCCCAAGGAAAGATACGTTTTGGTTGTGTTTTTGCTGTGGGGGCAGAGATATATAGATATTAAAGTGTATATTCCTCATCCTCACCCTTTCTCTGGAGCCCTATTATATAGTTTGCTGGAGAGGATTACCCCCTGTTGCCCAGCTAAATTGCTATTTATGGGAGATTTTAATGCCATACTCGATCCTACTTTTAGATAGGCCAACTCCCCCTAAAAATTTTCCAGTAGATCTCTCTGCTTGGGCTCAGGCCACGGTTTATTAGAGGTTTGGCGGTGGAAGAATGCTGTAAAGAGATCCTAATCATGTTTTTCAACCTCGTACAAGACTGCCTCTCGTATAGATCTGGCTTTCGGTAACCCTGCTACTCTAGCTGATATAATAGATGCTAAGTATCTGCCAAGTGGGTTATCTGATCATGCCCCATTGTTACTTATATTACATTTTCCCCATTCTGGGGATGCTGCCCAATGGAGATTGCAAACCCACTGGGTGTCATATCCTGATGTCATAAATAAAATTTCACCCCTTCTTACAGAATACTGGGAGTTTAATGAGGGATCTTCTACTCCTGCAAACGTATGGGATGCCTTTAAAACATACACTCTAGGACAATATATCTACTATAAACTATAAAGGCTGTCAATAGGGCTCAGCGGGTGGAGACCCATACCCTGCAGGCTTCAGTGGAGGAACAAATAGCTCAATATGCAATGGATCTGTCAGAGATGATTTTAAATGGTCTATTACATGCAAAATGAGCTTTACATCTTCATATGACAGAAACCACGAGGACCACAGAGGTCCTTTGAGCAGGGAGACTGGAATGGTCGCTTTTTTGGCGATGATGGCCCAACATGAGCATTCTACTACCTCAATTTCTGAAATACGTACCTCTTTGGGGGATACGGTTTCTTCATAGTCTAATATTCTAGAAGCTTTCCACCAGTACTATCAGACATTGTATACATCCCAGTTGACTCCAGATTTTTTGCCCAAGGATTTGGTGGTTTAGTTGGATACGGTAGCGCGTGCCTGGTCGGACATGGAGAGAGAGGCTTTAGTAAGGCCTATAACATCAGAGGAAGTTCTCCTAATTATTGGTTCTTTCTCTATGGGGAAGTCACTGGGACCGGATGGTCTCCTTATAGAATTTTATAAGGCTCATGGAGACCTTCTTGCCCCTTTTCTTGCTTCTCTTTATTCCCATTGTCTGAAGGAGAGGGCGCTGCCGGATTCAATAAGCCACGCACATATAGTTTTGATTCATAAATTACAAAAAGATCCATCCTCTTGCACATCTTATAGACCTATTGCTCTCCTGAATACAGATTTCAAGAAAACTTATTGCTCAACAACTACAGCCCATTCTGCCCATAATTATTGATTCAGACCAGACTGGGTTTATGACAGGGAGGGCCACACATGTGAATTTACATTATTATATATACTAACATTCATAATAATACAAAAAAGATGCGGCGCTAAAACATAATTAAAAGCTATAAAATAAATTAATAATCAATAATAATGGTGAATATAAACAATATCATACACTAATGTCCCGAAAAATAATTAAAAACAAATAATGAAATAGATAAATGAATAGAGTCCAAAACCAAAAAGAAAGTCCGTGATAAATTAGGAAAAAAAGTGCCAGAAAGGGCCACAACAAAGATGAGGATGCAATGGGGGGAATCTTCTATGGTTCCTCACACCCGAGGTGGAATATCAGATATGCTTACCAGATCCCGTTGACCGCTATTACAGCGGTCAAAAACGGCACAGGGAAATTTTGGGGCTCCCCACAACCTCAGCTTAATGGTACCGATAAGCGACAGATGATATCTCAGGATTCAAAGAGAAAAGGAACAATCCATCGTGTGATACAGTCTGCACAATCGTTTTATTAAAAAAGGAATTGCACTTACAAAGCATCCATGAAGTGATCAGCATATCGCGTACAAATAAAAATCAGCGTCTCCGTCTACTGCCTCCGCCTTCCTAGTTCGTATACAGCCCTACACAAGAACGGACGTGTTGACGTCGTAGGCTCCTCCCTACGCGTTTCGTCACAAGCGGACGTCGTCTGGGGATTGGCCAAGCTCGAGCGTCACCACGTGTGGGCATTATATACACTACGGGCGCCATCTTAGCTAGTGGCAAAGCAAAATTTAACGTTGGAGAACGGCCCAGCTGTATTAGATGCCGGCCAATAGCGAGTAGGAGCAAACGGAGGAAAGTCAAAAAAGAAAAGAAACGCCATCTTGTGGCCAAAAAGAATAACAGTAGAAAGTAAAAATGATTCTCAAATAGCAACAACAAACTATGAAGGGGTGCAGCAGACGGCAGACGTAATATAACATATTAAAGCATATTAAGTGCAATAAATATAAAATACTGAAAAAAAATCCATAGCCTCAGTTACAATGGAATAAACATTAATGTTTCCATAAAATAAAATGGATAAAAAAAAAAAAAAAAAAGAACAATTAAAAATTAAAAATTAAAAATTAAAAGGAATACTCAGGAGTTGTTTATAAAACAATTAATGTCCCAGTCCACATTTAACCCATGGGGTACAAAAGATCTCATGTGAAAGATCCACCTGGTTTCAAGCCTAGATAATGATCTGACCTTATTTGTCCCTCTCCAATGTGGGTTTATTTTGTCAATTGCCATGAAAAGGGTACCATTCGGTTTCTTATCATGATATTTGGCATAATGCCTGGATAGATTATGCTTCGGGTAACCCCGTTTAATGTTGGCAATATGCTCCGATAATCATACATGCAACTCACGTTTGGTTCGACCGATGTACTGTTTGGAGCATGGGCACTGGATAAGATAGACGACATATTTAGTAGTACATGTAATAAAGGATTGAATGTCATATATCTTATTCGTGATGGAGGATTGAAAGGTCTCACATTTCCTACCAGTGAAGGTGTTTATTTGACAGATTTTACACTTACGACAGGGATAAAAACCATTCATAGTGTGGAAAAAGGAGATAGTCCTGGGGGGATCTATCACATTCTTAGTGATACTGTGTCGCAGGGAGGGTGCACCCCTATATATCACTGAAGGTCTATCAGGAATGATAGGTCCTAAGATCTTATCGTTCCTGAGTATATTCCAATGTTTTCGAAAAATTCTTTTAACAGAAAAATGTTGGTTGGAATAACCAGTAATCATGGACCAACTAAGCCTATTGTCGCATACGGGACTGTAATCAACTTCCCTGTGCAACATAAGTGCCCTGTCCATATTAGCAACCTGAGAAATGGTGGCCTCAACCTCACTCTTGGAATAACCTTTTTCCAGGAAACGCTGTTTAAGTACCTGTGCTTGTTGATAGTACTCCATAACCTCTGTGCAGTTACGCCTAATCCGCTGGAATTGTCCCCGAGGGACAGCTCTTAACCAAGCTGGATGATGGCAGCTGGAAAGCGGAATATAGGCGTTTCTATCTGTCGCTTTAAAATAGCTGCCATCATCCAGCTTGGTTAAGAGCTGTCCCTCGGCGTTTCCTGGAAAAAGGTTATTCCAAGAGTGAGGTTGAGGCCACCATTTCTCAGGTTGCTAATATGGACAGGGCACTTATGTTGCACAGGGAAGTTGATTACAGTCCCGTATGCGACAGTAGGCTTAGTTGGTCCATGATTACTGGTTATTCCAACCAACATTTTTCTGTTAAAAGAATTTTTCGAAAACATTGGAATATACTCAGGAACGATAAGATCTTAGGACCTATCATTCCTGATAGACCTTCAGTGATATATAGGGGTGCACCCTCCCTGCGACACAGTATCGCTAAGAATGTGATAGATCCCCCCAGGACTATCTCCTTTTTCCACACTATGAAGGGTTTTTATCCCTGTCGTAAGTGTAAAATCTGTCAAATAAACACCTTCACTGGTAGGAAATGTGAGACCTTTCAATCCTCCATCTCGAATAAGATATATGACATTCAATCCTTTATTACATGTACTACTAAATATGTCGTCTATCTTATCCAGTGCCCATGCTCCAAACAGTACATCGGTCGAACCAAACGTGAGTTGCATGTACGATTATCGGAGCATATTGCCAACATTAAACGGGGTTACCCGAAGCATAATCTATCCAGGCATTATGCCAAATATCATGATAAGAAACCGAATGGTACCCTTTTCATGGCAATTGACAAAATAAACCCACATTGGAGAGGGACAAATAAGGTCAGATCATTATCTAGGCTTGAAACCAGGTGGATCTTTCACATGAGATCTTTTGTACCCCATGGGTTAAATGTGGACTGGGACATTAATTGTTTTATAAACAACTCCTGAGTATTCCTTTTAATTTTTAATTTTTAATTTTTAATTTTTAATTGTTCCTTTTTTTTTTTTTTTTTTTTTTTTTTAATCCATTTTATTTTATGGAAACATTAATGTTTATTCCATTGTAACTGAGGCTAATGATTTTTTTTCAGTATTTTATATTTATTGCACTTAATATGCTTTAATATGTTATATTACGTCTGCCGTCTGCTGCACCCCTTCATAGTTTGTTGTTGCTATTTGAGAATCATTTTTACTTTCTACTGTTATTCTTTTTGGCCACAAGATGGCGTTTCTTTTCTTTTTTGACTTTCCTCCGTTTGCTCCTACTCGCTATTGGCCGGCATCTAATACAGCTGGGCCGTTCTCCAACGTTAAATTTTGCTTTGCCACTAGCTAAGATGGCGCCCGTAGTGTATATAATGCCCACACGTGGTGACGCTCGAGCTTGGCCAATCCCCAGACGACGTCCGCTTGTGACGAAACGCGTAGGGAGGAGCCTACGACGTCACCACGTCCGTTCTTGTGTAGGGCTGTATACGAACTAGGAAGGCGGAGGCAGTAGATGGAGACGCTGATTTTTATTTGTACGCGATATGCTGATCACTTCATGGATGCTTTGTAAGTGCAATTCCTTTTTTAATAAAACGATTGTGCAGACTGTATCACACGATGGATTGTTCCTTTTCTCTTTGAATCCTGAGATATCATCTGTCGCTTATCGGTACCATTAAGCTGAGGTTGTGGGGAGCCCCAAAATTTCCCTGTGCCGTTTTTGACCGCTGTAATAGCGGTCAACGGGATCTGGTAAGCATATCTGATATTCCACCTCGGGTGTGAGGAACCATAGAAGATTCCCCCCATTGCATCCTCATCTTTGTTGTGGCCCTTTCTGGCACTTTTTTTCCTAATTTATCACGGACTTTCTTTTTGGTTTTGGACTCTATTCATTTATCTATTTCATTATTTGTTTTTAATTATTTTTCGGGACATTAGTGTATGATATTGTTTATATTCACCATTATTATTGATTATTAATTTATTTTATAGCTTTTAATTATGTTTTAGCGCCGCATCTTTTTTGTATTATTGTCTATGGTGGGATTTGGAGACTAGATCTCGATGCAGGCTGCTTAGATTTCATTACATTGCACATTTTTATGTTTTACCTTGAGCGCAGCTTTCACTTTTCTGTTTTTGCTATACTAACATTCATGCCTCACATCATAATACGGGTACCAGGGTTGTGCCCTCCTTTGACATAGAGAAGGCCTTCGACACTGTTGAGTGGCCTTTTCTGTGGGAGGTACTTTGTAGGATGGGCTTTCCACTGGTATTAATTAAATGGATACAGGTTTTATATAGATATCCTACAGATGCAGTAAGGGGGGGGAATTATCATCTTCGGTTTCCTTATATAGGGGTACTCGGTAGGGCCATTGCGATAGAGCCGGTGGCGGAGGCTGTTTGCATTTCTCAGAATATCAAGGGGCTGCAAATTGGTTGGCTGGAGGAGAGGGTAGCCCTCTATGCGGACGATCTCCTTTTGTTCCTAAATGATGCTGGACGTTCCTTACAAGGTGCTCTACAGATAATTTAAATAAAATTTCTTCTTGTCCATTATGGAGTTGAAGGTTAACTGGACAAAATCATTGTTATTCCCAATAGATACAGACGCTCGAAATACAGCTCCTTCTGACATTCCATTACAGTGGGTATCTTGGAGTGATGATATCTCGGCAGGCTTCGGAGTTTATTCATCTGAATTTGACCCCGGTCTTGAGGGATATGCGGCCGAAAGTGAAGGCATGGGAATCTTTGCCACAATCCTTATTGAGACGCATTAATCTTTTAAAAATGAACATTATTCAAAAATTCACATATTTCTTTAGACATTCTCTTCAGTGGATCCCTAGATCATTCTTTGTAAGACTCAATCAATTATTCTCCTTCTTTTTATGGGGTCCAAAAAAACTAGATTTAAATTGACAACTTTAATGCGCCCCTGTATCAGGGCGGTCTAGCTTTTCCAGATCTCTATAAATATTTTTTAGCTAAGCAGCTGGTAACAGCCGCATGGTGGTTATGCCCAGATCTATCAAATCCTTCCACTCAGTTGGAAGCAGCGGTGGTGGAATCTATAGAAGCTCTTAAGTTTCTATTATTCAGAGGCCCTTGGGCCCCCTATCATTTGACCCCCTCAATTCTTACCACTATTCAAGCTTGGGGGTTGGCCTTAGATGTGAGCATTATTCTAGAGCAGCAATCTCTCCAAATGCCCTCCTATGGTTGATTCCTACTCTACTCCAGTTCTATAAACTACCTCAACCTGTTGTATGGACCAAGTATAATGTTAAGTTGGTGTCTCAGGTTGTAATCAATCAGAAGTTATCCTCCTTTTCTTTACCTACATTAAATTTTAATTTACCTAGTTCCCTAGTTGTTTAGATATTACCAGCTTTCCCATGCCTTCAATGCCCCGTGTCTACAAGCTAACCCAATGATCGAACAGTCTATTTTGGAAATGGTACTCCGGTCTGATTGTTTGCAGAAACATACTTCCAGATTGTATTCTCATTTTATCACAGTCTCTCTCCCAGTGTTAGAGGGACTTATAGCAAAATGGCTGCAGGACATTCCTGATTTAGACAATGATGACTGGGATGAAGTGTGGGATTCTCCCTTTCGATCTTTAGTCTCACTAAGAGACGGTTTGATTCCATTTAAATTGGTGCATAGATCTTATTTTACTCCACACCAACTTCACAAGATGAACCCTACATGTTCTCCTGATTGTTGGCGGTGTGGTGTGGCTCTGGGAGGTTTTGCACACATCTTCTGGACTTGTCCATATATTTCATGGTTTTGGATGGAGGCGGTGGCTCTGTTAAATCTTATTTTACACGTTCACATGCCAGTTTCTATGTCAGTGTGTTTGTTGGGTTTGGTTAAGGATATTTTTCCTACAGAGGCAGAGCGCACATTCGTTAATATTACTTTGTTTTATGCAAGAAAAGCTGTTGCCCTGTATTGGAAGAAACCTTTCCTGCCCACATTAGTATACTGGAAACAACTGGTTAATAATAGTTTACCATTACATAGAGATACTTATTGGAACAGTGGTTGTCCTCTTAAATACGAAAAAATTTGGGCTAAGTGGTTGGAGGAGCCCTGCACAGCATCCCCCAACAATATACATTTTTAATTTTCAATATTCAGATATGACACCAATACATATATTGCTATATACTGTAGATTATATGGTTTATTTGTGATATGATTTGCTAAAGATATATATGATAGGGTTTACATTGCGGTGACGGAAAGTTTTTATGTTGTAGATAACACTTTTCTACTTACTAGATAGGAAAATGGTATCGTGATCCGATGAGGATCTCAATGATGAATATATACTTTGACCAACGTGTATTGTGTTTTTGTATTGTGTTTTTGTATTGTGTATTGTACTTGTGTTAGTTTTGTTGCTTTAAAGAAAAAAAAGAAAAAAATAAAGAGATTGATAAAAACAAAAAAAGGCATGAAGTATGGTCAGCCAGCTCTCTTCCAATTAGCTTCATTCCTGTCTGTATGGCCTTCTCCACTGAGGATGTTATAGTGGGGTCCAGGAGCACAGCCACTGCCTGCGCTATTTTCTCCGTCTGCTGATCTGATGGCAGAGGGGGAGTAGAAGGGGGGCCGTCACTGACATCCATGCCTGGCGCATCTGCCATAATAGCGAGCGGGGCCACAATCACAAGGTCTGGCGGGTGTACTGAATATTGGGAGCGGGAGCCACTTTTGTCCAGGTATCGCTCCATGGCTGAGGGGGAGCATTGCGGGGTGTCAGCGGTCTGATCCGATGTTGCGGTGTTGGGTGTTTAGCAGTGGTACAGCGGGGGCTGAGGAGGAGGACAGCTACTCCATCTGGCACCGGAACCGGAAATCACAAACAACAAGTCTTGTTTTTAACATATAAGAGGGTAAGCTCATTGTCTGGGTTACAATCAAGTGTAATAAGTGTCTCACAGCAATATGAGAGACCACTGAGTAGGGATGAGCCGAACACCCCCCGGTTCGGTTCGCACCAGAACCCGCGAACGGACCGAAAGTTCGCACGAACGTTAGAACCCCATTGACGTCTATGGGACTCGAACGTTCGAAATCAAAAGTGCTCATTTTAAAGGCTAATTTGCATGGTATTGTCCTAAAAAGGGTTTGGGGACCCGGGTCCTACCCCAGGGGACATGTATCAATGCAAAAAAAACTTTTAAAAACGGCCGTTTTTTCGGGAGCAGTGATTTTAATGATGCTTAAAGTAAAAAAAAAAAAGTGAAATATTCCTTTAAATATCGTACCTGGGGGGTGTCTATAGTATGCCTGTAAAGTGACGCGTGTTTCCCATGTTTAGAACAGTCCCTGCACCAAATGTCATTTTTAAAGGAAAAAATCTCATTTAAAACTGCTTGCGGGTTTAATGTCATGTCGGGTCATGGCAATATGGATGAAAATCAGTGAGACAAACGGCATGGGTACCCCCCAGTCCATTACCAGGCCCTTTGGGTCTTGTATGGATATTAAGGGGAACCCCGCACCCAAATTAAAATAAGGAAAGGTGTGGGGCCACCAGGCCCTATATACTCTGAACAGCAGTATACAGGCGGTGCAAACAAGACAGGGACTGTAGGTTTGTTGTTAAGTAGAATCTGTTTGTAATTTTGAACATTTTTAACGTGTTTAGCTCCAGCCAAAAAATCTTTTCTAAGCTTTTTGGAAAACATAGGGAAGGGTTATCACCCCTGTGACATTTGTTTTGCTGTCTTTCCTCCTCTTCAGAAGATTTCACCTCACTTTTTTGTCCCTCTCCTTCTTGGCCTTCCAGACATACTAATGGCCTGTAGCTGCACTAAGCTGGGATAGAACACCTGTAATTTTCTTCAAGTAGCTTTATATACTGTAACCAGACAAGCCTGCCTGTCAGTAGGAAGATAACAGGAACGGATCTAGCTGAACACTGTGAGCAGGACGCACTGTACTAAATGTAAATAGTCTAGCTGCCTGACCGTGGTACTAATAGGATCAAATAGAACACCTGTAATTTTCTTCAGGTAGCTTTATATACTGTAACCAGACAAGCCTGCCTGTCAGTAGGAAGATAACAGGAACGGATCTAGCTGTACACTGTGAGCAGGACGCACTGTACTAAATGTAAATAGTCTAGCTGCCTGACCGTGGTACTAATAGGATCAAATAGAACACCTGTAATTTTCTTCAGGTAGCTTTATATACTGTAACCAGACAAGCCTGCCTGTCAGTAGGAAGATAACAGGAACGGATCTAGCTGAACACTGTGAGCAGGACGCACTGCACTAAATGTAAATTGCAGGAACGGATCTAGCTGAACACTGTGAGCAGGACGCACTGCACTAAATGTAAATAGTCTAGAAGATAACAGGAACGGATCTAGCTGAACACTGTGAGCAGGACGCACTGCACTAAATGTAAATAGCAGGAACGGATCTAGCTGAACACTGTGAGCAGGACGCACTGCATTAAATGTAAATAGTCTAGATAGAAGATAACAGGAACGGATCTAGCTAAACTGAATACAGTGTATATATATATATGCAACACCTGGGATGCATATATATACACAATACACTGTAAGTGCAGCTAACTGACTGACTGTTCTGCCTAATCTATCTAACTCAAATCAAATGACACTGTCTCTCTCTCTCTCTATCTCTCAGCACACCGGAACACACACTACACAGGGCCGCCGTGCAGGCGGCCTTATATAGTGTGGGGTGTGTACTAAATCCCCTGAGCCATAATTGGCCAAAGCCACCCTGG
This sequence comes from Aquarana catesbeiana, assembly GCF_042186555.1. Classification (NCBI taxonomy): domain Eukaryota; kingdom Metazoa; phylum Chordata; class Amphibia; order Anura; family Ranidae; genus Aquarana; species Aquarana catesbeiana. The sequence goes on from NC_133325.1 coordinate 409,234,421, forward strand.
CTTTGGCCAATTACAGCTCTCTCTACTGACGGCGCTGTGATTGGCCAAGCATGCGGGTCATAGTGCATGCTTGGCCATAGTGCATGCTTGGCCAATCATCAGCCAGCAATGCACTGCGATGCCGCAGTGAATTATGGGCCGTGACGCGCCACACGAATTTAGCGCGAACGGCCCATAACGTTCGCAATTCGGCGAACGATCGAACAGCCGATGTTCGAGTCGAACATGGGTTCGACTCGAACACGAAGCTCATCCCTACCACTGAGTAGTAGTGCTCCTAGATTATTATTTTATTTCTTCCTTTTCTTTGCAAGTTTTCACCATTTCTAAAGTACATGTTGTATATCCTTGCGTGTGTTGGTCTTACATCTGCTTAGTCTGGTATAGTGTTAAAATGAAGTACAATTTACTACTAAGATTAGCTCTCGTGTACTTTCACACTTTCATATGTTCACAATATGATCATCATCTATGCTATATAGTACTTTGATCATTTTAATCTTTCTCTGTCCATGATCAGTAGGTGGATTTGGTCTGAGCTCTTGTATATACTTCCACTTATCTTTTCTGATCATCAGCATCTTCATTTTAAACTTCCAGGACTAGCAGCTCTGATTTAGCAACTAAAAATTTTGATAAAGCACTATTAGTAACTATCATAAATGCTTTTTAAGGCCTTTTTAGAGACAAATTTGTTTTAAACCTGAGTTATATCTGTATCTGCATAGATATTAAATACTTTGACTGTAGCCAGGCCCATAACTTGTTGAAAAACTACTGCAGATATGATATTTACTAGGGATGAGCCGAACACCCCCCTGTTCGGTTCGCACCAGAACATGCGAACAGGAAAAAAGTTCGTTCGAACATGCGAACACCGTTAAAGTCTATGGGACACGAACATGAATAATCAAAAGTGCTAATTTTAAAGGCTTATATGCAAGTTATTGTCATAAAAAGTGTTTGGGGACCTGGGTCCTGCCCCAGGGGACATGGATCAATGCAAAAAAAAGTTTTAAAAACGGCCGTTTTTTCAGGAGCAGTGATTTTAATAATGCTTAAAGTCAAACAATAAAAGTGTAATATCCCTTTAAATTTCGTACCTGGGGGGTGTCTATAGTATGCCTGTAAAGGGGCGCATGTTTCCTGTGTTTAGAACAGTCTGACAGCAAAATGACATTTTGAAGGAAAAAACTCATTTAAAACTACCCGCGGCTATTGCATTGCCGACAATACACATAGAAGTTCATTGATAAAAACGGCATGGGAATTCCCCAAAGGGGAACCCCGAACCAAAATTTAAAAAAAAATGACGTGGGAGTCCTCCTAAATTCCATACCAGGCCCTTCAGGTCTGGTATGGATATTAAGGGGAACCCCGGCCAAAAAAAAAAAAAAAAAAATGACTTGGGGTTCCCCCTAAATTCCATACCAGACCCTTCAGGTCTGGTATGGATTTTAAGGGGAACCCCGCGCCAAAAAAAAAAAAAAAAAAAAACGGCGTGGGGTCCCCCCAAAAATCCATACCAGACCCTTATCCGAGCACGCAACCTGGCAGGCCGCAGGAAAAGAGGGGGGGACGAGAGTGCGGCCCCCCCTCCCTCCTGAACCGTACCAGGCCACATGCCCTCAACATTGGGAGGGTGCTTTGGGGTAGCCCCCCAAAACACCTTGTCCCCATGTTGATGAGGACAAGGGCCTCATCCCCACAACCCTGGCCGGTGGTTGTGGGGGTCTGCGGGTGGGGGGCTTATCAGAATCTGGAAGCCCCCTTTAACAAGGTGACCCCCAGATCCCGGCCCCCCCCCTGTGTGAAATGGTAAGGGGGTACATAAGTCCCCCTACCATTTCACGAAAAAAGTGTCAAAAATGTTAAAAATGACAAGAGACAGTTTTTGACAATTCCTTTATTTAAATGCTTCTTCTTTCTTCTATCTTCCTTCATCTTCTGGTTCTTCTGGCTCTTCTGGTTCTTCCTCCGGCGTTCTCGTCCAGCATCTCCTCCGCGGCGTCTTCTGTCTTCTTCTCCTCAGGCCGCTCCGCACCCATGGCATGGGGGGGAGGCTCCCGCTCTTCTCTTCTTCTTTTCTTCTCTTCTTCTCTTCTTCATTTTCTTCTCCGGGCCGCTCCGCAATCCATGCTGGCATGGAGGGAGGCTCCCGCTGTGTGACGGCGCTCCTCGTCTGACAGTTCTTAAATAAGGGGGGGGCGGGGCCACCCGGTGACCCCGCCCCCCTCTGACGCATGGTGACTTGACGGGACTTCCCTGTGGCATTCCCCGTGACGTCACAGGGAAGTCCCGTCAAGTCACCGTGCGTCAGAGGGGGGCGGGGTCACCGGGTGGCCCCGCCCCCCCGTTATTTAAGAACTGTCAGACGAGGAGCGCCGTCACACAGCGGGAGCCTCCCTCCATGCCAGCATGGATTGCGGAGCGGCCCGGAGAAGAAAATGAAGAAGAGAAGAAGAGAAGAAAAGAAGAAGAGAAGAGCGGGAGCCTCCCCCCCATGCCATGGGTGCGGAGCGGCCCGAGGAGAAGAAGATAGAAGACGCCGCGGAGGAGATGCTGGACGAGAACGCCGGAGGAAGAACCAGAAGAGCCAGAAGAACCAGAAGAATCAGAAGATGAAGGAAGATAGAAGAAAGAAGAAGCATTTAAATAAAGGAATTGTCAAAAACTGTCTCTTGTCATTTTTAACATTTTTGACACTTTTTTCGTGAAATGGTAGGGGGACTTATGTACCCCCTTACCATTTCACACAGGGGGGGGCCGGGATCTGGGGGTCACCTTGTTAAAGGGGGCTTCCAGATTCCGATAAGCCCCCCGCCCGCAGACCCCCACAACCACCGGCCAGGGTTGTGGGGATGAGGCCCTTGTCCTCATCAACATGGGGACAAGGTGTTTTGGGGGGCTACCCCAAAGCACCCTCCCAATGTTGAGGGCATGTGGCCTGGTACGGTTCAGGAGGGAGGGGGGCCGCACTCTCGTCCCCCCCTCTTTTCCTGCGGCCTGCCAGGTTGCGTGCTCGGATAAGGGTCTGGTATGGATTTTTGGGGGGACCCCACGCCGTTTTTTTTTTTTTTTTGGCGCGGGGTTCCCCTTAAAATCCATACCAGACCTGAAGGGTCTGGTATGGAATTTAGGGGGAACCCCACGTCATTTTTTTTTTTTAATTTTGGCCGGGGTTCCCCTTAATATCCATACCAGACCTGAAGGGCCTGGTATGGAATTTAGGGGGACTCCCACGTCATTTTTTTTTTTTTTAATTTTGGTTCGGGGTTCCCCTTTGGGGAATTCCCATGCCGTTTTTATCAATGAACTTCTTTGTGTATTGTCGGCAATGCAATAGCCGCGGGTAGTTTTAAATGAGTTTTTTCCTTCAAAATGTCATTTTGCTGTCAGACTGTTCTAAACACAGGAAACATGCGCCCCTTTACAGGCACACTATAGACACCCCCCAGGTACGAAATTTAAAGGGATATTACACTTTTATTGATTGACTTTAAGCATTATTAAAATCACTGCTCCTGAAAAAACGGCCGTTTTTAAAACTTTTTTTTGCATTGATCCATGTCCCCTGGGGCAGGACCCAGGTCCCCAAACACTTTTTATGACAATAACTTGCATATTAGCCTTTAAAATTAGCACTTTTGATTTCTCCCATAGACTTTTAAAGGGTGTTCCGCGGCATTCGAATTGGTGAACTTGCGAACAGCCAATGTTCGAGTCGAACATGAGTTCGACTCGAACTCGAAGCTCATCCCTAATATTTACCAGTCAAATGCTGGACAGATGGCCGAGCCCTTCTTTTTTTGGAAAACAACAGGTACATTGAAATAAAGAATGATATCATAACCATGTAGTTCCACTAGGAAGAACATTACATTGGCAGGAATAGTAACCACAGTATAATATATGAGAATGGTTGTTGTACTCATTTCTGTATAGATAGCATGCTAACAAAAGGTGTAGGCAGTCAGAGAAAATTATAGTATGCTGCTGATGCAGGGCAGCGGATGCAGGTCAGCAGGTGCAGGTATGCTGCGGATGCAGGGCAGTGGATGCAGGACAGCAGGCTGGAGCAGGGTCAGACAAGACAGGTCATAAACAGGAGAGCAGTCAGCATAAACAGCAAACAGAGAGTAGTCAGAGTCCAGGCTGGGTTTGGCAAGAGGTAATCAGGCCGGCAGACAGGAGGAAGCAGGGTCAAACAAGCCAAAGGTCAGGACTGGAGATAGCAGGGTGGTCAGGAAGCCGGGTCAGTACTGGAAAAGATACAGACACAGAACCAGGATTTCAGGAGACAGCTGCAGATCAAACAGCAAAGACCCAGTGCCCCTGAGGCATCTTTATAGGCCACTAGGTGCCAAATCGTGTATTATATGCGAGCATGCGCACATCCATGCGCGCTGTAAGTGATTCGCGCATGCACATTGGGACATGTCTCCTAATGTGGGCAGCGCATCCCTGGCGTTGCTCCCTCCTTATGGGCAAGCTCCGGGTGCCCAGAACAACTTTCATTTGAGGGTGGCTGAGAAATAAGGCCTGGATTAACTCTAGGGCATGGACATTCTGCTTGGGTTCCCAGGAGTTCTCTTCTGGACCATACCCCCTCCACTTGATCAGATATTGCAGCTGGTTTCCTCTTCTTCTACAATCTAAGACGGCCTCCACCTCAAACTCCTCATCGACCATTACTGGTTCAGGTGGCCCCGATCCCCTGTTTGGGAAGGGATCCTGCACTGCAGGTTTTAGTAGTGACATGTTGTGTTGCGTTTGTTACAATATGATTTTTTTTATTAATCAGACTTGCAATACATGGGACATTACACAATAGTGGTTGGTCATAGAGATATTGTCAGATTTTGTCTTTAGTAGATTTCTCAAACAAATGCTGTTTTATACAATGGGGGTAAATATCATTATTGTATTGTATTGTATTGTTACAGTTTTCAACAGGCTATTGTCTCTATTGATACAGTACACAAGAAAGAGATTTATTTGTTTGAGGTCCTTTCAGCTCTGAAACTGAAAGAATGACTGTTAGATTACTGTCAGGTGTTGGCCTGATTAGACAATGGGTACGTAGATGCAGTTTTCAACAGTCCATTGTTTCTACAGCTACAGTAAACAGGTATGTTTTCTGTCATTTGGTAACTATGGTAAACAGCCTGACACATAAAAGGGGTGAGTAGAGACAGGGACACACACACACACCATCATGCTTTGAAGATCAGAAGCCGCCACTCATGATACAAGAACACTGCCTGGTGTCCAAAAAGCATTGTTGCCAATGGAGATCACGAACATACAGTAACAGAAGATAAGTAACTTTTAAGTGTATTTGTACTGTTAGACCATAGGCTGTTCATTTGCTAGGCATTTTTTGCTTGTTATAGATAACTGTCAGTCTGGTATTGTATTCCTAAGATTGTAATAGTTTTGTATGTACAGCATCTTTGTATAGTAAAAGCACATTTACACATTGCAGAAATCTCAGCTTCCTTGCTTATACCACAGAGTAACCTTGCTAGATAGACGCAAGCAAAACACATGTAAAATACTGGGTGGATTTTCAGTGAATCAGGTAGAGAAAATTCATATGAAACTTCATTTAATTTCCTTTTAACCGGGTTGAGACCAATGAATTTGGGTGCCAGTTTCCTTGCGGGGCAAGTCATTCTGAGGTTAGAGGTAGACAGACATACTTGATCGCCCTGTTGAAGGCACAATTCCCCTCTCCTCTTCCTGTCAAACATCCTTTTATTAGTTGCCTGTGCCTTGATCATGGCTAGGGATGAGCCGAACACCCCCCGGTTCGGTTCGCACCAGAACCCGCGAACGGACCGAAAGTTCGCACGAACGTTAGAACCCCATTGACGTCTATGGGACTCGAACGTTCGAAATCAAAAGTGCTCATTTTAAAGGCTAATTTGCATGGTATTGTCCTAAAAAGGGTTTGGGGACCCGGGTCCTACCCCAGGGGACATGTATCAATGCAAAAAAACTTTTAAAAACGGCCGTTTTTTCGGGAGCAGTGATTTTAATGATGCTTAAAGTAAAAAAAAAAAAGTGAAATATTCCTTTAAATATCGTACCTGGGGGGTGTCTATAGTATGCCTGTAAAGTGACGCGTGTTTCCCATGTTTAGAACAGTCCCTGCACCAAATGTCATTTTTAAAGGAAAAAATCTCATTTAAAACTGCTTGCGGGTTTAATGTCATGTCGGGTCATGGCAATATGGATGAAAATCAGTGAGACAAACGGCATGGGTACCCCCCAGTCCATTACCAGGCCCTTTGGGTCTTGTATGGATATTAAGGGGAACCCCGCACCCAAATTAAAATAAGGAAAGGTGTGGGGCCACCAGGCCCTATATACTCTGAACAGCAGTATACAGGCGGTGCAAACAAGACAGGGACTGTAGGTTTGTTGTTAAGTAGAATCTGTTTGTAATTTTGAACATTTTTAACGTGTTTAGCTCCAGCCAAAAAATCTTTTCTAAGCTTTTTGGAAAACATAGGGAAGGGTTATCACCCCTGTGACATTTGTTTTGCTGTCTTTCCTCCTCTTCAGAAGATTTCACCTCACTTTTTTGTCCCAATGAAAAATGTTTTTTGAAAATTTGGGTTTTTTTGTGGAACAAGGATTGGAAAGCATCAGTGGAAAGGAGAAATTGTTTTCCCATATTAACTCTTACAGGAGAGAATTTCCCTTCCTAGGGGTAGATTTCATCTCACTTCCTGTTGTCTCCTTCCGTTTGCAAGTAGGAGTCGTTTGTAAGTTAGATGTTTGAAAGTAGGGTCCTGCCCTATATACTCAGCAGAAATTTGGGCCTTAGGTGTTGCTGTGGCCACAACACTGTAAGCCCTCACAGGGCCCTGCTGTGAAATATTAGATCAAGAATTGTAATTACATGCCCCTGTTGAACAGGAGCTGAAAAATTAGGCCTTAGGCACTGGTGCTGGTGCAACAACACTGCAACCCCTCACAGACACTCTAGTTGGAACGCAGGAACGAGCCCTGCTGCAAAGTATTGCTTCAAAAATTGTAATTACACGCCCCTGTTAGACAGGGGCAGAAAAATTGGGCCTTAGGCACTGGTGCTGGTGCCACAACACTGCAACCCCTCACAGACACTCTAGTTGGAACGCAGGAACGAGCCCTGCTGCAAAGTATTGCATCAAAAATTGTAATTACACGCCCCTGTTAGACAGGGGCAGAAAAATTGGGCCTTAGGCACTGGTGCTGGTGCCACAACACTGCAACCCCTCACAGACACTCTAGTTGGAACGCGCCCTGCTGCAAAGTATTGCATCAAAAATTGTAATTACACGCCCCTATTAGACAGGGGCAGAAAAATTGGGCCTTAGGCACTGGTGCTGGTGCCACAACACTGCAACCCCTCACAGACACTCTAGTTGGAATGCAGGAACGAGCCCTGCTGCAAAGTATTACATCAAAAATTGTAATTACACGCCCCTGTTAAACAGGGGCTGAAAAATTGTGCCTTAGGCACTGGTGGTGGCGCCCAGAACCAAAAATGTTCTTACAAGCTATCAGCGTGATGATTGAGGAGGAAGAGGATAATTACTCAGGGATAGTCACTCAGCATCAGCATAGGCAGTCTTTGAAGGGATCTGAGATTTCAAAAAAAATTATTCGGTTACATCAGCATCAGGTGCTTGGTAGCTGGTGGTGATCCAAGACTCATTCATTTTTATGAAGGTCAGCCGATCGACTGAGTCGGTGGACAGACGCACCCTGTGATCGGTTACCACGCCTCCAGCAGCACTGAATGTGCGTTCCGAAAGAACGCTGGATGCAGGACAGGCCAGTAGCTCAATTGCATACTGTGCAAGCTCTGGCCAGTGATCCATCCTCAAGACCCAGTAACCCAGAGGATTTTCGGTGGGAAAGGTGTCCAAGTCTGATCTTGCCCCTAGGTATTCCTGCACCATGTAAAACAGACGCTGGCGATGGTTGCTGGAACCGATCATACCTTGGGGCTGCGGACCAAAAAATTGTCTGAACGCATCGGTCAGACGGCCACCTTCTCCACCGCTCCTTCTTTGACTGACCGAAGCCTCAGCAACACGTTGTCCAGAAACAGGAGTTTGTAACCTCCCAGTCTCTGGGAACGCGTTGCACAGACCTTTCTGCAAGGCCTCCCGAAGATGTTTCATCCTCTGCTCCCTCTGCGATGGCAAGATAAGGTCCGCAACCTTACCCTTGTAACGTGGATCAAGGAGGGTTGCCAGCCAGTATTGGTCCTTCTCCTTGATACCACGAATACGAGGATCCTTACGCAGGCTTTGCAGGATCAGGGAGGCCATGCAGCGTAGGTTTGCTGAGGCATTCGGTCCGGAGTCCTCTGGGTCACTAAGAACGACATGGTCCGCAGCCACCTCCTCCCAGCCACGTACAAGTCCATGTGTTTCTTGGGACTGATCCCTTAAAGACTGCTGCTGATGCTGAGTGCCAGGCTCCACCTCCATACTGACACAATCTTCCTCCTCCTCCTCTTCCTCCTCGTCCTCTTCCTGTGTGATCGGCGGGCACGCAGGAACACTGTCTGGATAAAGGGGGCCTTGAGAGCTAAGGAAGTCCTCCTCTTCCTGCCTCTGTTCTGCCTCAAGTGCCCTGTCCATTATTCCACGCAGCGTGTGCTCCAACAGGTGGACAAGGGGGACAGTGTCACTGATGCATGCACTGTCACTGCTCACCATCCTCGTGGCCTCCTCGAATGGTGACAGGACAGTGCATGCATCCCTGATCATGGCCCACTGGCGTGGGGAAAAAAAACCAAGCTCCCCTGACCCTGTCCTGGTGCCATAGTCGCACAGGTACTCATTGATGGCCCTCTGCTGCGTGTGCAGCCGCTGCAGCATGGCCAACGTTGAGTTCCACCTGGTGGGCATGTCACAGATTAGGCGGTTCTTGGGCAGGTTAAACTCCTTTTGGAGGTCCGTCAGCCGAGCACTGGCATTATATGACCGGCGGAAATGCACACAGACTTTCCTGGCCTGCCTCAGGACATCCTGTAAGCCCGGGTATCTGCCCAAGAACCGCTGCACCACCAAGTTAAGGACGTGAGCCAAACAGGGCACATGGGTCATTTGTCCCTGTCGGAGGGCAGAGAGGAGGTTGGTGCCATTGTCGCAAACCACCATTCCTGCCTTAAGTTGGCGTGGCGTCAACCACCTCTGAACCTGCCCCTGCAGAGCTGACAGAACCTCTGCCCCAGTGTGGCTCCTGTCCCCCAAGCACACCAGCTCAAGCACCGCATGGCATCTTTTGGCCTGCGTACTTGCGTAGCCCCTTGAACGCCTACGGAGCACCGCTAGTTCCGAGGAAGAGGCCATGGAGGAAGAAGAAGAGGAGGGGGTGGAGGAGAGAGGTGTGTCACAATCAGCATTTTGGAGGCGTGGTGGCGGAACAACCTCCAACACTACTGCACCTTGTCCTGCATCCTTCCCAGCTGCCAGCAGAGTCACCCAATGCGCCGTGAAACTTAGGTAACGTCCCTGTCCATGCCTGCTGGACCATGAGTCAGCGGTAATATGCACCTTACCGCTGACCGCCCTGTCCAGCGAGGCATGGACATTGCCTTCCACATGCCGGTAGAGAGCCGGAATCGCCTTCCGTGAGAAAAAGTGGCGTTTGGGTACCTGCCACTGAGGAACCGCACATTCCACAAACTCACGGAAGGGGGCAGAGTCTACCAACTGAAAAGGCAGCAGTTGAAGTGCTAGCAATTTTGCCAAGCTAGCATTCAACCGCTGGGCATGTGGATGGCTGGGAGCAAACTTCTTTCGGCGGTGCAGCAGCTGGGGCAGGGAAATTTGCCTGGTACAATCTGACGTCGGTGTACCAAAAGCAGATTGCCCACAAGTACTTGGCTGTGACACACCTAATTCTACACCTTCATTCCTCTCACTGCAGGTCTCAGAGAGGACTGAAGGTCTAGTGGGGTTGGAAATCTCAGCTGATGAGGAGCAAGGAGAGATCCTCTTTGTTCTTTGGTGTGGGTCTTTTAGATACGCTTGCCAACGAACTGCATGGCAGGTCAACATATGTCTGGTCAAGCATGTGGTACCCAAGCGGGAGATGTTTTGGCCACGCGAGATACGCTTGAGACATATGTTGCAAATAGCAGCGGTGCGATCTGATGCACTCGTCTCAAAAAAGGCCCACACCAAAGAACTTTTTGAATAACGCGCAGAGACTGCAGCGCCCTGCACATGTGGAGCTTTGGGGTGTGATGCAGTCAATGTGCTGCCCTTAGGCTGGCCCCTGGAGGGCATCCTGCCTCGTTGGTGATGTGCCGCCGCCTCCTCCTCCTCCTCCTCCTCCTCCTCTCTCCTATCAGGCACCCACGTTGAGTCAGTGACCTCATCATCCCCTCCCTCCTCATCACTGGAGCAAACCTGGCAGTATGCTGCAGCAGGGGGAGCATGACTGCCAGATTGCTGTCCTTCTTGGGCACCCCCTCTGTCCGTGCTCATGTTACTGCCTTCATCGAGCTCAGTATCGTCATCAGAGCCTTCCAAACGCTGGGCATCCTCCTGGAGCATGTACCCAACACTGTGGTCAAACAGTTCGAGGGAATCCTCATGAGGACATGGTGGAGCTAGGGAAGGAGTCACTGATGACATTGAGCTGAGGGAAGAGGCCGCTGCTTTGCCAGACAAAGCACCCTGGGCATGGGTGAGAGAGGATGAGGAGGATGAGGACGGCTTGGTCATCCACTCGACCAAGTCTTCCGCATGTTGCGGCTCAACACGGCCAGCTGCCGAAAAAAAGGCCAAGCGTGTCCCATGGCCACGTGCTGATGAGGATGCACCGTCTCCACGACCAGCACTAGACACAGAGCCTGCTTGCCCTCTCTTATTGGCTTGTGACTGTCTGCCTCTCCTTCTTGGCCTTCCAGACATACTAATGGCCTGTAGCTGCACTAAGCTGGGATAGAACACCTGTAATTTTCTTCAGGTAGCTTTATATACTGTAACCAGACAAGCCTGCCTGTCAGTAGGAAGATAACAGGAACGGATCTAGCTGAACACTGTGAGCAGGACGCACTGTACTAAATGTAAATAGTCTAGCTGCCTGACCGTGGTACTAATAGGATCAAATAGAACACCTGTAATTTTCTTCAGGTAGCTTTATATACTGTAACCAGACAAGCCTGCCTGTCAGTAGGAAGATAACAGGAACGGATCTAGCTGAACACTGTGAGCAGGACGCACTGCACTAAATGTAAATAGTCTAGAAGATAACAGGAACGGATCTAGCTGAACACTGTGAGCAGGACGCACTGCACTAAATGTAAATAGCAGGAACGGCTCTAGCTGAACACTGTGAGCAGGACGCACTGCACTAAATGTAAATAGCAGGAACGGATCTAGCTGAACACTGTGAGCAGGACGCACTGCACTAAATGTAAATAGCAGGAACGGATCTAGCTGAACACTGTGAGCAGGACGCACTGCACTAAATGTAAATAGCAGGAACGGATCTAGCTGAACACTGTGAGCAGGACGCACTGTACTAAATGTAAATAGTCTAGCTGCCTGACCGTGGTACTAATAGGATCAAATAGAACACCTGTAATTTTCTTCAGGTAGCTTTATATACTGTAACCAGACAAGCCTGCCTGTCAGTAGGAAGATAACAGGAACGGATCTAGCTGAACACTGTGAGCAGGACGCACTGCACTAAATGTAAATAGCAGGAACGGATCTAGCTGAACACTGTGAGCAGGACGCACTGCACTAAATGTAAATTGCAGGAACGGATCTAGCTGAACACTGTGAGCAGGACGCACTGCACTAAATGTAAATAGCAGGAACGGATCTAGCTGAACACTGTGAGCAGGACGCACTGCACTAAATGTAAATAGCAGGAACGGATCTAGCTGAACACTGTGAGCAGGACGCACTGCACTAAATGTAAATAGCAGGAACGGATCTAGCTGAACACTGTGAGCAGGACGCACTGCACTAAATGTAAATAGCAGGAACGGATCTAGCTGAACACTGTGAGCAGGACGCACTGCACTAAATGTAAATTGCAGGAACGGATCTAGCTGAACACTGTGAGCAGGATGCACTGCACTAAATGTAAATAGTCTAGAAGATAACAGGAACGGATCTAGCTGAACACTGTGAGCAGGACGCACTGCACTAAATGTAAATAGCAGGAACGGATCTAGCTGAACACTGTGAGCAGGACGCACTGCATTAAATGTAAATAGTCTAGATAGAAGATAACAGGAACGGATCTAGCTAAACTGAATACAGTGTATATATATATATATGCAACACCTGGGATGCATATATATACACAATACACTGTAAGTGCAGCTAACTGACTGACTGTTCTGCCTAATCTATCTAACTCAAATCAAATGACACTGTCTCTCTCTCTCTCTCTATCTCTCAGCACACCGGAACACACACTACACAGGGCCGCCGTGCAGGCGGCCTTATATAGTGTGGGGTGTGTACTAAATCCCCTGAGCCATAATTGGCCAAAGCCACCCTGGCTTTGGCCAATTACAGCTCTCTCTACTGACGGCGCTGTGATTGGCCAAGCATGCGGGTCATAGTGCATGCTTGGCCAATCATCAGCCAGCAATGCACTGCGATGCCGCAGTGAATTATGGGCCGTGACGCGCCACACGAATTTAGCGCGAACGGCCCATAAAGTTCGGAATTCGGCGAACGGGCGAACAGCCGATGTTCGAGTCGAACATGGGTTCGACTCGAACACGAAGCTCATCCCTAATCATGGCTTCCTGTAATAATTTGTTATTACGATTCAGGAAATTAACAGTGTTCTGAACTGCTGGAACCGTGGATTTGGAACGAGATCAGGTAGGAAGGCCAGGTGAAATCCATAGTTAGCGAAAAATGGAGACTGACCTGTAGCCGAGTGACTGGCATTGTTGAAGGCGAACTCCACCAAGGGCAGTAATGCTACCCAATCATCCTGGACAAATGTAGTGAAACACCAGAGCCATTGCTCAAACTTTTGGTTCGTCCTCTTGGTTTGCCCATTAGTCTGAGGGTGATAGGCAGAGGACATAGACAGTTCAATCTTTAGGACCTTGCACAATGCTTTCCAGAAGCAAGAGGTAAACTGCACCACTCTATCTGAAACAATGTTTGTTGGGACCCCATGTAGCATTACAATCTCCTTTATAAAGACCTGGGCAGTTTCCATGGCAGAGGGCGTATTCTTCAGTGGCACAAAGTGAGCCATCTTAGACAGACGGTCAACCACTACAAAAATAGCTGAGCAACCTTCTGATGGGGGAAGTTTCACTATAAAATCCATGGCAATCATTCTCCAGGGTCTGTCAGGAACCGGTAGGAGTCTGAGCAGACCCCATGCCTTGCTTCTAGCAGTCTTACTTCGGGTACAGGTAGCACATGAATTCACATACTCCCCGCAGTTCTTTTCAAGATCCGGCCACCAAAACATACACTGTATTAATTCCAGGGTCCTATGTGTCCCGAAATGGCCAGCCATGGGATGGTCAAGGCACAGACCTAACACTGTTACCCGGATATCTTCTGGCACAAAGATCTTATTGTCCTTCCATAGTAGCCCATCCTTGGGTAACAGGGTAATTCCAGGAGGACCGGGCATACTTGCTGAAGCTTGCTTCAAGCCAGACAACAGGTTTGTTTGCAAGAGTAGGAAGTTACCTTCTGATAAGATGGTATCTGGAGCTGACACTTCCTTTGGATCATCAAACACGCGAGAAAGGGCGTCTGGTTTGACGTTCTTTGAGCCTGGCCGGTAGGTAATGTGAAATGGAAAAAAACAATGCCCACCATGCCAGATGTTTGACAGCTCTTAGGTACTCCAGATTCTTATGGTCTATGTAAATGAGTATGGGATGCGCCGCTGTTTCCAACAGATACTTCCATTCCTCAAGTGCAGCTTTGATGGCCAGGAGCTCTCGGTCCCCTACGTCGTAATTCTTCTTGGCTGGAGCAAGCTTGCGAGAGAAGAAGCATATTGGGTGCATCAAGTCCTTGAGACCCTGGCGTTGGGAAATAACTGCCCCTACCGCTGTCTCTGAAGCGTCTACCTCGAGTAGATAAGGCAAAGCAAGATCAGGATGACTAAGGATAGGAGCAGACGTGAAAAGCCCTTTTAAAGTTGCAAAGGCAGCCTGTGCCTCAGAAGTCCAGTTAAACCGAATATTCTGTCTTGTTTGCTGAGTAATCAGGGAAATAATAGCGGAGAACCCCTTAACCACTTGCCGACCGCCTAACGTATATATACGTTGGCAGAATGGCACGGGCAGGCAGAATCACGTACCTGTACGTGATCTGCCTCCCGCGGGCGGGGGGTCCGATCGGACCCCCCCCGGTGCCAGCGGCGGTCGGCATTTGACTGGGAGCGTCGGGAGGCGAGGGGGAGACCATCCGATCGTGGCCCCCCCCTCGCGATCGCTCCCAGCCAATCGGAATCCTCCCCTGCCTGTGTGTAGTTTCACACAGGCAGAGGATGTGATGTCATCTCTCCTCGGCTCGGCAGTTTCCGTTCCAGCGCCGAGGAGAGAAGACATGTAAGTGCACACAACACAAACACACACAGTAGAACATGCCAGGCATACTTTACACCCCCGATCCCCCCCCGATCGCCCCCCGATCCCCCCCCAATCACCCCCCCCCCCCCCTGTCACAAACTGACAGCAAGCAGTATTTTTTTTTTTTTTTTTCTGATTACTGCATGGTGTCAGTTTGTGACAGTTACAGTGTTAGGGCAGTGAATATTACCCCCCTTTAGGTCTAGGATACCCCCCTAACCCCCCCTAATAAAGTTTTAACCCCTTGATCACCCCCTGTCACCAGTGTCACTAAGCGATCATTTTTCTGATCGCTGTATTAGTGTCGCTGGTGACGCTAGTTAGGAACGTAAATATTTAGGTTCGCCGTCAGCGTTTTATAGTGACAGGGACCCCCATATACTACCTAATAAATGTTTTAACCCCTTGATTGCCCCCTAGTTAACCCTTTCACCACTGATCACCGTATAACCGTTACGGGTGACGCTGGTTAGTTCGTTTATTTTTTATAGTGTCAGGGGACCCGCCGTTTATTACCTAATAAAGGTTTAGCCCCCTGATCGCCCAGCGGTGATATGCATCGCCCCAGGCAGCGTCAGATTAGCGCCAGTACCGCTAACACCCACGCACGCAGCATACGCCTCCCTTAGTGGTATAGTATCTGTACGGATCAATATCTGATCCGATCAGATCTATACTAGTGTCCCCAGCAGTTTAGGGTTCCCAAAAACGCAGTGTTAGCGGGATCAGCCCAGATACCCGCTAGCACCTACGTTCTTCCCCTCCGCCCGGCCCAGCCCAAGTGCAGTATCGATCGATCACTGTCACTTACAAAACACTAAACGCATAACTGCAGCGTTCACAGAGTCAGGCCTGATCCCTGCGATCGCTAACAGTTTTCTTGGTAGCGTTTTGGTGAACTGGCAAGCACCAGCCCCAGGCAGCGTCAGGTTAGCGCCAGTACCGCTAACACCCACGCACGCACCGTACACCTCCCTTAGTGGTATAGTATCTGATCGGATCAATATCTGATCTGATCAGATCTATACTAGCGTCCCCAGCAGTTTAGGGTTCCCACAAACGCAGTGTTAGCGGGATCAGCCCAGATACCTGCTAGCACCTGCGTTTTGCCCCTCCGCCCGGCCCAGCCCACCCAAGTGCAGTATCGATCGATCACTGACACTTACAAAACACTAAACGCATAACTGCAGCGTTCGCAGAGTCAGGCCTGATCCCTGCGATCGCTAACAGTTTTTTGGTAGCGTTTTGGTGAACTGGCAAGCGCCAGCCCCAGGCAGCATCAGGTTAGCGCCAGTACCGCTAACACCCACGCACACACCGTACACCTCCCTTAGTGGTATAGTATCTGATCGGATCAATATCTGATCTGATCAGATCTATACTAGCGTCCCCAGCAGTTTAGGGTTCCCACAAACGCAGTGTTAGCGGGATCAGCCCAGATACCTGCTAGCACCTGCGTTTTGCCCCTCTGCCCGGCCCAGCCCAGCCCAGCCCAGCCCACCCAAGTGCAGTATCGATCGATCACTGACACTTACAAAACACTAAACGCATAACTGCAGCGTTCGCAGAGTCAGGCCTGATCCCTGCAATCTCTAACAGTTTTTTTGGTAGCGTTTTGGTGAACTGGCAAGCACCAGCAGCCTAGTACACCCCGGTCGTAGTCAAACCAGCACTGCAGTAACACTTGGTGACGTGGCGAGTCCCATAAATGCAGTTCAAGCTGGTGAGGTGGCAAGCACAAGTAGTGTCCCGCTGCCACCAAGAAGACAAACACAGGCCCGTCGTGTCCATAGTGCCCTTCCTGCTGCATTCGCCAATCCTAATTGGGAACCCACCGCTTCTGCAGCGCCCGTACTTCCCCCATTCACATCCCCAACCAAATGCAGTCGGCTGCATGAGAGGCATTTTCTTTATGTCCTCCCGAGTACCCCTACCCAACGAACCCCCCCCCAAAAAAGATGTCGTGTCTGCAGCAAGCGCGGATATAGGCGTGACACCCTCTATTATTGTCCCTCCTGTCCTGACAATCCTGGTCTTTGCATTGGTGAATGTTTTGAACACTACCATTCACTAGTTGAGTATTAGCGTAGGGTACAGCATTGCACAGACTAGGCACACTTTCACAGGGTCTCCCAAGATGCCATCGCATTTTGAGAGACCCGAACCTGGAACCGGTTACAGTTATAAAAGTTAGTTACAAAAAAAAGTGTAAAAAAAAAAAAAAAAACACAAACAAAAATATAAAATAAAAAAAAAATAGTTGTCGTTTTATTGTTCTCTCTCTCTATTCTCTCTCTATTGTTCTGCTCTTTTTTACTGTATTCTATTCTGCAAATGTTTTATTGTTGTTATGTTTTATCATGTTTGCTTTTCAGATATGCAATTTTTTATACCTTACCGTTTACTGTGCTTTATTGTTAACCATTTTTTTGTCTTCAGGTACGCCATTCACGACTTTGAGTGGTTATACCAGAATGATGCCTGCAGGTTTAGGTATCATCTTGGTATCATTCTTTTCAGCCAGCGATTGGCTTTCATGTAAAAGCAATCCTAGCAGCTAATTAGCCTCTAGACTGCTTTTACAAGCAGTGGGAGGGAATGCCCCCCCCCAACGTCTTCCGTGTTTTTCTCTGGCTCTCCTGTCTCAACAGGGAACCTGAGAATGCAGCCGGTGATTCAGCCAGCTGACCATAGAGCTGATCAGAGACCAGAGTGGCTCCAAACATCTCTATGGCCTAAGAAACCGGAAGCTACGAGCATTTTATGACTTAGATTTCGCCGGATGTAAACAGCGCCATTGGGAAATTGGGAAAGCATTTTATCACACCGATCTTGGTGTGGTCAGATGCTTTGAGGGCAGAGGAGAAATCTAGGGTCTAATAGACCCCAATTTTTGCAAAAAAGAGTACCTGTCACTACCTATTGCTATGATAGGGGATATTTACATTCCCTGAGATAACAATAAAAATGATTTAAAAAAAAAAAAAAATGAAAGGAACAGTTTAAAAATAAGATAAAAAAATAATAATAATAAAGAAAAAAAAAAAAAAAAAGCACCCCTGTCCCCCCTGCTCTCGCGCTAAGGCGAACGCAAGCGTCGGTCTGGCGTCAAATGTAAACAGCCATTGCACCATGCATGTGAGGTATCACCGCGAACGTCAGATCGAGGGCAGTAATTTTAGCAGTAGACCTCCTCTGTAAATCTAAAGTGGTAACCTGTAAAGGCTTTTAAAGGCTTTTAAAAATGTATTTAGTTTGTCGCCACTGCACGTTTGTGCGCAATTTTAAAGCATGTCATGTTTGGTATCCATGTACTCGGCCTAAGATCATCTTTTTTATTTCATCAAACATTTGGGCAATATAGTGTGTTTTAGTGCATTAAAATTTAAAAAAGTGTGTTTTTTCCCCAAAAAATGCGTTTGAAAAATCGCTGGGCAAATACTGTGTGAAAAAAAAAAATGAAACACCCACCATTTTAATCTGTAGGACATTTGCTTTAAAAAAATATATAATGTTTGGGGGTTCAAAGTAATTTTCTTGCAAAAAAAAATTATTTTTTTATGTAATCAAAAAGTGTCAGAAAGGGCTTTGTCTTCAAGTGGTTAGAAGAGTGTGTGATGTGTGACATAAGCTTCTAGATGTTGTGCATAAAATGCCAGGACAGTTCAAAACCCCCCCAAATGACCCCATTTTGGAAAGTAGACACCCCAAGCTATTTGCTGAGAGGCATGTCAAGTCCATGGAATATTTTATATTGTGACACAAGTTGCGGGAAAGAGACAATTTTTTATTTTTTTTATTTTTTTTTGCGCAAAGTTGTCACTAAATGATATATTGCTCAAACATGCCATGGGAATATGTGAAATTACACCCCAAAATACATTCTGTTGCTTCTCCTGAGTACGGGGATACCACATGTGTGAGACTTTTTGGGAGCCTAGCCGCGTACGGGACCCCGAAAACCAAGCACCGCCTTCAGGCTTTCTAAGGCCGTAAATTTTTGATTTCACTCTTCACTGCCTATCACAGTCTCGGAGGCCATGGAATGCCCAGGTGGCAAAAAACCCCCCCAAATGACCCCATTTTGGAAAGTAGACACCCCAAGCTTTTTGATGAGAGGTATAGTGAGTATTTTGCAGACCTCACTTTTTGTCACAAAGTTTTGAAAATTGAAAAAAGAAAAAAAAAATTTTTTTTTCTCGTCTTTCTTTATTTTCAAAAACAAATGAGAGCTGCAAAATACTCACCATGCCTCTCAGCAAATAGCTTGGGGTGTCTACTTTCCAAAATGGGGTCATTTGGGAGGGGCTTGTGCCACCTGGGCATTCCATGGCCTCCGAAACTGTGATAGGTAGTGAGGAGTAAAATCAAAAATGTACGCCCTTAGAAATCCTGAAGGCACTGATTGGTTTTCGGGGCCCCGTACGCGGCTAGGCTCCCAAAAAGTCCCACACATGTGGTATCCCCATACTCAGGAGAAGCAGCTAAATGTATTTTGGGGTGAAATTCCACATATGCCCATGGCCTGTGTGAGCAATATATCATTTAGTGACAACTTTGTGCAAAAAAAAAAAAAAAAATTTGTCACATTCCCGCAACTTGTGTCAAAATATAAAACATTCCATGGACTCAACATGCCTCAAAGCAAATAGCTTGGGGTGTCTACTTTCCAAAATGGGGTCATTTGGGGGGGTTTTATGCCATCTGGGCATTTTATGGCCTTCAAAACTGTGATAGGTAGTGAAGAGTAAAATCAAAAATGTACGCCCTTAGAAATCCTGAAGGCAGTGATTGGTTTTCGGGGGCCCCGTACGCGGCTAGGCTCCCAAAAAGTCCCACACATGTGGTATCCCCATACTCAGGAGAAGCAGCTAAATGTATTTTGGGGTGCAATTCCACATATGCCCATGGCCTGTGTGAGCAATATATCATTTAGTGACAACTTTTTGTAATTTTTTTTTTGTCATTATTCAATCACTTGGGACAAAAAAAATGAATATTCAATGGGCTCAACATGCCTCTCAGCAAATTCCTTGGGGTGTCTACTTTCCAAAATGGGGTCATTTGTGGGGGTTTTGTACTGCCCTGCCATTTTAGCACCTCAAGAAACGACATAGGCAGTCATAAATTAAAGGCTGTGTAAATTCCAGAAAATGTACCCTAGTTTGTAGGCGCTATAACTTTTGCGCAAACCAATAAATATACACTTATTGACATTTTTTCTACCAAAGACATGTGGCCGAATACATTTTGGCCTAAATGTATGACTAAAATTGAGTTTATTGGATTTTTTTTTTAGAACAAAAAGTAGAAAATATCATTTTTTTTCAAAATTTTCGGTCTTTTTCCGTGTATAGCGCAAAAAATAAAAACGGCAGAGGTGATCAAATACCATCAAAAGAAAGCTCTATTTGTGGGAAGAAAAGGACGCAAATTTTGTTTGGGTACAGCATTGCATGACCGCGCAATTAGCAGTTAAAGCGACGCAGTGCCGAATTGTAAAAAGTGCTCTGGTCAGGAAGGGGGTAAAACCTTCCGGGGCTGAAGTGGTTAATAAATCTTCCTTAGAAATTTGCGAAGCCGACAAAGCGCTGCACCCCCTTCTTGTCTGAGGGTGCAGGCCAGTCCAGAATGGCTGCAACTTTTTGTGAATTCATCTTGAATCCCTCTGTATATTACTAGGCCTAGGAACTGAATACTCTGCCGCTCAAATTCACATTTCTCTGGTTTGGCGTATACGGTAGCCTATGCTGACAGAGCCGGCAGAGTACGTTCTTGAAATGTTCCCGGTGCTGCTCCAGAGATGTGGAAAAAATCTAAATATCGTCTAGATAGACAATTACAAAGATATCCAAACAGTCTCTAAAAATGTAATTGACTGAATGTTGAAAGGTGGCAGGGGCATTGCATAGGCCAAAGGGCATTAGCAGATATTCATAATGGCCAAACCTGATATGGAAAGTTGTTTTCCATTCATCCCCTGCGCGAATGCTGACCAGGTTGTAAGCCCCCCGCAGGTCTAGCTTGGTAAATACAGAAGAAGTCCTTAGTCTTTGAAAGAGCTCAGGCACCAGGGCACAGGATACCGTTTTTTGACAGTGATCTTATTTAATTCTTGGTAGTCCACAAAGGGTCGAAGAGAGTGGTCCTTTTTTCCACAAAAAAGATTCCTGCCCCTGCTGGAGAAGTGGAAGGTCAGATGAATCCCCTCTTGAGGTTTTCATCCACATATTCCTTTAGCACCTCTAGTTCTCATTCAGATAAAGGGAAGATTCACCCAAAGGGGATCTCAGCCCCTGGGAGTAGTTTGATTGGACAATCATATGAATGGTGGGGAGGAAGAGTCTCAGCTCCCCGCTTACTGAAAACATCCAAAAATCCATGGTATGGTTCTGGCACAGTTGAACCTATCTCTGAATCAGATTCCAGGCACAACAGAGGACCAGAAGTGCTGGGACGTGAAGGCAGGCAATGATGCTGGCAATAAGATGACTGGGACTTAATGTCTCTGGAGCTCCAATCAATCTGCAGATTGTGTGCCTGTAACCAGGGTAGACCCAGGATGACTGGAAACAGAGGAACAGAGGGGATGCAATTGCATCCAAGCTTAACAGTTCTTTTTGGTCTGTGGAGATAGTTACAGGTAGTGGAGGGGTTTCCTGGGTCACTAACTTGGATTCGATTCGAGATCCATCTGCTAAAAAGTAGAAAGTTCTTGAGTCTTGGGCTGGAGTGGGATGTGCTGTTGAGCTGCAAAGTTAAAATCAATGAAACAACTACATGCCCCAAAGTCAATTATTACAGTAACTGGTATTGTTCTTCCTGGAAGCTGGAAAGAGGTGGGTAAAGCCAGATAAGTGGTGTTGGCAAAAGAAGATGGGTAGTTGGAAGAAGAAATAGACAGACACCTACGCAGCTTTGCTGGATATGAGCGAACGTACAGTAGTGGCCGGCTTCCCCACAATACAGGCACAAGTTATTCTGTCACTGCATAGTCATTCTTCAACTGACAGAGAAGGTCTCATCAATCCTAGTTGCATTGATTCGGAGGTATCAGGCATCTGGTTAACAGGTACGGGTTTAGCTGGAACAGGACTGGCGGCAGCAGGGTAAGCAGGAGCTGGCACCCGGGGTAACATCGTAGCTGGACGGGGATACTGGGTAGCTCTTTCTGTTCTGCACTCCTGGAGTCATTGGTCTATCTGGATAGACAAGGTGACTAGAGCCTCTAGAGTATTTGGAACAGTGACCCGGGCTAGCTCGTCCTTTAAACCTTCAGATAGACCAAAGCGAAACTGGTGCCGCAGGGCTGCATCGTTCCACTGAGTATCCACGCTCCAGTGTCTGAAGTCAGTCACATAGTCCTCGACCGCTCTGCAGCCTTGCTGGAGCGCATGGAGGGCAGCCTCTGCGGTGAAAGTCCTTTGGGGGTCGTTGTACAGTAGGTGACCGCGATATTGTGTCAATCTCGCCACATTTCTCGGCGAGATTTGACATCTGCGAGCCCCATCGCAGGAGCCAGCGCCGAGATGGCTCACTCATCGGGAAAGGAAAACTTTGTTTTCCTTCCGCGATGAGTGACAGGCAGTGCTGACAGCTGTCTGGTATGAATCCTAAGGCGGGAACACCGCGCCAAATTTTAAATGAAAAAACTGGCGTGGGTTCCCCCCAGGGGCATTCCAGGCCCTTAGGTCTGGCATGGATTGTAAGGGGAACCCCCTACGCCGAAAAATCGGCGTGGGGGCCCCCCCCAAATCCATACTAGACCCCTATCTGAGCATGCAGCCCGGCCGGCCAGGAAGGGGGTGGGGACGAGCGAGCGCCCCCCCCTCCTGAGCCGTACCAGGCTGCATGCCCTCAACATGGGGGGGTGGGTGCCTTGGGGGAGGGGGCGCCCTGTGGGGCCCCCCACCCCAAAGCACCTTGTCACCATGTTGATGAGGACAAGGGCCTCTTCCCGACAACCCTGGCCGTTGGTTGTTGGGGTCTGCGGGCGGGGGGCTTATCGGAATCCGGGAGCCCCCTTTAATAAGGGGGCCCCCAGATCCCGGCCCCCCACCCTGTGTGAATGAGTATGGGGTACATGATACCCCTACCCATTCACCTAGGGAAAAGTGTCAATATAAAAAAAAACACAGTACACAGGTTTTAAGAGTAATTTATTAGTCAGCTCCGGGGGGTCTCCTTCTGACTTCTCCCGGTGTTAGGCCTCTTCTCCCGGGCCCCGCCGCTATCTTCTTCCAGCTCTATTGCCAGCGAGGGGCTCGGTCTGCTGCCGCTGTCTTGTCGCCGCTGTCTCGCCGCCGCTGTCTTGTCGCCGCTGTCTCGCCACTTCTCCTCTTCTTCTCTTCTTCCCCGATGTTGACACGACGATCTCTCCGGCTTGAATGCTGTGTGCGAGCTGCAGAGCCATTTATATAGGCGGTGACCCCGCCCCCTTACGACGTCATAGTCCCAGCATACACAGGGACTCTGGGGTCACGCCCCCTTATGATGCCAGAGTCCCTGCGCATGCTGGGACTATGACGTCGTAAGGGGGCGGGGTCACCGCCTATATAAATGGCTTCGCAGCTCGCACACAGCATTTGAGCCGAAGAGAGCGTCGTGTCAACATCGGGGAAGAAGCGAAGAAGCGGCGAGACAGCGGCGACAAGACAGCGGCGGCGAGACAGCAGCGACAAGACAGCGGCAGCAGACCGGGCCCCTCGCTGGCAATAGAGCTTGAAGAAGATAGCGGCGGGGCCCGGGAGAAGAGGCCTAACACCGGGAGAAGTCGGAAGGAGACCCCCCCGAAGTCGGAAGAAGATCCCGGAGCTGACTAATAAATTACTCTTAAAACCTGTGTACTGTGTTTTTTTTTATATTGACACTTTTCCCTAGGTGAATGGGTAGGGATACCATGTACCCCATACTCATTCACACAGGGTGGGCTCCCGGATTCCGATAAGCCCCCTCCCGCAGACCCCGACAACCAACGGCCAGGGTTGTCGGGAAGAGGCCCTTGTCCTCATCAACATGGGGACAAGGTGCTTTGGGGTGGGGGCCCCGCAGGGCGCCCCCCTCCCCCAATGCACCCACCCCCCCATGTTGAGGGCATGCGGCCTGGTACGGCTCAGGGGGGGGGGGGCGCTCGCTCGTCCCCACCCCCCTTCCTGGCCGGCCGGGCTGCATGCTCGGATAAGGGTCTGGTATGGATTTGGGGGGACCCCCACGCCGATTTTTCGGCGTAGGGGGTTCCCCTTACAATCCATGCCAGACCTAAGGGCCTGGTATGCCCCTGGGGGAGAACCCACGCCATTTTTTTCATTTAAAATTTGGCGCGGTGTTCCCGCCTCAGGATTCATACCAGACAGCTGTCAGCACTGCCTGTCACTCATCGCGGAAGGAAAACAAAGTTTTCCTTTCCCGATGAGTGAGCCAGCGTGACATGCACAGTACCCTGTCGCCGAGAACCAGTGCGATGGTATCGCACTGGAAACACAATCTCGCGGTCAGGTACTGTATATAAGAAAAATTGAAGCAATTCCAAAAAGCAATTCTTCAGAGAGAAACAGGCAATTTAGCAAAAAATATATAAAGTTTATTTATGCAAATTCACTTAACACTAATCAAAAATAAACAGTACCACCAACAAATCATTAAAATTAGACAACGTTGTCTACATACTCAGATGGCCACCACGCACATCCATACACCCCCCATAAATTACTTTAAGTAGACTGATAAAAAGTCAAACAGGAGCAAAGGCAAAGATCCGAGTGTGTGTAGCCACAATATTGCGTGCAAGTAGGTACTAATAAATGCAGTAAGTCAGTTGAAATTGCATAGACAGATCGTGATTGACTTTGAGCATAGGACCGGGGCCGATCACTGAAAGTTGCAGTGTGGATGGATAGTATACATGAAGGAATTGTCTATTCCTGAACTAAAGTTGCATGGCAGTTTGTGCATGCTAAAGAACACCTATGCTGGTGGGTAGGTATGTGTCTAGGGTGCAGGCAAGTATATATGTATATACAAACCTCCTGGTCAGGAGGTGTAAAACAGGAGACCTCACGCTTTCCCAACAGCCACCACAGCCTCTGCACCGGTGAACAAGCTGATTCTGCATTTCCCTATGCTGTGAGCTCTAAGGCTGGCTTCCGTCGATTTCCAGTTTCCCTGGTTCATTCCATGGAGTGCAAGCTGGGATATTGATGTCCCTCAGAAGGTAAAAAGGCCACCACGGCCATCCGGGGATTCCGGGGCGTTCCAGTGGCACTTACGGAAAACTCACAAAGATCGTGGAAGTGTCCAGGGTGAGTTCCTTGGTGTGTGGGTGGAGCTGAGTATTCGCTACAGAGAGCATAATGGCGTCAGGCTTGACTCGTTTCACCCTTGACCCCTTTTTCTTCAGAGCATGCGCAGACAGCATTCGGGTATCCTTAAGTAGCCAAGGCGCCGCGCCGCATAATGGCATTGGCGCCTGGTTACCCAGGTGTCCGCATAACTAATTAACAGCCATACAAACAGATTAACAACGATACATCAGCGGGTCGGGCTGGGAGTGCAGGGATCCCATTAGACCCACAGAGGGAAAGGAAAATGAAGTCAAGTAAATAAAAATAGAAATAGAAATAAAAAATAAAAAATAAACAATGAAGGAAAATTATAATAAAGAAAAAATAATAAAGGATACAGTAGTAAAAGCAAATAGAAATTGGAAACAAAAATAAAAAATTAACTAAAACTAAAAAGAAGGCATAGACAACCATTACTTAATAACCAGGCTACTACAGTGTAAGAAATACGGAAAGATTGCACTTTCTTTTTAAATAACGGGGGTCGTCATATAGTTTGGCCATCATATTGAAGAAAGATGACAAAGAGTCCAGTCCAGAACTACATGTGTTCTTCAAGCAGATGACGTGCCCAAGTTTGAGGTTCACCCTGCAGCAAAGAGATGATGAACCCTATTTTGGTGACCTCTAATGAAAAAGTCAGAGGTTGTAATGAGAAGTATAGTTCACATGCGTTGCGAAACGCCCAAAATTTGCTTTGATCCCAGGAGAACCTCTCTGGAATGGGGACCCTTGGCTCAGGAGGCAGCATCATCACACTGGGTGCGGTAGTAGTTGCGACTGGTGCCCAGCCAGTGGAAGGAGTTGAAACTGAAGAAGGGTTTGCAGTGGTGGCCAGGGTTGGCACATGTTCTTCAAATTGGACATAATCGTCCTGAAGGGACTTCACAGCCTGAGTGAGGGCTGCGAGGTGCTGGCAGATGTCATCCATAGGCGAGGTCCCTCTTGCAGGCTCAGTCATGGCTGTTTGATACTGTCGCGTACCTCAGGAGTGAGCCTGACATGCAGAGGGAGACCTCTCGTACAACCCGGCTCGGAGACCACTGGAGTTGAGACAGTGGTTGTAGGAGCATGGTGAGGTAAGAGTGCCTGCAGGGTTCTGTTAGCTGGAAGTGTTGGTGCCAGATGAGAAGCCAGAACAGCTGGTGCAGGAGTGCTGCAGATGCAGGGCAGCAGATGCAGGACAGCAAGTGCAGGTATGCTGCGGATGCAGGGCAGCAGATGCTGGACAGCAGGTGCAGGTATGCTGCGGATGCAGGGCAGTGGATGCAGGTCAGCAGGTGCAGGTATGCTGCAGATGCAGGGCAGCGGATGCAGGACAGCAGGCTGGAGCAGGGTCAGACAAGCCAGTTCATACACAGGAGAGCAGTCAGCATAAACAACAGGCAGCGAGTAGTCAGAGTCCAGGCTGGGTTTGGCAACGGTTAATCAGGCCGGCAGACAGGAGGAAGCAGGGTCAAACAAGCCAAAGGTCAGGACTGGCGATAGCAGCATGGTCAGGAAGCTGGGTCAGTACTGGAAGAGGATACAGGCACAGAACCAGGATTTCAGGAGACAGCTGCAGATCAAACAGCAAAGACCCAGCGCCCCTGAGGCATCTTTATAGGCCACTAGGCGCAAAAGCACGTCCAACGCGTGCATGCGCACATCCATGCGCAACGTCTGTGATTTGTGCATGCGCATTGGCACACGTCTCCTAATGCGAGCAGCGCGTCCCTGACAAATACACTTAAAGCAGGACTAACCTGTAAAATTTATTTTAG
The DNA here is from genome assembly GCF_042186555.1 of Aquarana catesbeiana. Taxonomy (NCBI): domain Eukaryota; kingdom Metazoa; phylum Chordata; class Amphibia; order Anura; family Ranidae; genus Aquarana; species Aquarana catesbeiana. Next base: position 409,261,129 of record NC_133325.1, read on the forward strand.
GCCCCCAGAGGCTGTTAATGCAGAAGGAAAAGAAGGCCCAGGAGTCACACATCACACAAAACACTCATGTAAGGACTTGAAGCAGCATCAGCCTAGACTCCATCCAGACCACACCCGACATGTTTTGCCCCACCCATGGGGCTTAGTCATGGAAATGATTCCCATGACTAAGCCCCAGGAACCGCACTTCACACAAATCCCTCATGTAAAGACTGGAAGCAGCCTCAGCCCAAACATGCCCAAACATGCTTAGGGTGTGGCCTGGACAGAGTTTGGGCTGAGGCCGCTTCCAGTCTTTACATTAGGGTTTTGTGTGAAGTGCGGCTCCTGGGGCTTCTTTTCCTTTCAATTTGACTTCTATGGAGTGGAGACAAGCTCTTTCCCTGCCTGCACTCCCAGCAGTTGTCAGCAAATAAGGACCCACTAGAGCCTGATGCAGCACCCTTAATTCCTTTGTATGGACCCCCAGGAGCTTTTGCCATAATGTACGAGTATGTACAGCATATTTGCACATTACGGTATACTTACCTTGCAAAGAGCACTCCTCCATCGCTCCATCCCCATCACTTAATTGAAATTGTTCCATTCTCTCTTCATACATGTAGGTTTAAAAAGTCTCCAGGTGTCTTGATTGACTGGGCTGGGATGATGTAAAAAAATAATGCTGACACTGTACACTAAACCTTGTGCACAAAGGTGACAAGAAGAAAATGCTGACATACAGGGGATGAGCATTTATAACATACAGTAAGAGACATACATTTGTATACTGCACATGAAGTGTATTTAGAGCCAAAAGAAAATGAAACTTTTCCAGTGAAATCTCCACTATATCAAATGCCTTATCACAAGCTATAGAGATTATAGTACTCAAACTTCTGTTTAAATAAGAGATGGATACATTCTTTGATTTAAACCTTAAATCAGTACTAGTCCCCTTTATAAAAGCTGTCTGGTCTAGGTGTTTTCATTTACTCAGGACTATAGATTTGTGAATGTTTGCATGAATAAAAATAGAACAACTGGGTATTTGGGGAACTCAACCTTTTATACCTATCTGATTTTAATTTGCCAGATTACCTGTTATTTTGGCAGATGGGTCAGTTATTATAACAAAAAATGATCTCTTGGCATGCATATTCAATTCACTCTTTCTTTGTTTTAGCTTGTAAAAGTAAGGAATATTTTCTAGGATGGAATTGCCTTTGAGTATAATTAGGCAAGCATGGTTCTTAAATATAAAGAGCTTCTGCTTCCAGACTCAAGCTGGCAAGGAAAGTTATTGATATTTTTCTATAATGCACTAAACTTGAAATAAAAAAGAATTACAAGAGAATGCTCTAAAATATTCCCGCAACTAGCAATATTTGCAGTTGTGATACTGAAAGACCAATAAAGGTCTGCATGTACCTTTAATTTTAGTTGAATATTGACCAAAGTTTTCAAGAAATCCTAACTGAAATATTAAAGAGGAACTTAACTTACATTTTGAAAGGTAACATTTTGGTAGAATAGACTTTGTGTTTCTTCTGCCAAAAAAACCTCCCTTCCATTCCGCTAACAGTTCCTAAATGAAATACTGACTGTCACACATGTGCTAGGATGATATCATTTCCTTGCAGATGTGTTGTTATTCATTTGGATATTATTATGTGAGTTACGCAATAAATGGCTGTGAAAGGAGACACCATACCTGGTGGTGGCAGTAACAGAAAGACAAGAGCAAACTTAAAGGTAAGTCTACCATAATGTAAGTGCAAGTAGGCTGTACTGCCACATAAGGATCCTAATACCACTTGACCAAACAGCCTAGATGTGTCAAGCCTGTAAAAGACTTTAAAGGCTCTTCTTGATGCTTGTGGATAGTAGAAGGACTGAGTGCTGGAACCTGTATAGGAAGAGTAAGGGAGAAGATATCACTGACCCAGCACACGCTTTCATAGTTATCATTAACTTTCCTGGCCATATTTTCAGCAAGAATCCCAGTACTACTCCAGCAAGCAAGTCACAAAGCCAGCACCCTTAGAGTTCCTTCATCTTCCCAGTCTCTCCATGTAGACACCTTACTAGGTTTCTTCTTGTATGCTAGGGTTGAAGATCTTCCTAATGCTTTTCTGCCTGATGTTTCAGCTACTCCGTGGCCATGTGACCAACTTCTCTGCCTGCTGCCAGTAACAGGGCTAGATTAAAGGGGTTGATCCACAGCCTCATGTCACACTGATGCAGCTTCCACTATATCACTCTGACTCTAGCCATAAAACCCTTGGGAATGACAGCAGGCTGAGTCTCTTTACATTGCTGGCACACTGTTTACAAACTCACTCCACTGTTACTGCCACTAGGGTGGTCTGAAGGACTAAGCTTAAGGAGACTTCCTCCTGACTTGCAATGGCCTTTCCTTGGCTGCCATTCCCACCAATTGCTGCTAGTTGTAGTAGTTGTCACCAAAAGCTGCCTAGATCTCAACTCTATCCAGGAGTTCCGTCACCAATGTCTTCATCCCGGAAACCTAAAAAAACCTCAATTTGTTACCTTGGGAAGACTTGCAGTCAGAAAAGTAAGATAGTAAAATTACCCTCTAACTTTGTCAAAATGAATGTCCTCCATAAAGGTAATTTAGCCTTCAAATGAACCCTTCCCACATCGCTGACATATCTCTAGCAACCTTCAGAAGACTTCTTCCTTCACCATCAAGTCCACTTGGTCATGTACACTTTCACCTAGTTGTGCCACATCAGGGAAAGCCTGAATATGTTGTTGGATTTTAGCAAAGCATATCAGAACAAAAGTATACTAGAAATCATAATTTTCTTTTTGGAACTATCATACATTTTGAACTTCACTTTTTTACTTTTGTCACCTAAATCGTAAATATATATATATATATATATATATATATATATATATATATATATATATATATATATATATATATTTAAAGGGTGGAGGTTTTTTGTTTTTTTTTTTAGGATTGGATTCTGAGAAGATTTCTCTTTATATGATTATGTGATTACAATTTTCCTTTTGATTTGTTTGGGAATTTGATTGTCTTTCTTCTAGGATTGTTTTTTATTGGTCTAATTATAACAGTGTTTACCATTATCTGTTCTTAGGGTAGCAGATGTATACAAATTGAAAACCCCATATAAAATAATACCTCAAGAACTAAATAGAATAATGAAAGTTTTTATGTGACCTGAATTAAGCTTACTTTAAAGAATGCTGAAAGAACTTGTGGATTTTAGTTGCACCATTGTTAACGTTGTTTTAATATAATGATTATAATATTATGAATGGCACACACATATTCTCAATAGCAGCTGAATGGCCCTGTAAAAATGACACAAGCTGTTGAAAAATGAATGTATTATTGAGGTCACCTAAATACTCATTATTAAATTATCTGTTTCAATTGATCATTGAGCTATCAGTAACAATTACCTTTTGATGACTGTATGAAACATTGCAATTTTGCAAAACACAGCATTAATAATTGCAAAGTACTAACAATTCAAGGAGCTATAAAAGGCACCATTTAAATGTTTATCTGGTAGACACATATATGAAATGAATTATTTTGTACCTAAAAGTAATATGAATGGAAAAAATATATTTCTTTAAGATAGTTTCCTTTTTGCATTTGAATTCCAATATTTTATTTTACTTTCATTGCAGCTGAGGCCAGAAATCTGCATTTAAATGAGGATATTTAAAGGATAAGCATTTGTATATGTTAGGGAGGAGGGAAAAGAGCTATTTCAGAAGTCACGAGAATTGTGAGAAAAAACAAGAAGATTCTGTGGGTACATTGCATGTCCTTTCTGTACTTCATTTGTACTTATATTAACAGGGTTAAATATATTCTTTATCCTCCAGAGTACAAAATTTATAAGGTTGTACTAATGGAAAGCTTAAAAAAAACAATTTATTGGCAATACATTTATTTTGTTATGTTAGAATGCATCACTTCAAATTTAACTAAACTCTTTATAACCATTTTTTTTTGCCTGTGCAATGTTTTAATAACACTACTGTCTTCATAATTTCTTTTGTAACATTCTTTCAAATGAAGTAGAACTCCATGTGATATTAGGGCTATAATAGAGAGGTACCTCTTTATAGACTTTACAAAGGTTTACATTTTTATTTTTAACATAAAAAATATATTTAAAAATGTTATTTAATTTCTTTACTGAAAAGGAAGAAATAAGGAGTCATTTAGAATAGATCATATAACCATGTTCAAAACATATACCTGGCAGACTCTAGGATTGGTATGTTAAAATAAATAATTTGGCAAAAGTATTATCATGTGTTCAATATACAGCATGTGTGCCAGCTAAATTTATGACTGTCATATTTCTATTAGTATTTATTATTTATTTATTGTGGTTAATATTTTTAAATAGGGTAAGATAGGCCGATCGTAAGCAATCGCGTATGGTGGATGCAGCTCACATTGGCCATGCACCACCCAAGCACCTCAACTCATTTGTAACTCACCACTGTCTCCTAAAATCATGAATTCCTCCTCGGTTAAGGACCCTATGGGCTCTCGGGCCAGACAGGAAGATGCTTCCATCTGAGATGAGAATCTCCTGCATTATTCTGCAGCAGGAGCCCATGACCACCTCAGAATGCATTATAGCAGATCTCACCCAGGAGATCAGAGAACTGGGCAATTGCAAAGCCTTAGTTGAAAGGAAATCCTAAGGCCTTCCATTGGTAGGCAGAAAAATACTTTAATGCCATATATTGCTTGATCAACTAACCTATCGCCTGAGAAGTGTTAAGACGCAAATACTAAATCCCTTCTAAAGAAATGTTGCAATACATACAAATATGAAACTGATTCATGGACCCCTAATCATGAACATTCTTTTGAATTTATCTGCTTATATGATCCATGCACACCTAAACACTATATTTCCAGCTCCACCCTCTTTCCTCCATTGTGGTTCACCATTATGTCAATAAGTAGTTACTAAATTTTCCAGCCACTAAAACTGAGGACAGGTCACAAATAATGCTAAACATATCTGAAAGCATCTCTAATATTACCCCCATGTAAGCAGTTTATGGGGATCTTACTCCCTGATATTGGCTCCTGTCTAAATTGACCCTAATCCAGGGTAACTCACCTGCATCTTTTGGCCTTTAAAAAATTCTTTAGCGGATGCAGTGAGGTTCGTGAAGTTAAACAGGGTCCAGGGTAACTCACCTGCATCTTTCAGCCTCTAAAAATTTCTTTAGGGATGTAATGAGGTTCGTGAAGTTAAACACAGTTAGAATGTGCCCCTTTGTTATTACCTTTAGGTCCAAGGTATTTCAGCCTTCATATACTCAAGATACAAATATAGATAAGTCAATGACTTGTCCTATTGGATTACCACATGAAGGGTCTGAACAACTAAACATTTTTTACATTTACCCTTTTAGTTAAATCTGATTTTATTGACATTTTGGACCAAAAGAATGAGGAACAATGTACAGTAGTATGACATAAAAGTGTACAATGAGAATAATTATTGTGTACAGTACATTCAGTAAGTATAATATAAACTTGTCAGATTGTAAAGATGTGCAGATGTTAGAGAAAAATAAATGTTAGAGAAAAGTCACATATAAACATAGTAATACGGTATACAGCAGTTCACAAACACATGAGGTTGGTTGAATCTCAGCCTTAAGATGAAATCTTGACTATTCCAAAACAAATCAATTCTGGTAGGTTAATTGGCTCCTTTCTAAATTGGCCCTAGTATGTGTATGAATGTGGGTTAGGGACCTTAGATTAAATAAAATATAAATACCGCGCTCAGACAAAAACTAAATCAGCAAAAAAGCAGCAACAATAAACCATCTAATACCTAATCGTGCTAATAAATACCAATGTGAAAAAGTTGCGCTACATTAAATATTTCCCTATATAAGAATAGTGTAAACCAATGCCATACAAAAATCAAGGACACACCCGGATCAAGAATGCACCCTGAACACCCTAAGCTCCTTCAGGTGATAGGTACATAAATGAATAATTAAATTAACAAAATAGCAACAGTTGAAATAAATCATGTGCAAATCAATTAATGAATAAATAATGTCCATATGAAAATGAGCAGCGTCTTCCAGCATTGCTTACTGAGAAGGCACCCACAGGGAAGGAGGAATGGACAGTGCAGGCCAGGGACTCCAGAAGAGGAGATTGGGGACATCCAGCTGATAAGCATTCACTGCTACTTGGCGAAATCCTTGCTGACCGCTCAAGGCAACCAAAGGACTCAAGATACCAGAGGATTCAAGTGTCCCCGCAGAGGGCTTAATCTGTCCGCTCGTATGACCCCGCTCTTTAGGGGGTCCACCGGTTCTGGTAAGGGTTATCATATACAGGGTTTTACATCAAGTTGTCTCTCATTTGTGGACATCAAAGAATAAGGCTGATTATTTGGACCCTGATACCTGTTGTGGATTATAACTCACATATTTTTCACCTTTCTATCACATTTAAGGAAGACGCTGCTCATTTTCATATGGACATTATTTATTAATTTATTTATTAATTGATTTGCACATGATTTATTTCAACTGTTGCTATTTTGTTAATTTCATTATTCATTTATGTACCCATCACCTGAAGGAGCTGAGGGTGTTCAGGGTGCACTCTTGATCCGGGTGTGTCCTTGATTTTTGTATGGCATTGGTTTACACTATTTCTTATATAGGGAAATATTTAAAGGACCTTAGATTGCAAGCTCCTTGAGGGCAGGGACTGTTGTGAATGTACAATATATATGTAAAGCTGTGGTCGGCGTAATAGTACCTGCAATAAATAAATAAAATAAATAAATGATAGGTGTAGAAAGAAGTTAGCAGAAGCAATTAATAAGTATCACTGTAATAACTAGGTGTACAAATAAGGGAGAAATGAGGAGGGGGAAAGATAAGTATACCACCACTGGTGTAAGGAAACATACTCGGCAAACCAGTCTTGGAATGCAGGCAAGAGTTGGAACCTAGACCAAGAAACACACGTTTTCCTGAAGTGCCCTGATCTGCCAGTTTCCTGTGATAACAGATGTTCCAGATCCTAGAAAGTGTCCAGCTTGGAAACCCACTCTGCAAGAAAAGGTACCGTAGTTGATTTCCAGTATCGGGGGATCAATGCTTTGCAGCAGAAAATGCCAGAGGACATCCTTCTTTGCAAGTGAGATTACACCCGGAATCATGGAGAGCAAGGCTATTTTGCAAAAGAAGATATTTGTGTCACCTGGCTGTAGATCATTTTCCCAGCTACCTCTGCCTCATCAGGGGTGACCTTTCTGAGCTCCTGAGATAGGGAGGCTGAGGAGCTGATTTTACCTGGGCATGTCCAGGAACCTAGGGAGTTGTGAGAAAAGTGGTTAAAGGGGACTGCGGTTACATAATAATCAATCATCAAGCAGCAACAGGAAAGGTGGATGAAGCATAGGTCCTCATAATGAAATAAGCAAAAGCAGAGGGATGCTTGTCTGTAGGTCTGAGGTACAGTATATATATTGTCAAGAAGTTTACAGCCCATGGCACTGTAGTTAATCTCCCTGGACGTGGACAAAAGAAAAAAAAATGATCAACGAGTTTGCCAACACTTACCTGAGAAAGTCAAAATCCTTTTGGGAGACAGTGTTGTGGACAGACAAAATAAAATTACAGCTTTTTGGTAAAGCCCATCATTCTACTATTTTCAGAAAAAGAAATGAGGCCTTTAAAGAAAAGAATACAGTCCCTACAGTCAAACATGGTGGAGGGTCACTGATGTTTTGGGGTTGCTTTGCTGCTTCAGGCACTGGATGTCTTGATCGTGTGCATTGCATTATGAAATCTGAAGACTACCAAAGAATTATGTGGTGCAATGTAGGGCCCTGTGTCAGAAAGTTGGGTCTCCATCAGAGGTCATGGGTTACAGCAGGACAATGACCCAAAGTACACGTCAAAAAGCACAAAGAAATGGTTTAAGACAAAGCACTGGATAGTACTGAACTGGCCAGCAATAAGTTCAGATCTAAATCCCATAGAGGACCTGTGGAAAGATCTCAAAACAGCAGCTGGGAAAAGGAAACCTTCCATACTGAGAGACCTGGAGCAGTCGGTGAAAGAAAAGTGGTCAAAAACTTCAGTGGAGAGGTGTAAGAAACTCATTGATGGTTACAGGAAGCAATTGAGTTCAGTTATTTTTTCCAAGAGGTGTAATACTGAAAATTAAATTGTGGGTGCCAATAATTTTGTCCAGTCCATTTTTGGAGTTTTGCGTGGAATGTGTCAGATTTGGCTTTTTGTTTCTCCACTTTTTTGTGTCATATCAATACAAACAAAAGAAATAAACATGAGAATGTCTAAACATTTGTAACTGAAACAATTTTCTGGGCAAAGTGGTTCATTGTTTGACAGAAATACAGGAGTGCCAATATCTTTGGTCATGACTGTATGCATGTATGATGTATTAAAATAGAGGTATACTCACCTTCCCTCCAGCTCTGCGGTGTCCCAAAGTGCACTGCCGACCGCTAGTATCTTTGGCTGGATCGGCTTCCTTCTACTGATCTTAAGTCATTTTCATTGGCCGAAGATGATGTCGCTCCTGCATATGCGCAGGAGTTTAGTGATCTCGGCACTGTCAAAATTTGTAAACTGAGCTGCACAGGGCATACAGGGAAGTAAGGAACTGTAAAGTCTGCTTTTTTACTTGTACCTGCAGGTAAGCCTATAATAAGTCTTACCTGTAGGTACAGAGAATATCTCCTATACATGCATCATTTAGGAGTTATTCACATTTGTACAGTAGCTGCCAGTGATGTTGCTGTGCATGCAAATTGATGGAACACTCGAGTGTGTCATCCGTTCAGAGCGCTGTGCCACTGTTGTGACTCCCATGCATATGCATGGGAATGACATCATCGCGGCCTGGCCATTCAAACGTTACTCTTTAAAGGAGTTTTATGGCCACAGCATGCACTCGTTTATGACCACTTTAATGCAGGAGCACCAAAAGTATGTCTCTTCTACATTAAAAAATCCTGCTTGTTTGCCAAATGTTATTTTTTGGTTAAAGTTCCACTTTAAGTAGATTTTGCAAAGTCTGCTCTGATGTGGAAGCTTTCTTGAAGAATTAGAATTTTGTTCATAAAGAGTGACTATTTTGCAATGCCTTAATATAGGACAAACATTTGTTATTATTAGAGACCAATTATGCATATCCCAGATTCAGCAATACCAAAAACTTTTTAAATTTGTAAAAACTATTTTTTAGAAACTCTTTAATGACTGGCATAGTTCCACTGGATTGATGTGAGGCAAATGTGGTGCCTATATTGAAAAAGGGCTCAAAGTCTTTACCAAGTAATTATAGACCTGTGAGTTTAACATCTATAGTCGGGAAAATACTGAAGTGCTTAATGAAAGACCACATTGATGAGTTTTTGCTAGAAAATAATATTTTAAGCAACAGACAGCATGGATTCATGAAAAACAAAAGTTGTCGGACAAATCTGATTTCTTTTTATGAGGAGGTAAGTAAAACCTTGGACAAAGGAGTGGCTGTGGATGTAGTATACTTGGATTTTGCAAAAGCCTTTGACACAGTTCCACTCACACAACTAATTTGTAAGGAAAAGTCTACAGGCTTGGACAAATTAGTTTGTAAATGGATAGAAAACTGACTAAAAGACCGTAGTGGTTAATGATTCATACTCTGAATGTTCTAGGGTTGTTAGTGGTGTACCTTAAGGTTCAGTGTATAGGTTCTGGGATTAAAAGTAGAATTTCAGTCTTTGCAGATGACACCAAACTATGCAGTGGAATAATGTCCTTACATGATGTCTCCAACTTACAAGCTGACCTCAATGCACAGTTTAATTGGGCAACTGGGTGCAAATGAGGTTTAATGTTGATAAATGTAAAGTTATGCACTTGGGGGCTAAGAATATGCATTCATCATACATACTAGGGGGAGTACAATTAGGAGGGGGGGACAATGATGGAGAAGAATCTGGGTGTTCTGGCTGATCATAAGCTTAATAATAGCATGCAATGCCAAACTGCGGTTTCCAAAGCAAGCAAAGTCCTTTCTTGTATTAAAAGAGGTATAGACTGAAGAGAAAGAGAGACATTGTTTTGCCCCTGTACAAATCATTAGTAAGATCTCATCTGGAATGCGTGGTTCAGTTTTAGGCACCAGTTCACAAAAAGAATATTGGGGAGCTTGAAAAAGTGCAGGGAAGAGCAACCAAACTGATAAGAAGCATGGAGGAGCTGAGCTATGAGGAAAGATCAGAGGAACTGAGTTTATTCTCTCTTGAGAAGAGAAGATTAAGTGGGGATATGATCAACATGTATAAATACATAAGGGGTCCATATAGTGAACTCGGTGTAGAGTTATTCACCTTAAGGTGGTCACAGAGGGCAAGGGCACACTCTTTATGTTTGGAGGAAAAGAGGTTTAATCTCCAAATATGGAATGGCTTCTTCACAGTAAGAGCTGTGAAAATGTGGAATAGACTCCCTCAAGAGCTGGCATTGTGCAGCTCAGTAGATTGTTTTAAAAAAGGCCTGGGTTCTTTCCTAATTGCATATAATATAACTGGATACTAATATTTATAGGTAAAGTTGATCCTGGGAATATCTGATTGCCCCTTGGGGGATTAGGAAGGATTTTCTTTCTCCACTGGAACAAATTGGATTATGCTTTATTGGGGTTTTTTGCCTTCCTCCGGATCAACTATGGGTTTGGGTAGTGCATATGGAGGTTTTCTAGTTGTGTGTGTGTGTTTTTTTTTCCTCTTGGTTGAACTGGATAGACTTGTGTCTTTTCTCAACCAGAATAACTATGTAACTATGTAACAAACTTTTTTATGTTGGTTTGCATTGAAACCATTGTGCTCTGCTCACCAGCTTTCACTCATATGAGAACATCTGTTTAGGAAGAGAAAATTAAGCAAGCGATATAAACATCAATGATTGAACAAAACAAATGCTAGGGATGAGCAAACTGACACAATCTTCTTTTCATTCTGCTTATTGGATGTTCATGATACTGTACCTTATGCTCGTCTGCTGGCCATGACAAACATATTCATGTTTATGTCAATATACATGGCTATTTTGTATTTCAATAGGCAAGCTATTCGTAGGTACGGTACTAAAATCAGATTAGCTGTCAGTTGCTCTTCCTTTGAAACAGCAGCTGGAGCTACATCTGTTGAACAAGTTGTGATATCCACTAAATATAATGTTAAACAATTATGAATGGTCTTATGGCTGTGCAAAGTTTAGTCTAGGATAATGCACAAAAAATCCTGCTATATCAGGAAAAAAAGTATAACACTTTCTTCTTCCCAAATGATTGTGAGTAAATAGGTAGATTAAAGCATATTATACCAAGAACAAAAACTGATCATAGCTTACTGGTGCATACATGTAGTGGCTACATTTGTTTTCTTTTTTCACTTTTTTACTTTATTTTTATCTGCTAATCAAACCATTAACTTGCTTCCTGTCCTAGGGTGACAACTGTACCGAGTAGCATTGTCACGCTAGCACAGTGAGTGTGTTAGGATTTTATTACATTATGTTAGAACTTTTTAACACCTAACTCTCTTCTCATATAACTACATATATATAAAAAAGAGCAATCCTACTCCAAAACTATGGAGGAAAACTAAACAAATGTAACATCATATAAAAGTACAAAAGGACTTGTCAGATCATTATTGTTTTCACCTGCCGTCCAAACCAAATAAAACATAATAAAAAAATAAAAATAAAAAACACTTATCATAGCGCAAACTATACCTGTGTGTTCTGATTTTTACTCAATGTGTACAGTGGAACATCATAAATGGATCAGTAATCAAGGAAAAAAGGGAGTTGCTTGTAGACTTGTGCACAATGGAAAATTTCATTTAGTTTCGGTTTGTTGTCATTCGTAAAATACATAATTTCGTTCTGTTATATTCGTTATGTTACGTTAATACGTTTTCGGATAATTTGTTATTTCTGTAGAGTGTCGATATTCATTATACTGAATCTCGAATCATGTTGAATCCATTCGTTATATGCGCTATAATTTCATTCATATTCGCTGAAATTCGATATTTATGTATGTATATATATTCGTGATAATGATTCGTAGCTTGGAAAGTCGTTTGTTTATTGAATCTTTTAACACACACAATGACAATATCTCTTCTCCTCTGCTCAAATACAATACAACACCTTTCTCACTAAGTTCTCAGGAATGCACTTTGCCAGTAATCCCACCTCCAGCACAAAATTAATCAGCTGATTGGACTGTAAGATTTACTTTGAGTTAACCTTTTGTTTCATTAGATCTTTAACGAATTACCGAATCATGTCGAATACATTCGCATCTGCTATAATTTCTTTTGTATTAGTTGAAATTCGATATTTATGTATGTATATTGATTCGTGATAACGATTTGTAGTTTGGAAAGTTGTTTGTTTACTGAATCTATTAACACACACAATGACAATATCTCTTCTCCTCTGCTCAAATACAATACAACACCCATCTCACTGAGTTCTCAGGAATGCACTTTGCCAGTAATCCAACCTCCAGCACAAAATTAATCAGCTGATTGGACTGTAAGATTTACTTTGAGTTGACCTTTTGTTTCATTAGATCTTTAACGAATTACCGAATCATGTTGAATTAATTTGTTATATCCGCTATAATTTCTTTTGTATTAGTTGAAATTCATTATTTTTTATTCGGACATTTGGATGCATCCGAATGTGCGAAAGATGCAAAATTCGGCCGAATTTCGATTCGTTACAAAACGAATTGCACAAGCCTAGTTGATTGTATCTTGACTATCTAACTAGGCATGCCAAATTTTATAAAATGTTTTTGGACACTCTCTAGCCTTGTAGGTTAGTTTATATAGAGGCAAATTTTGATTAATTAGTCTTTTCTACATAGTAATATGGAGGGATTCTGTGTTTATCCATTGGAGTGCCACTATTTTCCTGGCGTAATATAGAAGAATTCGTAAAAAGTGTTTTTGCGTGGCACTAAGATCCAAATTTTCAAAGATGCTCAATAAGCACCATTTAGGATTACAAATATTGGGGAGATCAAATGTAGATGAAAAAAAGGCAGTAATCTGGGACCAAAAAGGCCTAACTCTATCACAGTCCCAGACCATATGCAGAAAATCCCCAGAATGTGTAGAACATTTGTGGCAAATAGGTGTGTCTTTTTTATGCATGCGGAACAAATGTTGTGGGGTGTAGTACATCCTGTGTAAGTATCTTAATTGAACCATCTTATCTCTGGCCAAAACGTTTCCGAATAGGAGCTAAAGACTTCCTGACAATTTTCTGTAGTAATATCTGGAATGTCAGCTTGCCACTGTGTCTGTACTTTAAGATGAAGTGGCAGACATTGGCCATCCGGCAGCTGATAGTAGAAGGCGGAAGTAAGTCATGTGTGAGTAAGGTGGAGAAGAGCTCTTTCTAGTTTAGAGTTAGATAGATGCATCTCTCACAGCCTGAACTCACTCCTGCTATGTACCAGAGCTGTAAAATACCTAAAATACCAGTGTGCTGGGATCTCTAACTCCTGCCATAGTACAATTTTTATACCCTGCTTCAAAAACGTGTTGTGCCTGATATAACAGTTGCTGTTGTGTCTTTTTTTTTTCTCATTATTTTTGAAGGGCAGTGCTAACTTTCTTTGGGTATCTTTCCAAAGTTGATAATTTTGTGGGGTCGGGCTGGGGTAGTATTGAGCTTCCGAGTTACAGTACCTTCTGACCCAAGATAGACAGCCTTTCGGCATTGGCTTTTTTGAGTTTTGAGACCCCATCCATGTAAGGTGTTAAGGAAATTTAGCAGATTGCACAAAACCCTGACCTCAACTGTACTGAACACCTTTGCATAAATAGGATCACAGATTGTGAACAAAGTTTTTATGTTCAACGTGTCTGATTTCAAAACTGCTCCTTTGGCTGAATGGGGACAAACTCCCACAGACACACTACATACTCTTTTGGAATACCTGTCCAAAGCAGTGGAGGTTTTACAGCTACAGAGGTCATGTAAATATTATATTCAACAAGCTCATTTAGGTACAAAAAACACAGTCACTTTCAGCACTAATAGGTCTTCCAAGGTGAGGAGTAAAAGATATCAAATTAAATGGTGGTGTGAAAGGTATATATGGTATCCCAGAACTGGGCAGATGCTGCTTTCCTCAGATGGGGTAATCCGAAAGGAACTACAAGAAAAACAGAAATGTAAGGCATGCACACTTAGTGCATTACCAGAGATAATTTAATAATAAGACATTTTCTTTTTTATTAGACCCTCAGAGGGTTCTTTGCCATGAGGTGCCATGTTGAACTTCTGGCCTTTTATTGTGGCCAGCCTAAGGTACACCTGTGCAATAATCATGCTGTCTAATCAGCATCTTGATATGCCACACCTGTAAGGTGGATGGATTATCTCGGCACAGGAGAAGTGCTCACTAACACAGATTTAGACAGGTTTGTTAACAATATTTAAAAGACATAGGCCTTTTGTGTACGTAGAAAAAGTCGTAGATCTTTGAGTTTAGCTCATGATAAATAGAGGCAAACACAAATGTGTTGTGTTTATAATTTTGCTCAGTGTGTATATATATATATATATATATATATATATATATATATATATATATATATATAATATTTTTTTTTCTTTGCATATATGTTAGTTAGTTTTTAATCTCATCTGCTACTGCTGTTAAAGCATGCTTTTTATAACTGGAAAAAAACCTTTTGTATAGAACTGTCTTTTCTTCATCAGTGGTGCTTGCTACTTCTACTCACAAGGAAACAATTAGAACCATTTTGTTTTTTAGCTCATTAAATGGCCATTGTCCCTATAACAACGCTTGAAACAAATAAAGGAATTGAGAAAATATTATTATATTCTTTATATTACATAAAATATTATTATAATTATTATACAGGATTTAAATAGCGTCATCAGTTTGCACAGTGGTTTACAACATGAGGGCAGATGGTACAGTTACAATACAATTCAATACAAGAGGAATCAGAGGGCCCTGCTTCATTAGAGCTTACAATCTAATATTAATGTCCTTACTAAAACATGGTGTGGCATGGATGGGAGTTCAGTTAAGAGTGAATTTACCTTTATCTTCTATGAAAACAAAAAAATGTAATCCTATAAAAGTGGGAAAGTTCCTTTCACAGCAGATTTTTATGCTGTAAGCAGAACATAACTATGAATAATGAAGTATTAGAAACAGTTAGTGCTCTATAGACACTGTTTATTGTAACGGCAAAGAAGGCACATGCCAAAAGGAAGCATTAAAAACACAAAGCACCATAAAACTGCTGCAAGATTACTACAATATTTTCTGCTCTTACCAAATACATATTCTTTCCTTTAAAAATAATAAAGAGACAGTTGGGTAGAAAAGAAGATTTTTTAAGCTCCACATATTCATGTAGGGTAGTTTGCTCTAATTGTCTCAGGACGCATGAACAGATAACACCACCTTGTCTCTTAAATGCTTTTATGCCTTGCTGGCATTTTGGTTGGACATCATAGTATATTGCGTGGTTTAGAAAGAAAATGCTACCTTGACGATCACTTAAATCACGTAAATCAGACCAAAACAGAGGTTAAACCTAACACTTTTGGGTAATTCAAAATAGCAGAAACAGACTATGGAAAAAACAGGATGAAACAAGGTGATTTTACAGCTGCTAGCAAAAGGGCAATCCAAATGAGACAAGCAGGTCTTATCTGTCGTCACATTGTACAAATCTGTTTTTCTTACAAATACGTTTCCATTAAAATCTTTTGTCCCCCCTCTCCTATTGCTCTCATTAGGTTTACTTCTATTTTATAGTTATGATAATAGAAGTGAGGAAAAAAAATACCAGGCCACAATCCAAATAATGTCTCTCCAATACATCCTGACTCCTATCTCTACATTACAGCTGTGTGTTACCCCCTGGCTGGCATTCCATGCATTCCTATTTGGAGAATATTAACACTGATTACAGATTAAATAGCTTGTTCTGAGCAGCCTGTACCCAAGCTTTATCTGATATTAATTTGCATTCTGCTCAGGTGCGGTGCTTTATATAAGAACAAAACACTTTATCTTGTTCTGGTATATGTTGGGGCTTTTTTTTTTATTCCTCATTCTGGCGTGATCGCCTCTTTTTCCATCTTCTGAATACCATTCTTTAGTGATAATTTCACTGCTAGCAACCTGAGTTGACAAAACATTGTTGATGTGTCAGCTCCAGAAACTATTAAATCTCCGTTACAGCGAGATAATTAATTTACTAATTACACATCCCCTCTCACCATATTTCATCAGGAAAGTGCTTCCAGCTTACGTTTAGCTCGGATCCTTCTTTCACTCAAGCTTTAACTGCTGCAGAAACAGTGATACAGCAATAGAAATAAACTGGTGTATTTATCTTCCATTAGCCAGTATATTTCTATAAATTACTATAAATTCTATAAATTACTATCACCTATCCGATACATATTTTGGAGCTTGAAAATCAAGCTGGTGCAAGTGAAAAAGTGCAGGCAAAGCTGTGATATTTGCAATATTTGTTCTGGTTAATGTCCCAGTGTATTTTTTAGTCCCAGGAGGCTGTAGGACAAGTGTTAAAGAGCAGCGCAAATTTTGCGCATGCTTAGTGGGGAGCTGGCTGTGAAACAGTTCGCTCCCACATCGAAGATGGAGGTGCCAGAGATCCAAAACCCAGCAAAGAATCAGCCTGGGTGAAGACAGTGCTGGAATCTTGGACTGGTAAGTTTCTTTTTGTTCGCAGCTTCAGTTTTTGTACTATTCACTACGCACTAGAACTTGTAGGCATCTCCAATAGCAACACAGATGGAAATAAAAATGTATTTTTATTAAAGCAGGAGAAAGCTAGAACCCCTATCAGATTTTTTGACTGTTTAATAAAGTTTTTATTAAAATTTACACAACTCAAAAAAATATATTTCTTACAATGTGAAATAGCACAAATAAGCACTGAGTATTTAAATCATGACTGTCTTATTATGCTTTCTTTAAACTTACTGATCCAAAAGTATATAGGTAAGAGTGCCAAGAAGGAGAAAAATTGCAATACATCCTCAAACACATACACATATAAAAGGATCAAGGGGGAGACATGCATACATCTTAGTTTCCTTAGCCATCCTTACTTTTGTTTTACAAGAAAAAAAATTCTCAGCAGTACAAGCTAAGCTAATATCTAGCCATATAGCAGAGTGATTCACTTGATACTTGATGGTAGCCATCTGAATGCTATATGTTTCAGAATTTTTAAAAGATACCACCCTGCCAAAAAGTCTGAAAATCGTGCTAACAGTACAGATTTCCTCCATCAAACAGATTTTGGAAACCCTCAACAGCCATTAACCCACCAAGGGGGATTTTGATGATTTCCAGTGTTTGGGAATCAAAGAAAAAGTTTGGCCACAGCCCAGTATCAGCCAACAGCGAGCTAAACCCACTGTTCGCTGCCATTACTGAGCTGCTCCAGTCTCTGGATGTTTTCCTACAATACTATCCACATGCAGACCAGGCCTTTTTCTAACACTCTTTGTTTACAAGTAAAAAAATGTTAAGACTGTAAGCTCTAACGAGCAGAGCCCTCTGATTCCTCCTGTATTGAATTGTATTGTAACTGTACAGTTTGCTCTAACGTTGTAAAGTGATGCGCACACTGTTGGCGCTATATAAATCCTGTATAATAATAATCTATATTTTTTGCTAGAAAATCACTTAGATCCCCCAAACATTATATATATTTTTTAGCAAAGGCCCTAGAGAAAAAAATAGCTTGTTGTTGTAATTTTTTATGTCACCCGGTTTTTGCGCCAAAACATTTTTTTTAGAAAAAATAAATTTTATTGAATTAAAAAAAAACACAATATATACCCCCATGTTTTTGTAAATACTAAAATATGATGTTAGAATGAGTAAATAGAGGCCTGACATGTCATGCTTTAAAACTGCGCATGCTCGTGGAATGACACCTAACTACTGTACTAAAAAATTCTCATAAGCAATGCTTTAATAATTTCTACATCTTCTCTAGTGCTAGAATTATTACTCTTGCTCTGAGGTTCGCAGCAATACCTCACATGTGTGGTGCGAACACCGTTTACATATGTGGGTGTGACCTACATATGCGTTCACAACTGCGTGTGAGCACGGGAGATGGGGGAGCTTTATATACAGCAGGTAAAATAAGTATTGAGCACGTCACCATTTTTCTAGATAAATATATTTCCTGACAGACTCCATGGCAGGATATGTGTGGGTTAACCCCTCCTCCACTCCTCCCTTATAGGACCCCTCTCCCATAAATCTTTGCTCCAAGCCAGTGGCCGTGTTCCTTTTTTGACCTCCTCTGGTTTGGCTATTCGTCTACCTGAAGTTTTTTCTCTCCATGATCAAGACCGGCCGGAGGCGAGCACTGGGGAAGACAGGTCGTGATACTCTGATATGCCCTGGCTGTTAGCAGGGTATGGAGCGTGCTAAATGGAAGATACTCCGATAAGCCTTGGCTGTTAGTAGTGTATGGAGTGGGCAAACGAAGGAGGCGCTGGAAGAGCTAAAGCCTGGCCATTGGCAGGCAAGCAGCGCAATGACCAGATAGCCCAGCTGTTATCAGGTGGCCCTATCTGCCCCAAGCCCAGTGTGATCAACCTACCTGGTCTGGTCTGATTGTGGAAGCAGGATTGAAGTTGCCATGTTGCGGTGAAGTATACATATTCCATGGCAGCAGTTTGTGTGTTTCTGTTTGTCTGTTTCTTCTCTGGCTCTAGTGTCTTCCAGTCTATGGCAGCTGAAGCGCATTTTGCATTCTAAGCTGCTGCTTTCTCTTCTGGCTAGGCGTCCCTGGGTTGCTCCTGCCCAGGGGCCCAGGGCACTGTGGGCGGTGGTGGCATCATTTTAGTGGAGAAATTCAATTGGCGATCAGTATTGTTGATGTAGGGATTTCTCTGTAGGCAGCTTGCAGCAGTTTCACAAAGTGCAGTGTGCAATTATCACAGGGTATGGTCTACAATAACACCATTGTATGCTGTCTTTGTGTGATTCTACTATCATTTGATCACCTGTGCAGGTTGTCGGTCTTTCTGTGCAGTTTCACACTGTGGATTTATCACTGCCCCGTGTGGCCAGCCCTGGTGTAGCAGGTACGAGAGGATGCGTTTAACCCTTTCCTTTCCTTGCTGACCTGGGTACTCTTTTGGGTTCTTTAACCATTTTCCTTCTATCCTATTTTGCTTTTGTGAGTCTTTCTAGGTCAGGTTGACAATATACGGCATGAGATGATAAAGACATCATTAGGTCACAACTTTTTTCTTCAGATGTATTTGATCACCATCCAGCCTTCATAGCAGAAGCTATGAATCCTCCACTACGCACCCACCGCTATGTCAGCTGCTTCAAGGAGGAAGCCTGCTTTGGATGTGGGGGTGTTGTAATTCTGATTACAGTGACTATAGAGATGGCATGCTTTCTACGTTGGCTGACTCTACCAGATATATGACATTGAAGAGGGACCATTCCCAGGGCACCAAAAACGGTCTGTCGGACCTAATCAACATGGGGAAGTTGAATGGGTGGGTGACCGAGGAAGTTGCCAATTTTTGGGGTACAGCCATGGGGAGCTCAGCAGCACCCTCATTCACTAACTTGTTTTGGGTTATCTTGAAGAACACCATGTCTACCCATTCCCTCTATCCACCATGCATGTAAAGAAATAGGTGAGGTATATCGATGATATTTTTCTCATTTGGTCAGGTAGTGAGGATGACTTCACTGTGTTCATGGACTTTCTGAATAGTATTTTCCCAGGAATAGTGTTCAATCCCGAGTTTTCACACAATCAGATTTCATTTCTTGACGTGCTTATCACCAACACCCACAGGTCCATCATTACATCTCTGTACACCAAACCCACTGACAGAAACACACTGCTTCATTTCCATAGTGCACATCCTACACATATGCATAAGAACTTGCCAATCTCACATATTGTAAGGGTTTTACGCATCTGTTCAGATGAGAATGACAAAAAGAAGCAACTTGAGATAATGTATTGCAAGTTTGGACCTCTAACCCTGTGGCTCTTCCGGTACCCATTCACACATACAATCGGGAATCAGGCACGATTAAACAGGCAGCAGAATGCAACATGAACATTTTGCGATCCGACAGGTCCTTAGGACCCACTATCAAGACCAAACCCATGATAGTGTATAAACGTGGAAGGACACTGCGTCACCATTTGGTACAGGCAGACCCCAGACATAAATACGCTAAAGTTCCACCTAAGATATCTCAGAAAACGGGTTGTTGTAAATGTTATAACTGTAATGTGTTCAATTCACTTATTTGCGGCAAACAATTTTCACATCCACACAGGGGTAATCAGTATCAGATACGAGAGTATTTCAATTGCAACACAGATTTTTGTGTGTGCATTTTGAAATGCTCTTGCACATTGAAATATGTGGGTAAGACTGTTGGCCCATTTAAAAAAACTGTTTCAGAACCGCAGAAATGACATTAGTGTAACCTTGGCCAAAACTGAAAAGGGCGAACAGGCTGACTCTAACAAACCTGTAGCAATCTAAGCACCAGATCCATGAGCTACGTGGAATGGTGATCAAACACGTCAAGCTACCCAACAGGGGAGGCGATCGAGACCGGTTACTTCTCCACTGCGAGGCATATTGGATACATACACTAGGCACGGTACAGCCTGGTGGTCTCAATATCAATCCATCTCTGACATGTTTCATTGACGACAGATAATAATCTCTTCTTAATTTTTATCAATTTTCTTCTTTGGCATTTTTGACCTTGATATACACAATGATGTGACACTGGTACAATTCCTATTGATGTCTAGTCTGGGCAATGCTTTATCAGGTATAGTACATACCATGTAGTATATCTATTTTTCTTTTCCTTTTTTTTTTTCTTTTCTTGTTCGTACTTTTTTCCCCTTTATTTCTCACACCCTATGCTTATCTGTGATATTCGCTTATGGTAGCCGATATGAATACCTAAGTTTTTTCAATATATTCTAAAGGCTGAATGTGACAATTTGTCCACCTTTGGCTTGCATATTAAACCATTTCAAATTTTGAACAACCATAAGCTGGACCCATGGTATGAGTTTAGAGTGCCTCACATAGGAGCTATTCGCTTTGGTTTCTCTTTCTTCAGCTGTATGTTTATTTTATTTTATTGTTAGTCACTTGTGTTCCTGTCTTTATTTTTATTTTGTTATATTTTTATTTATATTTCTTTATTTTTCATTCACGTTTATTTACTTTTATCATTATTTATACATTTATTTTTATATTTATTATTATTTTTTATTTTTATTTATTTAGTTATTTTCAATTATTATATTTTCTATTTATTTTGTATTTATATTTATTTCATTTTTCTTTTTCTTTCTTTTTTTTTATTTTTTCTTTATTTTTCTTTGTTTTTCTTGTCATTTTCTTTCTGCTTCCACCTTTTTTTTGTTTCTGTTTTCCTTTTCCTTTCTTCTTTTCTTCCCCCCTTTTTTTTGCCAATTTCCCCCTTTTTTTCCTTTTTTTTCTTACCCCTTTCCCCCTTTTTTTCCCCTTTTACCATTTTTCCTTGTTTTCCCCTGTTTCTGCCTGTCGTGCTTTACTGCTCCCTTTTTTCTCTGCTCTCTTGGTGTTTTTCTTTTTTTCTATTTGTTTTCTCCCCTTTCCCCTTCCTTTTTCCCTTTTTCCTTTTTGTCATTATTTCTTCTTCTATTTTTGTCTTGCTCAGCTCCTCTTTAATCTCATCCTGTCTTATCTTTTCCCCGCTCTTGTATTACTCTTCTCTTCTTTGTTTGCTGTTCCTAGTCTTGCTCCTTCACACTGACATTTTCTTCTGCACTATGGTACACCTAATGCGGTGCCAGTCGTAAGGCAATGGTTCTAAACAGAATCATTGCCGCTGGGTCCTAGTGGCTGCTTGTTTTTGATCGGGCGCATCTGATTGATGTGCTCGATCCATTGCACATACACTGACGCCATGCATGCGGGCTGTATTCCACAATAACAAGGATCTTCTGCACCTGCCTGTTTTAAGTTACTTTAATTTTAATTTTTACCTTTTGATTTTTAACATTTTCTGGCGGGAGTCTGACATCATAGTGATGTCACAGGGTGGAGGTGTTGCCATTTTTTTTCTATTTTTTCATGTTCTGATTAGTGGTTAATATATTTATATTCTGCTTTGACACTGTTGCACTTTATCACATGCCTGACGAAGGGGCCCTGCGTGGCTCAGAAACGTTGCACTTATCTCTTTGATGTGATCACTTTCAATAAAAGAAACCTTTGGACAGAAGTTGTCGATCCATGGTGTGCTGGCGAATATGTACACTTGTTTTGGATGTGGGACTCTGGTCCCAGAAGGAAAGTCTCTGTGTGAGCCATACTAAGCCCAGGCGGTGAGGCAAGTGGTGCAAAAATCCCCTAAAGAGTGGGATACAAGCCACACACGAAGTCAAACAGCCATTGTGGAGTGTTCTCCCACTAGGATGACCAGGAAGAACTGGAACTGTCCCAACCAAGGTAGAGTCTCTTGCAAAGCAAGAGGAAGTTCTGTCAACACCTTTGGGCTCCGTTTCCACTAGTGCGTCTTGTCATGTGACTTTGGACACATGGGGTCACATGGCTGGTCACAGCTCATTGAGTTCAATGACACTCGTTCCAATCTATGCAGCTTAGAGTTGCAGAGACTTTAAGGGGTTCCTGCACTACTTTGATGTGACTTTTGATGCAACTTTGATCCAAAGACTGTAAAGTTGGTTCAGAGCTGTACTCAGAGTTGGATCGGGGTCGCACTCTGAACCGCACGACTTGGAGACATAGCTGCAGAGAGAGTGTTCTAAATTCTCATTCTTAACAGAACTAGGGGACACATCATTTTGGATAAGTGGAGCAAGGTCACAAGACATCCCTCCCTTCTGAGCAAGATGGCCAAGCTCTATCCATTCAGAGATAAGGATGTGAAGCATCTAAAGGCTGCCTCTCTAAATGGCTGAGGCCTTGATGATGCGAGCAAGCAAGTCGCTCTTCCCTGGAAGATGCAGTGAATAACCTGAAAGTCAGCCTGGGCTCTTGTGGCCATATCGAAAAGGATGGAAATGTGGATGGAGAATGTGGACACAGTATTCAGGAGCATTTTCAGAAACTCTGTAGTTGAGGAGTCGGAGCTGGTGTCGGTTTCCATGATAAGGCACCAAATTACATCAGCCGCATAGTGGCATGGGTTATGCTCTCGTCAGTTATGGCAAAGTGAGTGCTTTGGCTGGGGCCTGGGGTTGCTGTTCCCACCTCTAATGGTGGCATGGGTTATGCTCTCATCAGTTATGGCAAAGTGAGTGCTTTGGCTGGGGCCTGGGGTTGCTGTTCCCACCTCTCATAGGCAAAGTGTAGCATTCCCTTTTAGGGAGCCTTATCTTTTCGCAAGCTGGATAGCACCATAACCCAGGCCACAGTTGGCAAGTTGATGTCCTACCTCAAGACCAGCACTGGCTAGGACAGAAGAGGACAGTCTGGAGAACAAAGTTCAGAGTGTGTGAGGGTCGCACATTTTTACAGACCATTTGGGATTTTAGGAAGAGCTGATGAGGGAACCTAATATCCCCTCAGAAGTTTGCTAAAAGAAGCCAAGAAGCTACTAAGTTGGGCTTCAGACTATTGGGACGTCAAAGTGGTCCTTCGGGACATGCATGGTCCATCAGAAGTCCTCCATATTCTCTGATTAATTTCCATGGATTTTGCCTCACGCTGAGGTAAAGTCACAATGTGCTGCTGTGCCAGTCTCTGAATGCGAGAGATTTCAGGAAAGGTGCTCGCCCCTCCTTTGGTCATGAAGAGGAACAGCTTGTGCAGACCGGTTTTAGACCTTGCACACTTGCAAACCTGAGACAATTTTCAGCAAAGGAGAATTTCAAGGTGGAAACATTGTCCCTAGTTCATAGGGGGTCCAGCCAGGTGACTGGCTTATTTTCAATAAACTTAAGATGCTTACATTCATGTGCCCATTGTAGAAGACTTCCACAAGTTCCTTCGGTTCACTGTAGGTCAAGACCATCTCCAGCCATTGGGCTTTCAACATCACCCTGTGTGTTTTCAGGGTCTTATTGGTTGTTATAGGCTTTATCAAAACAGGGAGCATATACCTGCCTAGTTATGTGGATGTCCTTGTCCTACTGTCCCAAGAGGGCAGCTGCTGGAACCCAAAGCTCAGGTCTTTTCTATGCTCATCAAATTTGGCTGGCTGTTGAATCTGGCAAGGAGACACCTGGAGCCCACTCAGTCTCTTGTGGGCCTCGGGGCTCGGTTCAGTATAATCTTGGATCATTGCCTTGGCTCTGGATCCCGAAGTTTTGGATCTGAATACTCCTGGCCCAGTCTTCTTCCCACCTGCATGCCTTTCAGTGTCTAAAATGATTGGCACTATGGTGTCTACAGATCCGAGGATCAAGTAGCAGCTGGAGAAGGCGGCTTTCTGGAAGGGGTTTCTCCAGCAGTGGGAGCCAGGAAGCAGATTTCAGGCCCTTCAACATATAACAAAGGGAGCGTCACTGCTCTTAGATTAGTCCACACTGCGGCAGTCTCCTACACTAAAAGACAGCCTGGGGACTCACAGCCTGTTCTGCATTACAGGAAGCGGAGCCAATCATGTCTTGGGCTCAGAAGAATCAAGCCTACAGCTCAGCGGCGTATGTTCCCAGAGTCCAAAATGTCCAAAACGGATTTTATTTCCAGAGTCAACAACGAATGGTCTCTATATGTGGAGGTTTTTGGGTGCATATGCTCTGATGGATCATTGGAAATGCAGTAGGACCTATGCATGTCTTCCAGTCCTGGTCAACCTCAGGTTTTCTACGAAGACTCCGAACAGAGGATGTGGTGTTAGTGGCAGTGATGCCTTATCGGCCAATTAGGTCTTGGTTCCCCTTGCTAGCACAGTTCAGTTTCTGGAACCCAGTTCACCTTCTCCTCAGGCCAGGCCTTCTGTCACTGAGAACAATTCTACATCCATGACGTTTGACGGTCTGGGTATCGAGATTGGAGGTCCTCTTCCAGAGTCATCTCCGCTCTCTTGAATACTAGAAGAATGAATGCAGACAAAGTTGACGGGAGAATCTGGTCAAAGTTGTTCAATACATGGCTGCTCCTCACAGATCATGTGGTCAGCTAGTGTCACGGTACTACTTACAGTGAGCCCATAGGCGAGCGGGTTATATAGTATCCCCCAGGGTGTGGAGTCTAAGGGCCAGCTGGTATTTGGGCTTAGCTGCATGCTGACCCCAGGTCACGACCCCCAGGTTCACCCCGCTCGCTAGAGAAGTACCAGAAGACACTGTCAGACAAGGATGGATGGATGAAGCAAAGGAGAGCCAAGGTCAGAGCGGGCTGCAGACAATGTAATCAGAACAAGCCGAGTCGGTACACAAGAGATCAGTTCACGAGAGGTCAGATTAAGGCAGGTTACACGAAGGGAGCTCAGAAAGAAATGTTGCTCAAGCAACCAGAACTGGTCTGCGAGGGATTTAAATAGAAAAGCACATGAGGGGCTGGACAGGAAGTAGCAGGAAGGAATCATATATTAAGCGACAGATGAGGCCGGCGACACCCATAGCTGCAGAGTGCAGCAGAGCTAAACACAAGCTAGTGGAACAACAGGTGCCAGCCAGCCTACAGTTGTAAAGGTAAGACACAGATCAACTCCGCAGCTGATCTGTGACAGTACCCCCCTCTTACAAGGTCCCCCTACACGTCTGGGGGCTGGCTTGGAGGGAAATTTCTGGTGGAATCTGGTCACCAAACGTGGGGCTGAGACATCGGTGGCAGGAACCCAAGACCTCTCCTCTGGACCATAGCCCTGCCAATCAATCAGATATCAGGAATCCAATGTTTCTTTAATCCCATACTGATCCGTGGTATCAGCCACAGGAGTGGGGTGAGAAGAAGGATGAGAGAAGCGATTGAGGACCAGTGACCTGAACAGGGAGACATGGAAGGCGTTGGGTATCCTGACATGAGAGGGCAGACGGAGCTTGAAAGCAACTGGATTGATTTGACAGAGAATAGGAAATGGACCAATGAAGCGAGGGGCAAATTTCATTGAGGGCACCGGGAGTCGGATGTGCTTGGTAGAGAGCCAAACTCTATTGCCAGGTAGGAACTTAGGAGTCAGACGGCGATGACGATCTGCTGCCATTTTATGACTGGAAGCAGCTAGATGAAGATTCTCAGAGACTTTTTTCCAGATTGAGTTGAAGGACCTCTGAGTTTCAGCTGCTGCTGGTACAAGAGGAGAAATGGAACAGAAAAGGGAACAGATGGATGCTGCCCATAAACAGTGAAGAAGGGACTGGCATTGGAGTGATGGTTTAAGGCAAACTATGCCCAGGGCAAAAGGTCCACCCAGTCATCTTGGTGGGCTGAGATGAAGGCACGGAGAAAACGTTCTACATTTTGATTGACACATTCCGTTTGCCCATTGGACTGGGGATGAAAGTCAGATAAAAAATCCAATTTAATCCCAAAGGAGCTGGCCAAGGCTCTCCAAAACCGAGCAGTAAATTGAACTCCTCTGTCAGAGACGATATGTGAAGGCATCGCATGAAGACGAAAGATCTCCTTTATGAAAGTTGTGGCAAGACTGGGAGCAGAAGGTAGGCCTGGGAGAGGAATCAAGTGTCACATTTTGGAGAACCGACCCACCACTACCCAGATGACTGTAGAACCTGTTTAGGGGGGCAGATCTGAGATAAAATCCATGGAAATACAACGCCAAGGTATATCGGGAACTGGTAAGGGCAAAAGCAACCCAGCAGGGGCGGACATGGAAGATTTGGATAGTACACAAACCGTACAAGCTTGAACGTATTCCTTGACATCCTTACGAAGAGAAGGCCACCAGTAATGACGCTGAAGAAGGTCACAAGTACAAGGTAAGCCAGGATGTCCAGAGAACTTGGAGTCATGTGCCCAAGCAAGGAGTTTGGGATGAAGTGCGGGAACTTCAAAAGTTTTACCAGGAGGAGGCTGCGTAGACCGGTGCAGAGTAGTGGCTAGAGTACGATGCGGAGGGATGATGGGACCAGGATCTAGGTGATTCTCAGAATCGTTGGCATCAAATGACCTGGACAAGGCATCGGCTCAAAGGTTTTTGGCACCTGGACGAAAAGTAATGTTAAAGTTGAAGCGGGCGAAAAAGAGGGCCCAGCGACCTTGACGTGAGTTCAAGCATTTCGCGGATTGTAAATACTGCAGATTTTTATGATCAGTATAGATAGTAATACAATGGGGAGAACCCTCTAGAAGATGTTGCCATTCTTGAACAGCTAGTTTAAAAGCGAGTAGCTCACGGTCCCCAATGGTATAGTTCTTTTCCGCATCAGAAAACTTCTTGGAAAAGAATCAGCAAGGCTGAGACTTGCCCTTCTGAACTTGGAGTAGGATGGCACTGGCTCCTACTGAAGAGGCATCAACCTCCAAAGAAAAGGGTTTTGTAATGTCCAGATGTAGGAGAATTGGAGGGGAGAGGAAGGCTGCCTTGAGTTTGAGGAAAGCATTAATGGTTTCAGGGGACCAGAGCCGGGCATTGACACCCTTGCGAGTGAGAGATGTAATAGGGGCCATCAAGGTGGAGTAGTTACGAATGAATTGGCGATAGTATTTGGTGAAGCCCAAAAAGCATTGGGTGGCTTTAAGACCAGAGGGCTGGGGCCACCTAGACATGGCCCGAAGTTTGGCTTCGGTCCATGAGGAGGCCCTGTGAGGAGATTATGTAGTCCAGAAATGAAACTTGTGTTTGTTCAAATAGACATTTCTCCAATTTTGCATATAGACAATTGTCCCATAGACGCTGTAGCACAGCTTTCACATGAAGGCGATGGGTAAGTAAGTCTGGTGAGAAAATAAGAATATCATCCAGATATACAATAACACAGACATACAGAAGGTCGCAGAAGATCTCATTAACCAAATTTTGGAAGACCTCTGGGGCATTGCATAAGCCAAAGGGCATCACAAGATATTCATAATGTCCGTCCCTGGTGTTAAAGGCGGTCATCCATTTGTCTCCTTCCCGGATTCTTATTAAATTGTAGGCCCCTCTAAGATCCAGTTTGGTAAAACATGAGAACCTCGTAGTCTGTCAAAGAGTTCAGAAATTAAAGGAAGAGGGTATCGGTTCTTCGCGGTGATGGCGTTAAGGCCCCTGTAGTCGATGCATGGACGGAGTGAACCATCTTTTTTCGCTATAAAGAAGAACCCGGCTCCAGCAGGTGAGTTTGATTTCCTGATGAAACCCTTTTGCAGGTTTTCCCAAATGTATTCCGACATGGCTTGTGTCTCTGGGATAGATAAAGGGTAGACTCGGCCTCGGGGAGGAGAGGTCCCAGATAACAGATCAATGGAGCAGTCATAGTCTCTGTGAGGAGGAAGGCGATCAGCGGACTTTTTGCAGAAAACATTCTGAAAGACTGATATTGGGAAAGCAGCATGGGAGTTGTGGAAGTCTCAGCCAGAGGAATGGAAGGAGGAGGTAGCACCTTGGAAATACATTGTTGCTGACACAGAGGACCCCAAGCCAATACTCGTCCAGAATTCCAGTCAAGATGCGGGGAGTGTTTCTGCAACCATGGAAGGCCCGTACAATGCATACAGAGAAACCAAAACAAAAAAAATCTGAAATTAAGTTATGTGTAATAAAATGGAATGACACAGGGTAAAAGTACGCTAATTGAAATGTATTTAATACTTCGTACAAAATCCCTTGTTGGTAATAACAGCTTCAAGACTTCTCCTGTATGGAGGAACTAGCTGCATGCATTGCTCAGGTGTGATTTTGGCCCATTCTTCCACACAAACATCTATTGGATTCAAGTCAGGTGATTGGCTGGGCCATTCTAGCAGCTTTATTTTCTTTCTTTGAAACCAATTGAGAGTTTCCATTGTGTTTGGAATCATTGTCTTGCTGAAATGTCCACCCTCGTTTCATCTTCATCATCCTGGTAGATGGAAGCAGATTTTTATCAAGAATGTCTTGGTACATTTTTCCATTCATCCTTCCTTCAATGATATGAAGTTTGCCAGTACCATATGCTGAAAAACAGCCCCACACCATGATGTTCCCACCTCCAAACTTCATTGTTGGTATTGGGGTGTTTTTGGGGTGATGTGCAGTGGCATTTGACCTCCAAAGATGGTGTTTATTATGGCATCCATAGAGTTAAATTTTTTCAGACGATATTCTCTCAGCATTTCACAGGCTTGTCTAAATGTTGTGCAGCAAACTTTAAATGAGCTTCAACATGCTTTTTCTTCAGCAATCGAGTCTTGAGTAGTGAGCGTGCATACAGGCCATGGCGGTTGAGTGCATTACTTATTGTTTTCTTTGAAACAGTTGTACCTTCTAATTCCAGGTCTTTCTAAAGCTCTCCACAAGTGATCCTTGGCTTTTGGACAACTCTTCTGCTAATTATTTTCACTCCTCTGCCAGAAATCTTGCGAGGTGCACCTGGTCGTGGTCATGGTGAAATGATGTTCTTTCCACTTCCAGATTATGGCCCCCCACTAGTGCTCACTGGAACATTCAAAATTTAGAAATCCTTCTGTAACCAATGCCATCAGTATGTTTTGCAAAAAATAAGGTTACGAAGGTCTTGAGAGAGCTTTCTTGTGTGACACCCTAGTAATGAGACACCTTTTTATAGGCCATCAGTTCAGACTGAACCAGCTGATATTAATTTGCACTGACAAGGGGCAGGATTGCTTTATAATTACTGATAGATTTCAGCTGGTGTCTTGGCTTTTCATGCCTTTTTGCACCACCCTTTCTTCATGTGTTCAGTTTTTTTCCCCTGTGTTGTTCCTTTTTATTACACGTAACCTAATTTATGAACTTACAGTATTTGTTTTGGTTTCGTTGTATGTATGGATTGCATGGGTTGTTACCGACATGTGGTGAAAATTTCAACAGCACTTTTAGAAATGTATTTACCTAGAAAAAATGGTGACGTGTTAAATACTTATTTTACACGTGTTTTATATATATATATATATTTTTTTTTTTTATTTTTTTTTTTTTTTAATAATTTATTTTATTATATTTTTTTTCCACTGCCCCTTTAAATTTTCTTTTGATCACTTTTATTGCTATCGCAAGAAATGTCTTCTTTATAGAGAGATCTGGGGTCTATAAGACCCAAAATCTTTCCTATACCTTTAAAGTGTTACTAAACCCACAAAAGTAAAATCAGTCTATATATGCAACTAAGCATGCATGTTATACTTGCTGTGGAATATAAGGGGTTAATCCTCTGTATTGTGTAAAAAGGCTGTTTTATCCTTCTCTGTCCTTCCCCTTCTTCCACTGTCCCCAATCTATCTGCGGATAGAACAGAGCCTTGGGGGCAAGCTGCACATGCTCAATTTGGTGTGTATTGCTAGAGAGTTTTTTCTTTTTTTTTTGGAGAGTTAATGTGATCAGCACAGGCCCAATCAGCATTGTCCAAACAGAGGGTCAGGGGTCCTGAAGCCTCATTGGACAGTCAGGGGAGAATGAAAACTGCTACTACAAGCTTTAACCAGACACTGATAGAAGTCACAAGACTGCTATATACTGCTGATGGGAAAAGGTAATTATCAGTATAGATTTACTAAATCAATTACATTCCCATGTTCTGTGTTTTGTGGGAGACCAGATATAGTGAATGCAGGGTCCTGGGTTTAGTAACACTTTAAAAGCAAAAGATCAAAAAAAAAAGTTTGATCTTTTGTTTTACAAAAAAAAAATGGCATTGTTTACATGGGGAACTGGAACAGATGTTGTGATTTCCCTCCGGTCTTTCTAGGCCATAGGGTTGAAGGGAGGCCATCTTTCCTTCCCCTATCTCTGTGCCCAGCCACCACCAATGGCAGATCAGTTCCCAGAGCTACCAATCCTCCAGGTAAGCCCGACAACCACCGGAAAGTGGAGGGAGTGGCCACCTCTTCTAAATGTGATCCAGATGCAAATCCGCTACTCGGACCACTTTTAGTAGAAAATCCGATGCCTGAGGGAAAAATTAATACCATTAATGCATCTAGCTGCAGCCATCACTCCGGTATTAAATGTCAAACTAATGACGTATTTTCCCAGTGGCAAGTGTATGTAGGATTCCACTCAGATGCCTGATTGGCAGCTGATTCTCAGCCTCTCTAAAAGCCTGAGCCAGCCACTCCTCCTCCCCAGCCTGGCACTCCAAAGAGTGCTGGAGAGGCAAAGCAGAGAGTGCTGGCTGATAGTCACCACTCTGTGCCCATAGCAGACCTGAGACCTGAGCAACCAGACCAATGCTGCAGCCATATAGGTGAGTATGTATTTTTTTTTTTTGTTTTGTTTTGTTTCCTGCACATCTCCTTTAAATATTAGTCTGTGTTCAGTAGGTGGGGTAGCATTGTTTTTATCATTTCAGATTTAAAGATTGAAAATGTACACCCATGCTTGTCAGATTTTTATTGCTTTCACAGCTCTAAATGTGCGAGTTGGGGGGTGCTGGATACAAACATTTTGCTGAATTCCACTTTTGTGTAGACAGTCTGTACAAGTAATGCCCCGTACACACAGTCGGATTTTCCGACGGAAAATGTGTGATAGGACCTTGTTGTCGGAAATTCCGACCATGTGTAGGCTCCATCACACATTTTCCATCGGATTTTCCGACCCACAAAGTTTGAGAGCAGGATATAAAATTTTCCGACAACAAAATCCATTGTCGGAAATTCCGATCGTGTGTACACAAATCCGACAGACAAAGTGCCACGCATGCTCAGAATAAATAAAGGGATGAAAGCTATTGGCCACTGCCCCGTTTATAGTCCCGACGTACGTGTTTTATGTCACCGTGTTTAGAATGATCGGATTTTCCGACAACTTTGTGTGACCGTGTGTATGCAAGACAAGTTTGAGCCAACATCCGTCGGAAAAAATCCTAGGATTTTGTTGTCGGAATGTCCTAACAAAGTCCGACCGTGTGTACGGGGCACTAGTGTAATTTCCCAAGTATGGCAGATCCAAATATACAAGGTGTTACTTCCAAAAGAACCCACAGAAAAGGATGGAACGCAATACTATTTGTTGAGTCCAAAAATGTTTATTTCCTCATATCGTACATGATAACGCGTTTCAGGGGCTTCCACATGTCACCGTCATCAGAGCATTGGTACTTGGTGAAATTAATTAAGCAAGAGGATTCTTAATGGTTAGAAAAAGCTTATTGTAGTCAATATTGGATAGGAATTGAAAACAAAGTGCTTATACTTGAATGTGGCAGCTTATCTCAGCAGCCCTGCTGATTATCATTTATGCAAAGGCAGTAGTTGCCTTGTTCCAATGTTTAGATAACAGATCTGACTAAAGAATCTTTAATCTTTCTGGATTTGGCTTTCTTCTGTTTTATTTCATTTTGATAACAAGTCACAGATAACCAAATACAGTTCACGTTGTACGACTGTCAGTTGCACACAATGAAATGAATTAACGTTCCATAGTTGAAGTAGTAGATATCCTTTTTAGGATAATTAAGTAATTACTTAATACCGGATTCCTGTCTACAAGAATATACCCACATTAGTATACAATAGATGTAAACTGGCCACTTCATCAGATGTAAGACTTTAGGATTTAGGATTAAACAGTTTTCTTTTACAAGCATTATTTACTTTTTTATTTTTTAAGATTGCCTATGGATGGGATCTGTGTTCCCTTACTACTTTATGACTTCTCAAATTATTATCATCTTTTTCAAACCCACTAATCCACTAATATTTTATTTACAGAGCAGTATGTGTGAAATCCAAAGCAACTATACTGCCCAGGACTTCCCAAAGGCAAGATACTGTAGGTCTTCAGGAATTTGTTCCCCAGTGAAAAGCGTATTTCTGGTTGTAAGAATAAGGTAGAGAAGACAAACTATGGCCTCCTCAATGATCATAGTGTTTCCCTCATGGGATGTTGTTGAAGCATTTCATAATTTGAATTATAGACAACATTGATAAATACTGTATGTGCTTAGATGGCCTTTACTTACCCATACTCTGCATAGGTTGCATGCAACAATTTAGATGTCATGCGGTGGCCAACACTAAAACTGGCCATAGGTATAGGGATCCTCACGGTCAGGTCATTTTAACACTTTTCATGACCTCAGACCCATACATTTATTCAACCCTGACTCGGGACCCCAGCTGTCCCTGCGGGCACGTGTGATTGGCTAACCTCCCTGCACCTATCTTCATTTACAAAACAATTGTTTCTTTCCTCCCAAACACATCGCCCTCACTCTGAATTTGAACGGCTTTGCTCCCTCCAAGATCTACTCTCCTCCCTATACAGTTTGACTCAGGCCCTTACACATGATGACTTGCCTCCATACACTAGGATGTGGTCTGTAGATTTGGGAAAGGACTTCTCAAGGGCAGAATGTCAGACTTCATTTAATTTCACCCATAAACCTTCAATCTCCCGCTACTCACAAGAAAATTATTTCAAGATCCTATCCCGATAGCACTGGGAACCCTCAACATTACACAGAATTTTCCCATCCATCCCTTCCTCCTGCTGGTGTTGTGGTGCAACTCCATGTCTAGTGGGAGTGTGAGAGGATACGCCCCTTCTGGTCTCAGGTATTTCAAATATGTAGTACTATCTATGAAGAATCTCTAACGCCGACTCCTGAGATTGCCTTTCTCTCTATGTTCCCCAGTTCTATGGCTTCACAAAAATGATGCCTTCTCTGTTTTTTTTTCTGTCCGCAGCACGGCATCTCATCTCATTGTACTGGAAGACTGCCACTACCCCACCGTTGTCATTATGGGTTTCCACTGTGAATGACATTAAGAGAACAGAGGAAATGCTAGCACTTGATAAAGCACCTTTGATAAATATAAGGTTTTGTGGTTTATTTGGATCAGCTTTTCTTCCTCTTATACCCTTGCTACTATGCTCTCCACCCAAACAGGGTCACCCCCAAATTAGCTTTGACCCAGGGCTTCTAAAGATGGTTCATCTATGATACACTGCTGCTTCCCTTTATGAATACTTTCCCAGCAGATCTTCTCTGTTCTTCTCTCCCCTACTTTTTTTCTCTCTTTTTATTCCCCCTACATCCATCTCCTATTCCTCCTTTGTTCTTTTCTCCTTATCTCATTTTATTTTTATTTTTATTAATTTCTCTTTATGCTATCCTTTTTTATACGAACTGCAGAACAAACTTAATTTCATGGTTTAATATGACATTTACCACAGTCTTTTATGTTATAAATGTTTATCGGCGCAAAACCCAGCTAAAGGCGATAGCCATTAGGCATACTCGCTGTCCCATTCTACCACTTGATGTCTTACTTTTGAATACCATATGATGTTCTTAATAAAAACATTTTCAACCCTAAAGCTGGATATAGATGGATTGAAATTCAGCAGGTTCAACAAGGATGATCTATGGATTAACTGCTCTGGAACAGCCTTGTTGGAAATTTTTTACTCGACATGGATGGGGGGGGGTGCTTTGACAGGGATCCCGCCTGACAAGATACCCTGTGCATGTTGCCTGATATGGTTCACAAGAAGGAGGGAGCATGCTTGTCTTCAACCCCCCTTCGTGGACTCGCAGGCTGCATGCTTGGATAAGGGTCTAGTATGGATTTAGGGAGAACTTTTTCTTGTTTTTTGTATGGGGTTCCCCCTTAAAATTGAATGTAATTTTGGGGTGCCCTATACTATTTTCTTTAGCTTTTTTGTGGGGTCTCCCTTGACATTCATACCAGACAATAATCCAGGTTATGAGTTTGGTATGTATTTTTAGGGGGAATCCCAAACTGTTTTTGTTTTGGGTGGTATTAACAGCTATATTAGACCCTCGTTTAGGATATGGTCTCGTACTGGTCAAGGGAATCCTTTTTTAAAAGTTTTTAAAAGTTCTTACATTTTTAGACCTTCCCTCACCATCACTTCAGCACAGGCCAGAATGACGTGTACGGGGTCCTGCAGCCTCCTGGGATACTTACATCACATCTTCTAGGAGGCTGAAGGACTGGCACACAGAACAGGTTGGGGGTGGGGTGGGGGGTTAACATAGGACAGGTCTGGCGTGTCATTGTACCCAACTGCCTATACCCAGAAGGGGCACCCAAATAGTAGATTGCAGCTGGACAACCATAGATTTGCTGTACAGGTGTGTATATGCTTTGAAGAGCACCACAGGAAAGTGGGTAAAAAAACATGGGGGTCACTGAGTGCTGCTTTAACTTCAATACCCACATCCTACTCTCTAGTATCTAGTATAAAAAGCGGAAAGAGGAACTCAGAACAGCTGCAAGCTGCAGTGTTAGACACAATTGTGTGTTGCTGTCAGTGAGAGCAGACATCTGTGTTAGCAGCTCCTACCATCCGGCCTCCAGCCTTCCAAGATTCATTCCGGACTCCCCAGTGGAGCTGCACAGGGACCCCCACCTGTGCACTGAGCGGCACTGTCAGCCCGCCAGCTCCATAGGCCCTCCGCGCAGGACACGCTGCGGCTTCGGCCTCCCCCCTCAGGACACTCCGCGGCTTCGGCCTAGCTCCGGCCAGGGCCGACCCGCCGCTTCTCTCCCCACAGCCATTCAGCAGTTCGACCGGCAGGCCCGCGTACCGCCCTACGATCCATCCTCCCTCATCACTACCCTCGGACGGACCGGTAGCCACACGGGATCCGAGCAGCCGGGCTCCCGCGGCTCAGGCCTAGCCGGCGGCCATCTTGGTCCTCCCTCCCAAGGCCTCAACACTCTGCCGGCCGCCCGGAGACCACCCCCACACTTCCCAGCAGGACCCACCCCAGCCCAGCACCAGTACCCACACACAGTACACCCACCGGGACTCAGGCCTTGACCGTCGGCCATCTTGGTCCACCCACTCGGCAGCTACCACCTCCACCCGGAGCTCATCCCCAACCCCCAGCAGGCAGTCCGGGACCTACCCCACCAACATCCACCCACAGGACCTAGCCACCTCCGAGGTTGTGCATCAGGACAGCCCACGACACAGGCTCAGCCTGTCGGCCATATTGGTTCACCCAGTGCGGCCGCAACCACTACCTCCACCGGAGCTCATCCCGGACCCCCACCTCAGCAGGTTAGTACCTGGACCCGGTCCCCCCCCAGGCCTGTCCGGCCTACTCCAGACAGCATCACCGCAGCCGCTGTCCAATCACCTGCTCTCTAGTTATTAGACTCGGGGGACAGACCACGGCTGTGGCCTAGCTCCTGCACCCAGCACACCCTCCTGTCCAGAGGGCCCGTGCCCTACACCTGGAACACCCACTCCTCTACACCGGACCTCACTACGTGGGCACAAGCTACCACCAGAGATTTTTGGACCTGATCAGCTCCCATATAAAATCCTCCGAGACCCAGTAGCAGCACCATTCCAACCAGTAAGTAGCGGCCAGACCCCCCCATACCCCCCCTCCCCCCACTGTCATCCTCCGGACCATCCGGTACAGGTAAGCCACCAGGGTACCTTAGTGTTGATCCAGGGTCTTCGGATCCGATCGCCCCTCGGGGGGTCAGGAAGGAATTTTTCCTCTGCTGGAGCAATTGGCCAGCTCAGCTAGGGGTTTTTTCGCCTTCCCCTGGATCAAAGGAAGGGTGGTTAGGCAGCACTCCATCTCCTCCATCTTTTTTTGCCCTCACCATGTGCATTTTCAAGTACACAGCGGAGTCCCTCCATAGGCTAAGAAACACCGGTTCAACTCTACCAACCGCCACTCAAAAAAGACTAAAAAAAGACAAATTACTAAGGACCAACCTACAAGCAACCATCAATTACGGGGAGATACCAATTCAACGACAACAGCTAGCATGCGCCCTGATCTGCAGTCAAGCACAGACTGGAAATCCACAACTTCATCATCAAAAACAACATTGATTGCCTCTTCATTACGGAAAGCTGGCTAACATCCGACTGCAATACCATCCTAACTGAATTGGTACCTGAGAACTACAGCATCCTAACCAAGCATAGAATAGGAAAAAAAGGAGGAGGCCTAGCAGTGATCTTCAAATCACACCTTGCCTTCACCAAACCAACTTCACAGAACTCAGTGCCTTTCATGGAGATGCTTCCCCTGCATCTTCAAACAACACCCCAAGACACCATTCACATATTACTATGCTACAGACCACCAGGACCAAAGACCAATCTCCCTACACCACTCACTGAACTTATTTCAATGCACACCCTGAAAACTAAAAACCTTCTGGTACTTGGAGACTTCAACCTTTGGGCAAACTCTACCCAAGACCCTATTGCGACCGCCTGCATCAACCAGCTGGAAGAACTAGGTCTTCAACAGCTGATAATTACTCCTGCGCATGGTTCAGGACACACTCTAGACCTCATCTTCCAACAGAATGTGGACATCAACATATTCGACATCACACCACTACCATGGACGGACCACCACGCTAACAAATTTAAAATCACCTTTAACACCACCCTCCAAAAACAGAAACACGCAACAACAACACACTGGAACAGATCTCAGAAGAGGCTGCACTCTGAACTCTTCAAAACCACATTATCAAACAAAATACAATCACTAAACTCAAACCTCTCAATGGAACAAACACTCAACTCCCTAAACAAGGTACTACTACAAACAGCAGACTCAGTAGCGCCAAAACGCAGAACACTCATCCGCAAAAAAAACTCAAGATGGTTTAATGGCACCCTCACCCTACTCAAGCAGGAACGTAGAAGAGCTGAAAGAACGTGGAGAAGGAATCCTACCAAGGAAAAACATACAAACTACAAAGTACTCACGGTGAAATACCACAAAGCAATCTTCATAGCCAAAAAAGAACATTTTTCGAATATCATCTCAACTGCCATAAACCGGCCGCGGGAACTTTTCAAAATAGTCGCCCAGTCAATGAACCCATCCTGCTTAGAGCCCCCAGCAAACGACACTCAAGAATTCTGCAATGAGTTATCAAATTTCTTCATCGACAACATCAGAAAATCTATCCAACAGAAAAAAACAACCAACCTCACCCAACCAAAGCAAAAAGAGGACATCAACACGAACATCACACAACCACCGGACTTCTTCTTGACCCCGATCACCACTGACACGACTAAAACCATTATGAGAAGCATTTGAGACAGTAAATCACCAAATGACATCATTCCCACGAAACTACAGTAGGTGACCGCGATATTGTGTCAATCTCGCCGCATTTCTCGGCGAGATTTGACACCTGCGAGCCCCATCGCGGGAGCCAGCACCGAGATGGCTCACTCATCGCGAAAGGAAAACTTTTTTCCTTTTGCGATGAGTGACAGGCAATGCTGACAGCTGTCTGGTATGAATCCTGAGGGGGGAACACCGCGCCAAATTTTAAATAAAAAAACGGCGTGGGTTCCCCCCAGGGGCATACCAGGTCCTTAGGTCTGGTATGGATTGCAAGGGGAACCCCCTACGCCGAAAAATCGGCATGGGGTCCCCCCAAAATCCATACCAGACCCTTATCTGAGCACGCAGCCCAGCCGGCCAGGAAAGGGGGTGGGGACGAGCGAGCGCCCCCCCTCCTGAGCCATACCAGGCCGCATGCCCTCAACATGGGGGGTGAGTGCCTTGGGGGAGGGGGGCCCTGCGGCCCCCCCACCCCAAAGCACCTTGTCCGCATGTTGATGAGGACAAGGGCCTCTTCCCGACAACCCTGGCCGTTGGTTGTCGGGGTCTGCGGGCGGGGGGCTTATCGGAATCTGGGAGCCCCCCTTTAATAAGGGGGCCCCCAGATCCCGGCCCCCCACCCTATATGAATGAGTATGGGGTACATGGTACCCCTACCCATTCACCTACAGAAAAAAAGTATCAATAAAAAAAACAGTACACAGATTTTAAGAATAATTTATTAGGCAGCTCCGGGGTCTTCTTCCGACTTCGGGGGTCTCCTTCTGACTTCTCCCAGTGTTCGGCCTCTTCTCCCGGTGTTCGGCCTCTTCTCTCGGGCCCCTCCGCTATCTTCTTCCAGCTCTTTTGCCAGCGAGGGGCCCGGTCTGCTGCCGCTGTCTTGTCGCCGCTGTCGCGCGCTTCTTCTCTTCTTCTCTTCTTCCGATGTTGACATGACGCTCTCTCCGGCTGGAATGCTGTGTGTGAGCTGCAGAGCCATTTATATAGGCGGTGACCCTGCCCCCTTGTGACGTCATGGTCCCAGCATGCGCAGGGACTCTGGCGTCATAAGGGGGCGTGACCCCAGAGTCCCTGCGCATGCTGGGACCGTGAAGTCAAGGGGGCACAAGGGGGCAGGGTCACAGCCTATATAAATGGCTCTGCAGCTCGCACACAGCATTCCAGCAGGAGAGAGCATCGTGTCAACATCTGAAGAAGAGAAGAAGCGACGAGACAGCGGCGACAAGACAGCGGCAGCAGACCGGGCCCCTCGCTGGCAAAAGAGCTGGAAGAAGATAGCGGAGGGGCCCAGGAGAAGAGGCCTAACACCGGGAGAAGAGGCCGAACACCGGGAGAATTCGGAAGGAGACCCCCCGAAGTCAGAAGAAGACCCCGGAGCTGCCTAATAAATTATTCTTAAAATCTGTGTACTGTGTTTTTTTTTTTATTGACACTTTTTTTTCCCTAGGTGAATGGGTAGGGGTACCATGTACCCCATACTCATTCACATAGGGTGGGGGGCCGGGATCTGGGGGCCCCCTTATCAAAGGAGGGCTCCCAGATTCCGATAAGCCCCCCCGCCCGCAGACCCCGACAACCAATGGCCAGAGTTGTCGGGAAGAGGCTCTTGTCCTCATCAACATGGGGACAAGGTGCTTTGGGGTGGGGGGCCGCAGGGCCCCCCTCCCCCAAGGCACTCACCCCCATGTTGAGGGCATGCGGCCTGGTACGGGGGCTCTCGCTCGTCCCCACCCCCTTTCCTGGCCGGCCGGGCTGCGTGCTCGGATAAGGGTCTGGTATGGATTTTGGGGGGGACCCCCACGCCGATTTTTTGGCGTAGGGGGTTCCCCTTAAAATCCATACCAGACCTAAGGGCCTGGTATGCCCCTGGGGGGAACCCACGCCGGTTTTGAATCCCCTCAGGATTCATACCAGACAGCTGTCAGCACTGCCTGTCACTCATCGCGAAAGGAAAAAAAGTTTTCCTTTCCCGATGAGCAAGCCAGCGCGACATGCACAGTACCCTGTCGCCAAAAACCAGCGCAATGGTATCGCGCTGGAAACACAATCTCGTGGTCAGGTACTGTACTGAAAGAATGCTCCGACATCCTGGCTCCTACCATAACACACCTCATAAATCAATCGTTCAAAGAAGGGATTGTGCCGACCTCCCTCAAGCAGGGCACCGTCAAACCCCTGCTAAAGAAACTCAATCTTGACCCCAAGGACCCTAACCACCACAGACCAATAACAAGCCTTAACACCATCTCCAAGATTATGGAGAAAGCGGTAGTACAACAGTTACAACACCACCTGGACACACATCAACTTCTGGACACTCTACAATCAGGCTTCCGCCCAGGCCATGGCACAGAAACGGCACTTCTAAAAATATGGGATGATTTGAGTCTAAAATGGTTTGCATCCTTCTTAGAGAGACAGTGAAACTTGGAGCATTCACCTCCGACACCCAGACAATTTCCTGTGGAGTCCCTCATGGTTCACCTTTGTCGCCAGTGCTATTCAACATCTACATCCGCCCACTCCTCAAAATCATCAAAAAATCAGACCTCTGCTTCCACTCATACGCTGACGATACCCAAATCTACTTTCGCATCACCGGACAAAAAGACCACCATCATCAACTAGAGCAATGTCTCACTTTGATAGATGACTGGATGACCATCAGTTCCTCAAACTCAACGGGTCAAAAACAGAACTTCTCCTCCTAAACGCTAACCAAAATCCCAAAACCAAGACTCCATGGATACCTCCCACCATCTTTGGACAGACCATCTCCCCGAGCACCAAAGCCAAGAGTCTCTGAGTTATCTTTGACTCAGAAATGACAATGGATGCACAAATAGGATCAGTAGTCAGCGGATCTCACCATCTCCTCCGCCTGCTGCGCAGACTCATTCCCTTTATCCCAGAAAAGGACAAAGCAGCAGTAGTTGGAACAATCATCAATTCCTCTCTTGACTACGCAAACTCACTCTACATTACCCCAATATCAGCTTGCGTGCCTACAGACCATTCAATACGCAGCGGCAAGACTGCTAACAGGAAAAAAACCCTGGGAGTCCATCTCCCCATCCCTGAGGAGCCTACATTGGCTAACGGTAAAGATTCGGATCACATTCAAGACCCTCTGCCTCACCCACAAATGCATACAAGGAAACGCCCCTCAATACCTGCGAGAGAAAATAAAACACTACACACCCAATCGCAATCTGTGATCATCCAACCAAAACCTCCTCCTCGTTCCCAAATACCGCTACAAAGCAAGGGGAGAACGCAGATTCGCAGTCCAGGGACCTCGGCTATGGAATACTCTTCCGACTCACATCTGCATGGAAGAAAACCATCTGGCCTTTAGGAAAAAACTAAAAACCTTCCTCTTCTAAGAAGCTGCTCAGACACAAAACGCATTAACGCCTTGAGGCGATTCAGTTCGCATTTGCAGCGCTTTACAAATCATTCATTCATTCATCCTTGACAATAGTGAGATCTCTAGTCCAATACACACAGTTCACTCTCTAATATCCATGTCAACAGTAAGATATGCACTCCAGCACATTCCACAATATCCAGGCTGTCAATGAGATGTGCACAGCTCGCTCTCTAGTATCCATGCCAACAATAATATCTGTACTTCAGTACATTCAGCTCATTTTTCAGTATCCATGTCACCAGTAAGACTTGCACTTCAGTACAAGCAACATACTTTCCAGTTTCCAGTCAACAGTTGAAATTTGTACTCCAGCACACTCAGCTCCCTCCCTATTATCCTTCTTATCAGTGAGATCTGCACACTGATCACTTTTCATCATTCATGATTCCAGTGAGATTTGCACTGCAGGCAAGAAATGTATGTTTGCTGGTACTGATCCCCCTTCCTTCTTCTGTGTCACTGTGTTTTTAGCAGCTTGGGGTGATTTATAATTATTGCATGCAGTGCCTCAAACTCCTCTGTTTTACATAGTGGGGGAGTACTAATTTACTAAAACTGGTGCAGCTGCGCATAGTAACCCATCCGCTTCTAACTTCAGCTTGTTCAATTAACCACTTCCCTGCCAACTTATGGCAGAATGACGGCTGGGCGGGGGTTTCACTGTTCTGACCTTCAGTACTTCAGAATTGCCGCTCCCTCAGACATACAGCATCTCCGAATGTGGTA
Organism: Aquarana catesbeiana; assembly: GCF_042186555.1. NCBI lineage: Eukaryota > Metazoa > Chordata > Amphibia > Anura > Ranidae > Aquarana > Aquarana catesbeiana. Next base: position 409,303,630 of record NC_133325.1, read on the forward strand.
AAGAGCCTATGGCGTAGGCTCTTTACCATGCGATGAGCTGTGTCCAATTACAGCTGATCACAGCATAAACAGGAAGGGCCGGTTATCAGCATTCCTCTCCTCACACTGACAGTGTGTGAGGAGATAAGCGGCTTTCCTCACAGGGGAGATCTTCACTGATAATCAGTGCAATGATTATCAGTGTAGCCCCACCAGTGATGCCCACCAGTGCCTACCAGTGATGCTCATCAGTGCCCACCAGTGATGCCAATAAGTGCCCATCAGTACCTCCTCATCAGTGCAGCCTACCATTGCCTTCTACCAGTGCCCATCAGTGCCACCTATCAGTGCCCATCAGTGCAGCCTATTATTGCCAATCAGTGCTCATAAATGCTGCCGATCAGTGCTGCATGTCAGTGCAGCCTATCTGTGCCCTTAAATGCTGCCCATCAGTGCTGCATATCAGTGGCACCTCTCAGTGCTGCATATGAGTGCCCCCTATTAGAGTCCATAAATGCTGCCCATCAGTGCTGCATATCAGTGCCACCTATCAGTGCCCATCAGTGCTGCATATCAGTACCGGCAATCGGTGCCCATCAGTGCTGCATATTAATACCTCCTCTTCAGTGCCCATCAGTGCCACCTCATCAGTTTCATCTCATCAGTGCCTAACTGTGCCGCCTTATCAGTGAAGCCTATCAGTGCCCATAAGTGCAGCCTCATCAGCACACATCAGTGAAGGAGAAAAATTACTTGTTTACAAATTTTATAACAGAAATTAAGAAAAACTTATTTTTTTCAAATTTTTCTTTTTTTTTGTTTGTTTAGCAAAAAATAAAAAGCCCAGTGGTGATTAAATACCACCAAAAGAAAGCTCTATCTGTATCAAAAAAATTATAAAAGTTTTTTTATCAATTTGCAATTATCATTCAAAGTGGGACAGTGCTGAAAGATGAAAATTGGCCTGGGTAGGAAGGGGGTGAAAATGCCCTGTATTGAAGTGATTAAGCTTCAACAATATAACCTAGAATCTGATTGGTTACTATGCAGAGCTGCACCATATTCTGTGTGCAGTTTTAGAATGCTTCATAGCATTTTGTTGCTTTCTATGCTTTATACTCCTCTATTACAGACTATATGGTTGATTTACTAAAGCCAAATAGCAAAGCTTCACCTTATTTTCTAAACTCTAGAGCACATGCCCTTGCAACGTACATAATCTACTTGCCTTTAGTAAATCAACCCCAGCATCTCATATTTCCTTGTTACTTGCAGAACCTTGCATCGTTCAGTTACACACTGTGCTTCATGTAGTGTAAATGAGTTTCACGATCACCGCATACAGTTTCACTTTATAACATCAGCATTGTAATAACAATAAAAAAATAGGTATTTTGGCAATGCAATATAATCTTACTTGAAAAATGTCCTTTCATGTTGTGAGCGTTGCCTGTCTGCTGGGCATCTCTTTCCACAACTTCCTGGATTCCATGAGTGCTTTGCAGCTTCTCCTTTGCTGTTTACTTTCAATTTCTAAGGACTACATGTCCCATGGTACTTTGCTGCGTGTAAGTAGAGTTTCCTGTACTCACTCCATCTCCTGAAACTCCTCCACTCAGCACCTCTGTAGCTCAGGAGGCAGGCTCTGTGAAATGTGTTACACAGTAGGGCCTACTCATAGGACATAGTGAATATGTGTCACAGAATTCAAGGAAGTAAATGTGTGAGGATCCTTACAAAGTAAGTTGGCAAACTTCAACATTGTTCAGATTAATAGGAGTAGGTCAGGGATAATAGAAATACATTGTGAAAATGAATACATGATTTTATGTTTTTACTATTTTTACTTTAAAGTGTTACTAAGCCCAGGACCTCGCATTCACTATATTTGGTCTCCCACAGTACACAAAACATGGAAATGCAATTATTTTAGTATATATAAACTGCTAAATACCTTTTCTCATCAGCAGTATATAGTAGTCTTGTGACTTCTATTAGTGTCTGGTTAAAGCTTATAGGAGGAGTTTTCATTCTACTCTAACTGTCCTATGAGGCTGCATGACCCCTGACCCTCTGTCTGGATAGTGCTGATTGGCCCTGTGTCAACCTCCCAAGAAAAAAAAACTCTCTAGCAGTACACACCAAACTGAGCAAAGGCACTGTTCTATCAGCAGGTGGATTGGGGACAGTGGAAGAAGGGGAGGATCAGAGAAAACAGGATCTTAACCCCTTAGGTTCCACAGTGAGTAGAACAAGCATGCTTTACTGCATATACAGACTGATTTTACTGTTGTGGGTTTAGTAACACTTTAAATGCAGTACTTCATTCTCCTGTATTACATACAATTATACTCCCACCTCTTCATTACACACAGTACCTAACACAGAGAAAATCATACCTCTGAATAACATGTTACACAAAGTGCTTCTCTATTATTGTCTGTGCTGTGGCATGCCACAAATGCTCTTATTTTTCTATTAGTTCATGGTGCCCCATATCTCTTTTTTACATGGATTTGTCCATGCTTCTGTTACTCTTTCTCTCTGTAAAGCCAAATCTTTGATATTTATTGCACATCGTGTTTAAACTTCCATATTACATGCATTGCAACAAAATATTTTTCTAATGCAAGTACAGTAAAACCTTGGGATTGCAAGCATAATTAGTTCTGGAAACATGCTTGTAATCCAAAGCACTTGTATAGCAAAGTGAATTTCCCCATAAGAAATAATGGAAACTCAGATGATTCGTTCCACAACCATTTATTCATAAGTCCTTCAGTTTATAGTCCATATAAACAGATTATAGCAATGTAATAGATTGTGTAACCATAAAATGTCCATCCACAAATGGCAGCCTTCACAAGGGGAATAGAAGCAAAATCCAGCAGGAGCTGCAGAGTAGGGATGAGCTTCGAGTTCGAGTCGAACTCATGTTCGACTCGAACATTGGCTGTTCGCAAGTTCGCCGAACAGCGAACAATTTGGGGTGTTCGCGGCAAATTCGAATGCCGCAGAACACCCTTTAAAAGTCTATGGGAGAAATCAAAAGTGCTAATTTTAAAGGCTAATATGCAAGTTATTGTCATAAAAAGTGTTTGGGGACCCAGGTCCTGCCCCAGGGGACATGGATCAATGCAAAAAAAAGTTTTAAAAACGGACGTTTTTTCAGGAGCAGTGATTTTAATAATGCTTAAAGTCAAACAATAAAAGTGTAATATCCCTTTAAATTTCGTACCTGGGGGGTGTCTATAGTATGCCTGTAAAAGGGCGCATGTTTCCCGTGTTTAGAACAGTCTGACAGCAAAATGACATTTTGAAGGAAAAAACTCATTTAAAACTACCCGCGGCTATTGCATTGCCGACAATACACATAGAAGTTCATTGATAAAAACGGCATGGGAATTCCCCAAAGGGGAACCCCGAACCAAAATTTAAAAAAAAAATGATGTGGGAGTCCCCCTAAATTCCATACCAGGCCCTTCAGGTCTGATATGGATATTAAGGGGAACCCCGGCCAAAATTTAAAAAAAAAATGACGTGGGGTTCCCCCTAAATTCCATACCAGACCCTTCAGGTCTGGTATGGATTTTAAGGGGAACCCCGCGCCAAAAAAAAAAAAAAAAAAACGGCGTGGGGTCCCCCCAAAAATCCATACCAGACCCTTATCCGAGCACGCAACCTGGCAGGCCGCAGGAAAAGAGGGGGGGACGAGAGTGCGGCCCCCCCCTCCTGAACCGTACCAGGCCACATGCCCTCAACATTGGGAGGGTGCTTTGGGGTAGCCCCCCAAAACACCTTGTCCCCATGTTGATGAGGACAAGGGCCTCATCCCCACAACCCTGGCCGGTGGTTGTGGGGGTCTGCGGGCGGGGGGCTTATCGGAATCTGGAAGCCCCCTTTAACAAGGGGACCCCCAGATCCCGCCCCCCCCCCCGTGTGAAATGGTAAGGGGGTACTTACCCCTACCATTTCACTAAAAACTGTCAAAAATGTTAAAAATGACAAGAGACAGTTTTTGACAATTCCTTTATTTAAATACTTCTTCTTTCTTCTATCTTCCTTCATCTTCTGGTTCTTCTGGTTCTTCTGGCTCTTCTGGTTCTTCCTCTTGCCTCTCTGGCACATGCAAAGCTTCACACATAACTTTAGTTACATTCCTTTCTATTGCATGCAGTTCCTTATGCCTACCTTTTACACACAGTGCCTTACATCTGTTATATGCAGTGCCTCATCTTTCTCAATATGCATTGGGGTTGATTTACTAAAACTGGAGAGTGCAAAATCTGGTGCAGCTCTGCAAAGAAACCAATCAGCTTCCAGGTTTTATTATCAAAGCTTAACTGAACAAACTGAAGTTAGAAGCTGATTGGCTACCGTGCACAGCTGCACGGATGTCACATGGGGACACAATGGCTTTGTTCATGCAGCCACGTGTCCCAATACACATCTACATGACTGCCGCACTGGGATGCATGCAACATCTGTGCATCCCTATGCTGTAAAAGACGGCTGCACATGTGAACAGGGCCCTAGCAGTGTCTCTTTGACAAAAAGTACTACACATTACTACACACAGTGGCCTATATGTTATGAACAGTGCCATACACTTTTCATTCTTCCATGCAGCACACCATGCCTCTTTGTTACACATACAGGGCTCTATTCACAGAGCAATATCACATGTGATATTTGGATCATGTGATTCGTCTTATACAAACATCAAATGCGATAATGAAAATGTCAATTCATTATATTTTTATGTAGAAATTACTGAGAAAAGCAGAAATGCGCATTAAAAAGATATAAAAGTAAATTCAGCAAAAAAAAATTAATTCATAAAGTATCTCATGTCTAGCCACTCGCTATTGTATGAATTAACAAGTTAAGAGTTGGTTGTTAAGCAATCTGCACCCGCCGGTGCCTTAACAACCAGTAGCTCATCACTGCACTGCCTATTCAGTTGTCAGCAGGGATTCTTGGCTGACAGGTAAATGTAAACAAAGGAGCCGAGACAATTATTATTATTTTTTTTAAACGGGGTGTGGCTTCCCCCACAATCCATACTAGACTCCTTGGGTCGTGCATGAATTTTTAAAGCAGGACACAATGGGTCTGCAGGAGGGGGCTTAGAGGAATCAGGAGCCCCCTTCAATGATAAGGAGGCCTCAGATACTGCCCTCTGTATGTGAAAGAGTAAGCACGGGTTCACACTGCTCCAATCTCAAAATTGCATGTGATTAGCACCCGCACTGCAGGTGCCAATCACATGTGATCTCTGAGCAATGCAAGTTCAGCCATACAGTTGTATGGCTGAACTCGCATTGGATTCGCACAGAAAATAGTGCAGGGACTTGTTTTTCCCCGCACTAGAATCGGATCGCATGGGTGTTCTCACCTATGCGATCCGATTCCTGTGCGAGTTCACAGTTCCCACTGCGATCTGTGAACTAAACTGGGGGTGTCATTAACTTTGTTAATGACACCCACGGTGGTTTGCACAAGGCAGTGTGAACTGCCTGCAGGAGAGGAGTGATGCGGGAACCGGCGCTGTAATCGTGCTGGTTCCCGCATCGCACTAGTGTGAACCCAGGTTAAGGGGTGCATTGTATCCCTACTCATTCACAAAAATATATATATATATATATATATATATATATATATATACTTTAGAAATGAAAACACCCAAATGTTTGACAAGTCCTTTTTTTAAAAGAAAAAAAGTCCCACATTGTGCATCCATCATCAATCACATTATCCAGCAATGCAGGCCCACGTCAATCATAATGAAAAACTGCCACCAACCTGCCCAAAAGAAAAAACCCTATGCCCTATGACGTAAACGATCCTGTCACTTCCCTTGTGCCGAGTGGCATCTTCAGACTCATGCCACTGAAGTAAGCAGCAGAGTCAATCAGGTGATGTCATTGGCCAAAAATGGGCATGTCATTATTTGGTCATGCCCAGTTTTGGCCAATGATGTCATCTGGGTCACCCCACTGTTTACTTCAGTGGCACGGACTCAGAGATATAATTTGGCGCTGACTGGAGACTGGTGGCTCTGCCCCTTTGGGTACTTGAGCTCCGCAGAGATGTCTCTCTGCACAAAGGAAGGCAATGGGGTCGGTTGTCTCTTGGCAGGTGATTTTTTTGGGGTTGGCAGCTATCGACATTGTGATTGATGTGGACCTGCATCGATGGACAAAATGATTGATTATGGATGTACATGAGACTTTTTTTTTTTTTTTTATATAGGGTCAAAAATATGGATGATTTTTCTAGTGTACATTCTATTTTTTCTGTGAATGGGTAAGGGTACTATTTACCCCTAACCCATATACATGGGAAACCCCCTTTATTATTAAAGGTAGTTTCCACATTCCGATAACCCCCCCGCCCACAGACTCCGACAACCATTGGGCCATGTTTGTGAAGAAAAGGCCCTTGTACTCATCAACATGGGGACAAGGTGCTTTGCAAGGTACATCCCCACCACATGTTGAGCGCATGTGGCCTGGTACGGTTCAGGAGGGGTGGGCTCATGCTTGCCCCCCTCCTTTCTTGCCCTATCAGGCTGCATGCTTGGATAAGGACCTAGTATGGAGTTTTGGGGGACCTCATGCCATTTCTTTGGCATTGAGCCCCCTTAAAATTCATACCAGTCCTGAAGGGGCTGGTATGGTTTATGGCGGACCCCCACAATGTTTGTTTTTTTTCTAAACACGTCTCTGCTCACAGCTGAATGAGCAAGGCAGGGATGAGCCAGCAAATGGCAGCTCGCTGACAACAAGCATCTCTGAGCTGAAACTGTCACATTTAGCAGTGGTAGAAATACATATATATATATATAAATATTTCAAATGTATTAGTCCAGAGCACCTGCTGCCATTTTCTGCACCCCACATCCTATGTTTTCGTGCTAAGGCTAAGTGACTCATCTATGTACGAAAAAATAGGAACTGCAGAAAATGGCAGCAGGTGCTCTGGACTGATGAGTCATAATGTTTAATATTTGCCTATAGCAGGAGGCGGTTTGTTGGCAGAGGGCTGGAGAATGGTACAATAATGAGTGTCTGCAGGCAACAGTGAAGCAGTGAATAGTTGAAGGGTCCTTGCAAGTTTGGGTCTGAATTTCTGCAAATGGAGTTGGAGATTTGGTCAGGATCAATGGTGTCCTCAATACTGAGAAATACAGGCTGATACTTATCCATCATGTCATATCATCAGGGAGGTGTGTGCTTGGCCCCACATGTATTCTGCAGCAGGATCCCAATCATACAACCAATGTCATTAAGAACTATTTTCAGTGTAAAGAAGAACAAGAAGTCCTGGAAGTGATGGTTTTGCCCCCCACAGAGCCCTGATCTCAATATCATTTAATCTGTCTGGGACTACAAGAAGAGACAGAATGATTAAGCAGCCTATATCCACAGAAGATATGTGTTTTAGTTCTCTAAGATGTATGGAACAACCCACCTGCTGAGTTCCTTATAAAACTATGTGCAAGTATAACTAGAAGAAATTATGCTGTTTTAAAGGCAAAGGGTGGTCACACCAAATATTGATTTGATTTGGATTTCTCTTTAGTTCATTTACTTTCCATTTTGTTTACTGATTAAAAAAAAAACTAATAGCACTTCTTTCACACCTGTCTAAAACGTGTATATATATATATATATATATATATATATATATATATATATATATATATATATATATATATATATGAGAGAGAGAGATACGGGATGCAACGTTTAATTTCAGGAAAGTAATAAGGAGAGCCGGCAAAACTGTAATCCTTGAAGTGTCGTTTATTGGTACATCAGAGTGACAATAAAACAATAAAGCTGACGCGTTTTGGCAATAGCCTTAGTCGTAGCTACAACTAAGGCTAATGCCGAAATGCATCAGCTTTATTGTTTTATTGTCACTCTGATATACCAATAAACGACACTTCAAGGATTACAGTTTTGCCGACTCTCCTTATTACTGGTGCATTGGAGTGTGTTGGGACACATCGAGCCTTGGCACCTATGAGTGGACCTGGTGTATGGATTGAGTTGTCCCTGCAGAGAGTGCTGTTACCTTTCTTCTAATTCCAGGAAATGTATGGAGTTAAGGAGCTTTGGCAAAAAAATGCCAAAAGCTTTTGGCTTACAAGAAGGCCTAGATTGGCTCCACTCTTTGGAGGAGCAACAGATACACTGTTGGACAGCAGCATTGTCAATCTGGGGGTGGGGGTGGGGGATGTTAGTGTTAGATGCACAAGCTGATGTAGATAGACTTGGCTAATAAATTAAAGCATCAACTCCAGCTAAACTTTACAGCAACAGTTTCTTTCTTTCTGGTATAAAGATTTTATATGAATAAATAGAAGCTGATCATTTTAAGCACCCCTGTCATTGGTTAATGGTTTGTCTTAACCCTCTAAATGCCACCATTACTGGACAGCTTAATCTGTTAGAAGTTGAAAAATAACAAACTTACTGGCAGGTGAAAATGAAGGGAAAAAGTCTAAAAGAATGAATGCACACATCATATCTGGTAAGCTGAAATATAATACATTTTTGCTTTTTGATGTACTACCGATTTACATCCTTTAATAAAAGAGCAGTTACATTTGATGGGGGTTAAAATAAATACCTCACATACAATAACTTGGCAAGTGTTTAAAGAAACAACATAATCATAATATAAAAAAACATTCTCTGATGTAAAAAAAAGAAATGAAAATAAGGATTTTTTTTTTTTATGTTTAACAAAATGAGAACAGCCTCTCCAAAATAAGTAATTGCATAATAAAATCATGAACAAATCATAGATTTAATCTACACTAAAGTACATGAAAATATCTAGTGCTTTCAATAGTCCTGCTGCCCCTAGATTTAAAGAAAATACTGTAATTCTTGAAGCTGTCGGGAAACTTGAGACATATAGAATTGTTAGTTACGGTCATTCATCGTTATAGAAGGGGATGTACTCCAAACATGTTACGGCTTTGATTCTTTTTTAGAGGGTTGAGTAATAGAAAGACCACCACACTATCTGCATACTGATTGGTTCAACCTGCTGCTGACCATGAGCAGGCACAATTCTGAAAGGCGAGTGGTTCTCCATTTCTGAGCCTGTAAATGCAATAAATTTTATTTTTCATCTATAATTATACAACCCCAATTCCAAAAAAAGTTGGGATGATGTGTAAAATCTACATAAAACAGAACGCAATGATTTGCAAATCTTATGAACCTATATTTTATTCATGACAGAAAATAGAAGATGTGGTGCTGCCATCAATTTCAAAATTATTTTATTTTATTCTTAACCACTTCAGCCCCAGAAGATTTGGCTGCTGAATGACCAGGCCATATTTTGCGATACCGCACTGCGTCCCTTTAACTGACAATTGCGTGGTTGTGCAACCTTGTACCAAAACAAATTTTTTTCCCACAAATAGAGCTTTCTTTTGGTGGTATTTGATCACCTCTGAGGTTTTTATTTTTTGCGCTATGAACAATAGAACAGCGACAACTTTGATAAAAACAATATATCTTTTACTTTTTGCTATAATAAATATCCCACATTTTTTTTCAAAAAAACAAAATTTTTCCTCAGTTTAGGCCGATATGTATTCTTCTACATATTTGGTAATAAAAATCACAATAAGCGTATTTTGATTGGTTTGCTCAAAAGTCAAAGCGTCTACAAAATAGGGGATAGATTTATAGCATTTTTATTATTTTTTTATTACTATTAATGGCGGCGATCTGCGAATTTTATTGGGACTGCGACATTATGGCAGGCACATCAGACACTTTTGACACGTTTTTGGGACCATTGGCATTTATACAGCGATCAGTGCTATAAAAATGCACTGATTACTGTAAAAATGTCACTGGCAGGGAAGGGGTTAACACTAGGGGGCGATCAAGTGGTTAACTGTGTTCCCTGTGTGTGTTTCTAACTGTAGGGGGAGGAGACTGACCTGGAGGAAATTACAGATCATGGTTCACAGGATCGTGCCGACCTGCCACAGTATAATGACGGCGGCTGGTCAGCAAGTGGTTAAAATGTGACAGTTTCTCAGTTTAAACATTTGATATGTTTTATATTTTCTATTGTGAATAATATATGGATTTATGAGATTTGCAAATCATTGCATTCTCTTTTTATGTACGTTTTACACGGGGGGGGGGGATTTACAGGAACTGGAGTACACAGAATCTGCTGCAGCTGTGCATGGTAACCAATCAGCTTCCAGGTTTTATTGTTAAAGCTTAACCACTTGCCGACCGCCGCACGACTATATACGTCGGCAGAATGGCACGGGCAGGCAAAAGGACTTACATGTACGTCCTTGCCTGCCCGCGGGTGGGGGGTCCGATCGGACCCCCCCCCGGTGCCTGCGGCGGTCGGCAAATGTCCCCCGGCGATCGGAGGTGAGGGGGAGGCCATCCATTCGTGGCCCCCCCCTCGCGATCGCTCCCAGCCAATGGGATCATTTCCCTGCCTCTGTATTGTACACAGAGGCAGAGGAAATGATGTCATCTCTCCTCGGCTCGGTATTTTCCGTTCCGGGCCGAGGAGAGAAGACTGAAATGTGAGTGCACCAACACACACACACACAGTAGAACATGCCAGGCACACAAATCACCCCGATCCCCCCCCCGATCGCCCCCCGATCCCCCCCCAATCACCCCCCCCCCCCTGTCACAAACTGACACCAAGCAGGTTTTTTTTTTTTTTTTTTTTTCTGATTACTGCATAGTGTCAGTTTGTGACAGTTAGTGTCAGGGCAGTGAGTGTTAGGCCCCCTGTAGGTCTAGGGTACCCCCCTAACCCCCCCTAATAAAGTTTTAACCCCTTGATCACCCCCTGTCACCAGTGTCGCTAAGCGATCATTTTTCTGATCGCTGTATTAGTGTCGCTGGTGACGCTAGTTAGTGAGGTAAATATTTAGGTTCGCCGTCAGCGTTTTATAGCGACAGGGACCCCCATATACTACCTAATAAATGTTTTAACCCCTTGATTGCCCCCTAGTTAACCCTTTCACCACTGATCACTGTATAACCGTTACGGGTGACGCTGGTTAGTTTGTTTATTTTTTATAGTGTCAGGGCACCCGCCGTTTATTACCGAATAAAGATTTAGCCCCCTGATCGCCCGGCGGTGATATGCGTCGCCCCAGGCAGCGTCAGATTAGCGCCAGTACTGCTAACACCCACGCACGCAGCATACGCCTCCCTTAGTGGTATAGTATCTGTACGGATCAATATCTGATCCGATCAGATCTATACTAGCGTCCCCAGCAGTTTAGGGTTCCCAAAAACACAGTGTTAGCGGGATCAGCCCAGATACCTGCTAGCACCTGCGTTTTGCCCCTCCGCCCGGCTCGGCCCAGCCCACCCAAGTGCAGTATCGATCGATCACGGTCACTTACAAAACACTAAACGCATAACTGCAGCGTTCGCAGAGTCAGGCCTGATCCCTGCGATCGCTAACAGTTTTTTTGGTAGCGTTTTGGTGAAATGGCAAGCACCAGCCCCAGGCAGCGTCAGGTTAGTGCCAGTAGCGCTAACACCCACGCACCGTACACCTCCCTTAGTGGTATAGTATCTGAACGCATCAATATCTGATCCGATCAGATCTATACTAGCGTCCCCAGCAGTTTAGGATTCCCAAAAACGCAGTGTTAGCGGGATCAGCCCAGATACCTGCTAGCACCTGCGTTTTGCCCCTCCGCCTGGCCCAGCCCAGCCCACCCAAGTGCAGTATCGATCGATCACTGTCACTTAAAAAAACACTAAACGCATAACTGCAGCGTTCGCAGAGTCAGGCCTGATCCCTGTGATCGCTAACAGTTTTTTTGGTAGCGTTTTGGTGAACTGGCAAGCACCAGCCCCAGGCAGCGTCAGGTTAGTGCCAGTAGCGCTAACACCCACGCACGCAGCATACACCTCCCTTAGTGGTATAGTATCTGAACTGATCAATATCTGATCCGATCAGATCTATACTAGCATCCCCAGCAGTTTAGGGTTCCCAAAAACGCAGTGTTAGTGGGATCAGCCCAGATACCTGCTAGCACCTGCGTTTTGTCCCTCCGCCCAGCCCACCCAAGTGCAGTATCGATCGATCACTGTCACTTACAAAACACTAAACGCATAACTGCAGCGTTCGCAGAGTCAGGCCTGATCCCTGCGATCGTTAACAGTTTTTTTGGTAGCGTTTTGGTGAACTGGCAAGCACCAGCGGCCTAGTACACCCCGGTCGTAGTCAAACCAGCACTGCAGTAACACTTGGTGACGTGGCGAGTCCCATAAGTGCAGTTCAAGCTGGTGAGGTGGCAAGCACAAGTAGTGTCCCGCTGCCACCAAGAAGACAAACACAGGCCCGTCGTGCCCATAGTGCCCTTCCTGCTGCATTCGCCAATCCTAATTGGGAACCCACCACTTCTGCAGCGCCCATACTTCCCCCATTCACATCCCCAACCAAATGCAGTCGGCTGCATGAGAGGCATTTTTATGTCCTCCCGAGTACCCCTACCCAGCGAACCCCCCAAAAAAGATGTCGTGTCTGCAGTAAGCGCGGATATAGGCGTGACACCCGCTATTATTGTCCCTCCTGTCCTGACAATCCTGGTCTTTGCATTGGTGAATGTTTTGAACGCTACCATTCACTAGCTGAGTATTAGCGTAGGGTACAGCATTGCACAGACTAGGACACACTTTCACAGGGTCTCCCAAGATGCCATCGCATTTTGAGAGACCCGAACCTGGAACCGGTTACAGTTACAAAAGGTACAGTTACAAAAAAAGTGTAAAAAAAAAAAAACACAAACAAAAATATAAAATAAAAAATAATAGTTGTCGTTTTATTGTTCTCTCTCTATTCTCTCTCTCTCTATTCTCTCTATTGTTCTGCTCTTTTTTACTGTATTCTATTCTGCAATGTTTTATTGTTATTATGTTTTATCATGTTTGCTTTTCAGGTATGCAGTTTTTTATACTTTACCGTTTACTGTGCTTTATTGTTAGCCATATTTTTGTCTTCAGGTACAGCATTCACGACTTTGAGTGGTTATACCAGAATGATGCTTGCAGGTTTAGGTATCATCTTGGTATCATTCTTTTCAGCCAGCGGTCGGCTTTCATGTAAAAGCAATCCTAGCGGCTAATTAGCCTCTAGACTGCTTTTACAAGCAGAGAGAATGCCCCCCCCCCCCCCATCGTCTTCCGTGTTTTTCTCTGGCTCTCCTGTCTCAACAGGGAACCTGAGAATGCAGCCGGTGATTCAGCCAGCTGACCATAGAGCTGATCAGAGACGAGAGTGGCTCCAAACATCTCTATGGCCTAAGAAACCGGAAGCTACGAGCATTTTATGACTTAGATTTCGCCGGATGTAAATAGCGCCATTGGGAAATTGGGGAAGCATTTTATCACACCGATCTTGGTGTGGTCAGATGCTTTGAGGGCAGAGGAGAAATCTAGGGTCTAATAGACCCCAATTTTTTCAAAAAAGAGTACCTGTCACTACCTATTGCTATCATAGGGGATATTTACATTCCCTGAGATAACAGTAAAAATGATTAAAAAAAAAAAAAAATGAAAGGAACAGTTTTAAAATAAGATAAAAAAGCAAAAAAATAATAAAAAAAAAAAAAAAAAAAAAAAAAAAAGCACCCCTGTCCCCCCTGCTCTCGCGCTAAGGCGAACGCAAGCGTCGGTCTGGCGTCAAATGTAAACAGCAATTGCACCATGCATGTGAGGTATCACCGCGACGGTCAGATCGAGGGCAGTAATTTTAGCAGTAGACCTCCTCTGTAAATCTAAAGTGGTAACCTGTAAAGGCTTTTAAAGGCTTTTAAAAATGTATTTATTTTGTTGCCACTGCACGTTTGTGCGCAATTGTAAAGCATGTCATGTTTGGTATCCATGTACTCGGCCTAAGATCATCTTTTTTATTTCATCAAACATTTAGGCAATATAGTGTGTTTTAGTGCATTAAAATGTAAAAAAGTGTGTTTTTTCCCCAAAAAATGCGTTTGAAAAATCGCTGCGCAAATACTGTGTGAAAAAAAAAAATTAAACACCCACCATTTTAATCTGTAGGGCATTTGCTTTAAAAAAATATATAATGTGTGGGGGTTCAAAGTAATTTTCTTGCAAAAAAAAATAATTTTTTCATGTAATCAAAAAGTGTCAGAAAGGGCTTTGTCTTCAAGTGGTTAGAAGAGTGGGTGATGTGTGACATAAGCTTCTAAATGTTGTGCATAAAATGCCAGGACAGTTCAAACCCCCCCCCCAAATGACCCCATTTTGGAAAGTAGACACCCCAAGCTATTTGCTGAGAGGCATGTCGAGTCCATGGAATATTTTATATTGTGACACAAGTTGCGGGAAAGAGACAAATTTTTTTTTTTTTTTTTTGCACAAAGTTGTCACTAAATGATATATTGCTCAAACATGCCATGGGAATATGTGAAATTACACCCCAAAATACATTCTGTTGCTTCTCCTGAGTACGGGGATACCACATGTGTGGGACTTTTTGGGAGCCTAGCCGCGTATGGGACCCCGAAAACCAAGCACCGCCTTCAGGCTTTCTAAGGGCGTAAATTTTTGATTTCACTCTTCACTGCCTATCACAGTCTCGGAGGCCATGGAATGCCCAGGTGGCACAAACCCCCCCCAAATGACCCCATTTTGGAAAGTAGACACCCCAAGCTATTTGATGAGAGGTATAGTGAGTATTTTGCAGACCTCACTTTTTGTCACAAAGTTTTGAAAATTAAAAAAAGAAAAAAAACATTTTTTTTTTTGTCTTTCTTCATTTTCAAAAACAAATGAGAGCTGCAAAATACTCACCATGCCTCTCAGCAAATAGCTTGGGGTGTCTACTTTCCAAAATGGGGTCATTTGGGGGGGGTTTGTGCCACCTGGGCATTCCATGACCTCCGAAACTGTGATAGGCAGTGAAGAGTGAAATCAAAAATGTACACCCTTAGAAATCCTGAAGGCGGTGATTGGTTTTCGGGGTCCCGTACGCGGCTAGGCTCCTAAAAAGTCCCACACATGTGGTATCCCCATACTCAGGAGAAGCAGCAGAATGTATTTTGGGGTGCAATTCCACATATGCCCATGACCTGTGTGAGCAATATATCATTTAGTGACAACTTTGTGCAAAAAAAAAAAAAAAAAAAAAATAAATTGTCACATTCCCGCAACTTGTGTCAAAATATAAAATATTCCATGGACTCAACATGCCTCTCAGCAAATAGCTTGGGGTGTCTACTTTCCAAAATGGGGTCATTTGGGGGGGGTTTGTGCCATCTGGGCATTTTATGGCCTTCAAAACTGTGATAGGTAGTGAGGAGTAAAATCAAAAATGTACGCCCTTAGAAATCCTGAAGGCAGTGATTGGTTTTCGGGGCCCCGTATGCGGCTAGGCTCCCAAAAAGTCCCACACATGTGGTATCCCCATACTCAGGAGAAGCAGCTAAATGTATTTTGGGGTGCAATTCCACATATGCCCATGGCCTGTGTGAGCAATATATCATTTAGTGACAACTTTTTGTAATTTTTTTTTTTTTTTTTTTTTTTTGTCATTATTCAATCACTTGGGACAAAAAAAATGAATATTCAATGGGCTCAACATGCCTCTCAGCAATTTCCTTGGGGTGTCTACTTTCCAAAATGGGGTCATTTGTGGGGGTTTTGTACTGCCCTGCCATTTTAGCACCTCAAGAAACGACATAGGCAGTCATAAATTAAAGGCTGTGTAAATTCCAGAAAATGTACCCTAGATTGTAGGCGCTATAACTTTTGCGCAAACCAATAAATATACACTTATTGACATTTTTTTTACCAAAGACATGTGGCCAAATACATTTTGGCCTAAATGTATGACTAAAATTGAGTTTATTGGATTTTTTTTAGAACAAAAAGTAGAAAATATCATTTTTTTTCAAAATTTTCGGTCTTTTTCCGTGTATAGCGCAAAAAATAAAAACGGCAGAGGTGATCAAATACCATCAAAAGAAAGCTCTATTTGTGGGAAGAAAAGGACGCAAATTTTGTTTGGTTACAGCATTGCATGACCGCGCAATTAGCAGTTAAAGCGACGCAGTGCCAATTTGTAAAAAGTGCTCTGGTCAGGAAGGGGGTAAATCCTTCCGGGGCTGAAGTGGTTAAAGTGATACTAAACCTGGGACCCTGCATTCACTATATCTGGTCTCCCACAGTACACAAAACATGGGAATGCAATTATTTTTGTAAATATAAACAGCTAAATACCTTTTCTCATCAGGAGTATGTAGCATTCTTATGACTTCTATCATTGTCTGGTTAAAGCTTGTAGGAAGAGTTTTCATTTTCCTCTGGCTGTCCTATGAGGCTGCATGACTCTTGACCTGATCTGTCTGTACAGTGCTGATTGGCCCTGTGCAATCATATGCACCCATACACACCAAACTGAGAATGTGCAGAGTGCTCAAGGGTTTGTACTATCAGAAGATAGATTGGGGACTGTGGAGGAAGGGGAGGATCAAATAAGACAGAATCAAACAGCCTTTTTACACAATCCACAGGATCAACCCTTTAGGTTCCACAGTGACTATACCAAGCATGCTTTACTGCACACTACAGACTGATTTGTGGGTTTAGTAACACTTTAATTGAACAAGCTGAAGTTAGAAGCTGATTGGTTACTATGCAGAGTTGCACCAGATTCTGTGTGATCCAGTTTTAGTACATCTCCCCCAATGTCTCAACTTTTTTGGAATTGGAGTTGTAGAGTACAGCTTTTACAAGGTATTTGTGCCAACATGCATTTATGATTGACAATAAGAATTGGTCCCTTTTCAGCCAAAGTATTTTTGAAGTCAAGACTGGTCTTAGATGAGAAGACTAGCTCACAATTAGCATTCCGATTCATCCTAGGGTTGAAGTCAGGGTTCTGTGCAGACCATCAGAGTTCCTCCACACCACACCCATCAAATAGTGTCTTTATGATTGGACTATTAGGTTGCATTCACACCTGAGCAGAGCGTTTTCAGGCTTTGTCTGGTGTATTTTTTGAGCATTTTTGTGCATGTTTACAAGAGTTTTAGAATTTTATTTCAAATGTTTTACATGTGTATTCAAGCTTCAAGTGGACCTACACTGCATCTGAGCAGTAGACATGTGCAGAACGTAAAAAATTGTTTGGTTTAGTTTTGGATGGATTCCTTATGTAACTAATTTGGTTTTGTTGATTCGTTTCACTTCGTTTAATTACGTTACTTTTAATCATTTTCAAATGAATTCCAAATTTTTGGAACAATTTGAATTCAGATTGGTCGAAAAATGATCGATCAATTCAAATTCTCTGTGAAGAATAGCTGATTGCTAAGGAGCGGGCCGGGAAACCGGCCACCGTGTTTTTAACAGCCGATGGCTCATCAGCTGTCAGCTGGCTTCCCCACTGACAGCTGAAATGTAAACAAAAGAATGCCGGTAATGAAAAATTAAGAATAAAAAACAGTGTGGGCCACCCAATCCATACCAGGCCCTTTGGATCTGGCATGGATTTTAGGGGAACTCCACGGCAAAAAAAAAAAAACGGTATGGGGTCCCCCAAAAATCCATACCAGACCCTTATCCGAGTATGCAGCCCAGCAGGATGATCGAGAGCCCCCCTTCTGAAACATACCAGGCCACATGCCCTCAGCATTGGGGGGGTTCTTTGAGGTCAGGTTGGCCCTTTGTCTCCATGTTGATGGTGACAAGAGCCTCTTCCCCACAACCCTGGCCGGTGGTTGTGGGGGTCTGCGGGTGGGGGGCTTGTACCCCATACTCATTCACATAGAGAGGCGAGATCTGTGGGCTTTATTGTTAAAGGGGGCTTCCAGATTCTGATAAGCTCCCACCCACAGGCCCCCACAACCACCAGCCAAGGTTGTGGGGAAGAGGCCCTTGTCCCCATTAACATAGGGACAAGGTGCTTTAGGGTGGGGGAACAGAGCCCCCCGCCCAAAACACCCCCACATATTTAGACATGTGGACATGTATGCAGGAAAGGATTAACATAGGGCTATTAGAGCGCAGCTCCAGGTCCCTTACCTTAAGATAGGCCCATTTAAAAAAAAAAACAAAAAAACAAAAAAAAAACAATTGACTTTGAGGGTCGTGGCTCGGCGACCAGGGGTCACATAGAACCCAAATTTGGGAAGTAGGTAGCTGAATACCTACTCAACCACTGGTCAAAAAAATTTGGGACTCCTATCATCTATGGTTCTGGAGATAAGGGGCTCCTTGTGCAGCCTTTCAGAAGCTACATACAGAGCGGCCAGTTTAAATACAAGCTGGCACACTCTGTTTGCAGCAGACTGAGAGAATGAGCTCACAGTGCCTCTCCTCACTTCTTGTTGGAGGCACTGAGCTCATTAGACAGCTTGGAGCCTGCAGAGTTTGACAGGCAGCACTGCCTGTCAAACTCTCCTATTGATTTCCATGGGGCCACTCTGCAACTGCAAGCCAAACTCGCTCGCAGAGAGGCGAGATCTGAGGGCTTCATTGTTAAAGGGGGCTTCCAGATTCTGATAAGCTCCCACCCACAGGCCCCCACAACCACCAGCCAAGGTTGTGGGGAAGAAGCCCTTGTCCCCATTAACATAGGGACAAGGTGCTTTAGGGTGGGGGAACAGAGCCCCCGCCCAAAACACCCCCACATATTTAGACATGTGGACTTGTATGCAGGACAGGATTAACATAGGGCTATTAGAGCTGCAGCTCCAGGCCCCTTACCTTAAGATAGGCCCATTTAAAAAAAAAAAAAAAAATTGACTTTGAGGGTCGTGGCTCGGCGACCAGGGGTCACATAGAGCCCAAATTTGGGGGGTAGGTATTTCCATGGGGCCACTCTGCAACTGCAAGCCAAACTCGCTCGCAGTAGAAGCAGTGGAAGCATAGTCCAACAATGTAAAACTACCATTCAGCAATGTAAAAAAATACAAGGAGGCGGCAGTAGCACCTCATGAATGCCTGTTGGCCGCTGCTATACCACTCCTTGAAAAGCAATACACCACAGATCACTTTTAAGAGGGCAGTAAGCATTACTGCAAATGTGAAAGAAATGTGAAACACATCATCCATTTCACACTCACCACCAACCAGGTCACTCCCCAGCCACTTCCCATGTTAGCCACCTCCCTTCAACTTATATCACAGGTGACCATTTCCCAACCTGCAGATGACATACCCTACTCCAAAAGATATCACTCCCAATTACTCCCCCCACCCTCTGCTTGATATCCCTCCATGACCACCTCACACCCCCCTGCTGACAGGCCTCTATCCCCAGTCTGTCCCCACACACCCTCTCACCTGCTGACCTGTGGATGGGGAATCAATCCCGCAATGTTATTGTGTTCTGCCAGTGGAGAGCCTTCACAACCCACACAATACAATGATCAGGGTTGCTAACTATAGCTGGCAGCACTGATTGTTTTGGGAAAAACCTGACAGGCTGGTTGTACTCAAGTCGATTAATAGATTGACTTGTGTACAACCAGCTAGCCCATATATAGATCGACTATGGCTGGTCTCTGCTTAAAGCGGGATTCCGGCCAGGATAATTTTTTTAAAAGTCAGCAGCTACAAACACTGTAGCTGCTGACTTTAAATAAGTAGACTTACCTGTCTTGGGTGCCCGCGATGCCGCCCGCCCAAGGCCGACCCCTCCCTCGGCTCTCAGGTCCCGGCACCGCCATCCTAAGTAAGGGAAACAGGTAGTGGAGCCTTGCGGCTTCACTGCCAGTTTCCTACTGCGCACGCGCGAGCGGCGCGGTGCTCTGTGAATGACCCTGTGGTTTTCTGGGAACACACACAGTTTCCAGAATGCAACGGGGCCACTCACCAAGGAGCAGGACATGCCGCGGAATAGGAAGAGGCAGATTAGGAAGACTGCCTAATAACAAGGGTTTCAGGTAAGTAATTTTTTTTTTCCACGTTTTTTTTTTTATTTTTTAAAGCTTTTTGGTGCATTTTTTTTTTTTAGGGTGACCCTCCACTTTAATTGGCTTAATTTAAATTCATGTATGGCCCTCTTAACCACTACACAGTACCTAAACATCCTTCCACAAACCTTTACATTTTTCCTTCCCAGATTCCTTCATCCTCCTCACCTGTACATAGTTCCCACTGTCATTCCCTGCACACTCCTCTCCTGTACATACTGCTCACTGTCATACCCTCCACACTTCTCTCCTGTACATACTGCCCACTGTCATACCCTCCACACTCCTCTTCTGTACATACTGCCCACTGTCATATCCTCTACACTCCTCTCCTGTGCATACGGCCCCATAATACCCTCCACACTCCTTTCCTGTACATACTGTCAACTGTCATACCCTCCACACTCCTCTCCTGTACATACTGCCAACTATCTTTCTCTACAAACTCCTCTCCTGTACATACTGCACCCACCATACCCTCCATACCCCTCTCCTGTACATACTGCCGCCATCATACCCTCCACACTCCTCTGCTGTGCATACTGCCCACTGTCATACCCCCCCACTCCTCTCCTGTACATAGTGCCCACTGTCATACCCTCCACACTCCTCTCCTGTACATAGTGCCCACTGTTATACCCTCCACTTTCCTCTCCCTCACCTGCACATACTTCTCACTTTTATACCATCTATACTCATCCCCTATGCCTCTTACCCACAAAAACAGTTCTTTAAAATTATATTGAATATATTGAATATCCTCAATGTTACCAGCTCTAGAATGGGCACACTTTTGTTAGAAATCTTCTCAGTCCTCATATTTGTTCTGCCCATTGTTAGTACTCATTTAATTTTGTGATTACTACTGTGATGTATAGAGGAACATAAGGGATGTAAGCTACTCAAAATATAACACTGGTAAAAAAAGTGTCCCTGAAAATATTTTTGAAATGTTGGCAACTATGCACTTGGGCACTGCTCAAGAGCCACCTGGTCAGTAGGCGGCCCCATTATATTAAAGCGGGGCCCCTGAGGTAGAGGCCCCTGAGGTAGATTATGCCATAATGTACTAATATGCACAGCATATTAGCACATTAGGGTACACTTACCTGTCAGACTGAGCCCTCCAGTGCTGCACTGTGATCAATCCGGTGGGTCCCTGGCACTTCCATCTTCACCCGGTCTTCCTTCCGGGTTCTGTGCCTTCATTCACTTGCCTTGGCCGGGCTGTGTTGCTGTCACTTCCACACATGCTCATGTGCATCCTCTCTCTCTCTCTCTCATCCTCCCTCCCTTACCCCTCACCCCTCTCTCGTCCTCTTTCTCTCTCTCTCATCCTCCCTCTCTCTATTTAATTTAATTTGCTATAACAAAACATTGTTTGCATTTTTAATTATTTTTAATGTAATTGTATTTTTTTATAAAAAGCCCCACCATAATCCTCAGCACCAGGCCCTGGTGCTTAATCCGGCCCTGATTCTTCTGTAACTGATTGAAACTATCAGTTTTATTGAAACTAAAACAATTACATACTGTATAATATAGTATTAAACCTTATAGTAATATAACCTTTCTATTTGTTAATGCTAGCAGCATAAGGATTAAAAATGGTTAATGTTGATTGAGAGCCTTATGCTTTCAGGAGTTTTTGTTTTAGCCAATGGAAAGCAATAGGGGAAAATCAGCTCTTAAGCCTCGTACACACAATCGGACTTTATACAAAGTTTTCCGTGGATTTCTTTACAAAGGACGTTGGTTGTGAACTTGTTAAGCATACACACAGCAGGAGTTTTTAGGCAACAAACACGAACCTATTGACGTTTCAACATACTGACGACACTTCAAAGGAGGACGTTCAATTCTCCGGCGCCACCCTTTGGTCAACTTCTGTTATCTGATATTTTGCATTGGTTCTGAGCATGCGTGTTTGTACTTTGTACTAAAGTCCGATGGTCTTGTGTACACACGATCGGACTTGCCGACGTCGGACTTTTGTTGCCGCCATAGGCGTGCGCACAGGGTGTGCCGGGTGTGCCCAGGCACACCCTAATCACCCTGTGAACATTAGTGTTATCGCTCTATGTAGCAGTAGAAACAGGGGAAAGATCTCCCTCTTACCGGCTCTGCCATAAAAGAAGTGTTTATGCTCTTCTCTTTCACTGTGCCGGCAGGGAGATCAATGTGCCAGGGTCATATATATGTAGACACCCGCACATGCATGTGTGTTTGAGCTTAAGGGTGCACACCCTAATGCAATAGGCTGCGCACACCTATGGTTGCCGCCAAGTTTGTCTGTTCGCATAGCCAACATTTGTCCGATGAAAACCGAAAAAGTTTGTCCAATGGAGCGTACACAAGGTCGGATGTTGCCTTAAAACTGGTCATTTACATGTTTGTTGTCAAAAAGTCAGATCGTGTGTATGGGCCTTTACAAGCTAAAGAACATTCAGGCATGTTCAGGCATTTCCATCCAAGTCTATGTGTGCAAAAGCTCCCAATTCTGCCTCAAAGTTAGCTAATGTAGCTTTTGGAGTGTCAGGTGTCAAGCTACAGGTGCCTGAGCACTCATATATGAACAGTCACCATTGGAATAATGGGGTTTTGGATGTTGAACGTTTTGGTGCTTTGAGCTACAAAAAACTCAGGTGTGAATGGGACCGTTAGGATGGCTCATTCTTTTGAGCATTTGCAGAAGGCTAGCCCATTAACTGATCAGATTTCAACTTATTGTGTGATTTCAGTTTTTTTTTATTTCTGTGGGTTATTGGATCCTTCAAATGATCACTGCTCTGCTTTGACTAATTGCTTATCTCGAATTCATCTTCCCAGCGGGAAATGGAAGTTTGGGAAGCATCGTATGAACATTCACAATCAGGGTTACAAACACAGATTTGCTAGTTTATATTAATATGGGAAAAAAAAACTGTATTACGTATGTGGCAGGATTAATGATCAGACATGTTGGCACCATACTGTGAATCTTGGCTGACAAACAGAACCCCCCCACACTATTTTGGGAGCTTATTACTAAAAAAAATCAGTTTTTTGTCTGATTACCATGTACTGAAAACACTGTGATTTACTGATATTTAAATGCTATGAAAAAAGGGCAATATTTATTTATGAACATTTATTTTTTCATGGGCTTTACAGATAACCTTAAATAACCTGCATATTTCCCAAACTGTTCATACATCTCTAGAAGGCTGGTAGCCCTGGTTTCTAGTCCTGGGAGTGTAATGGTTCTTCATTTTTTACCATCTACTTCCATCTACTTCCCACTTACAGTTGGTTTTGATTATTCCAAGCAAACCTGAGTGGAAAATTAAAAGTATTAAACAAACAGCAATAGTAAATCAACTCCATATTTCTACTTTCTCCAATGATATTCTTAAAGATGGAACTAGCTATCAGCAGGCATATATGCTGTTATTATATAGGAGGATGCCTATGGTTTTTTAAAGATTGACCATCAGCAAGTCAATATTTGCATGGGCAATCTTAGGCTGTAATGCTGTT
This sequence comes from Aquarana catesbeiana, assembly GCF_042186555.1. Classification (NCBI taxonomy): domain Eukaryota; kingdom Metazoa; phylum Chordata; class Amphibia; order Anura; family Ranidae; genus Aquarana; species Aquarana catesbeiana. The sequence continues at coordinate 409,327,118 of NC_133325.1, forward strand.
ATTTCAGCATATGTATTTCTTGCTACAGGTTTAATAGAAGAGCATAACAAAATAGATTTAGGAAGAGAGGGAGGCGCTTGTTTTAGCCATTCCAGATAAAGGCAATCTCAAAGCAAGAAATGAGCTTTCGCTGTGTTAACCTTACCATCAGTGGCAGCTGGTGAAGTTTTAAGATGGTGGGGCACCAGATTCCACCCTTCCTTTTTGACCCCTCCCACTTCTCAGAAGCCCCACCGCTTATAGACCACACCCACTCCGTACCCTGTATTCCACTTGCTTGAACACATATCACATTACTAAAATGTGTGCAATTAAAAAAAATGTGTGAGAATTCTGTGCCCATTAATCACAAAATGGTTACACCATGTAGCATATTTATTTATATAATAGCAGGGATATACAATTAGCGGACCTAAAGCTGTTGCAAAACTATAAGCCCCATCATGCCTCTGCCTCTGGGTATCATGCTTGTGGCTGTCAGAGTCTTGCTATGCCTCATGGGACTTGTAGTTCTGCAACAGCTGGAGGTCCGCTAATATCCCTGTATTATAGAAATATATACAACATACAATATTGAGGAAAGAAAGAAATCCTGGATGGCCGCACACCAATTGAGGCATCTTTATTGATAATAGTAAAATAAAATCCAAATGCAGTCACTTCATGTGAAAGAAAAAACAGGAAAAACAGCAAACTGTGGCGCTTATTAATAGCTAAAAGCTATGCTATGACTAAGCGCCACAGTTTGGCGTGAAACGGGTTAACTGTTTTTCCTATTTTGCCTTTCACATGAAGTGACTGCATTTGGATTTTATTTTACTATTATCAATAAAGATGCCTCAATTGGTGTGCGGCCGTCCAGGATTTCTTTCTTTCCTCAAGCTTGTGCAGAGCCAGCACCTGTGAGTCCCATCAGGGTGGGTATTCCGGCATAGATTTGAAGGGCTGGAGCGGCAATTTTTGCAACATACAATATTGCCCATAAATTCCCAATTAACTCTTTTTTTCTTCTGCACTACTTGTCCCCTGGTTGCAGGCAGGGGAATGGATATGTTTCTATTCTATTTTCCTTTTCTTTATCTAAGACCCCTTAATATGGGATATACTGAGAGACCCCCTATTATGGGATATACTGTGAGAGACACCCTAAGGCAGTGTTTCTCAACTCCAGTCCTCAAGGCACCCCAACAGGTCATATTTTCAGGATTTCCCTCAGATGAAACAGCTGTGGTAATCACTAAAGCTGTGAAACTGATCAAATCACCTGTGCAAAATAATGAAAGGCCTGAAAACATGACCTATTGAGGCGCCTTGAGGACTGGAGTTGAGAAACACTGCCCTAAGGGATATATTGAGAGACCCCCTATTATGGGATATACTGGCTGAGAGTGAGAGAGACCCCCCTATATAGGATATATACTGAGAGACCCCTATTATGAAATATACTGAGAGAACCCCTATAATAAAATAGGAGGTCTCTCAGGATATCCATAATAGGGGGTCTCTCACGCTCAGTATATCCCATATTAAGGTGTCTCTCAGTATATATCCCATAATAGGGGGTTAGGGGCCCTATTATGGGATATACTGAGAGACACCATAAGGGGATATACTGAAAGAGTCAGAGAGGTTTAAGGTTTTCCAATTTCCCCTGTATGGCGGTCAGGAGTTGTGTGCCGACTTACCTGTCCTGGTCCAGGTCCCTGTAGTGAGCTATGAAGAGTCCAGAGTAGTCATCGCTGAGGGTGCTGGTGTAGTCCAGGTGTAAGGAGTTGTTCTGTCCCTGTAGTAATGCTGTGTCAAGGTGTAGGACCAGCTACTGGTATCAAGGTGAGTACCAGAGCCTGCTGATGGGGATGTCCCCCCTGGTCTCCTCTTCCTCTATGGCAGTGATAAGTGCCTGGGTGATGTTGAGTTTATGGCAGTGCAGTAGCACGGTGGTGGTCCTGTGCACACAGTGGACTGTGACGGCAACTTGGCCAGACAAGGGATACTTCCCGTTCCATCTGGCTCCATCCTTGGCCACAGCTCTAGCTCATAGTGCACTGGCAACAGGTGATGGGGCAGCCAGGGGTGATCCCAGATGCCAGGGGGTCTGGGGGGCTCTGTAGGGAAGGTGAAGGAGAAGAGGAATTCTGTGACATTAGCGCTGGAGGAGTTCTCTGGCTCAGGCTGCCCCCTTCAATGCCCCCTTCCAGGCATAAGGAGCCGCTAGTACGATGAGCCAGGAGCAGAGCAGCCAGGGGCACAGCCAGGAGCTCTGCCGACATCCTGCTCAGGTAGAAGCCAGAGCAAGCCTTGGGCCCTATCCTGACACACAGCCCAGTCTATCTGTGTGTGTGTAGATATCAGTGGCAGCTTCCATTGCGTCTCCTCCGCGGCATCATGGCAGCTTCCACCATGCGTCTCCTCCCTCATCCTCCTAGGCCAACAGGACCCACTTCCTGATTGGCCAGGAGGAGAATCAGTGTGACAATAGTGAATATTCATTGACTATTATCACACAACTGGATAGGCTTGGGGACAATTTTTTATAGCCAATTAGAGCCTCAGGCTCTAATCACGTGCTTAAAAAAAAAACCCTGATTGGAATTCATGTGTCCGGTGCCCTGCATGTAGATTAGGGGGCCGTAAGCACGTATGGGGGGGTGGCGCCCGTGCGCTCTACATTACGGTCTGCCACTGCCTACCATTATGATCTAGTTTTAAAGTTCAGGGCACTTTATGTTTCATTTTTTTTAAGTTTTTCCAGAAAACAAAAGCAACATGTACAAAAATTCAGAAGAGGCAAAGTCTTTTGCCTATTAGAGAAGTAATAAGAACAGAGGTGGCTAAGCATATATACTGCTATTATTAAAGCTGGGTTCCCGCGACCATTCCTATTTTTTTTTTTGTAGTCATTCAGACACATGTACAATCATAAAGTGACACTCTGTTTCGTTTTTTTTAACCACTTAAGGACCGCCTCACGCCGATGTACGTCGGCAAGGCGGCAAGGGCAGGCAAAATCACGTACATATACGTGATTTGCCTCCCGCGGGTGGGGGTCTGATCGGACCCCCCCCCGGTGCCCCAGGCGGTCCTGTTATGTCCCCCGGCGATCGGAGGTGAGGGGGTGAGGGGGTCGCGATCGCCACCGGCCAATCAGATCACTTCCTTTGCTGCTGTATGCTAAACAGCAGCAAAGGAAATGATGTCATCTCTCCTCGGCTCGGTATTTTCCGTTGCAGCGCCGAGGAGAGAAGACTTCACTGTGAGTGCACAACACTACACACACAGTAGAACATGCCAGGCACACAAAACACCCCGATCGCCCCCCGATCACCCCCAATCACCCCCCCCCCCCCTCCCTGTCACAAACTGACACCAGCAGTTTTTTTTTTTTTTTTTCTGATTACTGCATTGGTGTCAGTTTGTGACAGTTACAGTGTTGGGACAGTGAGTATTAGCCCCCTGTAGGTCTAGGATACCCCCCTAACCCCCCCTAATAAAGTTTTAACCCCTTGATCACCCCCTGTCACCAGTGTCACTAAGCGATCATTTTTCTGATCGCTGTATTAGTGTCGCTGGTGATGCTAGTTAGTGAGGTAAATATTTAGGTTCGCCGTCAGCGTTTTATAGCGACAGGGACCCCCATATACTACCTAATAAATGTTTTAACCCCTTGATTGCCCCCTAGTTAACCCTTTCACCACTGATCACCGTATAACCGTTACGGGTGACGCTGGTTAGTTCGTTTATTTTTTATAGTGTCAGGGAACCCGCCGTTTATTACCGAATAAAGGTTTAGCCCCCTGATCGCCCGGCGGTGATATGCGTCGCCCCAGGCAGCGTCAGATTAGCGCCAGTACCACTAACACCCACGCACGCGGCATACGCCTCCCTTAGTGGTATAGTATCTGATCGGATCAATATCTGATCAGATCTATACTAGCGTCCCCAGCAGTTTAGGGTTCCCAAAAACGCAGTGTTAGCGGGATCAGCCCAGATACCTGCTAGCACCTGCGTTTTGTTCCTCCGCCCGGCCCAGCCCAAGTGCAGTATCGATCGATCACTGTCACTTACAAGGCACTAAACGCATAACTGCAGCGTTCGCAGAGTCAGGCCTGATCCTTGCGATTGCTAACAGTTTTTTTGGTAGCATTTTGGTGAACTAGCAAGCACCAGCCCCAGGCAGCGTCAGGTTAGCGCCAGTACCGCTAACACCCACGCACCGTACACCTCCCTTAGTGGTATAGTATCTGAACGGATCAATATCTGGTCCGATCAGATCTATACTAGCGTCCCCAGCAGTTTAGGGTTCCCAAAAACGCAGTGTTAGCGGGATCAGCCCAGATACCTGCTAGCACCTGCGTTTTGCCCCTCCGCCCGGCCCAGCCCAGCCCACCCAAGTGCAGTATCGATCGATCACTGTCACTTACAAGGCACTAAACGCATAACTGCAGCATTCGCAGAGTCAGGCCTGATCCCTGCGATCGCTAACAGTTTTTTTGGTAGCATTTTGGTGAACTAGCAAGCACCAGCCCCAGGCAGCGTCAGGTTAGCGCCAGTACCGCTAACACCCACACACGCGCCGTACACCTCCCTTAGTGGTATAGTATCTGAACGGATCAATATCTGATCCGATCAGATCTATACTGGCGTCCCCAGCAGTTTAGGGTTCCCAAAAACGCAGTGTTAGCGGGATCAGCCCAGATACCTGCTAGCACCTGCGTTTTGCCCCTCCGCCCGGCCCGGCCCAGCCCACCCAAGTGCAGTATCGATCGATCACTGTCACTTACAAAACACTAAACACATAACTGCAGCGTTCGCAGAGTCAGGCCTGATCCCTGCGATCGCTAACAGTTTTTTTGGAAGCTTTTTATTGAACTGGCAAGCGCCAGCGGCCTAGTACACCCCGGTCGTAGTCAAACCAGCACTGCAGTAACACTTGGTGACGTGGCGAGTCCCATAAGTGCAGTTCAAGCTGGTGAGGTGGCAAGCACAAGTCGTGTCCCGCTGCCACCAAAAAGACAAACACAGGCCCGTCGTGCCCATAGTGCCCTTCCTGCTGCATTCGCCAATCCTAATTGGGAACCCACCACTTCTGCAGCGCCCGTACTTCCCCCATTCACATCCCCAACCAAATGCAGTCGGCTGCGTGAGAGGCATTTTTATGTCCTCCCGAGTACCCCTACCCAACGAACCCCCCCAAAAAAGATGTTGTGTCTGCAGCAAGCGCGGATATAGGCGTGACACCCGCTATTATTGTCCCTCCTGTCCTGACAATCCTGGTCTTTGCATTGGTGAATGTTTTGAATGCTACCATTCACTAGTTGAGTATTAGCGTAGGGTACAGCATTGCACAGACTAGACACACTTTCACAGGGTCTCCCAAGATGCCATCGCATTTTGAGAGACCCGAACCTGGAACCGTTTACAGTTATAAAAGTTAGTTACAAAAAAAAGTGTAAACAAAAAAAAAAAAACACATACAAAAATATAAAATAAAAAAAAATAGTTGTCGTTTTATTGTTCTCTCTCTATATTCTCTCTCTATTGTTCTGCTTTTTTTTACTGTATTCTATTCTGCAATGTTTTATTGTTATTATGTTTTATCATGTTTGTTTTTCAGGTCTGCAATTTTTTATACTTTACCGTTTACTGTGCTTTATTGTTAACCATTTTTTTGTCTTCAGGTACGCCATTCACGACTTTGAGTGGTTATACCAGAATGATGCCTGCAGGTTTAGGTATCATCTTGGTATCATTCTTTTCAGCCAGCGGTCGTCTTTCATGTAAAAGCAATCCTAGCGGCTAATTAGCCTCTAGACTGCCTTTACAAGCCGTGGGAGGGAATGCCCCCCCACCGTCTTCCGTGTTTTTCTCTGGCTCTCCTGTCTCAATAGGGAACCTGAGAATGCAGCCGGTGATTCAGCCAGCTGACCATAGAGCTGATCAGAGACCAGAGTGGCTCCAAACATCTCTATGGCCTAAGAAACTGGAAGCTACAAGCATTTTATGACTTAGATTTCGCCGGATGTAAATAGCGCCATTGGGAAATTGGGGAAGCATTTTATCACACCGATCTTGGTGTGGTCAGATGCTTTGAGGGCAGAGGAGAAATCTAGGGTCTAATAGACCCCAATTTTTGCAAAAAAGAGTACCTGTCACTACCTATTGCTATTATAGGGGATATTTACATTCCCCGAGATAACAATAAAAATGATTAAAAAAAAAAAATGAAAGGAACAGTTTAAAAATAAGATAAAAAAGCAAAAAAAAAATAAAGAAAAAAAAAAAAAAAAAAAAAGCACCCCTGTCGCCCCCTGCTCTTGCGCTAAGGCGAACGCAAGCGGCGGTCGTCGTCAAACGTAAACAGCAATTGCACCATGCATGTGAGGTATCACCGCGAAGGTCAGATCGAGGGCAGTAATTTTAGCAGTAGACCTCCTCTGTAAATCTAAAGTGGTAACCTGTAAAGGCTTTTAAAGGCTTTTAAAAATGTAAGTGTTTTGATGCCACTGCACGTTTGTGCGCAATTGAGAAGCATGTCATGTTTGGTATCCATGTACTCGGCCTAAGATCATCTTTTTTATTTCATCAAACATTTGGGCAATATAGTGTGTTTTAGTGCATTAAAATTTAAAAAAGTGTGTTTTTTCCCCCAAAAATGCGTTTGAAAAATCGCTGCGCAAATACTGTGTGAAAAAAAAAATGAAACACCCACCATTTTAATCTGTAGGGCATTTGCTTTAAAAAAATATATAATGTTTGGGGGTTCAAAGTAATTTTCTTGCAAAAAAAAATAACTTTTTCATGTAATCAAAAAGTGTCAGAAAGGGCTTTGTCTTCAAGTGGTTAGAAGAGTGGGTGATGTGTGACATAAGCTTCTAAATGTTGTGCATAAAATGCCAGGACAGTTCAAAACCCCCCCCAAATGACCCCATTTTGGAAAGTAGACACCCCAAGCTATTTGCTGAGAGGCATGTCGAGTCCATGGAATATTTTATATTGCGACACAAGTTGCGGGAAAGAGACAAATTTTTTTTTTTTTTTTTTTGCACAAAGTTGTCACTAAATGATATATTGCTCAAACATTCCATGGGAATATGTGAAATTACACCCCAAAATACATTCTGCTGCTTCTCCTGAGTACGGGGATACCACATGTGTGAGACTTTTTGGGAGCCTAGCCGCGCACGGGACCCCGAAAACCAAGCACCGCCTTCAGGCTTTCTAAGGGCGTGAATTTTTGATTTCACTCTTCACTGCCTATCACAGTTTCGGAGGCCATGGAATGCCCAGGTGGCACAAAACCCCCCCAAATGACCCCATTTTGGAAAGTAGACACCCCAAGCTATTTGCTGAGAGGTATAGTGAGTATTTTGCAAAAGTTTTTTCTTGTCTTTCTTCATTTTCAAAAACAAATGAGAGCTGCAAAATACTCACCATGCCTCTCAGCAAATAGCTTGGGGTGTCTACTTTCCAAAATGGGGTCATTTGGGGGGGTTTTATGCCACCTGGGCATTCCATGGCCTCCGAAACGGTGATAGGCAGTGAAGAGTAAAATCAAAAATTCACGCCCTTAAAAACGCTGAAGGCGGTGATTGGTTTTCGGGGCCCCGTACGCGGCTAGGCTCCCAAAAAGTCCCACACATGTGGTATCACCATACTCAGGAGAAGCAGCTGAATGTATTTTGGGGTGCAATTCCACATATGCCCATGGCCTGTGTGAGCAATATATCATTTAGTGACAACTTTGTGCAAAAAAAAAAAAAAAGGTGTCACTTTCCAGCAACTTGTGTCAAAATATAAAATATTCCATGGACTCAATATGCCTCTCAGCAAATAGCTTGGGGTGTCTACTTTCCAAAATGGGGTCATTTGGGGGGGGTTTGTGCCACCTGGGCATTCCATGGCCTCCGAAACTGTGATAGGCAGTGAAGAGTGAAATCAAAAATTTACACCCTTAGAAATCCTGAAGGCGGTGATTGGTTTTCGGGGTCCCGTACGCGGCTAGGCTCCCAAAAAGTCCCACACATGTGGTATCCCCATACTCAGGAGAAGCAGCTGAATGTATTTTGGGGTGCAATTTCACATAGGCCCATGGCCTGTGTGAGCAATATATCATTTAGTGACAACTTTTTGTAAATATTTTTTTTTTTTTTTTTTGTCATTATTCAATCACTTGGGACAAAAAAAATAAATATTCAATGGGTTCAACATGCCTCTCAGCAATTTCCTTGGGGTGTCTACTTTCCAAAATGGGGTCATTTGGGGGGGTTTTGTACTGCCCTGCCATTTTAACACCTCAAGAAATGACATAGGCAGTCATAAACTAAAAGCTGTGTAAATTCCAGAAAATGTACCCTAGTTTCTAGACGCTATAACTTTTGCGCAAACCAATAAATATATGCTTAATGACATCTTTTTTACCAAAGACATGTGGCCGAATACATTTTGGCCTAAATGTATGACTAAAATTGAGTTTATTGGATTTTTTTTAATAACAAAAAGTAGAAAATATCATTTTTTTTCAAAATTTTCGGTCTTTTTCCGTTTATAGCGCAAAAAATAAAAACCGCAGAGGTGATCAAATACCATCAAAAGAAAGCTCTATTTGTGGGAAGAAAAGGACACAAATTTCGTTTGGGTACAGCATTGCATGACCACGCAATTAGCAGTTAAAGCGACGCAGTGCCAAATTGGAAAAAGACCTCTGGTCCTTAGGCAGCATAATGGTCCGGGGCTCAAGTGGTTAAGCTGCTGCTGTCCGTTTTCGTTTTCCATAAATATTTATAAAAATCGATCGTGGTCGTTCCCATCTTGCTTGTGGGCATGTGAAGCCCACAAGCATGGATTTCCAGGATCCAGGTGAATGCTGAGCTCCCTGCATTCACTGCTATTTCCCGCGCATGCTCAGTGTTTACGGTGAGCAGTGCCGTAAACTTCAGGGTTGCCATCAGAACGGGAGGGCGGCATCGTCAAAATCCCACGAGAACTCACGGCAGGCCTCCGCAATGACTCCTGGGAATAATGACGGGAGCTCCCAGGAGATATTGCAGGAAAAAAGGAAATTGTGTAATACCCGCAGATGACCCGCCCATATCCGCAGAGAACTAAGACAGGATGCAAAGACGGACATTGAAAAAACATAGGTACTAAAGAAAAAAAAAAATACCCGTTTATAACTGAATACATTCATGGCATGTTCTGGGGGTCTATACTAATGGAGGTATACAAATAGAAAAAGTTTTTTCCTCTTAGTTGGGATTTTAAAGGGTGGAGGTCTCCAAAAAATATAACAAAAAGTATATAAAATGTCAAAATTTTATTATATCAAAAGATTAAAAACATAGCACAGACTGAATAAGGGATCAATGTGCAGTTGCTGTTGATCGTGTAAGGTAAAGAAGCTTAGTCCCTTCCTTATTCACTTAGGTGTACTTTGAATGTTACTTGGAGCTGCAGGATGTATATACCCTTGAGCACAATCACTGTCCCTGTAGTTTTTTGACAAATGATGTGCTCTTCAATCTATGTAGGAGCCTGTATCTATCATTTATGCTCTCCTCCCCTTTTTTTTTTGTAGCCGCTGACTATAGGAGCTCCACTGTTATCTCCTCTTGGACTACGGCTTTGAGACCCATTAGCTATTATAGACAACACTCTTAGGTATGCTTACTTGATTCTTGCAGATGTTTGCATACTAAGTGATAAATACCCAACTAAGCAATACTCTTTACCATGCTGCTCTCTCTTTTCTCCCTGTCTTCAGTCCCATAACATCTTTATAACTACAATTACCCGGGTGTTATCAGCTGATGGTTTTCCATCTTTTGGAGCCAGAGTAGAGATAACTCTAGTCTCCACACAGCAATAGGTATGTATGAGTAAACACCTGTCAGAGCCCTTTGGTTTAATTTTTAATTTTACCACTAGAGGGGATGCCCAATTAACTATGAGGACACATCTTTTGGGACAATCCTTCTTTATACATATCTTGTTCAACTCTTAGCTAATAAGATGATTTATTATTTAGCTGACGGACGTGACGCCATTTGTGTCCGGTCCCGATCTGCTGACGATCTCGGTCTCGTGGCGGTATTCAGTTCTGGACCCCGGTGGCTAACCATTTTATCCCTCCCCCTCTCCTGAATCGGATGCCATGTGATGTTGATCTTATAATATTATGGTTAGAATTTGTTTTTGTCATCATTCTACAATATCTTTATTATGTAAATAGTTGTGTATATGCATTATTCTTGATATATAACATGTTCTATTGTGTGTCTCTTTTTGTTTCTTTTTTTCTTTACAAAAATGTTCCTCAGACGGATATACACCTTACCCCCAGCCCCTGAAGAAGAGGTCGCAATCATTATAAAATACCTCGAAACGCGTTGGGCCTGCACTGTCAATTAGCTCTCTGCTCAAACAGCTTCTATGGGTTAAGTGTAGTTCCGTCAACCTGTTTTGTATATTTTCATTGTACTATTATCATTTGTACATTCTGGCATCTACAATATTTTTCGCTATTTGTGATCCCTTATTCAGTCTGTGCTATGTTTTTAATCTTTTGATATAATAAAATTTTGACATTTTATATACTTTTTGTTATATTTTTTGGAGACCTCCACCCTTTAAAATCCCAACTAAGAGGAAAAAACTTTTTCTATTTGTATATGAACACAGGGATGTGGGTTGGTTGTCTCCTTCCACCAAGTCCGTGTCACCATCCACTGTTCTATACTAATGGAGGAGGGTTTGTCCTGGGGGGGTCTAAACTAATGGAGGGGAGTGGTTTGTCCTGGGGGTCTATACTAATGGAGGGGGGTTTATCCTGGGGGGTCTATACTAATGGAGGGGGGTTTGTCCTGGGGAGTCTATACTAATGGGGGGTTTGTCCTAGGGGGGTCTGTACTAATGAATGGGGGGTTGTCCTGGGGGTCTGTACTAATGGAGGGGGTGGTTTGTTCTGGGGGGGTCTGTACTAATGGAGGAGGGGGTGGTTTGTTCTGAGGGGGGTCTGTACTAATGGAGGGAGGTGGTTTGTTCTGGGGGGTCTGTACTAATGAAGGGGGTGGTTTGTCCTGGGGGTCTGTACTAATGGAGGGGGTGGTTTGTTCTGAGGGGGGTCTGTACTAATGGAGTGAGGTGGTTTGTTCTGGGGGGTCTGTACTAATGAAGGGGGGTGGTTTGTCCTGGGCAGTCTGTACTAATGGAGGGGGTGGTTTGTTCTGGGGGGGTCTGTACTAATGGAGGGGGGGTGGTTTGTTCTGGGGGTCTGTTCTAATTTAGGGGGGTGGTTTGTCTGGGGGGGTCTGTACTAATGGAGGGGGGTGGTTTGTCCAGGGGGGTCTGTACTAATAGAGGGGGGTGGTTTGTCCTGGGGTGTCTGTACTAATGGAGGGGGGTGGTTTGTCCGGGGGGGTCTGTACTAATGGAGGGGGGTGGTTTGTTCTGGGGGTCTGTACTAATGGAGGGGGGGTGGTTTGTTTTGGGGGGGTCTGTACTAATGGAGGGGGGTGGTTCTGTACTAATAGAGGGGGGGTGGTTTGTCCTGGGGGGTCTGTACTAATGGAGGGGGTGGTTTGTTCAGGGGGGTCTGTACTAATGGAGGGGGGTGGTTCTGTACTAATGGAGGGGGGTGGTTTGTTCTGGGGGGGTCTGTACTAATTGAGGTGGGTGGTTCTGTACTAATGGAGGGGGGGTAGTTTGTCCTGAGGGGGTCTATACTGATAAAGGGGGGTGTTTTGTCCTGGGGGTCTATACTGATGGGGGTCTGTACTGATGGAGGGGTTTATACTTAGTGGGGGGAGTCTGCACTGACGGAGGGGGGTCTATACTTAGTGGAGGGGGGTCTGTATTGAGGGGCGACTATAGTTGGTGGAGGGGGGTGATACCATGCTTTACCGCACCGGGTGACACCCCACTCCCTGTCCTCTTCGCGCGCGCTGCTGTACTAGTGAGTGGCGCACTATGTTTCTTCCCCACCTTCATATAGGCCAGGGAAGAAAAAAAAGGAGCAAAGAAGAGGATTGTGGGATATGTAGTCCCGAGGACTGGCAGCCCCACTGTAACATGGAAACTGCAGCCCACACAGCATGCTCAGCTGAATGGGAGAGAGAGAGAGAGAGCCAGGAGCCTGGGAAAGCTTTCAGGGAAGTGCACCCAGGACTCCAGAGGGAGAGGACAGTGCTGAGGGAACACCATCAAAGAGAGAACCCCACTGCCCTGCGCCACCAGAGGGAAAGCCACACAGCATAGCGCCATCCCTGGCGGAGAAAAGAATGGAGTCATTGCCAGAATACAGATCTGGGTGCTACCCAGCGGAGTCGTCATGGGCAATTCAGAGTGAGCTGACTCCTGATCAGAGGAACCGTTGTTGCTGTATCACTGGGTCAGGTGAGAGGGCCGATCGGCCATTATGTACTAACGTCCATAGGAACTGCAGTCTCTGACCATCTCTTGTAACATGTCTGCAGTCTCTGACCATCTCTTGTATTATGTCTGCAGTCTCTGACCATCTCCTGTTTTATGTCTGCCATCTCTGACCATCTCTTGTACTATGTCTTTAGTCTCTGACCGTCTCCTGTACAATGTCTGAAGTCTCTGACCATCTCCAGTACTAAGTCTGCAGTCTCTGACCGTCTCCTGTAGTATGCCTGCAATCTCTGACGATCTCCTGTAATATGTCCGCATTCTCTGACCATCTCCTGTACTATGTCTGCAGTCTCTGACCATCTCTTGTAACATGTCTGCAGTCTCTGACCATCTTCTGTATCATGTCTGCAGTCTCTGACCATCTCCAGTATTATGTCTGCAGTCTCTGACCATCTCTTCTATTATGTCTGCTGTCTCTGATCATCTCTTCTATTATGTCTGCAGTCTCTGACCATCTCCTGTATTATGTCTGCAGTCTCTGACCGTATCCTGTACTATATCTCCAGTCTCTGACCATCTCCTGTAGTATGTCTGCAGTCTCTGACGGTCTCCTGTACTATATCTCCAGTCTTTGACCGTCTCCTGTAGTATGTCTGCAGTCTCTGACCATCTCCTGTAATATGTCTGCATTCTCTGGCCATCTCCTGTACTATGTCTGCAGTCTCTGACCATCTCTTGTAACATTAGAAAAAAGTGTAAAAACCACTCTATGGGAACTATAGGAAGCTAAAAAACTATAGGGGTGGTGGCAAGATAGTTACCAGCCATCCATCACATTGGGAGCCGCAATAATTGTGTATAACATCAATACACTCATAAATAGAAAAAGGTGAAAAATTGCGCTACCCTTGAAGAACTTAACCAAAAATTCTATGTGGTTAATAATGTAATCCAAAACCAATATACAATAAATTAGTGAAATTAATCAACAATACAAAAAATTTTGTAAATTAATAAATAAGTGGCTAAAAAACATGTAATCAATAGACAATGTAATATGATGTACACCAGTGAGTGATAAATCATAGTCCATAAATAAGTGAATAAATTCTGAATAGATTGTTGTCTGCAGATGTTGAGTGAAATCCACCACCACAATCAACAGGAGCGCGCCCTTACCAAAACCCCATGATCCCCCATCACAGAGGATCAGGGAAAGCGTGTGTTGTATTATACACCGACTCCACGGGACGACAGGCAAACACCAGGCAATAGAAGGTCACTTTGCCGCAGCTCAAATCAGCAGATAAATGTCGTGGTGTATGGAAGAGAATACTTGCTCCAATAGTGTAAAACTAACGAATATTTATTGATAAAGAAAAAGGTAATGCACTTACAAAGTTATAGATGTAAAAACTCAGAGAGTCTGTTGAGCCGGCCGGAGCACAAACAGACAGCCCGTTCCTACTGGATAACACGAATGGAGTCCGAGGTGACGTCAGTGCGTCGCTCCACCCTACGTGTTTCATAATAACTTACGTCTTTCAGGGGCACGGGCGGCGCTCTGCGTCACCTCTAATGTACACAAAGAAAGCATGTCAAGCCTCGTTCTGAGCCAATACATAGACACACGCATAGCGCCACACCAATAATAGCACGTGAATTAAACCCAAGCGTCCAGGGCAGCTGGGAAGCAGAAACCTCAACGTATACATAGATACAATTAATAAACCCAGATTAAATAGGTATAATCAATACAAATAAATGATTGCTTATTAGGAAATGTAACAAGTAAGCAAACGTATTTGACAAATCCCACCCCCGCACACTGGAACCATCTCCAGTGTGTCTAGAGGTGTCACATCTCAACAATTGATTCAAGCGACATCTAGGGGGGACAAGAGTAATTTAGTCAAAATAGCTAAAAACCTATACAGGTGGGTAAGAACGTTCCAGATTATATGGGTTGATGGCAGTGATCCACACCACCATAATCCGGAACGCTAAAAAAAACACAAAAATAAAAACCAAAAAACGACATCTAAAAATTAAATTAAAAAATGAGAATCTAAATAAAGACAAATAGCGCATGGTACACCCACATATCAGAGACCTGTTTAGTAGTGTAGGGGTGTCATACTACAGCTATTGAGCCGAGCGACATCTAGTGGGCAGCACGAAAAACTCCCCCATCTAAACCACACACAAGAGCCATAATACCATGGTCCTTTTGGCCAGAGTAAAATATTTGCAGCCCATACAGTATCTAATAAAAAGGTGAGAGCAAAGGATCTATGTAAAAATATGTATATAAATCAAAATGCATCATCCAAATTGGTTGCTGATTGAATATTGTAACCCACTGTAAATAAATTATAAAATGTGAAGGCTCAAAACGAGGATCGATCACAGAATATATGTAAACAATATACACAGTCATGATACACAAAACTCCAATGGAAACAGCCAAAATCATACAAGTTGAAATGACAGATTTGAGGAGTGAATGTGGACAGTGGCTCAAGTCAATGACTCAAGAATTATTAATGAATGCGTTGACGTCAACGTCCACATTCAGACCAAAAGGCACAAAGGTTTTGAAGCGATATACACAGGACATTTCCAGTTTAGAAACTTCCCTGACCAATGAGCTACCCCTCCAATGGGGTATGTATTTATCTATCCCCATATAAAGTGTATTGGAGGGGTCTCTGTGGTGTACCTCATCATAATGTCTAGAGACTGAGTGGTCTTTAAACCCCTTTCTGATGTTGCTAATATGCTCATTTAGTCTCACCTGAAGAGCCCTTTTAGTCCTCCCTACACATTGCAGCCCCCAGGGGCATTGGATGAGGTAAACAACTCCCTCAGAGGAACAAGTAATGAAAGGTTTAACTTGAAAAGATCATGAATTACTGGTGGAAGCAAATTCACAAATCTTCCTGTCCCTGCATCTGTTAAGGAAACAGACTTGGCATTTCTTACATGGGTAATAGCCGGTAAGGTTTTGAAAGAAATGTCTATGCTCTCTTGGGGGGTCCTGAATGCTAGGAGCAATTCTATTCCCAAGAGAAGAGGCCCCCTTGAAGACTATCTGCGGCTTATCTGGTAGCAGGTCCCTCAAAACTTGGTCATTGTTTAACAAATGCCAATGTTTCGGAATCAATTTTTTAATTGTTCGGGATTGTGCCGAATATGTAGTGATAAAGGGTAGAGACACTTTATTATCCATCGACCTTTGTGGTTTATCCACCAAAAGTGATGATCTATCTGTCTCTCTTACCTTTTCTAAGGTCTGGGACAGTATTTGTGGGTCATAACCCTTCTCCACAAATCTATTTGACAAAACAGCTGCCTGTTTGTCAAAAACAACAGCCTCAGTACATTTGCGTCTCAACCTCATAAACTGGCCAAAAGGAACAGCTCTAAGCCAGGGTTCATAATGGCAACTGTCTGAGGAGATGTAGGAATTTCGATCTGTCGACTTAAAGAAAGTAGACGTAATGAACTTCCCTTTTTAACTGAGATTGTCAAATCCAAAAAATTAATTTTCCTGTAGACTTGCCTCAAAATTAAATCTAATACCCCTATCATTGTCATTGAGGAGTGTCATAAATTTTAGCAGATCAGACTCGGTGCCATCCCAAAGGAGAAGGACGTCATCGATGTACCTAGCCCATAAGACAACCTCTGGTCTATCCTGGGCTGCGATGACGTCCTCCTCCCACTTGGCCATAAATAAATTGGCCAGGCTAGGGGCATATTTGGCCCCCATAGCCACACCCCTGTCCTGTCGAAAAAATTGCTGTTCAAACAGAAAATAATTATGGGTGGCAGCAAAACTCAGTAACTCCATAATAAAATTGATCTGCATTGAAACAAGGCCCGAATCCCTTTCCAGATATAATTTAACAGCCTTCAAACCCAGTTGATGAGGGATAATGGTGTAAAGCGAGGTCACGTCCGCTGTTACTAACCATAATCCATCCTTAGGGGTGATCCCTAACAATAAATTAATACCTTGTTTAGAATACTTAATGTAAGATGGGACTTTCTTTACCAGAGGCTGTAAATAGTGATCAATGTACTTGCCCACCCGGGACGTGATTGAGTCAATCCCACTCACTATGGGACGTCCCGAGGGGCAAGACTGATTTTTATGTATCTTAGGGAGGTAATAGATAACTGGGGTACGGGGGGGCGTAGGTACAAGAAACAGTTTTTCTTTTTTTAGTAAGAATACCGCTGTGAAAACATCTTTCAACAATGCCTTCTAGTTCCCTCTTATATTTAAAGACAGGATCCCTGTTGAGAGGGGTATAGGTCTCACTGTCCCCCAAAATCCGATGCATTTCTTTGAGGTAGTCACAACGATCTAAAAACCACAATCCCCCCCAGCTGGACAGATGACCAATGATTTATTGTTACACAATGAATCCAAGCCCACCTCTAAGTCCTTCTGCATCCTACATTTTTTCACTTTAATGTCTTCCAAATCACGTAGGACCACATCTCTAAACACCTGAATAGAGGGTGCCATAACCCCCGGTGGGTGGAATAGAGAAGCATTTGACAGACCAGAGTGTTTAAACTGAGATCCGGCACCAAGGTTACCCTTAACAGGATTGGACACCAAGTAATATTTGATATTTAGTTTGCGTACATACTTGTGTATGTCCATGTAGGCCTGAAATTTGCTAAAGCTCCTAGGCGGAGCAAACTTCAGACCTTTATCGAGCAACTTCTTCTCAGGGATTGATAATGTTTGTTTACTTAAATTAAAAATCCCTGCCCCTTTGTTCTCTTTCTCTTTTGCTGGCCGGAGGCGCCTCCCCCCTCTAGTTCCTCTTTTTGTTCTATAGGCCTTTTTTGACCTTGATTTTTCCTGGGAAAACTCCAACCTTGGTTGTTCTGGTTCCCAGGAAATCTAGGATACTGACTTGAACCTGGCTGATTCCTAGATGGTTCAGTGCGGTAATCTGGACCTTGGTCGTACCTTGGTCTATAGTCACCCTGAGAATGGGAACCTGTGTCCCTCCTTGGGGTATTGTAACCATACTCCCCTCCAATTGGTTCAAAATTACCGGGTGCTTCAATATCAGAAAGAGGAAAGAACCGGTTCTGTATGGGGAAATCAAAACCCTGGTTCCTCCTATCCCTACCATAAAGGGGGACCCGCTTGGTCATAGCCCCGAAAAGGGGAATAGGGACTCTGTCCCTGATTCGTTGAATTGCCCTCCCAGCATTGTAATGGAACCCGCTCTGGGGCCCAAATCCACTTATCCTGTCCTGACCTCCTGTTGGGGGCCCGGACAGGACCTTTATTAGAGGATTTGGGTTGGTTGTTTTTTGAGTTTCTATTACGTAGAGTATCCCTCCTTGGTGAGTGGTGGTAGGACACCCTTCTCAGTTGAGTAGGTATGGGATCAGTGCCTATTCTGCTAGATGATGCACCCTGGGGCGAAGTGTCCATCGAGTTGGTACCTTCATTCCCAAGGGCCATCTTCTTTTGCCAAGTAAACACATAGCCAGATTGATAATCCTCTGTGTCCCTAATGAACTTTTTCTTCTTTTTGAACTTTTGACTATATATTCGGCACAATCCCGCACAATTAAAAAATTGATTCAGAAACATTGGCATTTGTTAAACAATGACCAAGTTTTAAGGGACCTACTACCAGATAAGCCACAGATAGTCTTCAAGGGGGCCTCTTCTCTTGGGAATAGAATTGCTCCTAGCATTCAGGACCCCCCAAGAAAGCATAGATATTTCTTTCAAAACCTTACTGGCTATTACCGATGTAAGAAATGCCAAGTCTGTTCCCTTAACAGATGCAGGGACAGGAAGATTTGTGAATTTGCTTCCACCAGTAATTCATGATCTTTTCAAGTTAAACCTTTCATCACTTGTTCCTCTGAGGGAGTTGTTTACCTCATCCAATGCCCCTGTGGGCTGCAATATGTAGGGAGGACTAAAAGGGCTCTTCAGGTGAGACTAAATGAGCATATTAGCAACATCAGAAAGGGGTTTAAAAACCACTCAGTCTCTAGACATTATGATGAGGTAAACCACAGAGACCCCTCCAATACACTTTATATGGGGATAGATAAATACATACCCCATTGGAGGGGTTGCTCATTGGTCAGGGAAATTTCTAAACTGGAAATGTCCTGGGTATATCGCCTCAAAACCTTTGTGCCTTTTGGGATGAATGTGGACGTTGATGTCAACACATTCATTAATAATTCTTGAGTCATTGACTTGAGCCACTGTCCACATTCACTCCTCAATTCTGACTTGTATGATTTTGGCTGTTTCCATTGGAGTTTTGTGTATCATGACTGTGTATATTGTTTATATATGTTCTGTGATCGATCCTCGTTTTGAGCCTTCACATTTTATAATTTATTTACAGTGGGTTACAATATTCAATCAACAACCAATTTGGATGATGCATTTTGATTTATATACATGCTTTTACATAGGTCTTTTGCTCTCACCTTTTTGTTAGATACTGTATGGACTGCAAATATTTTACTATGGCCAAAAGGACCATGGTATTATGGCCCTTGTGTGTGGTTTAGATGGTGGAGTTTTTCGTGCTGCCCACTAGATGTTGTTCGGCTCAATAGCTGTAGTATGACACCCCTACACTACTAAACAGGTCTCTGATATGTGGGTGTACCATGCGCTATTTGTTTTTATTTAGATTCTCATTTTTTAATTTTATTTTTAGATGTCGTTTCTTGGTTATTATTTTTGTGGTTTTTATAGCGTTCCGGATTATGGTGGTGTGGATCACTGCCATCAACCCATATAATCTGGAACGTTCTTACCCACCTGTATAGGTTTTTAGCTATTTTGACTAAATTACTCTTGTCGCCCACTAAATGTTGCTTGAATCAATTGTTGAGATGTGACACCTCTAGACACACTGGAGAAGGTTCCGGTGTGCGGGGGCACGATTTGTCAAATGCGTTCGCTTACTTGTTACATTTCTAATTAGCAATCATTTATTTGTATTGATTCTACCTATTTAATCTGGGTTTATTAATTTATTAATTCATGTGCTATCATTGGTGTTGGCGCTATGGCGCACGCGCGTGTCTATGTATAGGCTCAGAACGAGGCTTGACACACTTTCTTTGTGTATATTAGAGGTGACGCAGCGAACCGCCCGTGCCCCTGGAAGACGTAAGTTATTACGAAATGCGTAGGGCGGAGCGACGCGCTGACGTCACCTCAGACTCCATTCGTGTTAGCCAGTAGGAACGGGCTGTCTGTGGTCCGGTTGGCGCAACAGACTCTCTGTGTTTCTACATCTATGACTTTGTAAGTGCATTACCTTTTTTTTATCAATAAATAGTCGTTGGTTTTACACTATTGGAGCAATTATTCTCTTCCATGAACCACAACATTTATCTGCTGATTCGAGCTGCGGCAAAGTGACCTTCTATTGTCTGGTGTTTGCCTGCTGTCCCATGGAGTCGGTGTATAATACAACACACGCTTTCCCTGATCTTCTGTGATGGGGGATCATGGGGTTTTGGTAAGGGCGCACTCCTGTTGATTGTGGTGGTGGATTTCACTCAACATCTGCAGACAACAATCTATTCAGAATTTATTCACTTATTTATGGACTATGATTTATCACTCACTGGTGTACGTCATATTACATTGTCTATTGATTACATGTTTTTTTAGACACTTAGTTATTAATTTGCTAAATTTTTTGTATTGTTGATTAATTTCACTAATTTATTGTATATTGGTTTTGGAGTACATTATTAACCACATAGAATTTTTGGTTAAGTTCTTCAAGGGTAGCGCGATTTTTCAACTTTTTCTATCTCTTGTAACATGTCTGCAGTCTCTGACCATCTCTTGTAAAATGTCTGCAGTCTCTGACCATCTTCTGTATCATGTCTGCAGTCTCTGACAATCTCCTGTACTATGTCTGCAGTCTCTGACCATCTCTTGTAACATGTCTGCTGTCTCTTGTCATCTCTTGTATTATGTCTGCCGTCTCTGATCATCTCCTGTATTATGTCTACAGTCTCTGACCATCTCCTGTAGTATGTCTGCAGTCTCTGACCATCTCCTATACTATATCTCCAGTCTCTGACCGTCTCCTGTAGTATGTCTGCAGTCTCTGACCATCTCCTGTACTATGTCTGTAGTCTCTGATCATCTCCTGTACTATGTCTGCAGTCTCTGACCATCTCTTGTATTATGTCTGCAGTCTCTGACCATCTCCTGTATTATTTGTGGAGGCTCTTTCTAACAGACTCTCTAACAGAAGCCCTCTCTTTGTGCATCAGAGAGACTCTCTTCCAGGTCTCATTAGTGTACGCTTTTCCTGTATTTTCTTTATTGTTAAAAGATCATGGGAGGATCCCAGGGTAACAAAGACTTCTTAGAGGAGCATCTCTGTGTTTGAGTTGTTGCCATAGTAACATTTGTAAAGGGGAGGAGTTGGTAAGATGACCACGCCCACATGGGGGCGCCAGAAATATTTCTGCACCCAGGCGTCTGTGACCCTAGGATCGGCCCTGCCAATTTAGCATGTAGGAAATTTTATACATGGAGTCAGCTAGAGCAGAATAGATTATGGAAATACCTCCTCTCTGGTCCGTGATCCCAGAGCACCATTGTTCATAAATAGTGATCCTAGGAGATTCTGGTTTGTTGGCCCAAATTGAGTGCAGAAAGTGCGAAATTTGAGTGAACCAGTATCTCTCTGAAAGAGGCATCTCCAGTTTGCTAACACAAAACTATAAGTTAAAGGCCCGTTGAAATTGAAGAAATGTCCGATTCTGAAGAGGCCTTTATTTAGCTACCATTTGAAGGCTCTAATATTTAATCCCGGGGGAAAGACGGGGTTGTGAAATATATGTGTCAGGGGGCGTAATTCTGAGCTAATTTTAGGAGATTTGTGCAAGACATCGCACAGGGCTATTGAGTGCGATAGGGTGGGAGATAGTACAGGGGGGCAGGATTTTGGGGAGCATCACAGGAGGTAATCTAATGTGTTCTTAGGTACAGCCTGTCTTTCCATGAAGACCCAGTCAGGCTTGACTCCTCATGAGTAAATAATTGATATCTGGGATAGCTGTGCAGCCTGATAGTACCACCATAAATTTGGAAGTCCGAACCCCCCTTGATGACGGGTTCTGTAGAGGATTGATCTGGAGAAATGGTGTCCTGTTTTTTCCCAAATAAACTGGACAATTGAGGATTGTAACTTAGTTAGGTGAGTTTTAGCTATGGGGATAGGGAATGAGCGAAATAGATAAAGGATACAGGGAAGGAGGGTCATCTTGACTGCGTTAACTCTCCCCAGCCAAGAGATCCCAAGGTGGGACCACTGAGACAGATCGGCCTCTAATTTTTGTAAACAGGGAGATAATTAATCTTGTAGAGATTGTCGATAGCGGCAGCCAACCTGATTTCCAAATAAGGAATAGATTAATGATTCCATGAAAAGGAGAAATGGTCCTGGAGACTTGTCCATGGATTGGAGGCCAGAGACTAGACCAAAAATCTTATAGTAATTTGAAGATTTTAGGGGTCAAGATAAGGGGAGAGGTTACGAAGAGGAGTACGTTGTCCGCAAAGAGAGCACACTTGTGAGTAAGGGGACCACAGCAAACTCCATGTATATCAGAGTGTTGCCTAACTGCGATAGCAAGAGTTTCTATTGCGATTGCAAAAATCAATGGAGAGAGGGGACATCTCTCGTGCCTCTGGCAATAGGAAAGGAATCTGAATAGAAAACTTGCATCCAAATTTGGCCCGTGGGGTTTGAGTAGAATGCTTCCAGAACTCTCATGAAGTTTGGACCAAAGCCCCATCTTTCTAGAATAGAAAAATGGTAAGGCCAGGATATGTTTTTAAATGCTTTTTTGAGATCTATTGATAATAAATAGCCTTCCTTGGGGGACCCCCATCCCAGCCAGATTTCATAAGAGAAATCACATCAATTGCCCTCCTTATCTGGTCTGGGCCCTGCCTACCTGGCATAAATCCCACCTGGTCCTTGTGTACATATGCTCCAATAAAGGAAGCTAGATATTTGCCAATATCTTGGACATCATTTTTAAATAACTGCTGATCAGTGAGATAGGTCTATAATTCTCAACAGGCTGAGAGGCTATCTTTCCCTGGTGTGGGGATCACAGAGTTATATGCCAGGTTGGAAGCAGGTTCCAGTGGTTTTCTACTCCGGATTGAGTTGAAGAAAGAGACCAGGTAAGGAGAAAGGGTGGTCGCAAAGGTTTTATAATAGCCAGCTGAGAAGCCGCCAAGCCCCGTACGAAGGCCCTTGATGATGTTTAAGACCTAGGACTCCGATATGGGAGAGTCAAGGCTTGAACGGTGACCATTCGTTAGTTTTGGGAGGGGAATCCCCTCCAAGATGGCCTCTAAATGGGGAGGATCAATAGGGTTCTCGACCCGGTATAGTTTAGAATAAAACGAATGGAACATCTCCATAATGCGTTTGGGGTTTTGGGTGATAGACCCCGAAGAAGAATGAATTTTGGGCATAGATATGGTGCAGAATTTAGGACTCAACTTGGCTGCGAACTTAGGTCCAATCTTATCCCTCTGGAGGTAAAAGCAGGCTCCTGTCCATCGTAAGCTCTGTTCGGCTGTTAAAGTTAAGGCTAGATTTAGCGCTATGAACAAATTTGTTGTATCATAGCACAGAGTGGTACTGTGGATACAATTAGGGTAGAAGAGTGCCATGTCCCATAGATTTTGTATAGATTGGGGGAGGGACTTTGGACTTTTTATGCACAGTAACACAGAGATTCAATACAAAATATTTATTGAGAAGACATTTAAAAATATACAATTTCTTAAAAACCACAATAGATCTATATACACATACAGTGGGGCAAAAAAGTATTTAGTCAGCCACTAATTGTGCAAGTTCTCCCACTTAAAAAGATGAGGCCTGTAATTGTCATCATAGATATACCTCAACTATAAGAGACAAAATGTGGAAACAAATCCAGAAAATCACATTGTCTGATTTTTGAAAGAATTTATTTGCAAATTATGGTGGAAAATAAGTATTTGGTCACCTACATACAAGCAAGATTTCTGACTCTCACAGACCTGTATCTTCTTCTTTAAGAGGCTCCTCTGTCCTCCACTCATTACCTGTATTAATGGCACCTGTTTGAACTTGTTATCAGTATAAAAGACACATGTCCACAACCTCAAACAGTCACATTCCAAACTCCAGACGAAGAAATATGCTCCTGCGTACAAGTGGGTAGCCGAACAAGCGGTATATAGACACAGGCCTTGCTGCCCTCAAGGATGGGGGATCCTAGCAAACTATGAAAAAGAGAAAAGAAAGATCGAACCAGCCATGTGCATTATCTTTTGGATAAAATGTATTAAAACTAATGATAAAAAGGGACTACTTACAAACAGTAGTGGAAGATCACTATAGTATAAAGACAGTCTTCCAATCTCAGCAAACAGTCAGAGAACACAGCAGAGCCAACCGGAGATGCCAGAAGAGCTCATAGAAAATCACTGCTGGCTGACGCGTTTCGAGGGGAACATCCCCTCTTCCTCAAAGCATGGCAGTAGTCCCTTTTTATCATTAGTTTTAATAAATTTTATCCAAAAGACAATGCACATGGCTGGTGCGCCCTTTCTTTTCTCTTTTACATTCCAAACTCCACTATGGTGAAGACCAAAGAGCTGTCGAAGGACACCAGAAACAAAATTGTAGACCTGCACCAGGCTGGGAAGACTGAATCTGCAATAGGCAAGCAGCTTGGTGTGAAGAAATCAACTGTGGGAGCAATAATTAGAAAATGGAAGACATACAAGACCACTGATAATCTCCCTTGATCTGGGGCTCCACGCAAGATGTCACCCCGTGGGGTCAAAATGATGACAAGAACAGTGAGCAAAAATCCCAGAACCACACAGGGGGACCTAGTGAATGACCTGCAGAGAGCTGGGACCAACGTAACAAAGGTTACCATCAGTAACACACTACCCCGCCAGGGACTCAGATCCTGCAGTGCCAGACGTGTCCCGTCTGGGCCCGTCTGAGGTTTGCTAGAGAGCATTTGGATGATCCAGAAGAGGATTGGGAGAATGTCATATGATCAGATGAAACCAAAGTAGAACCGTTTGGTAGAAACATAACTCGTCGTGTTTGGAGGAAAGACAATGCTGAGTTGCAACCAAAGAACACCATACGTACTGTGAAGCATGGGGGTGGCAACATCATGCTTTGGGGCTGTTTATCTGCAAAGGGAACAGGACAACTGGTCCGTGTACATGAAAGAATGAATGGGGCCATGTATCGTGAGATTTTGAGTACAAACCTCCTCCCATCAGCAAGGGCATCGAAGATGAAACGTGGCTGGGTCTTTCAGCATGACAATGATCCCAAACACACCGCCCGGGCAATGAAGGCGTGGCTTTGTAAGAAGCATTTCAAGGTCCTGGAGTAGCCTAGCCAGTCTCCAGATCTCAACCCCATAGAAAACCTTTGGAGGGAGTTGAAAGTCTGTGTTGCCCAGCGACAGCCCCAAAACATCACTCCTCTAGAGGAGATCTGCATGGAGGAATGGGCCAACAAACCAGCAACAATGTGTGACAACCTTGTGAAGACTAATGCCCCGTACACACGGTCGGACTTTGTTCGGACATTCCGACAACAAAATCCTAGGATTTTTTCCGACGGATGTTGGCTCAAACTTGTTTTGCGTACACACGGTCGCACAAAGTTGTCGGAATTTCCGATCACCAACAACGCGGTGACGTCAAGCATGTATAACGAGACTAGAAAAGGCCAGTTCAGAACCAAGCGCGGCACCCTTTGGGCTCCTTTTGCTAATCTCGTGTTAGTAAAAGTTTGGTGAGAGACGATTCGCGCTTTTTCAGACTCGTGGTTTTCAGATCGTTTTCTGCCGTTCAGTTTGTGCTTGTGGGTTTGTATCTGCTCTTAAGTGCGTGCAAGCAAGTTCCGCGTGACTTAGTCATTGTGTTCTTGTGCGTTCGTTACTGTTTTTCAGATCACTCTTCACAGGCCTTGCTGTTCTTCAGTGAGTTCTGTTACTTCGTTCTGAGCAGCCGACCGTTTTCTAGCCATGTTGCGTATGCGTACTCCTCGTAGAGTTCGTGCTGTGCGGGGGCTTGGTGTTGGGGTCCTGACCTTGACACAAGTCCAGTCCATGAACAGGGTGGGGAGGAGTTCATGGACCAAGAATTGGTTGCTTCAGCATGACCAGTTCTCTCATATGCCTTTGCTCCGTGAGATCAGTGAGAATAATCCTGATGATTTCAGGAACTTTCTCAGGATTACGGACCCCGTATTTCACCGTCTGTTGGCTTCGCTGACCCCTTATATTAGCAGGCAGGATACCTGCATGAGGCAAGCCACCACTCCGGAGCAGAGGCTCGTCGCTACCCTGCGGTACTTGGCGACAGGGAGAAGCCTGCAGGACCTCAAGTTCTCGACAGGCATCTACCCCCAGGCTCTGGGGATCATTATCCCAGAGACCTGTTCTGCCATCATCCAGGTCCTGCAGAAGGAGTATATTAAGGTAAGTTTTATCCTTTAATATCACATTGTATTGTATTTAATGTTTGATAATGTATTGTATTTCTTTCCTCATTCCCTAATTACCATGATTGGAATATGCTGTGAATGTCCCCTTTGTTCTCATGCATGCTGGATTTTTCTGTAATTAATTTTTTAGGTCCTTCATACAGATTGTCCTTCACTAACCTCCCCAGCATGCTCTACGGGCCCTATATTCACCTAATGTAGTCACTTAAAACAATGCATTTTATCAGCTCCATAGTAGTGCTTTACCCCAAACACCCCGTAAAATGTTTTGAAATGTTATTTTCGCTTTAAATTCAGGCAGAGTGGCAGAGGCTTTTTTTTTGTGGTGTCCCCAAATCATTTTTAGTAACCCTCCCTCCCCCAACTGCTAAGTCAGCTGATCCCAATTCTCTATCTATCCTCAATCATCTAATTGCTGACTTTGCCAAACCCATACACACTATACCCATCTCTTTTGTGGTCAGATTTATGGATGAATTCCCCAAAGCATGTAGTGCAAGGGCCTGACTGTATACTTTCCAATGGTAGTGTTTAAACTGTTTAGATCCAATTATTATCTTGATAGGTAATAGCAGAATGTCCAAATGTGCTCAAATGTGTACAGTGTGTATTTATATCTTTGTATTATGACACTTCTTACCTGTCCAGTGGGCTGCAAATAGTGTAACTAAGGAGGGGCTGTTCCAAGTAATACCCTGTATTTAGGCATTCATCTCTCAATGAAATGAAGAGGGTTACCTGTCCACGATTCCCCCCCCCCTATAATGTTAGAAATGACCCATGAGAGGGGGGGAGGGGGAATATAATAGGTGTACCTTATACTTTGGTGTTGTTAAATTCCCCTTAATAAATGCTATCTGGAGGTTGCCCCAGAATGTTTGTGCCTAATCTGCTTGCCATGTTTCTGAGCAAAAATATTAATATTTATTTTTTTTCCTCAACAGTTTCCTTCCACGCCACAGGAATGGCAGACTGTGGCCTCCCACTTTGCCCAGTGGTGGGACTTTCCTAACTGCGGAGGGGCAATTGATGGGAAACACGTCCACATCATCCCACCACCCAACTCGGGGTCGTACTATTTCAACTATAAGGGGTTCAATAGTATTGTGATGTTGACGGTGGTGTCGGCTAATTACGACTTCTTGTATGTGGACGTGGGGAAGAATGGCCGGATGTCCGATGGTGGAGTCATCGCCCAGACGGAGTTCTACATGCGTCTCCAGAATGTCAGCTTGGACTTGCCAGCTCCAGAGGACAATGTGGAAGGACTCCCATTTGTGTTCGTTGCTGATGAAGCGTTTGCGCTGGGGGACCATCTTATGCAGCCATTCCCGATGAGGACCCTCACCCCGGAACAGAGGGTTTTTAATTACCGGCTGGCCAGAGCCCGAAGAGTGGTGGAGAACACATTTGGAATCCTGGCCAGCCAGTTCCGCCTATTTCTGACACCTATCCATATGGCGGAGTATAAACTTAATCATATAATCATGGCGTGCTGTATTCTCCATAACTTTTTACGGAAACATTCCGCCAACTATGCTGGCTCAGTTGGGCCTGAGGCCGGAGTGATCCCTCAAACAACACTGACGGCGCTTGAAAGCGGCCGTCTTGGCTTGCCCTCCCTGAGTGCCCGTGATGTCCGGTTACGATACCTGGAGTTCTTTGCGGGTAGGGGGACCATCAATATGCCTGCAAATTTGTGAAGCCTTTTTCAAATAAAAAAGCAACAAAAATAAATTTGTTGTGGACATTTACTGCTTGTGTTTGTTTTAGCTGAGCCTGACAGCAATGTGGGGAGTCCTGAAAATGGCGTGATTGTGTAACCTTATACAAAGCACTGTTGGCTGTTATTTACTAAAGGCGTATACACTTTTTATACTACAAGTGCTCTTGAAACTGCAATGAAAATGCTCTTGTAGTGCAAAGAGGATTTGCCATTAGGAAATAACCACCATTTTATCCGAAAACAGCAATTACATCACCACAGAAGTGTTGTAGCGTTGAGACAATAAACCACACATTCTTGATTAACAAACTTTTTAAAACCTGCACAATCACATGTGCATTTAGAAAAGGTTTTTAAAACAAACCAACATGTTTGTTGTATAACAATTTTTGGGGTGGCATTATCAAAAATAGAAATGTCCATTTACGATAAAACAGGCCTTTGTAAAACCAACAAGAAAGACAGAAAACTTGAACTTACAAAGTTCACATATGGTAATACTTGAAGGCAATATCAGACATGAGTATTTAGGAACTATGTTTGATATTGCGTTCAGATGTGGTCAAATCACCCCTTGAAAAGCCAAATTTGGAAGATGCACACCAATTTACGAATGTCAACATGTGCTAGCTGCCATCACGGGGGATCAAGGGACGTGTTTTGGCGGAGCAACCCCTTCCTCACAGCTACTTTATTATTGAGGAAAGGTTTGCACCCCCAAAACGTGTCCATTGATCTCCCGTGATGGCAGATAGAACATGTTGGCACACTGTGTGCATCCTCCAAATTTGGCTTTTCGAAACATTGCAAAAAAATTTTTAACATTGTACCACACAAAAACAAAAGTGATTTTGTGGGATATTAAATTCGCCTGAAAAAACATCAATGATGTTATTATTTTTTTGAATCACATCATTGATTTTTGTCTTGATGTTTTCCAATTCTAAATTACACCCCATGATCTCCCCGATCAGTATCTGGGCACTTTCTGATGTGAAAGGATCTCGATCCCTAACATCACGATCACCTAAAAAGAGAGAAACCAAACAAAATCAGGTATCAAAAATCTGCCAGCATCCATGTCTTACCTGAGTTTGTGGTCGCAGACACTCACCTGTTGTGGTGCCAATTTCAGCCACATCTTCTTCCTCCTCCTGCTCCACTTGGGTTGGGGGTATTTCACCTTCTTCCACAGGTGGGGGGTCTCTGGTCTCCTCGGATGAGGGGTGTCCTCCGAGTCTTTTCTCCCCTATGTAAAACAAAAATGGTAGAATTAGCACACAGTGATTTGATGGCAGAACTATAAATAGGAAACATTGCTTGGAAGTGGGGTACAATTGTCAATTTTAGCAGAGTTCCAAGATGTCGCTTTTTTATTGTCCTTTGTCAACCTGCAATACTTACCTGTTTAGTACAAGCTTCACAGATGGAGACCCCCCTATAGTATACACTGGAGCACCTGTGTGCCCCCCCTAATAAAAATGGTGTTCTTGTGTCCCACACTAGTGCTCCAGTGTCCAGATGTGAAAACAGCTGCTCAGTGTCCTCTCCTTACACAGAATCTAGTTTGCATTTCATTCTAGTAACAAACCCATCTACACAACCAAATATTTTGCATCCAAGTAGGCCCTAAAAAATGTTGGCAAATGCATATGGCCTAAACAATGGTGTTTTAGAGGGCGAAAAAAAAATGTTTGATACGAACGAATAATGGGCCCATGAAAATTAAAATTGACTGACCACTGCTTCCTGAGCTGATCTTTCGATCGTCGTACCCCGAAATTCCTGTGCAGACTTTTGACCACTTTCGCCATGATCTTAACCTTTCTGATATTGGGGTTGGGGTAAGGCCCATACTTCCCGTTATAGTCGGCCTTCTTCAGGATGTCCACCATCTCCAACATCTCCCCAAAGGACATATTTGTGGCCTTAAATCGTCTCCTTCTTGATCGGGACGTGTCCGGATCCGGGCTCTCCTCCTCCTCCTCCTCGTTGCTATAATTAGCATGCACCTGCTCTGACTCCGCCATGTGCTCTTCACCCACTGCGCCGAACGAAAAGGGGCGGGGAATAGACTAGAAAGAATGTCAGGGGCGGGCAGAGTTACACGCATGTGCAGTGTGTATAAAGCGTAACATGCGTGCGTAGTACGTACGATCTGTGAGCGGACGAAGGAGCATTGGACGTGCCGATCGTAAGAACGAAGGTAAGAGCCAAACTTGTGCCTATACTGCTTCTACATTGAGGCCTATATTGTAACAAGATTAGAAGAGTTTTGTCTGACATTAGGCTTTGTCTTGTGTTGTGTCTTGCAGTGAACATGGATATCTTATTAAAAGATAATGACTTCATGTCACTATTCATTGACATGTTCAGGGAGCTGCCATGTCTGTGGGAGATCAACAACCCACATTACAAGAACCAAACAAAGAGGAAGGCAGCACTGGATAAATTGTTGGAAATTGTGAAGCAGGTGATCCCCACGGCAGACATCACATTTTTGAAGATCTTAATTGGTGGCCTGAGGAGCACATATGTAAGGGAGCGCCAGAAAGTCCAGGATTCGCAGAGATCCTGAGCAGCAGATGACATCTATGTCCCCAGGATGTGGTACTATGACAGGCTGCATTTTCTGGCAGGCCAGACTGAACCCAGGCCATCACTCTCCAGTCTTCCTTCCACGCTTCCTTCCCCCCCAGCTGAGGCTTCTGATGCCCAACCTGGGCCTTCCAGGCAACAACATGTGGAGGAGCCCAGCTTGAGCCAGGTATAGCATTCCTCTAAATAGTTCAGGTTGTCCAATCAATGATGTTAACTAGATGTTAGTTTGGAGTACTAATTTATGATTGTGATTGATGATGCAAAAACTAAAACCATGTCCCTTTTTCATACACAGGGAAGTCACAGCCAGGAGATGGCCGGGCCGAGCAGGCTGCCTGATGTGCCGGTCCCTCCCCAACACTTGGAAAGAGAAAGTGGCAGGAGGAGGAGTGCCATAGAGGAGGCTGCCATGGGCCTCTTTTGGAGGGCTACAGAGGCCCTGGGAGCACCACACACCGTGGAGGAGGACATTGCTGCCATCATTGCCTCTAAAATGCAGAGGATGGAGGAGGGACAACAACTCATGTGTGAGTCGCTCATATTGGAGGCCCTTAATAAAGGTATGAGGGGCCAAATTACATCTCAGACACACCTTTGCGAACTCACAGATGGTCCTCCTCCTCCTCCTGCAGGTCCTCCTCCTCCTCCTTCTCCTCCAGGTCCTCCCAGTCCTCCTCCTCCTCCAGGTCCTACTCCTCCTCCTGCCACATCTCCAACAGCACAGCCACAGCCCGGAATGAAGCGTGGAAGGAAGACCAGAAAGTGATGACCCTGGATCCAGTCTGGTCGGCCAAAAGATGCAGCCTCTTTTGGTACCACAGCCTGGGGACACAGATGTCATCCTGCTGCTTTCCAGATCTCTGCGACTTCTGGACCAGACTGCCCTCCCTTACATATGGACTCCTCAGGCCACCAATTTTGATGTTGAAGAATTGATGTCTGCCCTGGGGGTCCCAGGCTTCGCTAATTTCTCCTGCTGATCCAGTGTTGTCTCCCTCTTTGTTTGGTTCTGAGCCCTTAATAAAGGATTTTTGTTTGGAATTATACTTGCCTATGTGTGTTTGATTTGAAAAAGGACAGTTGGTTTGTGAGGATTCAGGTACATATCAAAAATACAATGTGAAATTAACAAGGGACACCAACAACAAACAATCTCCTTGAGATTAAATAATACAAGATATCAATGGTGTTGTGGTAACTTGACACACAAAACACACACAAAAATAGTCTGGAGTAAAAATAAAAATAAGATTAAACAAAGATCAGCCTTGGAAAAAATACAAACATAAAATCTAAACCAAAAAAGGCTTTAAAGCCAAAAAAAAAAACAAAAAAAAAAACATTCTGTCAGATGTGACAAATAACAATATATTAAGGGAATCCCAAGAAAAAAACAAAAAAATAAGTTTGTGAGAAGTGTGTGTGAATATGAGCAGCAAAACTACTTAATTCTTGTCACATTATAAAGAAGAAGAGAGTGCGCTGTATTAAACCATTTGTAACATTGCACCGTGACGAAAGTGCTGTATCCATTGCGAACGCTAATTTTACCAGACCAAGCTTTTCCGTGTCGAAATTTCTTCTGAGCATGCGTGGCACTTTGTGCATCGGAACAGGCCACACACGGTCGGAATTGAAGCGATCGGATTTTGTTGTCGGAAAATTTTATCTCCTGCTCTCAAACTTTCTGTGTCGGAAAATCCGATGGAAAATGTCCGATGGAGCCCACACACAGTCGGAATTTCCGACAACACGCTCCGATCGGACATTTTCCATCGGAAAATCCGACCGTGTGTACGGGCATAACAGAAAACGTTTGACCTCTGTCATTGCCAACAAAGGATATATAACAAAGTATTGAGATGAACTTTTGATATTGACCAAATACTTATTTTCATTTGCAAATAAATTCTTTCAAAAATCAGACAATGTGATTGTCTGGATTTGTTTCCACATTTTGTCTCTCATAGTTGAGGTATACCTATGATGAGATTTTTCACAATTGGTGGCTAACTACATACTTTTTTGCCCCACTGTATACTCAGTGAAACCGCTATTGTACAAAACTATACAGCTGCAGGAAGACTTGGAAGAATTGATCGTCATTCCCTAGTAACAAAAATCCGAGAGTATGGCTTTAGGACAGACAGATGGTATAGTATTGTTGTTCAAAATTCAAGTTGGCTCAACATGTTGCGCGTGTATTCACGCTTCTTCAGGAGATTAGAATATTGTGGCTAATGAGAATAAAGAAAGTAATACAATTAATATAGAACAAAACAATCTAATAACAGAGGTATATTAATACGTTGTCACAGTTAAAAGACCCTTGTGGGACCAGGCCTATGGAGTGCGAGGGAGGCAAGAGGGAACAGGTATGGTCACTACGGGGGTGTACATAACATTATAACAATATGTGGAAGTAGGGAAGTACTCATAACTTGGTTTCTATATAAAGGATTTAAAGTTAAAGTGGCCAGAATTGCTGGGCCCAATAGTAATGTTAACAACAATAAATGCAACTATATCCACAATATTTGTATCATAGTTATGATCAAGAGCCTGGATTGGATAAGAAAGAGGAAATACTTACTGTATATTGTGTATTATGATGAAGAATTTTTAAAAAACAAAAATAAGAGAGAACTGCTATGTCAGTTCATGAAGGAAGGTTTACTATCACATCAGCTGTACCAACACTACCTAGGCATCCTGGCCCCTAGCCGCAATTCCACCAGCTCAGAGACAAACTATTACTTTTAATTTCTTGCCCGATGCAGCCCGATGACTGATAGCCCATTATTTCCATGATAGGGAAGGTACCCATAACGAGATAGGCCCAACCCGTTCCATACCACATACTGTATTCCTTCCAACATTCAACCTTCAAGAACCTGAGACCCCTGCAGCCATTAAATCAGATGAGAAAAAACAACATTAAACCACACAGCCTCAAAGATAGGGAGGGAGGGAACGAAAAGCTACCTGTGACAATGCCTCCCTCCTGCTGACCCCCTACTGCTAGAAACTACCCCCGCCCCCGAGGCCAACCCAGTCTCCAGGCCGAACCCCTACCCTTCCAATGAACCAATAGAAACCACCCCCCTTTTCACTAACTTGTAAATTGACCAGTCAGCCTACCCAGCAACCCCAGTCATGTGGGCCCTGCACCTAGGTTCCCTGCTGCTCTGGGCCTGTTCTTGACTGGTGTATGGCTGCCACCATTCCTGATACCACCCCTCCTCTATGCTACCCAATTAACCTTAGAAAAGAAATACGCGACACCACTTGGATTTTAAATGGCCTTAGCAGCCCCTTTATTAACAACCTTAACAAAATTTTATATAAAATAATCTCATTTTATATAACCCAACTTTTGTACCCAGCTAAAACTGACTGCTATGTCTAAGGTTCATGAAGAAATATTTACTATCAGATCGGCTGTACCACCACCACCTAGGCATCCTGGCCCCTAGCCGCAGTTCCACCAGCTCAGAGACAAACTATTACCAATTTCTTGCCCGATGCAGCCCAATGACCGATAGCCCATTATTTCCATGATAGGGAAGGTACCCATACCGAGATAGGCCCAACCCGTTCTACACCACATACTGTATTCCTTCCAACATTCCAACCTTCAAGAACCCGAGTCCCCTGCCACAAATGCCCACCAGTGAAACCTCAGGCGTGGGCAGACCGCCACAGCCTTAAGGCCCGTTGAAGCCCCTCCTGGAGACCCAGAAACCACATGTCTATGCCCACCACTGACAAGTGTACCCCTCAATATACAGGCTATTGTCTCCCTCCAGCTCCCCATAATGAACAACCAGCCCTCCATTCCGGACAGCAAATTTTGCCACCACTTTATTGACCTTAATCCTGGCCTTGTTGATACAATTAACAGACTGGGCTCCACTCCACGGTGCCCTACCAATGATATCTGACCAGACTAGGACAGTGTCCGGAAAGGCCGACCTCAAGCGGAGAAAATCCCACTTAATGTCTCACATTAGTTCTCTGGATGCCTTAATACTGAGGTCATTACCACCCACATACATTAGCAGCACATCAGGAGGCCTGCCCATCCTATCGTACCACTGAATTTCCAGTAGTACCCGGGACCACAGTATCCCTGTGATCCCGAGCCACCTAACCATTGCCTCATGGTGAGGGAAACCCAACTGCCTGCCTTCCGGCCTAACCAATGCCCTCTTAGCCCCCCCAGTGAACATACAAGTGGCCCAGAATCCACATCAAGCACACTGAAAAACATAAAGCACAAGAAAAAACAAAAACTATGTACACACCCTCCACTCACACAGACCCCAAAGTAAATCCACCGACCCAACAGCGCCGCACACAGAAACATCCAAGCAGACAACACCAGACAAAAGATGCCACCCCGTCCGCCCTTGAGCCAAAGCTATGAAAGATCCCCACCAACCTTAAAGAAGATGCAGACGTATGTACAATC
The DNA here is from genome assembly GCF_042186555.1 of Aquarana catesbeiana. Lineage (NCBI taxonomy): Eukaryota > Metazoa > Chordata > Amphibia > Anura > Ranidae > Aquarana > Aquarana catesbeiana. The sequence continues at coordinate 409,361,901 of NC_133325.1, forward strand.
GAAAGCGGTGAGATTTCCAACGGCCAATTCGCTGTAGGGTCTGGTCGCTCAAGCCCCAATGTGCCGCCTCCGTGGCCGCCCCAATCCTAAAAGAATGTAAGGAACATTCCCTTAGCGAAAAAACTCCCACCACCAGACATTTTTTGGAACACCGACACAAACTGGTACCTTGATAACGCTGACCCATCCTCGTGGATCAAGAAAGGACCAGGCCCAGCAGGCCACAATAACAACCAAGCCCTTATAACAACGACTGTGCATAGCACCAAGCCCACCACTCCACCAATTACCACTCTGGACCCTTTTCCCATCTGGTCGGTTTTTGATTTGCGAAGGAGCAACGTAACCGCGTTGCCCTGCACTGACACGTCTGCCACATCCAACCCCCCAACCACCGTCTTGGAAGGACTAACCAATTTGCCCACCCATAATGCCCCAAAAAATGCCAAAACAAAAGCCGTCCTGAACAATTGTACTTCAAAGGGGGAAAAACAGACACTGGACAGAAACCCCGACAACCAGGGCTTTTTTTCAGCGGGAACGCGGGGGAACGCAGTTCCGGCACCTCTTGGGCTGACTGTATGTAATGGCAAGGGGTGCTTGTTGCTGGTGAGGGACCTATCATTGCTGGGGTGGTCTACTGTTGCTGGGGGGTCAGTTGTTGCTGAAAGAGATCTACTGTTGGGGGAGGGGTATATTGTTGATGGCAGCCAGACAGACTATTAATGCTGGCTGTGCGGAGATATGTTGATGCAGCTGGGAGTCTATTGTTGCTGGCGGGGAAATTTTGTTGTGGTTGTTCCATTGTTGTTAGGGGGATCTATTGTTGCTGGCTGCAGGGGATCTATTTTACTGCTTTTCTTGATATCATTACCAAATTTCATACAAATTACTTAGAACCTCAAAATGATACTTGGTTCTATATTGTCTAAAAGGGACGGTACTGGGAGGTGGGTAGGGGCAGAGAAAAGGGGTGACTCGGAAAGGGGGAGTTCCTGCACCTATTGTCCAAGAAAAAAAGCCCTGCCCACAACACTTCCAGCATACCCACCGACACAGGTCTGGCCTACCCCAACCCGCCCTGTAACCCCTCAAGGTCATCTGTACCATGAAGGATTTAGTAACATCCTCCACACCTCCCAATTTAAACAAAAAGGCAAGGTCTGCCATCTTACTGTTAAACGAAGCGACAGACACCCCCTCCTCGCAGTTCTTACCTAGAAAATACAGCAACACGTGTAACCTGTCCTCGTCGCTAGAACAACCCCCAACGCTACTTACCAGCTCGTGCCATTCTCACCAAACCCTCTCAAAGGCCCACCAAATAGCATCCGCTTCTGACTTACGAACCAATGCCGTTATGGTGTCAAAACGAGATCCCACCAATGACTGGGGCACGAGACTCCAAGCTACTCTGCCTCCGGTGCCAACTGTAGGCAAGAAAGCACATCAGCTACCCTATTCTCTACCCCGGGACATGAATAGCAAATACAAAGACATTCAATTGCAAACACAACACCAAATGATGCAGCAAAGGGACCACAGGCAAGGAGGAGGCCGACAATGTTAAGTTAATGGAATGCACCACCCCCAGATTGTCACAGTGAAATCGAACCCGCTGGTTCCTAAATTCTGACCCCCAAAGCTCCACGGCCAGCACTATGGGAAACAATTCCAAAAATGTTAGGTTACGAATGAGATCAGACCCTGACAATTCCTCAGGCCATGTTTCCGCAGATCACTGGCCCTGAAAGTAAGCCGCGAAACCCACCAACCCTTCCGCGTCCGTGTAAAGATCCAGTTCCGCAGCCGGGACCGCAGGCCCCAACCAGAAAGATCTATCGTTGTACTGTTCCAAAAATATGACCCACGAATACGAACAAAATGATGCGGTGCCTTAACCCCCGCCGTGGCAGCCGCCAGCAAAGCACCCACCCCATGGGCATAATTCGACATGTAAAATTGAGCTTCCAAACAAGGACTGCAACTCTCCCAACTGCACCTTGGAACGTCGAAAAACCCCGGCCACCATCCCCCAAAGGTCCTTGAACTTATCGCTCTGCAACCGGCACTCCATCAAGTTGGTATGAATGATGGTTCCCAAAAACTTCAACACCATAGTAGGCCCCTCCGTCTTACCCTGCGCTAACGGAACCCCAAAAACTTGAAAAGTATGTTGTAAAGTGGCCAACAAAATGAGACAAGACCGATCCCCTGGGGGGCCTAACACTAAAAAATCGTCCAGTTAGTGTAAAATGGAACCCAGGCCTGAAAAGTCCTTGATGACCCATTCCAGAAAGGAACTGAACATCTCAAAATAGGAACAGGAAATGGCACAGCCCATTGGCAGGCGTCGGTCAACAAAGTAATTCCCTTCCCAACGGCAACCTAACAAGCGAACACTATCCAGGTGGACCAGCAACAGACGAAAGGCTGATTCGATATCAGTCTTGGCCATAAGAGACCCCCTTCCAAACTTCTGAACCCACCGAACCGCCTCATCGAATGATGCATATGAGACAGTACATAGGGAAGTATTGATCGCATCATTGACCGACCCCCTTTGGGTGGGAAAGGTGGTGAATAAGACAGAACTAATTCGGTTCCCTCCTGGGGACAACTCCCAACAGCGAAACCACCAGATCCCCCACCGGCGGAACAGAGAACGGGCCAGACATCCTGCCCAATGCCACCTCCTTCTACAGTTTAACAGAAACTACGTCAGGATGAGCATAAGCCGACTAAGTTAGCCGAAACAGGAGGGACGCTGGCCATCGAACTCAGGATTGGAAAACCCTCCTTAAAACCCAACCATAAACTTCTCGCAGCAGCCCTATTCGGATACCTACTTAGGTATGGCGCCATCTGTTCCACCCTCACTGGAGTCATCCCTCTTTCCAGCGTTGGCAGGTTTCTTTCCTTTCTTGAAGCATTTGGACAAGGAATGGAAACCCCCGCAACCAGAGCACTCATGATGGAAGCAGCAGGATCCTCCAAATCTGCAGGCGCCCTCATTAAACTGCCAGCAGAACCCCTTACGCCTCACCAGGAAAGGGGGACAGACCGACCCTGGCCTGTGTCATGAGTTTCATCCACAAGCCAATGTCTTTGTGATCCCATCGCAAAGAAGGTCTCACAGCCTTCCGCTGCCGAAACTGCTCATCATAACACAGTCAAGCCACACCCCCATGGACCCGCTGAGCCTCACTGATGGAGTCCAAATAGCAAAACAATGCCGAACAATTTTCCGGCGCCTTCTCCTCTATGACGCTAGCCAGTATATTAATGTACACTTGGAGCCAGTTAGTGAACGTCCGTGGGATAAGTCTATAGCGACGCTTCTCTTCTTCCTCCTTTTTGCTCTCATCAGGTTTAGCCTTGTCCAGGTTAAGATCTCCACATAGTCCCCTTTCCAAATCTTCTCCCTCATCTCAGCTTTCAAGTTAGACCCCAAGGGGCCTTCGTAGCATACATAAACCTCGCAATGCGCAGCATCTGCCAGCCGTACCCCATCTGATGACGACACCCCCGGGGTGGCTACCATAGCAGTACTCACCTGCAATGACCCTGAAGACCCGGGGAGGACTGAGGCTGACCCGGTGGTCACGGCAGATGGCTGTGGAGCCACCTGCACCTCTGACGGCAGCAAAGGCGGTGACACAGCGAGTGCCCACCCATCCCCCACCGCCGTCCAGGCCGTGACCGGTGAAACTGCAGGAGCGAGGGGGCCTGACACAGATTCCCTTCCTACAAGATCCCTGCAGCTGGAGACCAGAGCCATCAAGAGGTAGGGCAGTAAAGCCTCCCCAGAGCCCCTTGTTCCCTGGCCACCGGACCCACCCCCAGTTTCCAGTTCCAGTTCCCAGTCTGCTAACCAGGGACCCTAGGCGCAGATGCAGCAACAGACAGCATACTCACAGGTACAGACAAAGGTAAAGGTAAATGTAAAGACTTACCAGGCTGCCCAGGGGAAACCGACTAGCAGCACCTCCGGATCCCTGAAGAGGTCCTATCCGAAACCACAGCGGCCACAGGCCCCTCCGAATCCGAGTCCGACACCACACCTTCTGATCGCTGGTCCCCCTGCATGGCAGTGGACGCCGACGAGGTAGAGGGGACTGGGCGCCCGGGAGTGAAGTCATCAGCAGGTGCCCGGAGGAACACGTGGTTCCCTGTATCCTGACACCCTCACCGAGTCCTCTGCCGGCCTGCAGATCACCGCCATCACCCGAGTCACCTCCGCTTCTTCCCTCGGTGGCTGCGGCCATCCTGGGGGAGGGGCCCATGCCAGCACCTGCTGATCTTCCTCGCCGAGCCGTGCCGCGGGCAGGGGAAGGCCCAGCTAGGCCAGCCGCCGGGTCCCGAACCACCGCTGATGCCAGGGATTCCTCCCAGCCCCTGCAGAGGGAGAAAGTGCAGGTCTCTTCGCCTTGGTAGCTGGAGGGTTCGAAATTGGGCTCCCTGTGCAGCGGCTCACCCTGGGGGTCACATCGGGGCTAATGCGTGCAGGAGGCCGGGACCTCCTCGTGCATGGTAAAGCAGGGGCAGGAGTAGCAGGTCCCTTCCCAAACCCTGTCACTGAGGGCCATTAACCAGGGCAGCTGAGTGCAGGTGCCCCAGGATTCTGTCTAGGTTCTCCATAAAGCCAGCAGCGCAGAGGGGGAAGAGAAGCTACCTGTGAAGATGCCTCTCTCCTGCGGACCCTCTACTGCTAGAAACTGCCCCCACCCCTGAAGCCAACCCAGTCTCCAAGCCAAACCCCTACCCTTCCAATAAACCAATAGGAACTCCCCTTTTCACTAACTTGTAAATGAACCAGTCAGCCTGCCCAGCAAACCCAGTCATGTGGGCCCTGCACCTAGGTTCCCTTCTGCTCGGGGCCTGTTCTTTACTGGTGCATGCTCTCTGAAGGAGCTACCCGTGCCTTTCCTGTGCTGTAAACAGCGGCTCTAGTGTGGGAGTGACGTCATCGCGGCTCACAGAGTCAGAGTCCGCAAACCCAGAAGCAAGACACGTGAAGATGGGAGCGCCTGCAGCTCTGACATCTCGGCGCTGGAAGAGCTTAATTTTAAGGTAAGTTTAACATAATGTGCTAGTATGCAATGCATACTAGCACATTATGGCATTAGCTTGCAGGGTCCAAAAAAAAATGGCCAGCAGTTTATAACCCCTGTTTTGTATTTGCATAAGCTGTGTTATGGGTTGCTAAACAAATAATGTTGCTGCCTTAGGAGATAATAGGAGAAGACATAGGAGTACTCATGTGTATATGTGTGAGTGTGTGATGAAGTGTTAGCACTTTTTTCTGCAGTAAATACAGTAATAGCCTGCAAAATAGGGCTCAGAGAGAGAAGGTCATCACTTTGCCAGTCAGGCTATGCTGCTGTGCACATGGACCTTACCTATATGCTGATGCCTCTTCTTTGTCCAATCAGTAGGCTAGGGTGTGTTCTTCACCAAGCTGTGCTGCTTTGCAGTAATCATGGACCAGGCTGAGCTGTCTAGCAAGGGCATTTGGATCACAGGACTGGCTGCATCGAATAGCAAATGTTTTGTCATATAATACAGTCCCTATACATATTTTAGTAATGGAATTCATTGTAAAGTCAGGTTTTAAGCTCTATCCATACAATAGATCATGAAATAAATTACAGTCACTGAGATGGTAGAATTTTTGTCATACTGATTACTGTTGAAAGATGGATAATGATTTAACATTTCCATTCTACCTGTCAGGTGCATTTTCTTTTTTCCTTGAGGTTGAATTGCTGCTTGATTATATACCAGGTTTTGAAAGCCGTTTTTTATTCTAGACTAATGACCGTGATTTACGACATTGTTTACATTTTCCATTTAGTGTACTATTTTCCATTTTTCAGAATACAGTCAAGCTTCAATATGTATTCATCATATAGGCCTTAAAATCATGTTCAACCTGATCTAAGCAGCTAGCCATGTTTAAGACTGTTAAACATTTTCATGTTGCACAGACTATTTAAAATACAATTTGATGTTTTTTTAATGCTCTGTAAATTCCCTCCGACAGGACATGAATATAGAATAAAATTACCAAGCGGTCCAAGCTGAATGGTATTTTAGGAGAATACCAATAGTGACTGGCATTAAAAGGCAGTGAATATTGTTTTTAAATCAATATTTCTGTGTAATTGGAATGTGCTGGATGATTTCACAGTGAAAATAAAGGGGAGTAAGAGGCAATTTAAACAAAGGAATGTCGCTTCAGATGAGCTTGTAGGACAGATCCTAGAACGTGTAATAAACAGAGAATCAAGCAGCACTGTAATTTTTACTTACTGTGAGAAGGAGTTACAAAAAGAATTTCTAAACAATTCCTAATAGTGCAGTTTAACCATTTAGAATACAATGTTAGGCTACTAGTGAGAGCAGTTTGTGGCAAGTTAAAATAGTCTAATAACAATTAACTCTAATAAAAATAAGGACTACAATTGCAGCCTGTTAAGCTATGCAGACACGTATGAAGGTGGGCTTGTTTTAAAGCACAAACAACAACATTAAAGTGACACTAAATTCACTTTTTTTTTAAATAAAAAAAATGCAAAATGTCTAAATAATATAGCTAGAAAGCACCTCGACTTCTCCTTTTTATCTTACAAATGTAAGATTTTTTTCTGCTGTTCTCAGACTTCCTGTTTTAGGGTAGCTATGTTCATTCTACACACCCTCCTTGTGTATGTAAACACCGGCGCAGCCGACAGCAGGAACCCAGCTCTCCAACATCAGATGGACATCTACTGGGACTGTGCTGTCCAGGATCTTCTCCCCACAGTGCTATATGCTCATGCTTTTATCCCTCTTGTGAGTAATATTTTTTTCACTTCATTAAAGTACACTGTAGGCGCTTGCAAGTCCTCCCTAGACTTTTTCTAAAAGTACCCCACCTCCACCATGCTGGTGTCTGAGTCTAAGGTACTGATCCAGCCACAGGCCCATCCATCTGGTCCTTCAAGAGTCACTCTCATCTCATCAGTCCATAAAACCTTTGAAAAATATGTCTTAAGATATTTCTTGACCCAGTCTTGACGTTTCAATTAATGTGTCTTGTTTAGTGATGGTCGGGTTTCAGCCTTCCTTACCTTGACCATGTCTCTAAGCACTGAACACCTTGTACCTCTGGGCACTCCAGGTAGGTTGCAGTTTTGGAATATGACAGCACTGGAGGACTGTTCCTGGTAGCTTCATGTCTGATTCTTCTAAAATGTTTGGCAGTTAATTTGTGACTTTTCAGAGTCAGTTAAATCTCTTTTTTGGCCCATTTTGCCTAAGGAAAAGAAGCTGCCTAATAATTATGCATACCTTGATATAGGGTGTTAGGCCACATCCTCCCTCACTACACAAATACACATCACTTGATATGCTTAAATCGAATAAGCATTCAAGTTTATACAGCTTGGAGTTGGAAAATATGCATAACAATTGTTGATTTAGTGAAAATAATCACTTGCCTAATAATTGTGCACACAGTGTAGTAGCAATGAGGTGCATAAGTGGAGGATAGGGAGTGGGCACAGGACAAAAACACAACAACAATTGATGTAAAAAAATTAGTTTAGTGTCATTTAACTCTAGACTTTACGTATTCACAAAGGAATACATCCCTTTATAAGTAGCTAGTGTTGGGCGAACAGTTCGGCCCTGAGCATGAGTTTGGGCCGAACATTGGCCGTTCGTCCCGTTTGGGGAACACCTGAATTTGCAGGGTGTTCAGCTGGTCTTCGCCCCGCCAAATGCGCAGAAATGCACTGCTCGCTGCACAGTGCATTCTTCACCCTGATTGGGCAAAGCTTTAGCCTCTTTCTGTCTAATGTGGACCTCCAAGGCCAAAGATAGCTGACATCCTTCAATATGTAGTGGGTTGTGAGGCATAGTGGGAGCAATAGTGGTGAAAGTCATTGGGCGCCAGACACTTCTTGGATGTAAAAGAGGTTTTATTTCTTTTAACAGTCCTTTTTGTATTTTTGGGGGAAAGAGGGTTAGGGCCAGGACACCCTTAAGTATTTGCAGATTCAATTGACATACCCCGAGACTTCAATAGGAGGACATCCGTGCAGGAAAAGGCCACATCTGCACATGCAGAAATGCTGTCTCCTATGGCAACAGTCTTTAACAGTTCCTAACTCAAACATAACAGTTCCTTCAGCTTCACTACAACTGCTTATTGTAGTTCTTCAACACTGAGCTCCCGGTCTTTCACTAGACCCTCTGATTCACTGACTCTGAATCTCTTGAGCTTCTCCAATCTTTGCGGTGGTACCCCCTCAAGCGTCACCCACACGTCCCTGCTGGGTCCCTAGCTTGGCACTCCAGATACTTCTCAAGCTTCACCCCTGCTGCCCGGCTCGGTCCCTGGCTTGACACACACAGTTGCTCTGCAAGCGTCACCTCCGCTGGTTGGGTCCCTGACTTGATCACTGCCTGAAGTTTCCCAATTCTCCACCGTGCCCGTTCGGTTTGAATACTGCTCCGGTACTTGCTTCAGTTACTCACTGTGGCCCCTGGTAAAGCTGGTTGGTCCCTTAGTGGCGACAGCTCCCCATCTACCTCCGACCATGACAGGTTCTCCGGCTGGCAGAACTGTCATTTCTGGTTGGACTGCAAGCCACAGTCCCAGCCCTGTACTGCGCTCTTACTTCTGGATAGGCCCTCACACAGCCTAACAGCCAGATGCTCCCAGGATAAGCTCAGTCTCCAGCCTAGCAGCCCGGGGCATACAACACATGTCCAACCAGACAGCCGTTCAGGTGGCACAGAACACAGATCACCAGACTCCACCCAAATATATAGGTGCTCCCAGAAGGCCAAGGGACTCAAGAAAAACCCTGCCCATTGGCTGGGATACCCCATATACCCATAACCTGACCTTGGGTTGCCCTTCTCATATCTAGTACCACCAAGTACCCGGCCATCTGTTAGTAGAAGAGAAAAGTGCAACAAGGACAAACTTAGGGAGAAATCAATGGATCTCTATCAATCAACCAGGATAACTACTCCTGGCAAGTACATTTCTGAGGAGCTCCCTGCCTAAGCTACATAGTCCTACATTACAGTGGCGTAGCGTGGGGGGTGCGGAGGGGGCCTTGGCCCCGGGCGCAACATTTAGGGGGGCGCAATTCCGCGCCAGTGTGTGACTACTGGCTGCCTCCTCCTAAATTCACTGCCCTGTGTCCCCACGCTCTGGCCGCCATATTCAGTCTCCGGTGCCCTGTGATTGGCCGTATGGGGTCATGTGCGGTGGCGCGGCTGGTCTGTCCATGATCGCGGTACATCCTGGAGTCCCGCCTCTGCAAATGTTCAGTCTCCGGCACCCTGTGATTGGGTAAATAGGGTCATGTGCGGAGGCGGGACTCCAGGAGCAAGCGCGAGCGTTAACAGGCCAGCCCCGCCGCCGCACATGACCCCATACACCCAATCACAAGGCGCCGGAGACTGAACATGGCGGAGCGTGGGGGACACAAAAACTCAAGATTGTGAGCCGCCGCTGTCTCCTTCTCCTGCTCCCCTCCGGACCGATGGGAAACAAAGAAGAAAAGGTGAGACTGTCTCGTGATGAGAGTCATGTTGCTGGCCCGGGGGGACACAGTCTGGGAAGAGGGAGTGGCGGCCAACCAGAGAGAGTGAGTGAAGAAGAGCAGCTAGAGTCATGCAGTGTAGTGGCCAGTATAGGAATACTGTAGGTAGGATAGTGTAGTGGACAGTAAAGTAGTCAGTGCAGTATAGTGGACAGTATAGTGTAGTGGTCAGTGTAGTGGACAATATAGTGTAGTGGTCAGTATAGTGTAATGGACAGTATAGTGTAGTGGACAGTATAGTGTAGTGGGCAGTATAGTGGTCAGTGTAGTGGACAGTATAGTGTAGTGGACAGTATAGCGGTCAGTGTTGTGGGCAGTATAGTGTAGTGGACAGTATAGTGGTCAGTATAGTGTAGTGGGCAGTATAGTGGACAGTATAGTGTAGTGGGCACTATAGTGGTCAGTGTAGTGTAGTGGACAGTATAGTGTAGTGGACAGTATAGAGGTCAGTATAGTGTAGTGGACAGTATAGTGTAGTGGGCAGTATAGTAGACAGTATAGTGCAGTGGTCAGTGTAGTGGACAGTATAGTGGGCAGTATAGTGTAGTGGACAGTATAGTGGTCAGTGTAGTGGTCAGTATAGTGTAGTGGTATGTATAGCGGACAGTATAGTATAGTGGATAGTGTAGTGGACAGTATAGTGGACAGTGTAGTGGTCAGTATAGTGGATAGTGTAGTGGACAGTATAGAGGTCAGTATAGTGGACAGTATAGTGTAGTGGGTAGTGTAGTGGACAGTATTGTGTAGTGGACAGTATAGTGGTCAGTGTAGTGGGCAGTATAGTGTAGTGGACAGTATAGCAGTCAGTGTAGTGGTCAGTATAGTGTAGTGGACAGTATAGCGGTCAGTGTAGTGGGCAGTATAGTGTAGTGGACAGTATAGCGGTCAGTGTAGTGGTCAGTATAGTGTAGTGGACAGTATAGCGGTCAGTGTAGTGGTCAGTATAGTGTAGTGGACAGTATAGCGGTCAGTGTAGTGGTCAGTATAGTGTAGTGGACAGTATAGCGGTCAGTGTAGTGAGCAGTATAGTGTAGTGGACAGTATAGTAGTCAGTGTAGTGAGCAGTATAGTGTAGTGGACAGTATAGTAGTCAGTGTAGTGAGCAGTATAGTGTAGTGGACAGTATAGTAGTCAGTGTAGTATAGTGGTCAGTGTAGTGGACAGTAGAGTGTAGTGGTCAGTATAGGAATCAGGTTGGTTAGTACTATTGTAGGAAGGGAAGGGACAGGACTCAGGGATAGCTAAAAGTCCACAGGTTAGGGGGCGCAAATTACTTGCCTTGCCCCGGGCGCTGACAACCCACGCTACGCCACTGCTACATTAGACTTGTCTTTTTTTTGTATGATCCTAATTTGGGGATGGGCAGGTAGCCTATGTGCACAAGATTGTAAGCTTAAAGGGGAACTTCAGTCATTTTTTCAACTTTCCATCTATTAAATAGTTACATAGTTACATAGTTAGTAAGGTTGATTAAAGACACCAGTCCATCCTGAGTGAGTGTCTACAATTGTCCCTATCCCTGTACATTGTGTCTCATTAAGATGCTCATCTATTATATCATTATTTATTTAAGGTACCCATATAGCACTGTCAATTTACGCAGCACTCCACACATACATTGCTCCCTACCCTCAAGGATCCCACAATCCAAGGTCCCCAACTCACATTCTTATACTATGGCCAATTTTGGACAGAAGCCAATTAACCTACCAGCATGTCTTTGGAGTGTGGGAGGAAACCGGAGTACCCCGAGGAAACCCACGCAGGCACAGGGAGAACATGCAGACTCCAGGCAGGTAGTGTCATGGTTGGGATACGAACAAGCGACCCTTTTTACTACTAGGTGAGAGTGCTACCCACTACACCACTGTGCCGTCAAATACCTTATACAGCCCACTTCCTTTTTCTTGTCTGGTAAAAAGCCTAGGCTTATGACATGCACAGCTCTCTCTCTCACTCTCGTGAGAGTTTGTCAAGAAGGGAGGGGAGGGGGTGAGTCATAAGAGGGCCAATGAGAGCTGCAGAGCTTGAGGTGTACCTTTGTGTGTCTGTGTAAATCCTGGCAGTGAACAGACAGCAGCTTCAGCTGCCTACAGTGAAAATGTTTGCAGCCAGCCTCAGTGGAGGGAGATTTCTGCCGCATATTTGGCAAGTACATAATTACAGTATATATAAAATAATATGCAAAGCGGTTGGATGGAAGCTTCAGAATGGCAAAGATGTTTTTATTACAAATTATGTGAGCAGACTGCGGTTCCTCTTTTAGTTTCACTAATGATTGCCTTTCCCATCTTGTCCCTGGAGAAAAAATTTAAAAAAGTAGCAGGAGTATTTAAAAAAAGACTATCAATCAGTTGTTGCAGACAGACACTGGTGCTGAAAATCCCTAGCTGACAGCTGAATGTACCAGCTGGAGTTGAGTCACTGGTTGCTCGGGTGCTGGCCACTGCTGGCACCCTAACAACCAGGATCTCTGAGCAAGGAGCTGTCACATTTAGAAGTGGTAGTAATACTACTGCCAAATGTTTCACTTCCCAGTGCGGCTGAAGGTTTGCACGGCCGAACACCCATTAGTTCATCTGTTCACTGAACCTCGAACAGCGGATGAACCTGAAGTTCATCCCTAGAGTACAGGAATCTCCATACACTTTGTACATAGCACAGAGATCCTTATATTTCCTCTTCTGGTCAAATGTTTTTAACCTATAGGCTTAGGCTAGCTTCTCTATTGATATTGATTTGAATATTTTTACGGATATTTCCTTTTAGCATTGTATATTATGGATGTTACATTTACTTTCCCAAAGTCAAGAAACTGATGTTACACATATTACAAACATTATGGGTGTTATTCTTTACTTCTGCATGAATGTTAAGTAATTTACAAAGCACATTTTTTTTTTTTTTTTTTTTTATGCATAGACCCCCTTAGTTTGCTAAAGCACTGTGGGGTTCATTTACTAAAACTGGAGAGTGCAAAATCTAGTGCAATCAGCTTCCAGGGTTTTTAGACAAAGCTTAATTAAACAAGCTGAAGCTAGAAGCTGATTGGCTACCATGCACAGCTGCACCAGATTTTGCACTCTTTCGTTTTAGTAAATCAACCCCTGTGTATCATAAATAACTGCCATATTTGTTCCCGTAAAATATTTTATGTACCCTTTTCTAACCCTTCTTTGCATTTGAGTGCTGCTTATTTCCTCTAGCCTGCACTCCGGTGCTGGCTGAACATCTTTCCTGATATTGAAAACAGTAGACCATGATTGTGCAATATGCATCAGCACAGCTGCTTGTAATCTGCACCAGCAGTGTACGTGACAAGGTGACAACATAGGAGCGCACTTGTTTTCAATCCATAACTAGAAGTTCCGGTGTACTGAAGTGCTATTGATGCTCTCGCAACAGAGGTTATCGGTCTCTAGTCTCAAGGGACCTCAAAAAGCCGACAGCATTGCCCTGACAGCATTCTGCTCCTTGTCTGGAGCCAATGCATAAGTATTATTGCTGTTATTAGATTTTACAAACCTTGATAACTTACACAGGGTTAAGCCTGTGGGTTAAATATGTCAGGGCTACTGTTTACACTGCTGTATGGAAGCTTTGGTGAAGCACTGACTATTTACTATGTATAGGCACTAAAACCTCTTAGCTATTACATAGTAACAAAGTCCACTATGCACTTATTGGTGCAATAAAATTTTACTGGCCCCTTCAGTATGAGAGAAATGCATTGGGGAGGTAAATTTGTTACATGCAACACTATATTGAATAATCTTATTGTATATTTGTACATTTATGTATGCCTTATATATTTTTACAAATATGTTTTCCTCCAAACACACTGGGATTATGCACATTTTGCTTATAATTAGGAGATGTGACTCATCCAGTATCCATCAACTCATCCACATTTAAAGGTACACATCAGTGGAGATTTCAAATATTGAGTGAAATGCATACAGGGTGCATAGCCAACTTGCTTCAATTGTTCATATACAGTACACTATGCTGAGCTGTACCACCTTTATACTGTAATCTTGTGAATCTTATGAACACATCTTATGTTAATATTGGAGAACACCCTGCTTGATGCCTCCTACGCACAAAAAGCTTGAATAAAATGCCAGTATTAGGAGGTTTCTGACATCCACTGATTCAAACCAACTTTAGGAGTTTGAATGTGATTGGCAGCACAGAGGGAAAAAAAAAGCTTCAGAAAGTATGTTGTATACTCCTAATATCCTTCTACTGACCCATCAGGGGTTTATGTGTTTGTTCTGCAGGAGTTTACACAGAACTTAGATTCTGTAAAGTTAAATAACCTTTCTGACTTCAGCACAGTTGGGGAGGTCTAATTATAGTTCAGAGGTTTGGCCATCCTGTGTCCATATTGGTGACCTGTGATGTTACCAAAGTGGACTGAAGACACATAAAAAATAGGTAAGGAGGGGGAAGGAATCAACTGGGGGGGGGGGGGGGGTGGCTGGTGAGCCCAGAACTGGTCTTAAATGAAAAAAAAAAAGTGAATTGCACATTATAAAACAAGAGCGGCACACCCATAAATGTAGGCTGTTATATGTATGTGTTTACAGCTCCTATGTGAATGTGGTGGCACCCTCAAATTCCTGTGGCACAGACAATTGTAAATAGGATTTTATTTAGTGGTGGCTGCATGCTTAAAATAAGAACCAACAAATTCAATTGTAAGTAGAATCACAATACTGGCATTGGAACATTAACAAAAGTAATATAACAGTTCTCTTTCCCTTATCTGGTTGTGTTGACTTTAAGATATGGCACAAACTTATCAATTAACAAGCTCACAAATCTTTGTTGGAGCCCTGAAGAACTGTACAGTAATAGACTGATTTTTAAGGCAGCAAAGTAGCAACTGTTGCAGCAGCTACATGCTGAAGAAACGTCAAGTGTGCGAAATCCGGAGGCTTGGCAGTGGATGTAGTTAGTCACACGTCTTGTGAGCTCCACTGAAAATCCGATTTAAAATCCTGCAAATCACCGCTGACCGCCCGAATTTGGTACCGGATTCCTCCCCAGTAAACCTGTCACGCTCGCCTGGCTACAGCGGTACTTCATTATGGCTTCAAAGCTACCTAAACGAGGATCCACAGTCCGCTCGGCTCCGGACCTTGAGGCCCGAGATGGCGGCGCTGCTTTAAAGTCAGCTGCAGTGAAACACAAGGAAGCCATGCAGAGGCTTTCCCCCCAGAATGATATGTGGAACTTACCAGAGCCGACTGGAAACGGAGTGGAGAGTCGGAGTGGCTCACAGTTGGAGGCAGATGACACTGTACCCCTGGAGGACCCGCACGCTTCATTGCTGCACTGGGACACAGTGAGTACTTTACCCATACCCCAAGGCTCAAACAAGGCCCAATACTCAGGCTCGGCTGAGCAGGAACCCACACTGAGAGATATCTTCTCCGCGGTTACATCCTACAATCTCTCTATCACTGCACTTGCATCGGAAATTAAAGAGATGAAAGCTGAGATGTCTTTCATGCGTCAGGATATGCAGAAATTGCGGGATCGGACTTCTGCCATTGAAGGGCGTATTAGCACCATAGAGGACGAATGGGCCCCCATGCAGAGAGAAACACACGCACAGCAGATAATGGTGGCTGAACACGCTGCAAAACTCGATGATTTAGAAAATAGGCTTCGCAGAAATAACGTTAGAGCTATTGGCATCCCTGAAAAAATGGAGGGGAGAAATCTGGTCGATTTTATTAAAAAGTGGTTACTGGAAAAGTTTGGGAAAGACTCATTCTCTCCTATGTTCGCAGTGGAACGGGCGCACCGTATCCCTTCTAGGCCCTTGCCTCTGGGCAATCCCCCTAGAGCTTTTCTTTTCAAAATGCTCCACTACAGAGCCAGAGACATAATTTTGTCAAAGGCACGTACCTTGGGGGACGCCCTGGTGATCGATAACTCTAAAATATCATTGTTCCCAGACATCTCAGCTGAAGTACAAAAGCAGCAGGCCCAGTTTAATGATATCAAAAAGAGACTCCGCTCTTTGGAATTACAATACTCCATGCTCTATCCGGCCCATCTACGTGTCGTAGCCAGAGATGAGATACACTTCTTGGAGAAACCTGCAATGGTAATGCAATGGTTGGATAGAGAGGAAAGATCCCTGCGGGAAGATTTGAGCAGACGGTGCAGAAACACCTGAATGTCAGTGTTTTTCTACTCTTGTAATGCTGGTGCAACTATTATCTGCATACAATTGGTCTGGTCACAAGATTGTAAATCTCCTTTCAAGGCGGAGGACATTGTTCACAAAGCGTCAGTTGTATTCACGTTAATGCATGCAATACGAGGCCTGCTGCCTATTGGCTCTTCAAAGCCGTCTATTGAACTTAGCCCCCCTGTTGAGAGTCCTTCGTGGACATTACAGTTTCTTTTTCTTTTTTTTTTTGTTGTTCTTTGTTATTTGGGACTCAGCTGATTCGTTGGTCCTGGTACTGCTCAACCTGCTCTTTTATAGATCTCATTTTTTCTACCAAAAACTCCCTAATACTTACTGTCTTGTTCGACGACATATTTGTGGTTATCTAGAGTGTATTAGCTATGCCTCTCACACTCTTGCCTTATTTACATATGCCTTAATGTTTTATGGCTAAGCAGATAATACTTACTAGCTGGAATGTTAGAGGTTTGGGGGACAGAGTGAAACGTCTATCGGTACTCCATATGATTAAACGTCTAGGCTCCTCTGTGGTGTGTCTTCAGGAGACGCATATACCACCTGATCAAGAATCCCCATTCTCCACCAAATTATTTAGTGCCCAGTTCCACGCTGTCTTCTCTTCCTATGCTAGGGGTGTCAGTGTGTTGATAGGAAAGAATATCAGCTTTACACATACAGTATTATTTGTTGACCCCTACAGTCGATATGTATTTCTAGTATGCTCATTGGACGGTTTACAGTGTATTATTGGAAATATATATATACCGCCCCCTTTTTCGGTGGAGGTCGTCAAGATATTAGCTACCTTTCTGTCACAACATCCGAGGATTCCAGCACTTATTGTTGGTGATTTTAATAATTACTTGGATGCAGATCTGGATAAGATGTCCACAAAAACCCTCTCGAGTAGGATGAGTGGAGGGCAGACGTCCTTCGCTCGTCTTGTGGTGGAGCTGGGACTGAGGGATGTTTGGAGGATGAGCCACACACATGTAAAACGTTACTCATGTTTTTCTGCCACACATAGAGGTCTCTCCAGAATTGATCTTGGTCTTGGCAATGATATGATGCTACCCTTAGTAACCTCCACAAGATACGAGGCAAGAACTATATCTGATCACTCTCCCTTATGCATAGAGATTCTTACGCCTGGCATCTCCAAGAAGGGTTGCTGGAAACTTAATCCGTTCTGGTTGTCACTATTCCCTACTCCTGACCCTTTTCAAAACAACCTAGCAACATTTATTCGGTTTAACAAACCTACATCTAGCCCTGGTGTCTTTTGGGACACATTAAAAGCATTCCTAAGAGGGCAATTTATTAAATCTATCAGTGCCATTAAGACCGAGACTAAGATTTGGGAGCAGTCTGTTCTGAACGAGGTGAAGAGGGCTGAGTCGGTCTTTGTCGACTCCCCTTCGGAACTCACTGAGAAAACTTTTCTTGAGGCTCAACACATGGCCAAGCATCTGGTATTAACAAAAGCTGAAAAAAAAAGTTTTTTTCTTCAACAGAAATACTTTGAGGAGGGAGAAACCACAGGCCATATGCTTGCTATGATGATACGATCACAAAGAGGCTCATCCCATATAGAAGCTATTACTAATTCCTCAGGGACTTTGGTTTCCTCTCACGCAGATATATTATCCACGTTTAGGGATTTCTATGCTGATGTGTACTCCTCTAAGGTCACACCCACTCTGACAGAAATTAATTCTTTTCTAGATCAATGCCAATTACCACAGCTTCCGACCCAGGATGTAGAGCAGTTGAATGCTCCCCTTGTGGCTGAGGAATTATTGGAGGCATTGGCGCTTTCCTCTCCTGGCAAGTCTCCGGGCTCGGATGGCTTGCCGGCGGAGGTGTACAAGAGCTACTCTGAAATGTTACTATTGCATTTGAAGGAGGTATTTGAAGATGCTAAAAAATTAGGAAGTTTACCCCAATCCATGAATGAAGCAATTATTGTCCTTCTTCTTAAACCTGGTAAAGAGGCCCATTCCCCGGACTCTTATAGACCCATATCGCTATTAACAACCGATGTAAAACTTCTAGCAAGGGTGCTGGCCACTAGATTAGCTAAAGTTATTCATAAGGTGGTCCATAGAGACCAATCAGGGTTTATCCCATCGAGATCTACAGCCCTTAACATCAGACGACTTTTTCTTAACCTTCAGATCCCTGTCGATAACCCAGGTAGGAGAGCAATTCTATCATTAGACGCCACCAAGGCCTTCGATAGTGTTGAATGGCCTTATTTATGGGAAATTCTGAAGCGTTTTGGCCTAGGAGATAACTTCATTAAATGGGTTAAACTGTTGTATTCAGCCCCCACGGCTAGGATCCGCGTAAATGGTGATCTTTCAGATTCATTCCCCCTTTTCAGGGGTACGAGACAGGGGTGTCCACTTTCACCCCTGTTATTTGCATTAGCCCTTGAACCACTGGCGGCCATGGTAAGATCCTCACAGTCTATTGTGGATTTTGTCAGAGGACCAGTGTCCGATAAGATCTCCCTTTACGCGGACGACACCTTACTCTACTTGGGGGACGTGGATGCTTCCCTCACAAATGTGATGCAGATAATACAGCACTTTGGTTCTTTATCAGGATTTTCCATTAATTGGAGTAAATTGGTTATTCTTCCGGTGGATGAGCCAACAATCACTTTACTGGCCAGTACCGAACCTCTTAAAGTAGTCTCCTTATTTAAATATTTAGGAGTGCAAGTGTCGATTCACCCAAAAAAATATTTAGAGGATAACCTATTGCCCCTTTTTAAAAGACTTCAAATGACATGTAATACTTGGTGTAAACTCCCACTATCGGTAATTGGTAGAATAAATTTAATTAAAATGGTCTGGGGACCCCAACTATTATACATCATGCACAGTTCTCCGCAATGGATACCCCGCAGATGGTTCAACCGTATTGAAACATTGTTTAGATCCCTAATATGGAGAAAAAAAGTTGCTAGAATAAGTTTTTCCACTTGGCAGTATGGTAAAGATCGGGGAGGAGCTGCAGTCCCTAACCCTAAACTATATTTCTATGCTTCCCAACTACAACAATTAAGCGGTTTTGGGTTGTTGGGTGATTCTGACTCAGTCGAAAGCATGCTGTGAACTGGAACACTAAATACATCAGTGCTGGCGAATTTGGAGGCAGGATTACCACATCTGCCACAAACAGCGCCCACTGTCATTCTCCTGAAAAAAATGGTCCACGGTCAAATCTAGTCTGAAAATTCTGGGTTTTTTTAGTAGAAACTCCTCTATGGGATAATCCGAATTTAACAGAAGTATATAAGTTAGACGGCTTCCAACTCTGGAAGAATGCCGGAATTCATAATATATCTCAATTATTTAACCAGAACATATTAAAATCTTTTATGGAGCTGCAGTCAGAATTCAAACTTCCTAGACATCAATTTTACCGGTACCTTCAGATATGACATGCTCTCCAGGCCCAGGGCCAGACATTTGTTCTCTCATTTGCCACCCACCCCCTAATAAATGATATTTTCTTTGGGCAGGAAAAAAAGGGCCTAATATCTCACATCTACTTAAATTTGCTGTTAGCCTTACAAGATACCACAACTCTGCCAAGTAGACGGGGCTGGGTGGCAGACCTGGGGGAAGTAAGTGATGACACATGGGACATATGCCTTCAGGCAGGGCCGGTTACTTCCGTTTCACAATCACATAGACTTTCACATTTATTCCTGCTACATAGGGCTTACCGCACACCAATACAATTACATTGTTGGGGTAGAAGAGACTCTTCATTATGTCCTAAACGTTGTGGAGAGGAGGGGTCATTGATTCACCTGATGTGGCGTTGACCCAAACTGCATCGCTACTGGGGCGGTGTTACCGAGGTAATTTCCTCAGTATTCCAAATTAGGGTCCCTTTGGACCCCCTGATATGCATATTGGAAGCGGTAGATGAAGAAATATACCCCCCCTATTAATATAGCAGTGACCAGATTGCTGGCTCGTAAGATGGTGGCCAGATTTTGGCTATCTTTAAATGTTCCAACCAAAAAACAATGGATAGAGCAGGTAAATTATATCCTTATCAGGGAACATTTAACATATCAGCATAGAAATGCATCTCAGAAATTTAGTTCCATATGGCAACCCTGGCTGGACACCCCTGGACTGGCACCCCCACAACTAATTATGCACAGATTACTACAGGTTTAGAGAGCACTGATTAACGGGTGTGATAGTAGGTGTACTCATATTTGGACTCAATGAAAATGTACCTATTCGAGCGGACCAGGAGCAGGGTTTATGGTTAGATGGCCAGTTTTTCTCTATATTAATGCAAAAATCTATTTGACGCCACTGTTGTAATAATTTCTATTTGCACAATGCACACTTGGACAGGATGACATTTAGGATTTTGATGTTACAATTTATACTGTGTCATTTTTAATGATTTGTTGCATGATATGTATTTTGTCTCTGGTGGCTCAATAAACACATTTTCTGATTTAAAAAAAAAGTGTGCGAAATCCACCCTGAGAAAGGCTCTTCCCAGTCCTTCCTTGACTATGCAGTGCAGCAGTCTATCATAGTCTGTCTCCTGATGTGATAAACAAAGTGCAGGTATGGCAGTTATGGGTTGTAGAAGGGTAATGCAATGCTAGAAATCTGAAAAGCAGTCACTGGAACAAAAAGAACTTATTTGCAGAGGCTCTATGGTTGATTTACTAAAGGCAAGTAGACTGTGCTCTTTTCAAAATGCAGTTGCACTCTTCAAGAGTAGTTGCTCCAGTATGGAAGAGCCCTGGGGCCATCATAAAAAAAAAACTGAATTCTGACTTTGAAACTCAGAATTCTGAGATTGAAATTCAGAATTGTAAGTTTAAAAAAAAAATACAGAATTCTGAGTTTCAAAGTCAGAATTCTGAGTTTCAAAGTCAGAATTCTGAGATTCAAAGTCAGAATTCTGAGTTTCAAAGTCAGAATTCTGAGATTAAAAGTCAGAATTCTGAGTTTCAAAGTCAGAATTCTGAGTTTCAAAGTCAGAATTCTGAGATTAAAAGTCAGAATTCTGAGATTAAAAGTCAGAATTCTGAGATTAAAAGTCAGAATTCTGAGTTTCAAAGTCAGAATTCTGAGTTTATAAATATAGTAGTCTATAGGAAGATTTTAGGACCAATGAGCAATAATGTAGTAACACCCACCAATCATCATTCTGCAGACATACATGTCTTCTGCTCTGTATATGGATATGTAAATCTATCTTAGTTACAGCACACAGTATAGAGAAGCAGGCAGTGCTGGATTCTCTGGTTTCTCTGCTGTCTTATCCTTCTCTGTCATCTGCTCCAACATAAAGAGCCATGCTGAAAACGTGTGTATTGTGTGTGAGTGGGGGGGACACAGATTCCATAGATAACAGAACACAATGGCCAGCACAGCACAGCTCTGCACCCCAACTTGTAGGAAACATTGCACTTTTGCCCCTACATGAGGGAATTGTGAATGGCTAGAAAGCAGCAGGACAATGTATGTCTATGTTCATAACGGATTGATCATAGCAATTACTTGTCTGGACTAATAGAGATGTTTCACATACAATTAACATCATATTAAACATAAAAGCAGACACAAACCACTGTTGATAGATAGTGTAGTGGTTAGAGCAGCAGACTTATATTGGTGAAGTTGTGGGTTTTAGTCCAGGTGAGGGCATTTTTTTATACATATATATTTTAAAATATGAGATAGTGAGGGCTTAAATTGTATTTTATCAATATATCCAAAATTGATTTCAAGGTATATTAACAAAGACACACTGAGCACACAAAGTTGTAGTATATGCTGCCTACTATAAATTAGAGATTTCAAAGAAAAAACTGTGTATATATTATTAGGGTGATCAGATGGGATCATTAGGGTGTCAGCTTCAGTTTCCCCTGGGGGGCAGTTCACAATTTCAGGAGACTGGTCATAACAAATCGATAATATCTCACTCGTCTGGATTAATATAGTTGTTTCACAGATAATGAACCACATATTAAACATTAAGAAAGCAATTATTAAGAACCCTTTAGTGATAGTATAGTGGGTAGAGTACCAGGCTTATAGTGTTGAAAGTTCTGGTTCTTATCCAACTCAGAGCATGTTTTTTTAATTATATATGTTTTCAATATATTGATTTTATATTAAACTTATTTTAAACTATAAGTTACTGAGAACTTAAATTGTATTTTATTAATATATCCAAATTGATTTCAAGGCATATTAACAAAGACATATTGATAAAATTGTATAAACTGACTACTATAAATTAGAAAGTAGGGATTTTTTTTACAAATCGGTGCATATATTGGGATGATCTTGGTGACATGGGGCCAGTTCTCAATTTCAGGAGATTGTCCCTGGAAGCTGCATGATAACCATCATATCTCATAACTCAACCACCGATGCAGGGGCATTTTTCCATCTAGTGACACCACCGATGCAGGGTCATTTTTTCCATGCAATGACACTACCGATGCAGGGTCATTTTTTCCATCCAGTGACACCACTGATGCAGGGTCATTTTGTTTCCATCTAGTGACACCACCGATGCAGGGTCATTTTTTTCCATCCAGTGACACCACCGATGCAGGGTCATTTTTTTCCATCCAATGACACCACGGATGCAGGGCGATTTTTTTCCATCCAATGACACCACCGATGCAGGGCCATTTTTTTCCATCCAATGACATCACCGATGCAGGGCCATTTTTTCCATCCAATGACTCCACCGATGCAGGGTAATTTTTTTCCATCCAATTACACCACCGATGCAGGGTCATTTTTCTTCTTCACTACTGTTAGCCCCTTATGTGTGCTCCAGTTTTAAACTCTAAGACCCCTTTCACACCGAGCTGCCTATAGCGTCCGCGGTAAAATGCAGCTATTTTTATCGGCGTTTTACCGTCGGATTAGCGGCGCATTTCGGCCACTAGCGGGGCACTTTTACCCCCCCGCTAGCGGCCGAGAAAGGGTTAAAACCGCCCGCAATGCACCGCAATAGCGGCGTTTTGCCGGCGGTATCCCAGCGCTGCCCCATTGATTTCAATGGGGAGCAGCGGTGGAGGAGCGGTAAACACATCGCTCCAAAGAAACTGCTGACAGGACTTTTTTTCCTGTCCTGCCAGCGCAGCGCTCTGGTGTGAAAGTCCTCGGGTAGAGTAATGTGAAGCCCTCGGGTAGAGTAATGTGAAGCCCTTGGGTAGAGTAATGTGAAGTCCTCGGGTAGAGTAATGTGAAGCCATCGGGTAGAGTAATGTGAAGTCCTCGGGTAGAGTAATGTGAAGCCCTCGGGCTTTCACACTGGAGACAATGCTGCAGCTGTTTGAGAGTTTGTGAACTTCCCCCTGGGTACTGGCAGAGGGCGGGGCACTCAGTGATTGGGGGAGGTGGTGGGTTATGAGAGGAGGGCGGAGTAACAGCCTGGGTCACATAGGAAGTCCTGTGCTGCACCTGCTTTCATACAATCGATCCCCATAGTGATAACACTGCTACCCCTGGCCTGGAGGAGGGGCTGTTGTGGTTGACAGCCGGGAGATGGTGCCGCACTCGCGGGTGTCTGTGAGCCCCGCCATCAATTATGGGAGACTTGGGATGTCGGCATTGCCTCATATACTGCTGATTGGACAGAACTGCTATTACACTCTGCTCACTGCCCTGACACTGCATTCTGGGAAAATAGTGGCATGCAGAGCAAAATACTGAATACTGTATCTGTGTATATATATATATATATATATATATATATATTTGTAGTATGTAAGACCCCTTTCAAACTGAGGGCGTTTTGCAGGCGCTATAGCGTTAAAAATAGCGCCTGCAATCCGCCCTCAAACAGCTGCAGCATTGTCTCCAGTGTGAAAGCCCCGAGGGCTTAACATTACTCTACCCGAGTACTTCACATTACTCTACCCGAGGACTTCCCATTACTCTACCCGAGGACTTTCACACCGGAGCGCTGCGCTGGCAGGACAGGAAAAAAAGTCCTGTCAGCAGTTTCTTTGGAGCGATGTGTTTACCGCTCCTCCACCGCTGCTCCCCTATTGCGGTGCTTTGCGGTGCTTTGCGGGCGGTTTTAACCCTTTCTCGGCCACTAGCGGGGGGTAAAAGTGCCCCGCTAGCGGCCAAAATGCGCCACTAATCCGACGGTAAAACGCCGATAAAAATAGCTGCGTTTTACCACGGACGCTATAGGCAGCTCGGTGTGAAAGGGGTCTTAGAGTTTAAAACTGGAGCACACATAAGGGGCTAACAGTAGTGAAGAAGAAAAATGACCCTGCATCGGTGGTGTCATTGGATGGAAAAAAATGACCCTGCATCGGTGGTGTCATTGGATGGAAAAAAATGGCCCTGCATCGGTGGTGTCATTGGATGGAAAAAAATGGCCCTGCATCGGTGATATCATTGGATGGAAACAAATGGCCCTGCATCGGTGGTGTCATTGGATGGAAAAAAATCGCCCTGCATCGGTGATGTCATTGGATGGAAAAAAATGGCCCTGCATCGGTGGTGTCACTGGATGGAAAAAAATGACCCTGCATCGGTGGTGTCACTAGATGGAAACAAAATGACCCTGCATCAGTGGTGTCACTGGATGGAAAAAATGACCCTGCATCGGTAGTGTCATTGCATGGAAAAAATGACCCTGCATCGTTGGTGTCACTGGATGGAAAAATGCCCCTGCATCGGTGGTTGAGTTATGAGATATGATGGTTATCATGCAGCTTCCAGGGACAATCTCCTGAAATTGAGAACTGGCACCCCATGTCACCAAAATCATCCCAATATATACACCGATTTGTAAAAAAAAATCCCTACTCTCTAATTTATAGTAGTCAGTTTATACAATTTTATCACTATGTCTTTGTTAATATGCCTTGAAATCAATTTGGATTTATCAATAAAATACAATTTAAGTTCTCATTAACTTATAGTTTAAAATAAGTTTAATATAAAATCAATATATTGAAAATATATATAATTAAAAAACATGCTCTGAATTGGATAAGAACCAGAACTTTCAACACTATAAGCCTGGTACTCTACCCACTATACTATCACTTAAGGGTTCTTAATTGTTCCTTTCTTAATGTTTAATATGTGGTTCATTATCTGTGAAACAACTATATTAATCCAGAAAAGTGATTTATGATCGATTTGTTATGACCAGTCTCCTGAAATTGTGAACTGCCCCTCAGGGGAAACTGAAGATGACACCCTAATGATCCGATCTGATCACCCTAATAATATATTCACAGTTTTTTCTTTGAATACTCTACTCTCTAATTTATAGTAGGCAGCATATACTACAACTTTGTGTGCTCAATATATCAGTATGTCTTTGTTAATATACCTTAAAATCAATTTTGGATATATTGATAAAATACAATTTAAGCCCTCACTATCTCATATTTTAAAATATATATATATAAAAAATGCCCTCACCTGGACTAGAACCCCTCAACATCACCAATATAAGTCTACTGCTCTACCCACTACACTATCAATCAGTAATGGTTTGTGCTTGCTTTTATGTTTAATATGATGTTAATTGTATGTGAAACATCTCTATTAGTCCAGACAAGTAATTGCTATGATCAATCCGTTTTGAACATAGTCACACATTGTCCTGCTGCTTTCTAGCCATTCACAATTCCCTCATGTAGGGGCAAAAGTGCAATGTTTCCTACAAGTTGGGGTGCAGAGCTGTGCTGTGCTGGCCATTGTGTTCTGTTATCTATGGAAGCTGTGTCCCCCCCCCCCACTCACACACAATACACATGTTTTCAGCATGGCTCTTTATGTTGGAGCAGATGACAGAGAAGGATAAGACAGCAGAGGAACCAGAGAATCCAGCACTGCCTGCTTCCCTATACTGTGTGCTGTAACTAAGATAGATTTACATATCCATATACAGAGCAGAAGACATGTATGTCTGCAGAATGATGATGTGTGGGTGTTACTACATTATTGCTCATTGGTCCTAAAATCTTCCTATAGACTACTATATTTATAAACTCAGAATTCTGACTTTGAAACTCAGAATTCTGACTTTGAAACTCAGAAATCTGACTTTGAAACTCAGAATTCTGACTTTGAAACTCAGAATTCTGACTTTGAAACTCAGAATTTTGACTGTGAAACTCAGAATTCTGACTTTAAAACTCAGAATTCTGACTTTAAAACTCAGAATTCTGACTTTTAATCTCAGAATTCTGACTTTGAATCTCAGAATTCTGACTTTGAAACTCAGAATTATGACTTTGAAACTCAGACATGTATGTCTGCAGAATGATGATGTGTGGGTGTTACTACATTATTGCTCATTGGTCCTAAAATCTTCCTATAGACTACTATATTTATAAACTCAGAATTCTGACTGTGAAACTCAGAAATCTGACTTTGAAACTCAGAATTCTGACTTTGAAACTCAGAATTTTGACTTTGAAACTCAGAATTTTGACTTTAAAACTCAGAATTCTGACTTTAAAACTCAGAATTCTGACTTTTAATCTCAGAATTCTGACTTTGAATCTCAGAATTCTGACTTTGAAACTCAGAATTATGACTTTGAAACTCAGACATGTATGTCTGCAGAATGATGATGTGTGGGTGTTACTACATTATTGCTCATTGGTCCTAAAATCTTCCTATAGACTACTATATTTATAAACTCAGAATTCTGACTGTGAAACTCAGAAATCTGACTTTGAAACTCAGAATTCTGACTTTGAAACTCAGAATTTTGACTTTAAAACTCAGAATTCTGACTTTAAAACTCAGAATTCTGACTTTTAATCTCAGAATTCTGACTTTTAATCTCAGAATTCTGACTTTGAATCTCAGAATTCTGACTTTGAATCTCAGAATTCTGACTTTGAAACTCAGAATTCTGACTTTGAAACTCAGAATTCTGACTTTGAAACCCAGAATTCTGACTTTTAATCTCAAAATTCTGACTTTAAATCTCAGAATTCTGACTTTTAATCTCAGAATTCTGACTTTTAATCTCAGAATTCTGACTTTGAAACTCAGAATTCTGACTTTGAAACTCAGAATTCTGACTTTTAATCTCAGAGTTCTGACTTTTAATCTCAGAATTCTGACTTTGAAACTCAGAATTCTGACTTTTAATCTCAGAATTCTGAGTTTGAAACTCAGAATTCTGACTTTGAAACTCAGAATTCTGACTTTGAATCTGAGAATTCTGTATTTTTTTTTTAAACTTACAATTCTGAATTTCAATCTCAGAATTCTGAGTTTCAAAGTCAGAATTCAGTTTTTTTTTTTTTTTTATGATGGCCCCAGGGCTCTTCCATACTCCAGAGCTTAGTAAATGAGTAAAAGTTCTGCTGACTTCCATCATCCAGTTATGTGCAAGCAAAATTTTTTTTTTTTTCCTTGCGTGTGATTGGGTATTCTCTGCAAAGTGAAGCTTTAACTTATTTACTAAGCTCTGGAGCAACTGCACTTTGCAGAGTGCAAATGCACTTTGCAAAGTGTACAACCAGTTTGCCTTTAGTAAATTAACCCCTCTCTGTCATTTACAATACAGCAACTAGCTCTCCTCAGTACCCTTAGAAAGGCAGAACAAACAGATGGAATCCTCTCCAGCTTCTCTGCATTATCCTATGGGTAGTGAGTAACAGGAATCTAACCAGCGAAAGCTAGAAAGGTATCGCTATGAATTCTCTCCCAGCTGATTTCTTCCAAAATATTTATCACCAATCTCCTTCCTCCCAGACTGTCTTCAGAACCTTCCTCCCTCTAATGTCACATCTGCCTCTAGGCTGGTACCACATGTGTCCATTATTTCTGTAGTTATCCCATAGATATAAATCATGGCCAGGCATGTACTGGCCATCGGGACTACCGGGAGTTTCCCGGTGGGCCGATGGCTCAGTGGGCTGGTCATGTGCAGTCCTGGAGCCGCTCCTCTCTGACAGTGAGTTATTGTGATTTTACTCCTACCAGGAAGAGCAGCTTCCGTTATATGCTGGAGAGAGCATTAGGCTTTATGCTCCCTCCAGCCTGCAGGGGGAGATAGACAGATGGCAGACATTCCTTCCTCTCTCCCCTTATCACTTGTTATCACATGACTGGAGAGAGGAAAGAGAAGCTGCCTTCAAAACTGTGAGTACATGTGGGAGGGGGAGGAGAGGGAGGAGAGGGAGGACACACTGATGTGAAGGGGGCTGCTGGTGGGGACTCTCTGATGTGAAAGGGGCTTCTGATGGGGACTCTCTGATGTGAAGGGGGCTTCTGATGGGGACTCTCTGATGGGAACTTCTGATGGGGACTCTCTGATGGGGACTTCTGATGGGGACTCTCTGATGGGGACACACTGATGTGACGGGGGCTGCTGGTCGGGACTCTCTGATGGGGACACACTGATGTGAAGAGGGCTTCTGATGGGGACTCTCTGATGGAGACACACTGATGTGAAGGGGGCTTCTGATGGGGACTCTCTGATGTGAAGGGGGCTTCTTATGGGGACTCTCTGATGTGAAGGGGGCTTCTGATGGGGACTCTCTGATGTGAAGGGGACTTCTGATGGAGACTCTCTGATGTGAAGGGGGCTTCTGATGGGGACTCTCTGATGGGAACTTCTGATGGGGACTCTCTGATGGGGACTTCTGATGGGGACTCTCTGATGGGGACACACTGATGTGACGGGGGCTGCTGGTCGGGACTCTCTGATGGGGACACACTGATGTGAAGAGGGCTTCTGATGGGGACTCTCTGATGGAGACACACTGATGTGAAGGGGGCTTCTGATGGGGACTCTCTGATGTGAAGGGGGCTTCTTATGGGGACTCTCTGATGTGAAGGGGGCTTCTGATGGGGACACACTGATGTGAAGGGGGCTGCTGGTGAGGACTCCGATGTGAAGGGGGCTTCTGATGCGGACTTTCTGATGGGGACACACTGATGTGACGGTGGCTGCTGGTGGGGACTCTGATGTGAAGGGGGCTTCTGATGGGGACACACTGAAGTGAAGGGGGGCTGCTGGTGGGGACTCTTATGTAAAGGGGGCTTCTGATGGTGACTCTCTGATGTAAAGGGGCTTCTGATGGTGACTCTTTGATGTAAAGGGGCTTCTAATGGGGACTCTCTGATGTGAAGGGGGCTTCTGATGGGGACTCTTTGATGGGGACACACTGATGTGAAGGGGGCTGATGGTGGGGACTTTCTGATGGGGACACACTGATGTGACGGGGCTGCTGGTGGGGACTCTGATGTGAAGGGGACTTCTGATGAGGACTCTCTGATGTGAAGGGGGCTTCTGATGGGGACTCTCTGATGTGAAGGGGGCTTCTGGTAGGGACTCTCTGATTGAGACTTCTGATGGGGACTCTCTGATGGGGACACACTGATGTGACGGGGGCTGCTGGTGGGGACTCTCTGATGGGGACACACTGATGTGAAGGGGGCTTCTGATGGGGACTCTCTGATGGGGACACACTGATGTGAAGGGGGCTTCTGATGGGGACTCTCTGATGTGAAGGGGGCTTCTGATGGGGACTCTCTGATGGGGACACACTGATGTGAAGGGGGCTTCTGATGGGGACACACTGATGTGAAGGGGGCTTCTGATGGGGACACACTGATGTGATGGGGGCTGCTGGTGGGGACTCTGATGTGAAGGGGGATGCTGATGGGGACTCTCTGATGTGAAGGGGGCTTCTGATGGGGACTCTCTGATGTGAAGGGGGCTTCTGATGGGGACTCTCTGATGTGAAGGGGGCTTCTGGTAGGGACTCTCTGATTGAGACTTCTGATGGGGACTCTCTGATGGGGACACACTGATGTGACGGGGGCTGCTGGTGGGGACTCTCTGATGGGGACACACTGATGTGAAGGGGGCTTCTGATGGGGACTCTCTGATGGGGACACACTGATGTGAAGGGGGCTTCTGATGGGGACTCTCTGATGTGAAGGGGGCTTCTGATGGGGACTCTCTGATGGGGACACACTGATGTGAAGGGGGCTTCTGATGGGGACACACTGATGTGAAGGGGGCTTCTGATGGGGACACACTGATGTGATGGGGGCTGCTGGTGGGGACTCTGATGTGAAGGGGGATGCTGATGGGGACTCTCTGATGTGAAGGGGGCTTCTGATGGGGACTCTCTGATGGGGACACACTGATGTGAAGGGGGCTGCTGGTGGGGACTCTGATGTAAAGGGGGCTTCTGATGGGGACTTTCTGATGGGGACACACTGATGTGACGGGGGCTGCTGGTGGGGACTCTGATGTGAAGGGGGATTCTGATGGGGACTCTCTGTGAAGGGAGCTGCTGATTGGGACTCTCTGATGTAAGGGAGACGCTGTTGGGGACACACTGACATAAGGGGGATTCTGTCTGGGACACTCTGATGTAAGGGGAACACTGTTGGGGACACTCAAAATTAAAGTGGGCCAGTCATGATGAAGTCCAGGGCTAAATTTTTGTCCCAGTCCAGCCCTGATCATGGCTACGGTTTTGGGGTAGTCTGAAGTCCAATGAGCTACATTGCTGTAAGCTGTTAGAAACAGAGAGTGTCCTGTTGACGTCCCATAACATAAGTGAAAATGACAGTTTAGAGAAGTGAAGCAGTTCTTAGTGTAAATACAGCTGTGCCAAAAGCGCACACCCTATAAGCTCCAGGCACAGTTATGGCTCATTTACACTTGCTTCGGCTTCAACACACATTAAAGCGCCTACCGCTTCAACATGGTTTCATGATGTGTTTTTGATGCTTCTGTGGTGCTTTGATGAAGCTTCAGTGATGCTTCGGTGAAGCTTCAATGATGCTTCGATGAATCTTTAGTGATGCTTCGGTGATACTCTTTTGAAGCTTTGATGAAGCTTGGCAGGTGCCCTGTGTGTGTGTATATCTCATACCTCTAATTTCTCCCAACCAAAGCAAAGCTATATCTGAATTAAAGCCTCTCAAAAGCTTTAGGTGCTTCAAGCGAGCTTTGCCATAGACTTCTATGGGGGCTTTGAAGACACATTGAAGCGCCACTAAAGCTACATGGGTATAATTTTTGAAGCAAAGCCGAAGCAAAACAAAGCAAATGCAAGGTGTAAACACTACTGTAAGTGAACCATTTTATTTAGTGACAGGGGCTTTGACTGGAATTCAGAGAGCTTTAACCTCAATACAGGGCACTTTCACCCCCTTCCCGCCCAGGCAGTGTTCAGCTTTCACCGCTGTCACACTTGATGACAGTTATGTGGTCATGCTACACTGTAACCA
Organism: Aquarana catesbeiana; assembly: GCF_042186555.1. Taxonomy (NCBI): domain Eukaryota; kingdom Metazoa; phylum Chordata; class Amphibia; order Anura; family Ranidae; genus Aquarana; species Aquarana catesbeiana. The sequence goes on from NC_133325.1 coordinate 409,393,007, forward strand.
TGTGACATTTTTATCATTTTCTTCACATAAATAGGGCTTTGTTTTGGTGGTATATCACTGCTGGGTTTTTAATTTTTTACAAAAAAAGACCGAAAATTTTGAAAATAAAAAATATTTTCTTAGTTTCTGTCAGTAAATTTTGTAAATAAGTAAATTTTCTCCTTCACTGATGTGCACTGATAGGCTGCACTGATGGGCACTGATGAGGTGGCACTTATGGGCACTGATGAGGCAGCACTTATAGGCACTGATTAGGTGGCACTGATGAGGAGGCACTAATATGCCACTCTTATGGGCACTGATAGGTGGCATTGATATGTGGCACTGATGAGCATTGATAGGTGGCACTGATGGGTGGCACTGGTGGGCACTGATAGGTGGCACTGATGGGCACTGATAGGCTGCACTGGTTGGCACTGATAGGTGGCACGGATCGGCGGCACTGATTGGCACTGATGGGCATTGATGGGTAGCACTGATGGGCGGCGCAAATGGGCATTGAAAGCCAATACTGACTGGCATCACTAATGGGCACTGATTGGTGGCACTGGTGGGCACTGATTGCTAACACTGCTGGTGCTTTATTGTAATCAGGACACTGATAATCAGTGCCCTGATTACCTGTCTTGGTGTCCCCTGCGAGGAGATGTCGCTCTCCTCGCCACACACTCTGTCAGTGTGAGGAGATGAGTGATGATTACAGGCACTTCCGTGTTTACATGTGACCGGCTATGATTGAACACAGCCGATCACATGGTTAAAGAGCCTTGTCATCATCTCTTTACAGAGATCGGGGTCGCACCATGTCCTAGCAACACGGCGCGACCACGATTAATGCGCTGCGCTCCCCCAAGGGCGCGCAGGAGCGGCGGTTCTGGGACGATGTCATATGACGTCCACCCAGAACAAGAGCCACACCATCCCTCCATCATTTGACAGTAGGCAGGCAGTAAGTGGTTAACAAAGCGTGTCTGAAGCCATGTTTTGAAGTTAGAGTAAACTAGCCCTTACTGTACCGGCGGTTAATGGAAAGCTCCTGCTCGCTACTTGCGATCGGGAGCTTTCCGATCATGTGACCGCCAATTGCGACGGTCACATAATCATAAACCCGGCCCCGCCTTCCGGCATCCTAAACCCCTTAAAGGGCTGGGAGGCACCGGCGTCAAGAGATTAAAGTCCAATTTTTGCCAAGAGTTTCAAAGTCCAAGTGTTGCACCAACCAACATCAGTTTACATATTATTCACTTAAATTTTAGTATATAAAATTCAGGGGCTTGGGCCCCTGAATTTACCCCTACTTCAGCCAGGCTCATGTCATATTCCATCCCTTATGTTTGGTTTGTAAAGAAACAAGCACATTTATGCTTTCTAAACTCCATGCACACTGAAGCATCTTAGAACTCTGTAGATTCTCATTATAGTCATGTTTCATTATAAACATAAGGATTCTATTAGGATGTACACAGCGGTACAAGAAGCGTTGTGCCCATTGCAGCGTGATTTAGTAGATAATAAATAGTCAGGTTCCTAAGCACTATTTATAAAGGATTATTATTTGATGAGTTTAAAAGTGGAAGGGTAAAGTTGACGTTATTGCTGGGTGTTCTTGGCGTTCAGCAAAATGCACAGCCCCTGGAGGGATGGAAGATTTCAGTAACATTACTATCATCACCTTATTACAGGCGGTTATACCAGTGAACAAAGAGATAGAGGGATTTACTCTAGATCACACAGCACGCTTTTCCCTCGAGACACAAGGACAATTTGCTTAGTTCTCTGGTGTGTGATAGATCCTCAGGCATTAGATTGAGGCTGCAGTCAGAAAGACCACTGGATGACAGCTTTTCATTTCGATTCAGTCTAAAGATTACAAAGACCATGCTGTTGATTTTTTCAGATCAGTGGCGCATACATGGGACCCTGCGTACAAACATGCTGCTTTAATGCAGCATGTTTTCAAAGGAGCTTTCCCTGCTCAGGGCTATGTCCTCCTAAGATAGTGGCTTTGTTCATCCAAGCACGCTAGCCATATTTCATCATCAACGCTACAGTATATGATAGATAGTTTTGTGACTAGTAATATGGGGCTATTGTGTTGTCCTCAGCGGCGCCAAGCATACAGCAGGTAAGGTATGGCCAAACAAAGAGTGGAATTATACACCCATGACATTTGTGCTATTAGTGAAAGCTTAATGCATACACTATGTCCTAATAAATATGACCCAGATAGTTCACATGTCAAGCTTCCTGTCTTTTAAATTCATTGCCATCGCTATTTCAAGTAATTTTACTGTATATATTAACTTATACCTCCTCTGTCGGGAATCTGATCCATGAATCCATTACTTACTCTTCAAACTCTATTTAATATCCACATTGTCTGACAGTACATAAAGAAGACAGGAAATAATAGGTCAGTAAGGAAGTAAATAACATTTTATGCTGAAATGCAGGAACAGAATAAACTTGCTGATTATACATCTCAGCTAAATTGTTTTAGCTTGAAAAGTTTTAATATTTGATGGAAGCAGCAGACAGAGAGGGAAAATAACATCTTCCATAGGATTCTGTTATTGAGTATTGTTTTTACTATTTTGCTGTAATCAGTAAATGTCGATCACTATATCTGCTGGAGTGGTAAATCATTTTTGTCATATTTATAGGTCTATCTGGGTAAATAATTCAAATAATTTAACAGTATACTGTGAATTTTCACTTATACATCTCCCTTAAGAATTAGCCTGGTCCAGCCTAAATCTCATGGATCATTTGCACATATAGCAGTGTGAATCGACTTCTTACAGCTCGAACTGTCCAGATAATTTGCACGTCTGATAGTGTGAATCTATCTGGTGCAGTGTGAATTGCAGAGGCAGTTTTCATGTGTGATATTATGAATGGGATTGGCTCAGTTTTGTAAGAGTTAAAGACTCACTGAGTGTGTTGGTGTGTGTAGTTTTAGCTTTAGCTAGGGAGTAATGTTTTTAATGTAATAAATGTTCCAGTATTATAGTTAAACTATGAGCGCTAAGCTATTATGTTTCCATATCGAACTCATAATGTGTTTGTAAAAAAAAAAAAAATGAAAAGGAAAACAGAAAGAAATGGCGGGAAGGACAGTACTATTCTGAGAGCTGTATAATAGTGTGAAATAGTGAATAAGATGAAGCAATGTCACTTTTAAAGTGATTGTAAAGTTTTGTTTTTTTCCTATAAAAATAACAAACATATAATACTTACTTGCTCTGTTGCAGTGGATTTGCACAGAGCAGCCCAAATCCTCTTCTTCTCAGGTCCCTCTTCTGTGCTCCTGGCCCCCCCTTCCTGTTCAGTGCCCCCACAGCAAGCAGCATCCTATGGGGGCACCTGAGCCAAGCTGCAGCTCCGTGTGTCTATTCAGACACTTTAAATGCTCATTCATGTGAGGTTGCTTTTATATCTAAATATTTTTTTAAACCCGCAGTCAGTGTGTTTTTCAACCCTTAACTGCAGTGCATGTCACACTAGACCCCTTTTCAATTTCAAAGGGAGGAAGTAGCTGCCTTAATTGTTTACTTTCAAAGTTTTTTAATGATTTTCATATAAGTAACAGAGCATATTGATGTGATGACATAAAGAACATAAAGATAACATCCATAGAGACTGACTTAAAGAGAATAACTGGGGCGATAGGTCTGTGATGGAAGTATTGAGAAGCTGATATTTGGAACATAGTTTTGGCTTAAGATGAGGGTGACCAGACGGGGTGACCGATACCTGTGCACCAACTGCACCCCAAAAGGTAGCTAGCTGTGTAGGAGGGGAGTGGCAGGGTCCCCCCCTTCGGCCCTATCCTCTGAAGACCATCCAGCCTAAAGAACAAGCAAAAATAGCAAAATGAGAAACAAGATATTGTTCTATGCCCCTAGTCTGTTCTAGGATTTGAGGAACATAGCAGTGTAAACGTCTCCTGGAGAAAGTAATATTGTGTGTCGAGGACAGAACTGCAACACGGGGAAGAGGACCCAGTAGGGTGAAGATAGGAAGGAAAAATGACAAGGTTCGAAAGAGGAAAGAAGGAAAAATTAGGTCAGGAAAGAAGAGGCTCAGCCACCAGAACTCCATTGATAGCACTTAGGATTTGGAAAAACTAGGAGATTTGTGGATTCCAACATAGCTGGCCCAGGGTTCCCAAGTCTCCTGGAATTGGTGAGAGGTGTCCAGTAAGGAGCTCACCAGTTTTTCCTGTGACATGATCAAGGAGATCTTACACTTGGCCGTCTGAATGGAGACCTTGGGGAGTTTACAGGCTTTGACAATGGAAAGTTTGGTACCTAGGAGGATAAAGAAGATACGTTTTTGAGAATATTTTGGAACCTTAGGGATTTAAAAGTTCAGGAGGGCTGTTGTAGGAGACTTGGGAATCGAGAACCCCATTACCCTGGATATTATTTGGAAGATTTTGTTCCAAAAGCTCCCACCATACGTGTAACATAGATCCCTTCATCTGACACCTTCAGAAACAGAGAGGGGACACTGAAAGGAAGATATTGGAGAGTTTTGACGGGGTCATGTACGATCTGGTGATGACTTTCAGGCTGGCTCCTGTTAGGGAGGTCTTGAGGATAGCCTTTTAGGATCTTGAGAAGACCCTATGCCAAGTGTCCAGATCCCATTGTTCCTGAAGGTCAGTTTCCCAAGCTAGTATGTAATGGGGTTTTATTGACAAGTAAATTATGGAAATGCCTCCCCTCTGCTCCACGTCTTGATCACACCATTGTTCGTAGGGTGGTAATTGAGGGGGGTTAGGTTTCGTCGACCAAATAGAGTGAAGGTAATGAGATATTTGTCGGAACCTGAACTGTTCCAAGTCAGGTAGATCCAGTTTGTTAATATAGTGGGCAAGCGAGATGGGGCCCGCAGAGATGAAAAAGTGTCCGATCCGGTACATCCCCTTATCCAGCCACCACTTGAAGGCTTTAATTTCCATTCTCGGGCTAAAGTCTGGATTATGGAATATGTGAGCCAAGGGCGTGCTATCTGATACCAGAGATGAGAACTGCTTGAGCTCATCCCAAAGGGCTATAGCGTGAGAAAGCGAGGGGGATAGAATGGGGGGGTGATTTGAGGGTGGACACCATAGGAGATAGCGTAGGGTGTGCAAGGGAACCACCTGTCTCTCGAAGTCTACCCAGTCCAGTTTGACCATCTTAGAGTATACTGTGGATAGCTGAGCTAGTCTTGCGGCTTAGTAATACCAGAGTGGGTTTGGTAGACCCAGTCCACCTCTAGTCCTTAGTCTGAAAAGTGTGTGTCGTGAGAATCGGTGTCCTGACTCACCCCAAACAAATTTAATGCTTTTGCTTTGGAATAAGCTCAAGTGGTCCTTCCTGATTAGAATTGGGAGAAAGCGGAAAAGTTATAAAATTCTCGGGAGGAGAGTCATTTTGACGGAATAAATTTTGCCCAACCAAGAGAGTTTATATTGGGCCCAGGCTTGAAGGTCTGTTTCTAGTTTCTGGTACATGGGGGGATAGTTAGCAGAATACAATTGTTAAAACTTGGGAGTGAGGTTTATCCCCAGGTACCTAATGGTGGATTTGCTCCATTCAAATTTAAAGGATTCTTTCAGCTGTGCCACCAGTGACAGCTGGAGAGAGACATTAAGTGCTTGTGATTTGGCGTAGTTAACCCGCAGTCCTGAGACCTTGGAAAATTCTTCTAAGAGTTTGCAAATGACAGGGAGGGAGGTGACCGGGGAGATGATGAAGAGGAGTAGGTCATCCACAAAGAGACCACATTTATGTGTGTTGGGGCCGCATGAGACCCCCGCTATGTTTGGGTTTGTACGGATGGCTATTGCCAGGGATTCTATTGCCATGGCAAAGATTAATGGAGATAATAGGCAACCTTGGCGAGTGCCTTTCACTATTTTAAAAGGTTCTGAGTAGAGGCCCGGTAGACGAATCCTAGCTTCTGGTGTAGAATATAATGCCTTGAGAAGGCCTGTAAAATGAGGGCCAAATCCCCAGTGATCCATTAGGGCAAATAGATATGAAATAGAATGCCAAGAGACAGAATCGAAAGCCTTTTGAAGACTCAAATGACAGTAACATACGTCTTGTTTAGTACTGCCATCCCAATCGGATTGTAAGAGGGAGACAATGTTTACTGCTCTCCTAATGTGGTCCGGGTTCTGTCTCCCTGGGATAAACCCCACTTGATCTTTATGAATGTATGCTCCTATAAAGGAAGCTAGGCAATCGGCCATGACTAGTCATGATCTTTAAATCGTTATTGATCAGGGATATTGGTCTGTAATTGCTCACCTCAGCTGGGTCTTTATCTGGTTTTGGGATAATGGTTATAAACGCAGAGTTTAACTGTGTGTCAAGAGGATCACCTTTGGTTTTGACGTTAAAAAATGTAGCCATGTAGGGAGCTACAGTGGTCCAAAGGCTTTGTAGTAGGGGACTGAGAACCCGTCTGGCCCTGGGGCTGAGTTTTTGTTTAAATTGTTAATCACCTCTAGCATCTCCTCTGTAGAGAAGGGGGCTTTTAGTCTGTCTCTATGTTCTGTCACCAAAGTGGGGATGGGGAGGTTATCAAGAAAGCTAGAGATATCCGATGGACTTTGGGCTTTCTGCGTGCTGTATGGGTTCTCATGTGAAAGGCCTGCATTATACTCAAGTGGTTCGCCGTCGGAGGTCTACCTGCAAATTTAAGTTTAGGGAAGGAGTAAGTGGAGGCACGAGGTGTAAGTCTGGATGCCAGTAGAGAGCCTATGTTGTCTCTTTGATGATAATATCTTGCCCTACTCCATCTAATGCTTTTCTCTGCATTGGCTGTCAGTGCTAGGGTCAGTTTCAGTTGGGCAGCGTCTAGAAGTGTGGTGGGGACGTAAGATGGGTCTTTCTTGTGTTCTACCTGGAGAAAGGAGAAATTCTTCTCCAATTTCTAGATGGCTGCACGTTTTGCTCCTTTTAGTTGGGTAGCAATTTGTATGACTTTACCCCTAATAGTGGCTTTGTGCACTGCCCATAAAGTTTCTGCTGAAACACCAGTCACATCATTTAGGGTGAAGTATTCTGTGAGGGCCTTTTTTATCTCAGTTTTCCAGATGGGGTCATTTAGGATGGCTTCATTAATTCTCCAGTGGGGAAAGTTTGCTTGGGGGGGTCAGTTACGAGTCATAATAACAACCATGGAGTGGTCTGACCAGACCGTGTCCGTAATATGTGCTCTGAGCACCAAGGAGATTAAAGCGTTGGAGACCAGGAGATGGTTAATCCTGGCGTAGGATTGGTGTGAATGGGAGAAGTGTGTATAGTCTTTTATTGTAGGGTTTATTTCTCTCCAGATATCAGTGAGTCCCAGCTGAAAAATCATTTTGGCAATCTCAGAACTGCTCCTGGTTGGGCAAAAAATTTGAGTAATGTAGAGGTTAGAGGTTTAGATTTGTATAGGCCTTGGTCGAAGGCTGTATTAGAGTCCCCCCCCCCCCCCCCGAAGATTATAGAGCCTTCTAAATGGGAGCTTAGGGTCTTAAAGAGTGCGCAGAAAAATTTAGATTGGCCGGTATTGGGAGAATAGTAGGATATAAGGGAGTAAAGATGACCATCTAGGGTCCCTTTAATCAGGAGGAATCTGCCCTCAGGATCTCTGTGTTCTGATCTCAAAGAGAATCTACAGCTCTTCGAGATGAGAATAGCTATCTCTCTGGTTTTATCCTCTGCATTAGACAGGAAAAATAGGGAGAAATGAGCGTGGATAAAGGATGGTTTGTACCCGAATGGGAAATTTGTTTCTTCTAAGAAAACAACATCAATTCTGTGGGATCTCATGTATTCAAGGACCTTTCCACGTTTAGTGGGGGAATTTAGCCCTTGGGTGTTATGAGTTGCTACTCTCAAGGGATCAGCTTGCGGTGCCTTACTCGTCATGGAGCTGGAGGAGCAGACCTATACCAAATTCACCTTCACTTACCTGTGGGGAGCTGTGGATCTGGTCTCGGTGACTGGAGTGCTCGGAAGCTTTGACCTTATGGGTGATCCGCACGGGGTCTGGTGGTTGGCTGGAAAAGAGCGAGAGGTAAGAAAGAAGAAAAGGTGGAGAAGATAAGGTAAGGTACTCAGGCCTCCGGGAGGCCTGAGAAGACAGCAGGCAGAGAGGGTCCTGCTGTCTGGGAAACAACAAAATTGTCCACTCCCTCTGGGAGGAGTGGTAACCTAACCCAGGGAGAAGGCAGAACCAAATCCATGGGGTGGGGGGCAAGGCAAAACTGCCTCAGCCTCTGTGCACTCATTTAACAACTGCAAAAGATTGCTAAAGTATGGGGGACCTTTTGATCCTAGGCATGTGGTCCTGGGGGGATCGCTTCCTCCCCCTGTGGGGTAAGAACCCTAGCCCCCCGGGAGACGTTCCAGAGATTCAGGATTGCAGCACAGATGGATCAATGGGTTGCCCCAATCAAAGCAACAAAAATTAAATGTTCAGGCAACAAATTTCAAACCTGTGGAAAGTCATAAACAAATAACATGAGATAAGCTTGGAACTAAGAAGTAGTAAGTTAGGGAACTAAGGGCTAACCACCCTGCGACCTCCAGGTCTTGAGAAAAAGTGACATTGGTATCAGGATTTGGGGCCTGGAATATCAAGTGGGCTTAGTGTCCTTGGAGTGTTTAGGTTTGTTCCAGATGGTCGTCGGGGGGCTCGTGGGGGAGAGGCGCTTGGTAGATCCAGAGCCGGAATAAGCAACCTCCAGTGCTCCTACACTAGACTTGACCGAGTATAGGGGATCATGCTGATGAGGATGAGGCCTTTTTTATATTAAAGAGAGAAGGGAGAAAATGGCAGAATTCGTACCAGGAAATCAGAGACAGATTAGATATTATTTTGAATCTTTACTGCCTGTATACCGGCCAAATCCTGAGAATACCTTAGATTGATTTACTTATCTCTAGTGATAACAATATACCACATGCATCAGAAATGTACATCAGCACTTACAGCTTTTCCAATGAGGTAATTTATATTTTATCATTTTGTTTTCGGAAAAGCGAATACTTTTTCATGTGACTCAACAAAATGCTAGACAAACGGAAGATAAAAGTTAAAGCTTCCCCTAGCAGTGTGGCAACTTAGTTTAGGAAGCTGTTGTTGTCTTTTGTGAGATATGTACGTATTTAGGGCAATCATGCAGGATACCAAGAAGTAACTCTTTAACTTAAGCCTCGTACACACAATCGGATTTTCCAATGGGAATTGTGTGATGACAGGCTGTTGGCGGAAAATCCGACCATCTGTACGCTCCATCAAACAATTATTGTCGGATTTTCCACAGACAAATGTTGGCTGGCAGGATTTAAAATTTTATGCAGTCAAATGTCTGTTGTCGGATTTTCCGAGTGTGTGTACACAAGTCCGTCGAACAAAAGCACAAACATGCATGCTCGGAAGCAAGGACGAGCCAGAAGCGGTCGGTCTTGTAAACTATAGCATTCGTAATGGAGAATTAACATTTGTGATGTGGCAAATTATGAAATCTCGAAATACATTCTCTTCTTCTTTAATGGGATAATAATGAAGCTGCTTTGCTGGTGATACTGATGGAGTTATTGCAAATTAATTTTCAAAAGTTTTTTTTTTCTAGAATAATATTATTATGCTTGTTATTTATTTAATTTTTTTTTGGTGCATGTTACCACAACACCATTATCCCCTAGTTTTTAAGATCGAAGATACAACTATGTTGGTGTCCCTTGTTAATTTTACATTGTATTTTTTTTTAAATGTAACTGCCTAATCCCAAACTGTCATTTGAAGTAAAACACATAACCAAGTATTATTCTCCCCATTTTTTTTATTGTGCATTAAAAAAAATAAATATTAGACATACTATCTGCCAATAGAACTTAACCAAAAAGTGCATTCTGTGCATCCAAAAATATAGAAAATATACCAAATCAAATCATTATTCAACCAAAAAGTAAAATAAAAGCTTCATGCATGTGTCCTGCTTCTTAATATAGGGGGTCAACAATGCCGGTTGGTGAAAGCAGGGGTCCGTCATCTGCAGATAATTCCGAAAATCATCTGGATTATTCTCCTAGAGCCCCCACAGCAAAGGCATATGACATAATTGGTCACAATTAATAAAGCAACCAATTTTTGGTCCAAGAACTCCTCCCCCTCCTGTTCCTGGACTGGACTTTGGTCAAAGCAATAACTTCAAGGGCAATAATAAATAACATATTATCTCCTCCGATTCTGCAACATGGCTGGTTGATGAACGGCCGTTCAGAAATGAAATGAAAAACGCAAAATGAAAAGCACGATATGAAAAGCACGAAATGAAAAGAGCGAAATGAAAAGCACAAATCAACACTCACAAAACTTCTACTAACACAAAATTAGCAGAAGGAGCCCAAAAGGTGACGCTAAAGAGCTGAAAACCCACGTAGCACATCACTACGTTCGTGTTTGTTGGCCGACAATTGTGTGCCGTTTGTAAGCAAGACAAGTTTGGGGCCAACGCCCTTCGGACAAAAGTCTACAGTTTTCTATGCGGAAAATCTGATCGTGTGCACAAGGCTTTACAGTCTATATTGACTGACTCCTTGACTTTATTCTTTGGCTAGGCCAAGTTCTTTCCGATTATTATATAAATATTGTTTGGAGATTATTTTTATAACATATCAAACCTAAAGTTCAATTGTAGTGAACAGCTTTTTGTTTCAGACGTTTGATAGGCATTTACCACTTTCTGTGTCCTCATTGGGTAGATTTGTCCTGATTTCATACCATGCAGACAACACATGAGGTTAGCCGAAATCTATGCAATGACAAAGCAGTAAAAATCAGACAAAGGGGTTGATTTACTAAAGGCAAATATACTGTGCACTTTGCAAAGTGCAGTTGCCCTTTGCAAGTGCCTTTGCTCCAGAGCTTAGTAAATCTGCATGCGCTCTGCTGACTTTCATCACCCAATCATGTGCCAGCAAAAATGCCATTTTTTTTTATTTCCCTTGCACATGATTGGGTATTCTTTGGAAAGTGAAGTTTCACCCTATTAACTAAGCTCCAGGGCAACTGCACTTGCAAAATGCAACTGAACTTTGCAAAGTGCACAGTCTATTTGCCATTAGTAAATCAACCCCTTCTAACCTTTATTGTTGTCTGTGTCTTTGTTGAATATATGACCATCACTTTCAGTCCTGGTGACCACAATGAAAAAGAAGGAACATCTCCCCAGTGAGTACAGACAGTTAGAAAACCTAACACAGATTCCACGCCTTTCTCATTCTATCAAAAACTAAAAAGCATCATCTTAGTTAACAAGTCACTTATTACCAATGAATACCTTGAGTCAAGATGAGAACATCCTGGCACTTGACAATGCTGACTCCTGCCATGATCACTGTTAATGCTGTAAAAATTATGAGAAAACACACCATGTAGCTGATTTACTAAAACTGAAGAGTGCAAAATCTGGTGCAGCTCTGCATAGAAACCAATCAACTTCCATGTTTTTTTTGTCAAAGCTTAATTGAACAAGCTGAAATTAGAAGCTGATTGGCTACCATGCAAAGCTGCACCAGATTTTGCACTCTCCAGTTTTAGTAAATCAATGCCCATATGTCACTCTATGATGGTCATTACACACATTGGGGTTGATTTACTAAAGGCAAATCCACTTTGCACTATAAGTGCACTGCAAGTGCACTTGGAAGTGTAGTCGCTTTAGATCTGAGGAGAAGAGCTGAAATGAGGGGAAGCTCTGCTAATTTTATCATCCAATCATGTACAAGCAAAAATGCTGTTAATTTTATTTTCTTTGCATGTCCCCATCAGATCTACAGCAACTGCACTTCCAAGTGCACTTCTAAGTGCACTTGCAGTACACTTGTAGTGCAAAGTGGATTTGCCTTTAGTAAATAACCCCCATTGACTTACAGATTGCAAGCATCTGTCCACCAAAGATAAGCAATGAGAAACTATTGGCATGGTGTGTATAATAAAAATGGTGGTGGGTTGTTTGTCAATGTTAGAGGAATAAAGAATACAATCGCGACTCTATAATATCAACACACTATCAAAATAGGAGAGCAAAAGGGTTAAAATTTACCTAAGCCAACAACTATAAAGAAATAAGTATGCACCTGTTTCAGAATTTGCTGTATGTCCCTATTACTTATCACAAAACTATCCTTAACCTCCCTGGCGGTATGATTATTTCAGATTTTAGGTGCTGAAAGCGGTACAATTATTTTGCACAGAAATTTGGCGTTTCATATTGTAGGCCTGTAATTCTTAGGAATAGTTCACTTAAATCTGTCCAAACAAGAGTCTAGTAGACATCCCGGGTATGATAAAGTTTGAAAAACGAAATAAAAAATTATAATATAATAAATAACTATAAATAATTAAAACACATAATAATATAATAATAATAAAAATTATATAATAATGTAATCAAATCAAAAACACTGAAATTTGCACAGTTGCAGAATTTTAGCTTTTATTACTTTTAGTGTTTGATGACGGATTTCCCCACAAATCACTATCGCTCAATTCTGCAAGTGATTATAATTTATTATCGCTTTTTTCTAGCTGGTCTAAAACCACTTTTGATGTAAAGAGACAGTTTTGGTTGCTATGGACAATCTCCAGTTTCCTGGCAGAAAGAACAGTTTTATATATATAAAACTGCATGCAGGACACTGGACAGACCACTAGGGACAAAGGGGATGTGTAGTTATTTGATACAGTACTGTAATCAGTAAGATTACAGTATGCTGTATCTATACTGTGTGTTTCACTTTTGAATTTACCGCCGAACTCCGTCCCCGTGCGTCGCAACGCTCGCAGGGAACGGAGCTCGGCACTGTGAATCGAGCGAGACACAGCGGCTCGCCGATCACAGCGGGGAGACATCGCAGGATCCAGGGGACAAGGTAAGTAATCTCTTCCTGGAACCTGCGATGCAAGCCCGAGTCTGGCTCGGGGATACCGCTTTTGGTATGTAAAATCCACCCCGAGCCAGACTCGGGAATACCGCCAGGGGGGTTAAAGTTAGATTTCCAAGATGATTAATTTCCTATGAGCACCATAAAAGACTTTTTAAAGCTCAAAGGGTGACGGATGAGAAGTTGGCAGGTGAATGTAACAGCAAAAAGGTACAGTGCAGTAGGTATCCTTTGATTTCCAGCCTTTGCTTCTGACCACTGATCAAGCACCAGAAGAAAGGCTGGCTTTTTACTGAATGTAAAGGCTGCTAAATTGCTAAATATAGCTTGGTTACAAATGGCTTAAAATAGCCCATTGTTGACATTTTGTAGATAGTACATTGGAAATGGTGACTTTCAGGAAGAAAAGCAGAATCATTTTACTCTTTGAGCTGTGTGTTATGAAAGCAGGATTGTACAAAGGTTCACAGTATTAGTCTGTTTGAAGGTTAATTCCATGTGTTGTTCTTCATAATTTGGATACAATTGTCAGGTTAGCAAGTGGAATATATATATATATATATATATATATATATATATATATATATATATACAGTGTCTCACAAAAGTGAGTACACCCTCACATTTTTGTAAATATTTTATTATATATTTTTATGTGAGAACACTGAAGAAATGACACTTTGCTACAATGTAAGTTTGTGAGTGTACAGCTTGTATAACAGTGTAAATTTGCTGTCGAATTAAACAAAAAAAATAATTCTTGTGCATCATCTTTAGAAGAGGCTTCCTTCTGGGATGACAGCCATGCAGACCAATTTGATTCAGTGTGCTGCGAATGGTCTGACCACTGACTGACTGACCCCCCACCCCTTCACCCTCTGCAGCAATGCTGGCAGCACTCTTATGTCTTTCCCAAAGAGAACCTAAGGATATGACGGTGAGCACGTGTACGCAACTTCTTTGGTTGACCATGGCGAGGCCTGTTCTGAGTGGAACCTGTCCTGTTAAACCACTGTATGGTCTTGGTCACTGTGCTGCAGCTCAGTTTCAGGGTCTTGGCAATCTTCTTATAGCCATGGCCATCTTTTTGTAGAGCAACAATTTTTTTTCAGAGCCTCAGAGAGTTCTTTGCCATGAGGTGCCATGTTGAACTTCCAGTGACCAGTATGAGAGAGTGATAACACCAAATTTAACCCACCTGCTCCCCATTTACACCTAAAACCTTGTAACACTAACAAGTCACATGACACCAGAGAGGAAAAATGGCTAATTGGGCCCAATTTAGACATTTTCACTTAGGGGTGTACTCACTTTTGTTGCCAGCAGTTTAGACATTAATGGCTGTGTGTTGAGTTATTTTGAGGGGACAGCAAATTTACACTGTTATACAAGCTGTACACTCACTACTTTACATTGTAGCAAAGTGTCATTTCTTCAGTGTTGTCACATGAAAAGATAGAATAAAACATTTACAAAAATGTGAGGGGTGTACTCACTTTTGTGAGATACTGTATATGCTCGTTTTTAACTACCTTTAAGTGAGTAGTTGGTATTTTTTACCCTTAATAAATTTATTACAGTGTTACACTATGGGAGTTTCTCACTTTTGTGAGATACTGTATATATACACAGTAAAATCGGAAGTGTTAAAATTTAACTCTGTGGGATTATATAAACACTTTCCTGGTGTTTATATAATCCACATTGCCAGAGTTAAATTTACACTCGTAAAAGTTGTTCAACTCTGTATTTTCACAGGATAAAGAGGATTGCTTACACTAATAGTGTTAATTCCCTGTAATTCAACACCATATTATTAACACTTTACTGTAAACAATTTAACACCAGGATTTTAATACTGGTGATTTTCCTGTGTATATACAGTATATATAGGCATATACAGATAGGCATATACATATGTCTGCTTGCATTGTGCTTATTTTGAATGCATGATGTATTCTTGCATAGCGGCAAGTCATGCAACCTGCCTTGAAATTAATTGCAGACTGGCAAAGCAGGATGTATATTTTATATGTGTCTGACCCAGTGACCTTCCCTGGAACAGGTTTAATACAGTTGTGCTCATAAGTTTACATACCCTGGCAGAATTTATGATTTCTTCACTATTTTTCAGAGAATATGAATAATAACGCAAAAACTTTTCTTTCACTCATGGTTACTGTTTGGCTGAAGCCATTTATTATCAATGAAGTGTGTTTACTCTTTTTAAATCATAATCACAACAGAAACTACTCAAAGGATCCTGATCAAAAGTTGACATACCCCAGTTCTTAATACCAAGTATTGCCCCTTTACTATCAATGACAGCTTAAAGTCTTTTGTGGTATTTGTGAATGAGGCGCTTTATTTTCTCAGATGATAAATCTGACCATTCCTTTTGGCAAAAAGCCTCCAGTTCCTGTAAATTCTTGGGCTGTCTTGCATGAACTGCACGTTTGAGATCTCCTCAGAGTGGCTCAATGATATTGAGGTCAGGAGTCTGAGATGGCCACTCCAGAACCCTCATTTTATTCTGTTGTAGCCAATAACAGGTCGACTTGGCCCTGTGTTTTGGATCATTGTCATGTTGGAATGTCCAAGTATGTCCCATGCGCAGCTTCCTGGCTGATGAATGCAAATGTCCCTCCAGTATTTTTTGATAACATACTGCATTCATCTTGCCATCAAGTTTGACCAAATTTCCTGTGCCTTTGTAGCTCACACATCCCCAAAACATCAGTGATCCACCTCCATGTTTCACAGTAGGAAAGGTGTACCTTTCATCATGAACCTTGTTGACTCTCCAAATGTAGTGTTTATGGTTGTGGCCAAAAAGCTTAATTTTGGTCTCATCACTTTAAATGACTTTGTGCCAGAAGGTTTGAGGCTTGTCTCTGTGCTGTTTGTCATATTGTAATGCGGGATACTTTGTGGCATTTGCGTAGTAATGGCTTTCTTCTGGCGACTCGACTATGCAGCCCATCTTTTTTCAAGTCCTTCCTTATTGTAACAGCCACACCACATGTTTTCAGAGAGTCCTGTATTTCACCTGAAGCTATTTGTGGGTTTTTCTTTGCATCCCAAACAATTTTCCTAGCAGTTGTGGCTGAAATTTTAGTTAGTCTCCCTGACCGTGGTTTGGTTTCATCAGAACCCCTCATTTTCCACTTCTTGATTAGAGTTTGAACACCGCTGATTGGCATTCTAAATTCCTTGGGTATCTTTTTATATCGCTTTCCTGTTTTATACAGTTCCACTACCTTTTCTCGCAGATCCATTGGCAATTCTTTGGCTTTCCCCATGACTCAGAATCCAGAAACGTGCAGCACTGGGTGAAAGATGCAAGGTTCTGTCAGGAGTCCAGAAACTCATTGCCCTTTTATACACACACACTAATTACAATTAAACAGATCACAGGTGAGGATGGTTACCTTTAATAGCCATTCAAACTCCTTTGTGTCAACTTTATGCATGTTATCAGGCCAAAATCACCAGGGTATGTAAACTTTTGATCAGGGTAATTTGGGTAGTTTCTGTTGTGATTATGATTTAAAAAGACTAAACACAGTTGATTGATAATAAATGGCTTCAGCTAAATACTAACAATGAGTGAAAGAAATGTTTTTGTGTTATCATTCATATTCTCTGAAAAATGGCCAAGAAATCATAAATTCTGCAAGGGTATGTAAATGTATCAGCATAACTGTAATTAAAAAATATGAGTGTATCTCTTGTAGTTTGTAGAATATGTTGAACAGTTTTTTCTCTTATTTTTAATTAACACCTTCGATGCAGGACTGTGACTACAAATAAAAAAATAGACTTATTAAAATGTTTTTTAAGGATATACAATTAATTTATGGTACACTTGTCTATAGGTTTCTTTTTTAAGACAAAAAAACACTGTTAAAATGTTACCATTTTTACTGTGTTTCAAGTGAACTAGTGCCTGGATCATGTACTCTAAACTATTTGCATATCTAGAACTAGAAGCAAAAGCAAAAACAAGCCATAATTTAACTTTGTAGCTACAAGAATTGTGGAGACATTCATTTTCAAGATTTACAATACAGGCACTGTGTTTTTCTATAAAAATAAAATGTAGACAGGCTCTTAGGTCTCTAATTTAAACAAGCAATGGGTGTTGCTAAGCTGTTAAAACCCCACTGTAACATGAATATAGTCCTTGTTGTGAACTTTGGGGATCATTGGGAATTAATAACTTCACATTAAACGCAGCTAGAGAGGTCATGACTTGTTTTAAGGCTCTTTCACTGCTCGTTAAGAATATGTAAATGCCCATAGTCTGAGCATAGATAGACTAGGCAGTTATGATATTTAGACTCACAATTACATTTATTTCATCATTTGCTCACATGTAAATGAATACATAATTACATGATGTATTATCCAGATATTCTATCTTCTAGAAAAGAAATCTTTTTTTTTAATTTGTTACTGGGTTTAACAAACTGATTTAGCTAAACACTATGCAGGTAGATGTAAGAACATGCTTTTTTGGCTAGGACACTTTATTACAGAAGACTAACATTCTAGTTAGGAAATCTAGGGGTAAATTCAAAAGACAATAATTTCAGTTTATAGGTAGAAAATAGGCTCTTTGTTGTACTTTCTCTTACATATTCATTTCATTTTTGAGGTCTGTAATACTCTAGGCAATGTATTCTATGCTTGCCATAAAACCTACATTTTGTTGAGCCAGATGTAAATGTGTACTATAAATCTGCATAACAAATCCAATACAAACATACAACACCAAATATTGTTATGAACTTGACATCCCTATATCATGCTGCCATATTTTTTACTTTTGAGCTGCAACCAGACTGGAGTTTGCTTAGCAGGAACTGGGTTCCTCCTAATAATAACTACAAGCAGCAGATGGAGATCTAAGTAATTAAAGCAGTATCAAAGGTATATTTATATAGGATATTTTGCACATATTTATTATATGTATTGTTTTTGTTTAATAAGAAAGAGTTTGACTCGTGTAGGACTGAGAAGGAATTTGACAAAGAAATAATAACACAAAACCATTTAATATTGGAAATAAAAGGCTACAGTTTTTATGAACGAATACAGCAAATGCCACATTACATTATTTCACCTCAACACAAACACTAACAGTTTACAATCATAGGTCCTTGTCAGCATCCCTTTAAGTAGGTGCATTGAAAGCCTATAATAGCCATTAGCCACATGTAACTAGCTCAGTGTGTACATATCCAATTATTTAATACCTCAAAATCTATTAAATAAGATCAATTCATGAACTCAAGACAAACTTATTAATACGTATAAAATAAATTGTAATATTCCATAGAAAAATTACAAACACAGCAACCATCGAAAAACAATTCTGTACTATAAAGATTGTATCAAAGAATACTGAAGAAAAAAAGGGCCATTGTTCATGGCCTGTTCACGGTCGTCCCTGGGGTGGCACAACTTCTGCCATCAATAACAGAGGACAGCGTTGGTATAAACAGACAGGAGGAGGTGCCAGAAAGACAGTGGAAGAGAGAAAAGGAGGAGAAATAAGATCCAGAGAAAGAGTAAGAAAAGAACAGAAGAAAACTTCGCTGGTGACAGTCAGATAAGGCCCGACCAAACCGGTTGAAGAGGGGGAAATTCATATGAGATCCACGGTTCCCAGATCTTGAGAAATTTGGAATGGGAACCATTCACAATACTGGACATCTGCTCATGAAGCATTAAAGCGGTCCTACGCGACTTCAACCCCTGAAAGGCAACTTGCAGTGTCTTCCAGGCTTGTGCTATGGTTCATTTGGCTGAGATAAAAAGGTAAGTGGCCAGCTTTTGCTGGGGCGCATATAAGTCAGGTATCGGGCAATGCAAAAGGGCAAACTTAGCGTCTCTGCAGACAGTTAGATAGAACAAGGTCTGGAGCATGCCGAAGACCCTGGACCAAAACCCCACCAGTCTGGACAGGACCACCAAGTATGGAGCACATACCCCCTTTGATCACAGTTGCAAAAGCATCTGTCACCACTTCCTGGGTATGCATGAGCAAGTCGGGCAGGAACCCAGTATCATCTAAAAGGGACCTTATACATAGCTTCAAGTGTATTTGTATTAAAGGAACATTTTGCAACTGTATTCCAAGCCTTTCTCTAGTCCACCAGATCTATTGGGGACTGGAGGTCAGGCTCCTATTAAGACATGTAGGAGAGGGATACTGATGATGGGTATCCATTCAAAGATGCATAAAAGGCAGAAATGAGGCCAGGGGCCCCAGGGGCATGCTGTCAAGTGTGTTCAAAAAGAGGTTTCCAATAGGGGTAAGAAGACCTGCGGCATAGGGCAGCAATCCAATTTGTAAGTTGGAGAAAACTAAAATGCCCTCTTAGCAGGGCCTCATGCATCTCTCGGATGGCTTCCCAGCATGGGAAGGTGCGGGAGGAAAGATAATCCTGTACCCGTATAAAGCTTTAAGAAAGCCAGGAATACCAGGAGAAAGCCAGAGGCTTTGATATGCCTGGAGGAAAGAGGGGGTTGTGAGTAATAGGAAGTAACTGCAAAAAAGGAGACATCAAATTGCCTGAGTAGCGGACTGGGTCCCACACCCTCAGACTATAACATCATGGGGCTTAAAGAGCATATTTTTTACTTTTGAGCTGCAACCAGATTGGAGTTTGGTTAGCGGCAACTGGGTCCTCCTATTAATAACTACAAGCAGCAGAGAGAGTTCTAAGTAATAAAGAAGTATCAAAGGTATATGTATACAGAATATTTTGCACATATTTATTCTATTGTTTTTGTATAATAAGAAAGAGTTTGACTTGGGTAGATTTGACTAGGCTTAACTAGGCTGAATCATAGCATGTGTCAGATTTGGCAGCAATTCTACACTCTCCATTAATCCTCTCCAAAATATCTATTGCAGGTCAGAAAAAGATAAACTCCACAGTGCTAACTGGTATCTTTTTATATAAAAATATATAAATAAAGGCAATTGTGTAAAAAGCAAAGCCTCTGAAATCGCTATCTGTCACATCAATCCCTATATAATCGGTGGTACCAAATTCACTAAGCTGTGAGTGATGACACCATCAAGACGCCCCACTTTATTATGGGAACACCCTTTCATTTATTGTAGATGTATTAGTACATACTGTATATTTGGATAGCTGCTGCACCATGTTCTTATTTAATTTGGTTATAGCATGTGAATCGCTTTTTGTGCTAGCTTGCGCTTGCATATATTATTCTGCATATATTATTGTAGCCATGGTCCTGACCCCTAGAGGCCTAATGGTGACCTCCAGAGTCAGGGAGAGCTGACATCCTTCTTTGTAGAGTGGGTTACTAGGCATAGTAGGTGTAATGCAAGATGGAAGGATTGGGCGCCAGTCAGTTTTTGAATGCGAATAAAAGAGATTTATTGTCTCTTAACAAAAACTCGGGGAGAGAGGGTTAGGGCCTGAACACCATTAGGCAGATGCAATAGCAATTGGCAGACTCCGAGACAAAATAGGTAGACAGCTATACAGGTTGAGAGCCTTTAAGCTGGTTGCAGCACTGTATTTGTATAACTGCTGTCTCCTATGGCAACTGAACTTGTAGGTTGACTTTAACACAGATCTGTACACATACCAGATTTGGTATCCCTGTTCTGTAGGACCTGGCCTCCATCTCACAGCCTCCTGCTGTACCTTCCAGTCTTCTCACCAGACCACCCGCTGGATCCCCTGAGCTCTTCCACAGCTAACCTGCTGTGCACTCCAAGCGTCACCCATGCTAACCCGCTGGGTTCCTGGCTTGGCTCTTCGCTAACCCACTAAATCCTCTTCAAGTGTCACCCATGCTCACCCGCTCAGTCCCTGACTTGAACGCTGAAGCTTTCCCAACTTGTTCACCATGCCCGACTAGTGAAAAAGGCTGCTCTGGTACTTCTTCAGACTTCACAAACCTGGTCTTTTATAACAGGAGTAGTTGTCCCTTACTGGCAACGGTGTCCCCTTTATCTCTGACCTCTGGTTCTCCCTTGTCTCTGGTAACAGGAGTGGTCGTCCCATGTGGCGACTGCTTCTCATTCACCCCTGGCAACACTCGGTTAACCGTCTGGCTGAACCTCTGTAACGATCAGGCTCCCCTCGGGCTGAGCCTCTACACACGTGGCTAGGCCTCAGGCTTAGGCCTAACCTTCAGCTGCTGCTTCACATACAGCCCCCAGGCCTCAGCCTAGGGCTAAAAGAACAGTGATCACCTGACTCATTCCACTTAAACAGACTATCCCAGCATGGCATGTAGATACTCTGCCTGAGAAAGGATGTCTAATCACAACCTGAACTCACTGTGGTCTTGTCATTCTAATGCCAAAGGCAGCAGTGCAACCTATTGACGGAAGAGAGAAATGCACCAGATTCAGGCTTAGGGCAAAAGGTCAGTGGATACAACTACCAATTAGCCAGGCTAGTTACCATCTAGCATAACTAAATTTGTTAGCAACCCTGCCTAATACCATAGTGCTACATCATATAGGAGGGAGAGCTTATTTTAGCAGGGCAGGGACATTAAACTATTTATATTTAACAAATATAATGGCTAGATTTCCAAAGCCTGCCTCTGCAGACTGCCTCTTCGCCTAGGTCCCATCTAGTGCTCCTCTCACTGCACAAATCCAGGATCACGCTGTGCCTTTAAGCACAGTGTAACATAACAGTCGGGGGAACAGAGGGACCATTGCATCATATAGAGAAAGGCAGGGGGCGGGTCACAACTGTGATCCTGCTAAAAGCCAACAGAAACTACATCAGTTCCTTGTTGGAGAAGCACACAAAGGTAGACCACACTGTTCCCTGCACTCTACACCACAGTTAACCCCTTCATCACTGAGAGAACATGCGAAGAGAGGATATGTTAACACAGGATCATGGA
This sequence comes from Aquarana catesbeiana, assembly GCF_042186555.1. Taxonomy (NCBI): domain Eukaryota; kingdom Metazoa; phylum Chordata; class Amphibia; order Anura; family Ranidae; genus Aquarana; species Aquarana catesbeiana. The sequence continues at coordinate 409,414,876 of NC_133325.1, forward strand.
GAGCTAGATCCTCAAACCACCAGGGGCATGCTGACACGTGTGTTCAAAAAGAGTTTTCCAATATGGGTAAGAAGACGTGTGTGTGGGGCAGCAATCCAATGTGTAAGTTGGAGAAAACTAAAATGCTCCCTTAGCAGGGCCTCATGCGTCTCTCGGATGGCCTCCCAGCATGGGAAGGTGCAGGAGGAAAGATAATCCTGTACCCGTATAAAGCCTTAAGAAACCAGGGATACCAGGAGAAAGCCAGAGGCTTCTATAAGCCTGGAGGAAAGAGGGGGTTGTGAGTAATAGGAAGTAACTGCAAAAAAGGGGACATGAAGAGCTAGATCCTCAACTCACCAGGTAATGGACGGTAATGGACAGAGCTCCCAAAAAAGGAATCCTCAGCATGGATGTTGTTGACAGCAGTGTTAATTTTGGCAGCAAATTTCGATTCAGTTTTAGTGTTATGCCCCGTACACACGGTCGGACTTTGTTCGGACATTCCGAAAACAAAATCCTAGGATTTTTTCCGACGGATGTTGGCTCAAACTTGTTTTGTGTACACATGGTAGCAAAAAATTGTCTGAATTTCTGTTTGCCAAGAACGCGGTGACGTCAAGCACGTACGACGAGACTAGAAAAGGCCAGTTCAGAACCAAGCGCGGCACCCTTTGGGCTCCTTTTGCTAATCTCGTGTTAGTAAAAGTTTGGTGAGAGACGATTCGTGCTTTTTCAGACTCGTGGCTTTCAGATCGTTTTCTGCCGTTCAGTTTGTGCTTGTGGGTTTGTATCTGCTCTTCAGTGCGTGCAAGAAAGTTCCGCGTGACTTTAAGTAGTCATTGTGTTCTTGTTCGTTCGTTACTGTTTTTCAGGTCGCTCTTCACAGGCCTTGCTGTTCTTCAGTGCGTTCTGTTACTTCGTTCTGAGCAGCCGACCGTTTTATAGCCATGTTGCGTATACGTACTCCTCATAGAGTCCTTGCTGTGCGGGGGCTTGGTGTTGGGGTCCTGACCTTGACACAAGTCCAGTCCATGAACAGGGTGGGGAGGAGTTCATGGACCAAGAATTGGTTGCTTCAGCGTGACCAGTTCTCTCATATGCCTTTGCTCCGTGAGATCCGTGAGAATAATCCTGATGATTTCAGGAACTTTCTCAGGATGACGGACCCCGTATTTCACCGTCTGCTGGCTTTGTTGACCCCCTATATCAGCAGGCAGGATACCTGCATGAGGCAAGCCATTACTCCGGAGCAGAGGCTCGTCGCTACCCTGCGGTACTTGGTGACAGGGAGAAGCCTGCAGGACCTCAAGTTCTCGACAGGCATCTCCCCCCAGGCTCTGGGAATCATTATCCCAGAGACCTGTTCTGCCATCATCCAGGTCCTGCAGAAGGACTATATTAAGGTAAGATTTTTATCCTTTAATATCACATTTTATTGTATTTAATGTTTGCTAATATCTTGTATTTCTTTCTTCATTCCCTAATTACCATGATTGGAATATGCTGTGAATGTCCCTTTTGTTCTCATGCATGCTGGTTTTTAAGGTATTTATTTTTTAAGTCCTTCATACATATCTACCTTCAATAACCTCCCCAACATGCTCTCCTGCCCCTATATTCACCTCATGTAGTCACTTAACAATGTATTTTATCAGCTCCATAGTAGTGCTTTACCCCAAACACCCCCTAAAATGTTTAGAAATTTGATTTGTGCTTTAAATTCAGGCAGAGTGCCAGATGCTTTTTTTTGTAGTGTCCCCAAATCATTTTTCTAAACCCTCCCTCCCCCAACTGCTAAGTCAGCTGATCCCAATTCTCTATCTATCCTCAATCATCTATCTGCTGACTTTGCCAAACCCATACACACTATACCCATCTCTTTACTGGTCAGATTTATGGATGGATTCCCCAAAGCATGTAGTGCAAGAGCCTGCCTGTATACTTTCCAAAGGTACTGTTTAAAGTTTTTATATCCTATTATTATCTTGATAGGTAATATCATAATGCCCAAATGTCCTCAAATGTGTACAGCGTGTATTTATATCTTTGTATTATGACACTTCTTACCTGTCCAGTGGGCTGCCAATAGTGTAACTAAGGAGGGGCTGTTACAAGTAATACCCTGTATTTAGGCATTCATCTCTCAATGAAGTGAAGAGGGTTACCTGTCCATGATCCCCCCCCCATATAATGTTAGAAATGGCCCATGAGGGGGGGGGGGGAGGTTGAATATGATAGGTGTACCTTATACTATGGTGTTAATTTCCCCTTAATAAATGCTATCTGGAGGTTGGCCAAGAATGTTTGTGCCTAATCTGCTTGCCATGTTTATGTGCAAAAATTGTAAATTATTTTTGTTTTCCTCAACAGTTTCCTTCCATGCCACAGGAATGGCAGACTGTGGCCTCCCACTTTGCCCAGCGATGGGACTTTCCTAACTGTGGAGGGGCAATTGATGGGAAACACGTCCACATCGTCCCACCACCCAACTCGGGGTCGTACTATTTCAACTATAAGGGGTTCAATAGTATTGTGATGTTGGCGGTGGTGTCGGCTAATTACGACTTCTTGTATGTGGACGTGGGGAAGAATGGCCGGATGTCCGATGGTGGAGTCATTGCCCAGACGGAGTTCTACAGGCGTCTCCAGAATGGCAGCTTGGACTTGCCACCTCCAGAGGACAATTTGGAAGGACTCCCATTCGTCTTTGTTGCGGATGAAGCATTTGCGCTGGGGGACCATCTTATGCAGCCATTCCCGATGAGGACCCTCACCCCGGAACAGAGGGTTTTTAATTACCGGCTGGCCAGAGCCAGAAGAGTGGTGGAGAACACATTTGGAATCATGGCCAGCCGGTTCCGCCTATTTCTGACACCCATCCATATGGCGGAGTATAAACTTAATCATATAATCCTGGCATGCTGTGTTCTCCATAACTTTTTACGCCAACATTCTGCCAACTATGCTGGCTCAGTTGGGCCTGAGGCCGGAAATCTACATGATACAACCCTGACGGCGCTTGAAAGTGGCCGTCCTGGCTTGCCCTCCCTGAGTGCCGTGATGTCCGGTTAAGATACCTTGAGTTCTTTGCGGGTAGGGGGGCCATCAATATGCCAGACAATTTGTGAAGCATTTATCAAATAAAAAAAAAACTAATCTTTGGTGACATTTACTGCTTGTGTTTGTTTTAGCTGACAGCAATGTGTGGAGTCCTGAAAATGGCGTGATTGTGTAACCTTATACAAAGCACTGTTGGCTGTTATTTACTAAAGGCGTATACACTTTTTTTTACTACAAGTGCTCTTGAAACTGCACTGAAAATGCTCTTGTAGTGCAAAGAGGATTTGCCCTTAGGAAATAATCACCATTTTCTCAGAAAACAGCAATTACATCACCACAAAAGTGTTGTAGCGTTGGGACAATAATCCACACATTCTTGATTAACAAACTTTTTAAAACCTGCACAATCACATGTGCATTTAGAAACGGTTTTTAAAACAAACCAACATGTTTGTTGTATAACAATTTTTGGGCTGGCATTATCAAAAATAGAAATGTCCATTTATGGTAAAACCAACAAGAAACACAACAATTGTGAAGTTACAAAGTTCACATATGGTAAAACTTGGAAGCAATATCAGACATGAGTATTTAGGAACTGTGTTTGATATTGCGTTCAGATGGGGTGAAGTCACCCCTTGAAAAGCCAAATTTGGAAGATGCACACCAATTTACGAATGTCAACATGTGCTAGCTGCCATCACAGGGGATCAAGGGCCGTGTTTTGTGGGAGCAACCCCTTCCTCACCGCTACTTTATTATTGAGGAAGGGGTTGCACCCCCAAAACGCGTCCATTGATCTACCGTGATGGCAGATAGCACATGTTGGCACACTGTGTGCATCCTCCAAATTTGGCATTTGGAAACATCGCTAAAAAATTTAAAAGATTGTACCACACAAAAAAAAGAGATGTTGTGGGGTTTTAAATTCGCCCCAAAACATCAATGATGTTATTATTTTTTTGAATCACATCATTGATTTTTTTCTTGATGTTTTCCAATTCTAAATTACACCCCATTATCTCCCCGATCAGGATCTGGGCACTTTCTGATGTGAAATGATCTCGATCCATAACCTCACGATCACCTAAAAAGAGAGAAACCAAACAAAAACAGGTATCAAAAATCTGCCAGCATCCATCTCTTACCTGAGTCTGTGGTCGCAGACATTCACCTGTTGTGGTGCCAATTTCCACCACATCTTCTTCCTCCTCCTGCTCCGCTTGGGTTGGGGGTATTTCACCTTCTTCCAGAGGTGGGGGGTCTCTGGTCTCCTCGGATGAGGGGTGTCCTCCGAGTCTTTTCTCCCCTATGTAAAACAAAAATGGTATAATTAGCACACAGATATTTTATGTCAGAACTATAAATAGGAAACATTGCTTGGAAGTGGGGTACAATTGTCAATTTTAGCAGAGTTCCAAGATGTCGCTTTTTTAGTGTCCTTTGTCAACCTGCAATACTTTACCTGTTTTGTACAAACTTCACAGATGGAGCCCCCCTATAGTATACACTGGAGCACCTGTGTGCCCCCCCTAATAAAAAGGGTGTTCTTGTGTCCCACACTAGTGCTCCAGTGTCCAGATGTGAAAACAGCTGCTGAGTGTCCTCTCCTTACACAGAATCTAGTTTGCATTTCATTCTAGTAACAAACCCATCTACACAACCAAATATTTTGCATCCAAGTAGGCCCTAAAAAATGTAGGAAAATGCATATGGCCTAAACAATGGTGTTTTGGAGGCCGCAAAAAAAATGTTTGATACGAACGAATAATGGGCCCATGAACATTAAAATTGACATTTTAAACTGTACAACAATTAAGAAAAGCATATGGAGCAGCACGAACGTAATAAAGACAAAAAGAATAGGAACACAGCACAACTACTTACTTTTTTGCAGAACTCTCCGGATCTTTCGGTACTGCTCGGGCTCTCTTAATTTCAGGTCCGACCACCGCTTCCTGAGCTGATCTTTCGATCGTCGTACCCCGAAATTCCGATGCAGACTTTTGACCACTTTCGCAATTATCTTGGCCTTTCTGATATTGGGGTTGGGGTAAGGCCCATACTTCCCATCATAGTCGGCCTTCTTCAGGATGTCGACCATCTCCAACATCTCCCCAAAGGACATATTTGTGGCCTTAAATCTTCTCCTTCTGGATCGGGACGTGTCCAGATCCGGGCTTTCCTCCTCCTCGTTCCTGTAATTAGCACGCACCTGCTGTGACTCCGCCATGTGCTCTTCACCCACTGCGCTGAACGAAAAGGGGCGGGGAATAGACTAGAAAGAACGTCAGGGGCAGGCAGAGTTACACGCATGCGCAGTGTATATAAAGCGTAACACACGTGCGTATTACATACGATCTGTGAGCGGAGAAAGGAGCATTGGACGTGCCAATCGTAAGAACGAAGGTAAGAGACATACTTGTGCCTATACTGCTTCTAGATTGAGGCCTATATTGTAACAAGATTAGGAGAGTTTGGTCTGACATTAGGCTTTGTCTTGTGTTGTGTCTTGCAGTGAACATGGATATCTTATTACAAGATAATGGCTTCATGTCAATATTTATTGACATGCTCAGGGAGCTGCCCTGTCTGTGGGAGATCAACCACCCACATTACAGGAACCAAACAAAGAGGAAGGCAGCTCTGGATCAATTGTTGGAAATTGTGAAGCAGGTGATCCCCACGGCAGACATCACATATTTGAAGATCTTAATTGGTGGCCTGAGGAGCACATATGTAAGGGAGCGCCAGAAAGTCCAGGATTTGCAGAGATCCGGAGCAGCAGATGACATCTATGTCCCCAGGATGTGGTACTATGACAGGCTGCATTTTCTGGCAGGTCAGACTGAACCCAGGTCATCACTCTCCAGTCTTCCTTCCACGCTTCCTTCCCCTCCAGCTGAGGCTTCTGACGCCCAACCTGGGCCTTCCAGGCAGCAACATGTGGAGGAGCCCAGCTTAAGCCAGGCATAGCATTCCTCTAAATATTTCTGCTTGTCCAATCAATGATGTTAACTAGATGTTAGTTTGGAGTACTAATTTCTGATTGTGATTGATGAAGCAAAAACTAAAACCATCTCCCTTTTTCATACACAGGGAAGTCTCAGCCAGGAGGTGGCCGGGCCGAGCCGGCTGCCTGATATGCCGGTCCCTCCCCAACACCTGGAAAGAGAAAGTGGCAGGAGGAGGAGTGCCCTAGAGGAGGTTGCCATAGGCCTCTTTTGGAGGGCTACAGAGGCCCTGGGAGCACCACAGACCATGGAGGATGACTTCGCTGCCATCATTGCCTCTAAAATGCAGAAGATGGAGGAGGGACAACAACTCATGTGTGAGTCGCTCATATTGGAGGCTCTTAATAAAGGTATGAGGGCCCAAATTACATCTGAGACACACCTTTGCGAACTCACACATGGTCCTCCTCCTCCTCCTGCAGGTCCTCCTTCTCCTCCAGGTCCTCCCAGTCATCCTCCTCCTCCAGGTCCTACTCCTCCTCCTGCCACATCTCCAACAGCACAGCCACAGCCCGGAATGAAGCATGGAAGGAAGACCAGAAAGTGAGGACCCTGGATGCAGTCTGGTCGGCCAAAAGATGCAGCCTCTTGTGGTACCATAGCCTGGGGACACAGATGTCATCTGCTGCTTTCCGGATCTCTGGGACTTCTGGACCAGACTGGCCTCCCTTACATATGGACTCCTCAGGCCACCAATTTTGATGTTCAAGAATTGATGTCTGCCCTGGGGGTCCCAGGCTTCGCTAATTTCTCCTGTTGATCCAGCGTTGACTCCCTCTTTGTTTGGTTCTGAGCCCTTAATAAAGGATTTTTGGTTTGAATTATACTTGCCTATGTGTGTTTTACTTCAAAAAGGACAGTTGGTTTGTGAGGATTCAGGTACATTGCAAAAATACAATGTGAAATTAACAAGAGACACCAACAACAAACAATCTCCTTGAGATTAAATAATAAAAGCTATCAATGGTGTTGTGGTAACTTGACACACAAAACACACACAAAAATAGTCTGGAGTAAAACTAAAAATAACATTAAACAAAGATCAGCCTTGGAAAAAATAAAAACATAAAATCTAAACGAAAAATGGCTTTAAATCAAAAAAAAAAAATAAAATAAAAAAATAAAAATTATGTCAGATGTGACAAATAACAATATATTCAGGGAATCCCAAGAAAAAAACAAAAAAATAAGTTTGTGAGAAGTGTGTGTGAATATGAGCAGCAAAACTACTTAATTCTTGTCACATTATAAAGAAGAAGAGAGTGCGCTGTATTAAACCATTTTTAACATTGCAGTGTGACGAAAGTGCTGTATCCATTGCGAACGCTAATTTTACCTGACCGAGCTGTTCCGTGTCGAAATTTCTTCTGAGCATGCGTGGCACTTTGTGCATCGGAAGAGGCCACACACGGTCGGAATTGACGTGATCGGATTTTGTTGTCTGAAAATTTTATCTCCTGCTCTCCAACTTTGTGTGTCGGAAAATCCGATGGAAAATGTCCGATGGAGCCCACATACGGTCGGAATTTCCGATAACACGCTCCGATCGGACATTTTCCATCGGAAAATCCGACCGTGTGTACGGGGCATTAGTCTCAGGACTAAAATGGCATTTTAGTTTTAGTCCCATTTTAGAATTCTGCAATTGTTTTAGTTTTAGTCGTATTTAGTCGACTAAATCTACAGTACATTTTAGTCGACTAAAATATCCTACGTTTTAGTCAACTAAAATCTCCAGTACATTTTAGTTGTCTAAAACTAATTTTAGTCGTCTAAAATCTAATGGGTGTAATTAAGTTGTAATGCATTAGTTAACATTTCTCTACAATTTCCAAACTTATTATATGCTGCTGGAGTGATAAATCGCATTATTTAAGGTATTGAGGTATGAACATGCACCACAGACCAGTGTTAATTTTGAAGTCAAATTTCAATTTAGTTTTAGTCTTAGTCTTTTAACTAAAATGCCATTTTAGTTTTAGTCCCATTTTAGTCTTTTGACTAAAATGGCATTTTAGTTTTAGTCCCATTTTAGTCATCTCAATTGTTTTAGTTTTAGTCGTATTTTAGTCGATTAAAATAGTATTCATTTAGTCGACTAAAATGTTTTATACTTTTTAGTCGACGAAATTAACACTGGTTGACAGGTGGTGTTACTCCTACTGCTAGCCTGCCTGCATTTGCATTTTCCGGGGGGTTTAACATTAAGCCGGGTAGCCAGTGCTTAGGGTTCTCCAAAGATTAAGGTACTTTTGGAAGAGGGGGGACTCATTGCAGTATGTCTGCAGAAAATTTACCTCTTCCTGCATGCAACTCCTCTTAATTGTCTGTGCCAGTCTGTGCTGGCTTGATCATTTCTCTGTCCCCCTTTTCTTCTATCCCTACCCCAGTACAGGCCATACATTTAGTTGTTTTTTTTTGCCTCCTGCTATTTCTTCACAGTTATCGCTCAATAGTTCAGGATTTCCTTTGGGAGGGAACACTGTTTTTTTTTTTTTTTGTATTTTGTTTTAATTGTGCAGATTCTGGTTCTTGACCTTTGTTTTTCAGCGTTCCACCGTACCTTGCGCTTGGGCTTCCAGATCTGTGTCCACAACACTCACATCTCAAATGGGACATATATATACCGTGCTGTGTGAAAAATGTAAGCAGCCAGCATAGCTGAAGACAAACAGCAAAACCAACAGAAAAAATAAATAGGCAGCGTTTATAATAATACAAAGGAAAATGTGTGTAGAAATCTAGACAATATTGTGATAATGTCCACCACCTGAAAAACTGACAGGAATGTGGTAAAAACCAAAAAATCTGGTTAATATGGACAATGTCCGTAGGTTAATAATTCTGGGGCAGTAGACATCAATGAAGGTCAACAAGTAAGGGAATCTTGTGAGGAGACTGCCACCAATTATCTGCAGGCTTACCAGAAGGGTTGGACTTGAAGGGGCTTATACCTCTCAAGTCAAACAGGCTTGGGTGACAAACCCCATTGTTGATGTGGAACCAGCGACGATTCAGATAGCCTCGATCACAACTTGGTATGGTATAGGCACCAGCATGTGTTCAAACAGACATCAAAGTATGGTACAGCCGATGTGGAGGATGCCCAAGGAGGTTAAAATCAGCTCACTCAAAAGAACAAAAAAAAACAAAATGACAAAAAAGGTTCTACATAGTGGATAACGTTTCAGATTCTTTAATTAAGATTAGTAAAAAAAATTGAACACTCACATGTCAATCAAACATTAATAGCATAAGATGGCACAATGGTGATGGCACTTCACCTAAATCAATCACATCTCAAATGGGAGAGCCTTCAGTGGTGGCTTTCAAGCTAACGAGCACCGTCGTCTCTGCCCATGTTGTTCCAGTTGGTGGATGTGATACTCCCACGCATCCTTCATTTGAGAGTACTGAAATGCATGTTGCTTGCACGCACCCATCTATACTACCATCTCCAGTGTATCATGGAGGTTCTGGATTTAATGTACGGGCTCCATACTTGGTTATATGGGTTTGACAACACATTTAGGGTTTTGGATGGTCTCCTAGGCAGGTGTGGCTTTGGTCATCCAGGTGAGTACAGGGAATGTTTTCAGACACTATTGCCTCAGCATCACAACAGAGATCACAGGTTCAGGGTTTGCTGGAGATGGGAGGTTAATACGTCTGTAGCCAAGGGTGCAGACAAGCCAGAACCAATTTCTGATTTTGCGAAAGGCCATTCTTATTTTTGTTTTGAAGGTGCTCTCAGTGCTCTTCTTAAACCTTAAGTAATGGTAAACATGTGGAAGAGGGAAAGTGGAGTGTTTCAATAGCTGGATATTGCCTGAAAGCGTTTACTATTCTTGGGAGTGTTATAGGACAGTCACAGCCGGAGAACTGTTCCCCCCTCATTTTTTGCTCCCTGGATACCAGCTGGGAGGTCCACAGGAAATATGTAGGGATGGGATGACTCGGGAACGATGAGCAATTCTGGTAATGTATGTCGGTGCTATCTGAGCTGAAGTGGGAGCATTGAGATATTGGCATTTGGATGCGTGTTATGATTGCCAGCAGGGGAAACTATTCCACATCTCTAGGCCAATTGTCGTTTCTTAACAGCACTGCTGTTCTGTAGTTCTGATTTTGAAACCCATGTATTTACATTGTTTTTTTTCCCTTGTTTTTTATGGTGCCTTAAGGGTAGGGGAATTGGTGGGCCCTAGCACTAGGACACCATTTGGTCCTGGAATTTCTGATGTGTCTCTTTCCAATGGGTCGTTTACACTTAGTTTACGATGATATATAATAGATTAGCTAGGCCGTTGGTCCAATGTCTCCCTGTTCCCATTCACGGTGCCATGTGACTTGCCTGGAAACGGCTCGTAAAATGTTCCTGTCATGGCAGCCCGTGGGTGATGGCCCTCTTTTAATACCTCCTGATGGCGTATACTTGTCTCATTTTCAATTCTCTGTGGTCTTCTACAATAATAGGGGCGGTTTGCAGCTGTTTTGTCTCAGAAAACATAATGAGACTGCGGTGGATGGGTGTACAAAGGTTTGGTGTGGAAGGAGCTATTTCCCATGTTTTTTCTTTGCATATGTGTCATATGCGGGTCTTCTTCTTCGTGTTAGTTATTCATGCAGGTGGCTTGGGCAGTACACATTACGTGTAAGTGGTGTCCTATAGGGGCGACTCAGTCTGACTGTTTTTATTTGCGGTCCTTATTCTCTAGGTTTCACTAGCATGAGGGAGGAAGCCCAAAGCGGTGGACAAGACTTGTATAAAAGTCAATGGATTCATATCCAAATTTGTTTTGAAACGCGGCAATTTGGTAGTGTTTCATGTTGAATTTCGAGTTTTATGTAGGATGTACTGTAGGCAGGATGGTTGCATTTGAATGATGTCAGCTTGACGTTTTCACTTTGCGGTTGCAGGAGTTTCTAAGAGGTATCTCCTGAGGGCTGGCGGTCAGGCTGGCAATAAGATATCATTGTCAGGCTGAATTAGCGTTGTCCCTTGGCTGACAGAGGAAAAAGTCTGACGGAGTGGGCCCAGCTTGGATGTTATTGATGTGGGCTAGAATTGGCGCAAAAACTGGTAAGCTTATTATTCTCACTAACGCCAAGCAAATGAAAAATATTGCCTTTTTTAGATATGTCAGTTATGTTTTTAACATTTATTGCAGGTTTTGGAATGGCTGAAGCCCTGGTAAGCTCCGGAACCAGAAAAAGTGGTTGGGGGCAGTATTGGGTTCAGACATAAATAAGTTTGTGGTTTTGGTAGAATCACATCTCAGATCAGTCAAAAAGGGATTGTTTTTGGTATTTGTATATTTTTGGACATCAATGACTATAGTGTGTTATTTTTGAAGCTGTGGCAGCTATATACATAAAATATATATCATTCCAACGAAACAACTGTGTAAGTGTTGTTTATTCTTGGGGGCATAAGGTAATTGGGAAAGAGTTTTAGTTATCGGGGGAGTAAAGATGACCACTCCACCTGTCAAGGATCATGCTGTGCCTTTAAGCACACAGTGACATGACAGTGGGGGAGCAGAAGGACCATTGCATCATATAGAGAAAGGCAGGCGGGTCACAACTGTGATCCTGCTGAAATCCAATGGAGATTAAATCAGTTCTTCGTTGGAGAAGCAAGCAAAAGGTCACCACCCACCCTCCTCTTTTTCTCTTCGCTTGTTCTGTTAGATGTATCATTTGCTTTTGTATGTGTACATTTTTTTCTGCTGGAATGTATTTTATTTTGCTAAAAAATAAATAAATTACTTTTCCATTTGTATTCCGATTTCCTGTTTGCTTGTATGCTCTTGTTTTGTTTTTTGTATTTTCTTTGTAGGTGCACTGTGTATATCTTTCACCTGTAGTTTGTATCATTTTTACAGTGACCAGTGTCCTTTGGCTGACTAAGGCTGACTAAGATGGCAGTAAAAAGTCTAGTGGCGTGGGCCCAGCTTGGAGGTTATTGATGAGGGCTAGAACCGGCGCAAAAACTGGTCGGCTTATTAGTCCCACTAACACCAAGGGAATGAAAAATGTTGTCTTTTTTTTAGATATGTCAGTTATGTTTTTAACATATATTGCAGGTTTTGGAATGGCTGAAGCCCTGGTAAGCTCCCAAACCAGAATAAGAGGTTCGGGGAAGTATTGTCTTCAAGCATAAATAAGTTTGTGGTTTTGATAGAATCGAGTGATTGTTGGTAACGTCTCAGATCAACCAAAAATGGATTGTTTTTGGTATATGTATATTTTTGTACATCAATGACTATGGTGTGTTATTTTTGAAGCTGTGGCTTTACCTAAAATATATATCATTCCAACGAAACAACTGTGTAAGTGTTGTTCATTCTGGGGGGCATAAGGTAATTGGGAAAGGGTTGTAGTTATCGGTAGAGTAAAGATGACCACTCCACCAGTCATGAAAGAATGAGAAGCATGTATGTTCTCATTTAGGCCTAGTTCACCATCACTGTGTTTCAATAATAGACTGGGTTCACACCATTGCGGGTTTCCCTGCATCCAATTTGCATGACAGGAGATTGTGACGGGCTCTCTATGGAGCTGGTCCACATATCTACGGTGTGGCTACGGAGCAGCTTGCACAGGAGTCCTGTGCATCTTTGGCTCCATTTCAGTGCCGAATTCAGGCAAAGATTTGGCCCTGATTTGTCCCTGAAAGGGAGAACACGGACGCACCGGACCCCTGCTGCGATCCATGGCTGTCTGCAGTGTGAACCTATCCTCAATGTCAGCAAAAGCAGTTGCAGAAAAATGTAGTAATTTGAATCGGACACATAACAAAATTAAGAACCCTATTCAACTGCACCCTAAAAACCCTACCTACCTAGTTCATTTCGGAATAACACATTAAAACATGTATTACTCAGCCAATATAATTCATACCTGACATTTGAAGACCCATTATAGCACTTCTGAAGGCACTGTGAAACGAAAATGCCAGCCTAAACAAACAAAGTTTGTAGTCATTGCTACACACAACCTTTAACTTTCCAACCATCAATTCTGATAATAAAAACATCACAGTCATCCTGCTATGTACATTATGAGCTTCTTTCCTAAACCCTTTTAGCACCTGAGGTACTATAAAATCTTTGGTTGTATTCCTGCATCCCTTTTAATTAAAATAAAAGGAAAGCTCTGTTAGAGCTCTTTTATCTATGTAATAGAATTCCCAGGTTGTACCTGCCAAAATATTCCTCACCTGGCATTCTTTTGACTCCAAAAAAGTGCTCCAAAAATTCTCGGGTACCTGGACTTGAAATTGCTCCACTCCTAGTGGCAGTTCTGGCAATCTCCCCAGCTGAAACTGGGACAATGCATAAGCTATACCATTTTGGTCCACATCCACAGACTTAAACTGAATACTGAATGACAATGACAAAATACCTGACCAGGTTAAGTGGGGGGGTGGAAATGTGCTGTAAACTTGTTGACCACTGTGACAACTAGGGATGAGCCGAAACACCCCCCGATCGGTTCGCAGCAGAACATGCAAACAGGCAAAAAAATAGTGCGAACACTGTTAAAGTCTATCGGACACAAATGTAAAAAATCAAAAGTGCTTATTTTAAAAGCTTTTATGCAAGTTATTGCCATAAAAAGTGTTTGGGGACCCGGGTCCTGTCCCAGGGGACATGTATCAATGCAAAAAAAAAGTTTTAAAAACGGCCGTTTTTTCGGGAGCAGTGATTTTTAATAATGCTCAAAGTGAAACAATAAAAATGAAATTTTCCTTTTACTATCATGCCTGGTGGTGTCCTTAGTATGCCTGTAAAGTAGCGCATCTTTCCTATGTTTATAACAGTGCCACAGCAAAATGACATTTCTAAAGGAAAAAATGTCATTCAAAACAGCTATAATGTATTGTCAGTTCCTGGCAATATAGATAAAAATACCAAAAATACCCCCAAAAAATGGCATGGATGCCCCCCCCCCAAAAAAAAATCCATACCAGGCCCTTCAGGTCTGGTATAGATATTAAGGGGAACTCCGCACCAAAATTTTTCAAAAAATGGCATGGGGGTCCCCCAGGCCCCCAGGCACTATATACTCTGAACAGCAGTATATGTACTATATGGCCTGCCATATATACTCTGCAGAAAAACTGGGCCTTAGGTGTTGGTGGTACCAGAACACTGTAAGCCCTCACAGTTACTCTTGTTGGGGGCAGGAATGGGCCCTGCTGTGAAATATTATATCAAAAATTGTAATTACATGCTCCTGTAAAACAGGGGCAGAACAATTGGGCCTTTGGTGGTGGTGGCAGTGTCACAATACTGTAACCCCTTACAGATACTCTTGTTGGGTGCAGGAACAGGCCCTGCTGTGAAATATTTTATCAAAAATTGTAATTACATGCCTCTGTTAAACAGGAGCAGAAAAATTGGGCTTTTGGTTTTGGTGGTGCCAGACCACTGTAAGCCCTCACAGTTAAAGGGGTTGTAAAGATAAAAATTTTTTCACCTTAATGCATTCTATGCATTAAGGTGAAAAAACTTTTGACAGTACCGCCGCCCCCAGCCCCCCCGTTTTACTTACCTGACGCCTCGAATCTTCGCTGCTCGTCCTCATTGCAGCTCAGCCTGGTCGCTGATTGGCTGCAGTGGATGGATTGAAAGCAGCGCAGCCATTGGCTCGCGCTGCTGTCAATCACATCCGATGACGCGGCGCGCCGGGGGGCGGGGCCGAGTGATACAGCGAGCGGCTACAGCCGCCGGCTGTATCACGGGAGCGCGCCCGCAAGCACTCACCACCATGCGAGGGAGCTCGCATTAAGGTGGTAAATGCTTGCGGGGAGGAGCTGAAACAGCCGCCGAGGGACCCCAGAAGACCAGGTTCGGGGCCACTCTGTGCAGAACGAGCTGCACAGTGAAGGTAAGTATGATATGTTTGTTATTTAAAAAAAAAAAAAAATTACCTTTACAACCCCTTTAATCTTGTTGGGCACAGGAATGGGCCCTACATTGAAATATCATATCAAAAATTGTAAATACACGCCCCTGTTTAACAGAGGCAGAAAAATTGGGCCTTGGGTGGTGGTGGCGCCAGAACACTGTAAGCCCTCACAGTTACTCTTGTTGGGCACAGGAACGGGTCCTGCACTGAAATATTATAAAAAAAATTGTAATTATGCAAGCAGGAGGCGGAGCCTAGCAGAGCAGACATGCATTGTTAGAGCTCCACACCGCTGAGGAGAGAAGAGAAGGACAAAGCGGAGCCTGCAGGCTCAAAAGGTATCCATTTGAACCTTTTTGCCCCAGGGAACAAACTGTGAAAGTTTGGGCAGGAAATATGGTACTGGGAGGAAACCGTGGCAGAAATAAAAATCACCTCACAAAGAGCTCACAGGCACTCACTGCAGCTGAAGCAGCTCCAGTCACCTCACAAGATACAGCATCAGGGAGCTCTCACAGACAGAAAATGTCACAGCAAGACTCTCCATTTGAGTCAGATACAGAACAAATCCTCTCACAAACTTCTCCACAAGCCTCCTCAGTATCCCCAGTAATATTATTACAATTTGAAAAGATGCTTCATAAGGCTTTAAAACAAACCTCAGACCAAATAACAAAAAGCCTAACCAAAGAAATAAGAGAGCTGGGAAACCGCACCGCAGCCTTAGAAATAAAAATGGATGAAATTGAAATTACAACCCAAGAAAATATAACAGAATTGGAACAATTAAAAAAAGAGAATTTAATACTTCAAACTAAGCTCGAAGATTACGAAAATAGAGCCAGACGTTCAAACTTGCGCATAAGGGGAATACCTGAAACTGTGACAGACCTGCAATCTACTATTACTGCTCTATTACAAGAACTAAAGCCAGATATCCCTATTGAACGTTTAGAACTGGACAGAGTACACAGAGCACTCACAGCCAAAATGAAAAATGGACCCCCACGTGATATAATCACAAAATTTCATTATTACAGAACGAAAGAACAAATACTAATTGCTGCAAGAGAAAAAAAGGAACTTAATTTTCAAGGACACAATTATCAAATTTTTGCTGACCTATCCCAACTTACTATTACTAAAAGACGATCCATGAAACCCCAACTAATGGAACTGCAACGCCACAACATTATGTATCAATGGGGCTTCCCCTTTTCAGTCAGATTTAACTACCAAGGTACAATTTACAGAAGCAGATCAGCAGATGAACTACAACAAACCCTTTTAAAATTAAATCTGACAGAACCCACAAGCAGCAACTCTCCCACACGCAGAAGAATGGCATCATCTTCACCTTCAGGCAGCACCCAGAAAATTTCAGAACAAAATGGGAATCATCATTCTCACAAAAGAGGCCGTTATGCCACATCATCCATGGACCAAGAAGATTCCATGGACTGACATCCTAATTCCTGATATCTCTTCATTTATTATACTAAGAGATGGTTCTCTATAAAAAACCTGTATTTATAACTGAATGTAACTGCATTCTGATAGTCACACACTGTGTGGGATCATGTTACATTCCAGTTATATTTCTTATTACTTCTGATTCATATAGCCTTAGAATATATAAGTGAAATAAGGAAATTCTTGTTCAGTTATATATTATCAGGTAATAACAATAGATTTATTACTTTTTAGGACAAATATGTTCAATAATCCAGAAGTAATGGAAGCTTTTTCTTTCTTTTCTTAAAACAAATATATTATTACCTAACTAGTTCCTAGAATTATGTTTTTGTTTATTCTAATCTGAAGCAATACAACCTCAATTTTATGAGTTAACATATCTAAACAGTTACATATGAATAAAATATGTAATTGTTTACTCTAAAAGGGTTAAAATCCCAAAATAATTCAAACTATCTTCATCAATACCAAAGTTATTAACAGTACCTTTCTAACTGAATTATTTAGCCTAGGGCAAGACTAACCATATACAACCACCCTGGAATAAATAATTTCAACAAAAACTATATTCTGCACTCCAATTAATGAAACATCATTTTGATGTCATTTGACATAGCACTTCTCTCCTGTAAGCGGAAGATCCGTGTACCCCCATTAGCCCTCCTCATTCTCCCAACCATATTATGTGGGAGTGTGACGAAGGCACTTATTCCCCTGAGAGAGATATTTATTCTCTTTCACGGGTAAATTGTGATTACTTGCAAAAAATAATTTATACAATGTATCATCTAATCTCATATGTTTTTTGTTTACTCTTTACTCCAGAATTCACTGGTTTCTTTTCTATCTATTCATCTCTTCAGTCCACACAGGTTGATCTGCGCAGTCAGCTCTGCATAACAAAAAGTAAGTCAAAACTATTTGATCTATTGCCATGGCACCACTGAATATACTTTCCCTGAATGTTCAGGGAATAAATGTCCCTCAAAAAAGGACCAAAGCCTTCCGTACTTTCCATAACAAGAAGGCTCACATAGTATGCCTCCAAGAAACACACTTCACCAAAGATTCTACTCCAAAATATATTTCTCCTTTTTATCAACAAATTTACACGGCTTCTGCCTGTACCAAGCAAAGGGGAACTCTAATTGCATTTCACCGATCCACACCATTCACCTTATCATCAGAAATTAAAGACCCAGAAGGTAGATACCTGATACTCATGGGTTATATAATGGATACAGCAATCACGGTGATTTCCTACTACGCTCCTAACAAACAACCTACACCATTCCTCTCACATATATTACAAGTGATTAATACACACAAAATAGGAACAGTAATAATGTGTGGGGATTCGAACCAGGTCCTCCTCCCATTTCTAGATAAATCACCTTTTACACCATCCAAAATAACCTCTAGATTACCTTTTTCTCAACTTCTTTCCAAATACAATCTGGTAGATTCATGGAGAGAAAGTAACCCAATGAAAAAGAAATTCACTTATTTCTCGCACCCTCATCAAACCTTCACCAGAATAGATCATATTTTTCTAACAATAGGAATGATACCAGAAATTATTGCATCAGATATAATTCCGATTCCGTGGTCTGACCATAATGCAGTATACACTACTATAGCCTCAGCCATACCAAAAGCGCATGACCCAACGTGGTACTTACCGGACATAATGCTCAAACACCCACTACATCAGATGGCCATTGAACAAGCTTTAAAGGAATACATATCAATTAATAACACAACAGACATCTCCCCAATAACACTGTGGGAAGCTCATAAGCCTTTCTTGCGTGGTACAATACAAAGACAAATGGCACTATTTAAACGGGAACGCAAAAATCTAGCAAAAAAACTAGAACTCAATTTTAATGCAGCCTACATATCATTTCAAGATAATCCATCTCAGAGTACAAAATCTCATCTGGAAAAATCTAGATTGGAATACGATCTATTTCTCACTGAGTCAGTTGATAAATCCCTCAAACGCTCCAAACACAATTTCTACATGAATACAAACAAACCAGGTACATATTTGGCTCGGGCATTAAATTCAACTAACAAATCTTTCAAACCAATACGTTTGAAATTATCAAAAAATGTTTACACTTGTAATCCAGTTAAAATAGTCCATAAATTTCACTCACATCTCGCAACTTTATACAAGACAAACAATGAATTTAATCCTACAGAAGCTGAATCCTTCTTCTCAAAAATAACCTTACCTGAGTTATTTAAGAATCAAAAAAGCAGTTTGGACGAGCCTATAACTATAGATGAAGTTGCTAACGCCATAAAAGACCTAAAACTTAACAAAAGAC
Source organism: Aquarana catesbeiana (assembly GCF_042186555.1). NCBI lineage: Eukaryota > Metazoa > Chordata > Amphibia > Anura > Ranidae > Aquarana > Aquarana catesbeiana. Next base: position 409,433,666 of record NC_133325.1, read on the forward strand.
CAGGCCCAGACGGCTACTCGGCTTTATACTATAAAACATTCTCAGAAATACTCTCACCCATTCTCACTGAAACTTTTAACAAACTTCTAGATGGACATTCTTTTCGGCAAGAAACACTAATGGCAATTGTTTGTATGATCCCAAAACCCCTTTCTGATGATACTTCCTGTGTGAATTATCGGCCTATCTCTCTGTTAAACCTCGATATTAAATTATTAGCAAAAATAATAGCAAAACGCCTCAATAGCATTATAGGAAAATTAATACATAGAGATCAAGTAGGCTTTATGCCAAATAGACAGGCAGGCGATAATATACGCAGGGCAGTGTTATTGGCACATATTGCTAAAAAACAGAAAATCCCTTTATGTTTTCTATCTCTCGATATTAAGAGGGCATTTGACACAGTATCCTGGCAATATATGCAATATTCATTACAAAAATGGGGTTTTGGACCCCACTTTTTAACATGGATCAAAGCATTATATAATAAACCCAAAGCCTATATAAAATATGCTGGATACAAATCTGAAGCCTTTAATATCGAAAGAGGTACCCGACAGGGTTGCCCATTATCTCCCTTATTATTTGCCCTTATACTCGAACCCATGGCCCAATATATCAGAACAAACCAAACTATAACTGGCATTGAAGTAGGAGGTATTACACACAAATTATGTATATTTGCAGACGATATATTACTTTTTCTATCATCACCACAGGTCTCTGGTCCTAACTTAATACCAGCTCTTGATGGATTTGCAGCCCTATCCGGCCTTATGATTAATCCTAAGAAATGCCTAGTGCTTAATATTTCACTCACAAACATGGAATTGATCCCGGCTAGGGCTGCACTCCCATTCACATGGGCAGAAAAATCAATCCCATATCTTGGAATTCATTTAACAGCATCTCATTCTGACTTATTCTCAACCAATTATCCTCCTGTATTAAGACAGATCACAAATCTAATAAAACAATGGTCGCAACTTCCTTTATCCTGGATGGGGAAGATTAATGCAATCAAAATGACTATTCTACCCAAATTGCTTTATCTATTCAGAGTCCTCCCTATTCCAATTCCTTCCTATTTTTTGAGAATAGTACAAAAAAGAGCAACTTCGTTTATATGGGGCTCTTCTAAACCACGTATACCTATACACACACTACATCTTCCCAAAAATAAAGGAGGCCTGGGATACCCTAATTTTACTAACTACTACAGAGCAGCACATTTGGCCAGTCTGTCCAAATACCATGCAAAACAGGAATCCCATTATGGGTATTTATAGAGGCTTCAGAAAATGACCCTCTATTAATATAAAATTTATTATGGCTTGATCCTAAAGACCGCTTTAAAATTCATAATCCCATAACTAAACACTTCTTATCTCTCTGAGATAAACTAAAAACCAAATATCAGTTACAATCTCCACACAATCCTCTCCTTTCTTTTATCAGAAATCCGGCCTTTTATCCGGCATGGATCTACCCAAATTCTTTTAAGGCTTGGACAACATCAGGCATTCAGACACTAAATGACTTCATAGCATCTAAATCATTCCTTTCATTCCCATCGCTTAGAGAAAAATATGATCTACCAAACTCTGAGATATTTAGATATCTCCAAATCAAAAATTTCTATACACCATTCCTAAAGGGGGATACACCATTATCCCAATTATCCATTTTTGAATCAATCTGTACAAAAGATCCATTTGCTAAAGGTACAATTTCATCACTTTATAATCAATTATATGGAGTAGCAAATCTTAATAGACCCTCTTACGTTCAGAGGTGGGAGGAGGACCTGGGACGAACTTTAGAAGACACGGACTGGTCTAATATATGGCTCACATCTAAGTCATCTTCACCCAACATCTTAGCACTGGAGACAAATTATAAAGTCCTAACTCGCTGGTACCTTGTACCCGCTAGAGTGGCAAAATATTCACCTAATACCTCAACTCTTTGTTTTCGAGGATGCCCAGAAATAGGCACATATTTACACATATGGTGGACGTGCCCAGTAATCCAAACCTTCTGGAAGGAAGTCTTCGTGATTGCATCTAAAATATTTAAAAAAATAATACAACCAGATCCATATTTAACTTTACTTAATCTAAAACCGGAATGGTTAACACTCTCTCAATTCAAACTTATGATCCAACTAATAACGGCTGCAAAACAAACAGTGGCCAAGGCATGGAAATCTCCTACATTGGTACTAGCAGAAACAATTCACAGAATGAATAATACAATGTCCCATGCTAAGATGGTAGCCATCGATCAAAATCAAATTCCAAAATCTGAAAAACTTTGGCATCCTTGGATAAAACAACAGTTCCTGTCAAATTTCAATGACTCTGTCCTGTTGCCATGGTAACAGATTAAATGACTTACAGAGACACCCATTCTAAGGCTTCAAAGAGAACTAAAAAGAATAATAAACTGACGAGCAGGACAACCTTATGGACCATACCTCTACCTTTCAACCCTTTTTCTTCTTTCTCTTTCCTTTTCTCCACCTTACGATTAAAGCTCATTATCAGAATTTATTTGACCTATATACACTCTACTTGTAAACAATATGTATAGTAGGTATAAATCATTTAAATACCTACAAAAGTAACTAAGGAAATGATATATATCTTTAATTTAGGTTTACGTGAACCCAATGTTTAATATTTGAAATTTCATGATATTTACCTATATAAACCCTACTGTAAAACAATGAGCTTACTTTATAGATCCTTGTAAACTTACTTTATGTATCTTTATAACATTGTATACTCAATAAACTTCTTTTGACAAGGAAAAAAAAAAAAAAATTGTAATTACATGCCCTTGTTAAATAGGGACAGAAATATTGGGCCTTGGGTGGTGGTGGTGGTGCCACAACATTGTAACCCCTCACAGATACTCTTGTTGGGCGCAGGAATGGGCCCTGCTGTGAAATATTATATAAAAAATTGTAATTACACGCCCCTGTTAAGCAGGGGCAGAAAATTTGGGTCTTGGATGGTGGTGCCACAACACTGTAACCCCTCACAGTTACTCTCGTTGGGCGCAGGAACAGGCTCTGCTGTGAAATATTATATAAAATTTGTAATTACATGGCCCTGTTAAGCAGGGGCAGAATAATTGGACATAGAATCACTTTGGGAGTGGTGTGCATAGAGGGCTGAGCCTTTTTCTGTGGACCCATCCATCTCCATCACAAGTCCCTGACATCCTTTCCAGTTTCCATCTTCGCTCCTGGGAGTTCCGGGCTAGCAGGATCTCAAAGCCCTCTGTAACGGGGGGTCATGGGGTTCTGGTAAGCGGCCAGGCTCTTACTTTTGGTGGTGGACCCACATATCTACGACTCCACACAATTGAATTACCCGGGATTGTCAATCACTGTTTTGGGGCTTTCTCCACATGGACTATTTCTTTAACTATTCACATCCATTTCTTAATTTACATTTATTACACAATGGACTTATTTTGAATTAAGTTTGCACTAATTGTGATATATTATTGCACTGATTGTATATATATCCATTAAGGGGGCTTGTGAATTCCCCCAACTGTACATAGTGTGTTACACTATTCTCATCTACATATATTTGTTGTATCTAGTTTTTTTTTTTGGTACATAGTGTGTTACACTATTCTCATCTACATATATTTGTTGTATCTAGTTTTTTTGGTGTGGCATTTCTCCGCCACATATTCACTAGTTTGTTCAGCGCGAGTCACCTATTTCTCTTACCTATGTTGTGTGTTTGTGTCACATTTAGGACATCGCAGCTCTATTCAATTCACTTTATATATTTTTTAAGCGCAGTTATTTTTTTCTTTTTTCTGCAGAAAAATTGGGCCTTGGGTGATGGTGGTGCCCTAAACCAAAAATATTGTTGGAAGCTAGCATCATAAAGATTGAGGAGGAAAAGGATAGTCAGCATAGGCAGTCTTCAAGTGATCCCAGATCAATAGCAAATTCAATCAGTTACATCAGCATCGGGTGCTTGATTGTTGCTGATCCAAAACTGATTCATTTTTATGAATGTGAGCCTATCAATGGAGTCTGTGGACAGGCACACTCTTTGATCCATTACAAACCCTCCAGCAGCACTGAATGTGCATTCAGAAAGCACGCTGGATGCAGGACAGGCCAGTAGCTCAATTGCATATTGAGCAAGTTCTGGCCAGTGGTCCATCCTCAAGACCCAGTAACCCAGTGGATGCTCTGTTGGAAAGGTCAGACCTTAGTGCTGAGATCTGAAAAATTGTTTAAAGGCATCGGTCAGCTGGCTACCTTCTCCACCTCTCTTCCTCTGACTGAGCCTCAGCAACATGTTGTCCAACACCAGGAAATGGTAACCTCCCAGGGTCTGGAAATGCATTGCATAAACCTTTCTTCAAGGTGCCCTGAAGATGTTTCCTCCTCTGTTCCCTCTGCGAAGGCAGGATGAGTTCTGCAACCTTACCCTTGTAACGTGGATCAAGAATGGTTTCCAGCCTGTAATGGTCCCTCTCCTTGATACCATGAATCCTAGGGTCCTTTCGCAGGCTTTGCAGAATCAGGGAGGCCATGCAGCGTAAGTTTACAGAGGCATTCGATTCTCCCCTGGGTCACTAAGGATCACATGATCCGTAACTTCCTGCTCCCAGCCACGTACAACTCCTTAGGTTTCTGGGGCCTGAAAAACATTCCCTTGAAGACTGCTGCTGAGTGTTGTCTTCTACATCCATGCTGACACAATCCTCCTCTTCCATCTGTGTGTTTGGCGAGCCCGCAGGAATGCTATCTGGATAAAACGTGTTTGAGAGGAAAAGAAGTACTCCTCTTCCTCCCACTGTTCTGCCTCAAGTGCCTTATCCATGATTCCATGAAGCGTGTGCTCCAGCAGGAAGACTAGAAGGACAGTGTCACTGATGCATGCATTGTCACTGCTCAGCATCCTTGTGGCCTCCTCAAATGGTGACAGGACAGTGCATGCATCCTTGATCAGTAGCTACCCTGACCCTGTCCTGGTGCCATATTTGCACAGGTACTCATTGATGGCCCTCTGCTGTGTGTGCTGCAGCATTGCCAACATTGAGTTACACCTGGTGGGCGTGTCACAAATGAGGCGGTTGGTGGGCAGGTTGCGTTCCCTTTGAATGTCAGCCAGCTGAGCACTGGCATTTTATGACTGGTGGAAATGACCACAGACTTTTCTGGCCTGCCTCAGGAGATCTTGTAAGCCTGGGTACGTGCTCAAGAACCGCTTGTCAGAAACTATGAAATCAGGCCGAGACAGAAGTACAGTTAAATTATACTTGTTTAATAATAAAAGTAAAAAGAACAAACATAGTCAAAACATAGCCAAAGTTCAGTAACCGGAACGGATAGTCAGCCAAGCCGGAAGTCAAGGATCAATGTAGTGGAACAGCAAGCAGTATCTGGAGCCAGAAGGGATGTCAGCAAAGCAAGTCTTGAACATGATCGCAGGAGTTCCTGTGATGTTGACCGAGGCAAAAGCAGAGAACCTCTGGACTGGAGGGCTTAAGTAGGCAAGACTGATGAGCAGGATATCATCAACTGAGTAACTGTGGAGCGATAGAAGCTGGCAATTAGCCGACAGCTGAGTGGCCAGCTCAGAGAAGGAATGGCTGACAGCCCTGACAGTACCCCCTCCTCAATGACCCCTCCCCCCGGAGAACCACCAGGCTTGAGGGGAAAACATCTATGGTAATCACGGAGGAGGACAGGGGCATGTACGTCCGAGGATGAGACCCAAGAGCGTACCCTTTCCAATGCACCAGGTACTGTATGCGCCCACGGAACCTACGAGAGTCAACAATGGACTGTACTTCATACTCCTCATGGTTCTCAACCTGTACAGGGTGAGGACATGGCACAGAGGTGGTAAAGCGGTTGCAGACCAAAGGTTTTAATAAAGAGACATGAAATACATTCAAAATACGCATATTAGAAGGAAGGTCCAATGCATAAGCCACTGGGTTAATCCTGCGAAGAATACGGAAAGGCCCAATAAACTGAGGTGTGAACTTCAGTGAGGGAACACGAAGTCGGAGGTTGCGAGAAGACTGCCAGACCCTGTCGATAACCTGGTATCATTAGCATGTTGCAAAGCCTCCTGGACTTGTGCCCAAGTGGAACGAAGACCACGGAGATGCTCCTCTAATGCAGGAATACTCTGCGGAACAAATGAGTCAGGCAACATGGAAGGTTGGAAACCATAATTCGCCATAAAACGGGGACAATCGGGAAGCAGAATTCAAGGCACTGTTGTGAGCAAACTCTGCCAACAGTAATAGGTCTGACCAGTTGTTATGATGGTCAGAAATATAGCAACGTAGGAATTGCTCCAAGGACTGATTGGCTCGTTCTGCGGCCCCATTAGACCACGGATGATACGCAGAGGAAAAAGCAAGCTGAGTTCCCAACTGTGCACAAAAGGCTTGCCAGAACCGGGACACAAACTGACTACCCCTCTCCGTGACAATCCTTGGGTAGCACATGTAAGCGAAAGATCTTCCGAGCAAAAATGGAAGCCAGTTCCATAGAAGTGGGCAACTTCTTAAGTGGAATACAATGACACATCTTTGAGAACCGGTCAGCCACCATAGGGATAACTGTGTTGGCCTGGGTGTTGGGTAACTCCACAATGAAATCCATAGACAGGTGGGTCCAGGGCCTCTCTCCATTGGGTTACATCAGCACATAGACTAGGCCATCAGAATAGTTGGGAAATGGCCCAAAATAGTTGATTCTTTCCAGGGTGGCCAGCAGCCTTGGGAGAATGGTAAGTCTGGAGCTCGGCAGTACGGAGACTCTGTGGGACAGAGCAGTGGTCACAAGGTTTCTCAGAAGGAGCATGGACCTGAGCAGCAAGAATTTTGTCACCCAAAGGAGAAGTGAGACTGGTGCGAACCGTAGCTAGAATACAATCAGGAGGAATCACAGGAACCAGAACCGACTCCAACTTGGAAGTGGAGGAAAATTGTCGTGACAGGGCATCAGCCCTTACATTCTTAGTACTGGGTAAGAATGAGACAATGTAATTGAAACTTGACCAGAAAAGAGCCCATCACGCCCTTCTGGGAGAGAGGCGTTTAGCCTCAGACAAAAATATGAGATTCTTATGGTCAGTAAGAATGAGAACCGGCACAGTGGTACCTTCAAGGTGCTGCTATAAGACCAACAAATAGTACAAAACGATTACAGCGCACACATACAAGAATTACATTTCCTGCAAGGCTAGTTAAAAACACCTGAACATATTCAAAAAAATACGGGGGTTTGGTCACACTAAATGGTCATATAGTGCTAAGCCCACTTACTGCGACAAAGTACCCCGAATTAGTAGGTCCTACCCTAGTAATAGAATGAAAGATCCTGCGTCTCAACCATGGGAGCCAAATTCCTCTATGCGGGAGAACTGAAGGGATTCCTCCCATGCACTGGTGGCCACTAAATAAGAGGTAATGAGGAGGGGGAGGGGTGCTCCAGCCCCAAAAAATGTATGGGTGCGCTGTAATCGGTTTTGTACAATCTCATAATTGCACTCCGCAGGTGACAATTTCTTGCAAAAGTAGCCACAAGGATGCATAGCGCTCTCAGAGGTAGGACGTTGAGACAGAAGGGCGCCAAAACCAGTCTCAGAAGCATCAACCTCAAGGATAAAAGGTAACGTAGGATCAGGATGTGCCAACACAGGAGCAGAATCAAAAGCAGCCTTGACTCTCAAAGGCCTTAATGGACTCCGGAGACCAACTCTGTGGGTTACCGTCCTTTCTGGTCATATCAGTCAGGGGCTTGAGCAGAGACGAGAAGTTACGAATAAACTACCGATAATAGTTGGCAAAGCCCAGGAAACACTGCAGAGGATGTAAATCCACGGGTCGAGGCCACTGTAGAACTGCCAAAAGTTTCTCTGGGTCCATCGAAAAACCAGCAGTGGAAATGACATAACCCAGAAATATAACCTGTTCACGATGGAACTCGCACTTCTCCAGTTTACAATAGAGATTGTTCTCTCTTAGTTTCTGAAGCACACGACAGACATCTGTGTGGTGGCTCTCCTAGGAAAATATGAGGATATCATCGAGATAAACTACCACACATAACTGCAACAAATCTCGGAACACACCGTTACTAAATTCCTGCAAAACTGCCAGGGAGTTAAAAAGCCCAAAAGGCATTACGAGGTACTCACAATGGCCTGTTCTGGTATGAAATGCAATTTTCCACTCATCGCCCTCCTTCATCCTCATGAGATTGTATGCCACTCTCAAATCAAGCTTTGTGAAAACCATTGTTCCCTTGAGGCAAACAAATAACTCCGTAATCAATGGAATCGGATAGGCATTCTTAATTGTGAAACGATTGAGACCCCTATAATACAAGGTCTCAGTTCACCACTCTTCTTCTTCACAAAGAAGAAACCAGCACCAGCAGGAGATGAGGATTTGCGGATGGAACCTCGAGAAAGTGCGTCTGCAACATACTCCTCCATGGCCTTATCCTCCAAGACGGAAGTGTAAACCCGGCCACGAGGGGGTATGGCACCAGGTTGAAGGTCATTTGCACAATCATACGGCCAGTGTGGAGGCAAACTACTGGCGTGACCTTTGTCAAAGACATCGCTAAAATTGTGATACTCCTCCAGCAGAGAGGAGAGTGATGAGGTGCACAGGACCTTGGCTACCTTCTGGAAGCATGTCTCACTGCATTGTGGTGAACAGGAGAGAACCTCAGCACCAAGCCAATCAAAAGAGGGGTTGTGCCTCTGTAACCAAGGATAACCAATAACCAGTGGAAACTTAGGTGAGGAAATAACTTGGAATTGGATTATCTCATGGTGAAGAGCCCCTACGGCCATTGACAATGGGACCGTCTCATGAGTCACATAGGCAGGCTGTAGGGGTCTCCCGTCAAGAGCCTCAATGGCAAGTGGAGTGTCACGCAGCTGTAGTGGAATCGAGTGCTTTGATACAAAGGCGGCATCAATGAACAGGCCTGCAGCCCCAGAGTCGATTAGAGCCTGTATCTCGACGGACGACTAAGCCCAAGAAAGGGTGACTTAAACCAGGGGCTTATCCTTCTGGATAACTGGGGATGAAACAACACCACCTAAGGTCTGTCCATGACAGGACCTCAAGGTACGGGCATTCCCTGGACGGGTAGGACAAGACTTCAAATAAGTGACCTGCCTGGCCACAATAAAGGCACAATCTCTCCCACCCCCTAAAGGTTCTCTCATCCACAGAGAGACGTGTGAAACCCAAGTGCATGGGTTCACCTACACTAACCGACACCGTACCAGGAGGCATGGGAGGTAAGGGAGGCACGGGTGGGACTGCAAAACTCAGAGACAAATGTACAGGAGGCTTCCGCAAGCGCTACTTAAAAGAGAATCTTTCTCTGAGTCTGGAGTCAATGAGGATGGCAAACGTGATTAACTGCTCCAGCTCAGTGGGTATATCTCGAGCTGCTATCTTATCCTTGATGGTATCCGAGAGACCATGAGAAAAAGCAGCCAAGAGGGCCTCATTGTTCCATGCAACCTCTGCTGCCAGAGTACAAAATTCAATGGCCTATTCGGCAACAGTTTTCGTACTCTGTTTGATGGACATGAGCGTGCGGGAACGTCAAATACCCTTTTAAACGAAGCCACAAACTCAGGGGAAATTTGACAGAAAATGACAGCAGCTGCAGAATGAAAAGGAAAGTAAATTTAGGCTATAAAGACACTCATTGTGCCTCCACTTATCCCCTGATGAAGTCACGTGCTGTGTGACGTCATGCGTAGGGATGGGACAGGCACCTATGCTGATTGAGGCTTACGAGCTCGCCACTCATTGGAGATAAGCCACTATTTTACTTTTGTTATATGAGTACCCATGTTTTATACTAATAAAATTAAGTTTTAGCCTGACAATATTACGCTATTTGGGACCTTCCTTCTTTCTATTTCCGTGCCCCCTTACCACCTGAGGGAATAATGTTCCTGTATTAGGACCACGAGGATAGAGGAGAAAAATAAAGGATGGTACTCCCAACACTGGTCTTATGCTGTTACCCCATTACCTTAAGGTAAGGGGCCACTACTCACTAGTGTGTGTCTGAACACGAAGAGGAGCACTATTTTGATTTACCTGAGCACTTCACTGCAATCTGTGCATGCTAGGAAGTCAGTTACACTTTGTGAAGGAGGACTTTCATATGTTCACTCACTTTGATTGATTTGAAGTCTTTTTGCATTATCAGTCACGTGGATTTTGTTACTGCACAAGTCACTTTGATTTCTATACCTGTTGTGTGCATGCTACACACAGGAATTTACCGTTTACATTGGACATTTTGCCATTTATATAGGAGGATCTAATCCTACAGCAATCTTTGCACCTTTTTGATAAATTTGTAACTTCTGGATATGGATATTAACTGTTAGCTATTATACTATGTCTGCACTTTGCACTTTCTAATTTATTGTTTGGTTTATATACAGGATTGGTCACATACTATTTAAAACTTTTTGGTATTCATTTATTTCTATCCACACCTAAGTATGTTTATTTAGCACCGCAGCTGATTGGTACTATTATCTGAATATAATTTTTGTTTATGCTAGGATTAGCACAGCACCACCTTATTATTACAAACTTAGGGTAGCTCAAGACAACAGGTATTTGCATCTCCCATAGAGGGTTTGCCCAGGCCAAGGCTCTCTCAGAAAGCAAAGATATCACAAAACCTACTCTGCTTCTGTCCGTGGGAAACGCCTGGGGCAGCATCTCAATGTATATCTCAACCTGATTGAGAAACCTTCTGCATTGGACTGGATCACCCCCAAATTGCTGGGGAAGCAGAGCAGAACCAGACATACCTCTTAAAGAGGTAATACTAAAGACGTGTGCCTGCACAGAGATTGGAGCAGCAGCAGGGTCGGCCTGCAACATAGGTTGTACCGAGGCGGCCACAGTGGGAGATTCCAGGTGAGCCGTGTGACTCAGGAGCGTTTGTAATGCCATGGCAAACTGAGCCATGCGGTGATCCAGTTCATCCAATCTGGAAAAAATATTACCAACAAGTGGATTGACTGCATCTTCTGAATTCATGGCCTTCGCTTACTGTCAGAAACCATGAAATCAGGCCGAGACAGAAGTACAGTTAAATCACACTTGTTTAATAATAGAAGTAAAAAGACCAAACGTAGTCAAAACATAGCCAAAGTTCAGGAACCGGAACGGATAGTGAGCCAAGCCAGAAGTCAGGGATCAATGTAGTGGAACAGGAAGCAGGATCTGGAGCCAGAAGAGATGTCAGCAAAGCAAGTCTTGAACAGGATCGCAGGAGGTAGTTTCTGTGATGTTGACCAAGGCAAAGGCAGAGAACCTCTGGACTGGATGGCCTAAGTAGGCAGGACTAACGAGCAGTATATCATTAACAGCTGAGTAACTGTGGAGAGATAGGAGCTGGCAATTAGCCAACAGCTGAGTGGCGAGCTCAGAGAAGGAAGAGCTGAGCCTAGCCCTGACATCGCTGCACCACCAAATTCAGGATGTGTGCCAAACATGGAACATGGGTCAAGTGTCCCTGTCGGAGAGCAGAGAGAAGGTTGGTGCCATTGTCACATACAAACATTCCTGGCTGAAGCTGGCGTGGTATCAACCACCTCTGAGCCTACCCCTGCAGAGCTGACAGAATCTCTGCCCCAGTGTGGCTCCTGTCCCCTAAGCAGACCAACTCAAGCACTGCATGGCTTTTTTTTGCCTGAGTGTTTGCGTAGGCCATTGAACGCTTACGGAGCACCGCTGGTTCAGAGGACAAATCTGCAGAAGAGGCCATAGAGGAAGAAGAAGAGGAGGGGTGGAGGAGAGAGCTGTGGCAGAATCACCACTAGCATTTTGGAGGCAAGGTGGCTGAACAAGCTCCAACAATACTGAACCCTGTCCTGCATCCTTCTCAGCTGCCAGCAGAGTTACCCAGTGCGCCGTGAAGGAAAGGTAACATCCCTGCCCATGCCTGCTAGACCATGAGTCAGCGGTAATATGCACCTTACTGCTGACCGCCCTGTCCAACGAGGCCAAAACATTGCCTTCCACATGGTGGTAGAGAGCCGTAATGACCCTCAGTGAAAATAAATGGTGTTTTGGAACCTGCCACTGAGGTACAACACATTCCACAAATTCACGAAAAGGGGCAGAGTCTACCAGCTGAAAAGGCAGCAGTTGCAGTGCTAGCAATTTGGCCAAGCTAGCATTCAGACGCTGAGCATGTGGATGGCTGGGACCGAATTTCTTTTTACAGTTTAGCAACTGGGGTTGGGAAATTTCCCTCTTAAAATCAGAAGTAGGTGTACTGATAGCAGACTGGCTGCAAGTACTTGGGACACCTATTGCTATACCTTCATTCCTCTCAGTGCAGGTTTTTGAGAGGACTGGAGGTATAGTGGGGTTGAAGATCTCAGATGAGGAGCAAGGAGAAATCCGCCTTTTTCTTTGATATGGGTCTTTCAAGTGCTGTTGCCAACGGACTGCATGGGAGGTCATCATATGTCTGGTCAAGCATGTGGTGCCCAAACGGCTGCTGTTCTGGCCACACTTGATCCGCTTCAGACATAGGTTGCAAACAGCAAGTGGTGCAATCTGCTGTACACGTGTCAAAAAAGGCCCACACCAAGGAATTGTTCAAATTCAGCAGGGTGTCAGCAGGGCCCTGCACCTGCGGAGCTTTGCGGTGTGATACAGTAGGGTGGCTGCCCTTAATCTGCCCACTAGAGGACATCCTGCCTCGCTGGAGTTGTGCCTCCTCCTGCCCCCCCCCATTCTATCAGGCACCCAAGTAGAGTCAGTGACCTCATTATCCCCTTCCTCCTCATCACTGGAGCAAATTGGCAGTATGCTGCAGCTGGGGGACCATGACTGCCAGTTTCTTGTTCTTCTTGGGCACCACCTCTCTCTAGGCTCACATTAATCCCTTCCTCAACTTGGGAACCAACATCGGAGCCTTCTAATCCCTGCTCATCCTCCAGCAGCATGTACCCGACATTGTGGTTGAATAGTTTGGGGAACTCCTCATCCTCATCCTGCATGATGGTGGGGCTACGGAAGGAGTGACTGTGGACAATGAGATGGTGGAATAGGCCACTTTGGCAGCTGCATTGGAAACTACTACTACTACAAACTACTCTGAGCCTGGGTGACAGAGGATGAGGAGGACGAGGACGGCTTTGTTATCCACTCAACCAACTCTTCTGCATGTTCTGGCTTAATAACACGGCCAGCAGCAGAAAAAAAGGACAAGCGTGCCCCACAGCCACCTGCAGAGAATGCACCATGTCCATGACCAGCACTGTTGACTGTAGACACAGAGAGTGCTTGCCCTCTTTTAATGGCTTCTGAGCGTCTGCCTCTCTTTGGTGGCCTTCCGGACATGATGTATATTTTGTTTTGCAACACCACACTGCACTGTATTGTGTACTATGTACACCACCAGAAAAGTAGTAGCAACTGCACTATGGCTGCACTATATTGTGTAATGTGTACACCACCAGAAAAATAGTAGCAACTGCACTACAGCTGCACTGTATTGTGTACTGTGTACACCACCAGAAAAGTAGTAGCAACTGCACTACGGCTGCACTGTATTGTGTGCAGTGTACACCACTAGAAAAGTAGTAGCAACTGCACTACGGCTGCACTGTATTGTGTGCAGTGTACACCACCAAAAAAGTAGTAGTAACACCACGGAATGCACTGTAGATATAGGCTACACTGGATGCTGCAGAGTATATATATACTAGACTGTCTGTGTGTGTATATATATATATATATATATATATATATATATATATATATATATCTCAAAAAACTGAATAACCTGCCTGCTTAATCTAAATCACACTATCTCTCCATCCACTGCAACAACACTACACAGGGCCGCCTTGTAGGCAGCCTTATATAGTGTGAGGCATGGACCTAGCCCCCCCTGAGCCATTATTGGCCAAAGGCACCCTGCCTTTGGCCAATTATGGCTCTCTTAGCATTATGGCTAAGAGAGCCATAATTGGGGGCTGGGATTGGCCAAGGGGCGCTGGGATTGGCCAAAGCATGCAGGTCAGGTGCATGCTTTGGCCAATCATCATACAACAATGCACTGCGATCCTGCAGTGCATTATGGGGTGTTCCACAGGCGCTCTAATTTCCTGAAATGCCCCATAATGTTCGCTGTTCTGACATTCGAGTCAAACTTATGTTCGACCTGAACATCGAGCTCATCCCTAATTGCTAGCCTCCCCCAACCACAGATTGAGTGCTAAAACTCCTTGTGCAGTTTTTCTTGTACCACATCTGGATACTCAAAGGCTAAACACAAATTAGAACAAGAATTACTCCTACGGACAGATGCACTAGAAACATGAAAATCATTCATAAATCCATGATACAGTGGGAACGGAAAGTATTCAGACCCCCTTAAATTTTTCACTCTTTGTTATATTGCAGCCATTTGCTAAAATCATTTAAGTTCATTTTTTTTCCTCATTAATGTACACACAGCACCCTATATTGACAGAAAAACACAGAATTGTTGACATTTTTGCAGATTTATTAAAAAAGAAAAACTGAAATATCACATGGTCCTAAGTATTCAGACCCTTTGCTCAGTATATAGTAGAAGCACCCTTTTGATCTAAAAAAGCCATGAGTCTTTTTGGGAAAGATGCAACAAGTTTTTCACACCTGGATTTGGGGATCCTCTGCCATTCCTCCTTGCAGATCCTCTCCAGTTCTGTCAGGTTGGATGGTAAACGTTGGTGGACAGCCATTTTTAGGTCTCTCCAGAGATGCTCAATTGGGTTTAAGTCAGGGCTCTGGCTGGGCCATTCAAGAACAGTCACGGAGTTGTTGTGAAGCCACTCCTTTATTATTTTAGCTGTGTGCTTAGGGTCATTGTCTTGTTGGAAGGTGAACCTTCTGCCCAGTCTGAGGTCCTGAGCACTCTGGAGATGGTTTTCATCCAGGATATCCCTGTACTTGGTCGCATTCATCTTTCCCTCGATTGCAACCAGTCATCCTGTCCCTGCAGCTGAAAAACACCCCCACAGCAAGATGCTGCCACCACCATGCTTCACTGTTGGGACTGTATGTTGGGACAGGTGATGAGCAGTGCCTGGTTTTCTCCACACATATGGCTTAGAATTAAGGCCAAAAAGTTCTATCTTGGTCTCATCAGACCAGAGAATCTTATTTCTCACCATCTTGGAGTCCTTCATGAGTTTTTTAGCAAACTCCATGTGGGCTTTCATGTGTCTTGCACTGAGGAGAGGCTTCTGTCGGGCCACTCTGCCATAAAGCCCCAACTAGTGGAGGGCTGCAGTGATGGTTGACTTTCTACAACTTTAACCCATCTCCCGACTGCATCTCTGGAGCTCAGCCACAGTGATCTTTGGGTTCTTCTTTACCTCTCTCACCAAGGCTCTTCTCCCCCGATAGCTCAGTTTGGCTGGACGGCCAGCTCTAGGAAGGGTTCTGGTCATCCCAAACGTCTTCCATTTAAGGATTATGGAGGCCACTGTGCTCTTAGGAACCTTAAGTGCAGCAGAAATTTTTTTGTAACCTTGGCCAGATCTGTGCCTTGCCACAATTCTATCTCTGAGCTCTTCAGGCAGTCCCTTTGACCTCATGATTCTCATTTGCTCTGACATGCACTGTGAGCTGTAAGATCTTATATAGACAGGTGTGTGGCTTTCCTAAGCAAGTCCAATCAGTATAATCAAACACAGGAACCTTAAAAACATACATAAAACCTGATTTTTGCTGCATCTGAGGTAAGCAGAGGTTTCTCCCCTTGCTTGGGATTATTACTTATTCCTTACTGCAGCTGATTTGGCTGTATCAATTTACACAAGCATTGTTGTTTAACTTCAAATAATTTGTCCTTTCCTCACTCTGTAGTTAGGGGATGCTCTATGTAGTTAGCCCCACCCTTCTTGTTTTAGTCTTCATTCATCACATGTACTGTATTCTGCTGGAGCTTGACACACTATGGTTTTTTGATCTATCTAATGTTTATCTGTTGTGATCTACACAAGTTTTTGGTTAAAGCTTCCTATGATCTGCAGGTTGCCATCTGAAAGGAGTCACTTTCTGCCAAACCACTAGACTAGACTGTAACTTAAGCTATCTCACCACAACTCGATCATTTATAGAGATCACACTTTCAGTGCTTAGATTGCAGAAGCAGAACAGGCTGCATCAGTGAAGGCATGACCATAATGCGTACCCTTGTTAGGTTTAACACAGGCATTGGGGAAGCTATGTCTAGATTTGGAACCACACAGTGGGGCCTAAAATGCATGAACCAACCCCATTGAGCTATTATCAACCACTATGCTGGGAGTGGCACTTACAGCAGCAATCACAGGTGCCCTCCAAATCACCAATGAACTACCAGTTTGGCCTGGATCCACTCCTTCCAACTTAGCAAAAAAGGTCTCAGTGTAGACAACAATTTACCTGCACCCTCACCAAAACTGACCACATGCATTGGGTAGGCTGTGAATCTGTGCCCTGGTCCAGTCTTTATCGTGAGAGGTCACCTACTCAAAGATCCTCCAGTGACGCCATCCTCACAGAAAGCCTGGAACAAAAAAGTATAAGGCACAACTGGGGACCTGCAAGACAGGTAATGCAGTGCTTACCTACAAACTTTCTTGTTGAAAAAGGCTGCTTCTGTGACTGTGCACTTGCCTTTTCGCTCTGCAAACCCACTTATTCCACTAAGCTAAGCAATCCTATCCACTGTCACTTTAACCCTTCCCCGTTCTTTTCTCTGCCCAAAAAATAAAAGTAATAGTAAAAATGCCATAAATCTATGCCCTATTTTGTAGACGCTATAAAACTTGCGCAAACCAATCAATATACGCTTATTGCAATTTTTTTTACCAAAAATATGTAGAAGAATACATATCAGCCTAAACTGAGGAAAAAATCTGTTTTTGTTTTTTTTTTAAAAGGTGTGATAATTTAATATAGTAAAAGGTAAAGGTAATATTGTGTTTTTTCAAAATTGTCATTCTTCTTTTGTTTATAGAGCAAAAAATAAAAACCACAGAGGTGATCAAATACCACCAAAAGAAAGCTCTATTTGTGGGAATAAAAGGATGTCAATTTTGTTTGGGTGCAGTCTTGCACAACCGTGCAATTGTCAGTTAAAGCGACGCAGTGCCGTATCGCAAAAATGGCCTGGTCATTGAGCAGCCAAATCTTCCGGAGCTAAAGTGGTTAAAGTCATGGCTCAGTACAAATATTGCTTTCCAATAAAAGAAAAAAAACAGCTTTCAGAAAAAAAGCCAGTCTACCTTTGATTGAGACCATTCCAATAATACGTATGTAGTCAGGAAATAACAGGGAAATCTTATTTACCAATGAATAAAGGTCCATTGCAATATCTACGGATCATGTTTTATTGGTATAATAAAATATATTAGATGGAAAACTTTTTTTTCCCAGGATCAATGCAGCTGATACAGTTTTGAAATGAATAACATTTGGAAAGCGCACAGAAATATATACAATAACATGATACCTATAGCATGGCATAGATGTTCTGGGTGAGCGTGACAGGATGTGGAGAAATTATGAGAAGGGTGAGCTGAAATAAAAGTAATAGTGAGCAAAGTAAGTATTCTAGAGTAAATCACTGGCACTTAAAGGGGACCTGTCATTGAAGAATCAAACTTCAAATGAAGGAGTAGGGCTCATGTCAGCATTAGGGATGGACAAAACAGACCCCTGTTGGGTTTGCACCAGAAGATTCGAACACCACGAAAGTTTGGACCTGAATAATGAACCCCATTAAAGTCAATAGGACCTGAACGTCAAAAATCAAAAGTGCCCATTTTGAAGGCTTATATGCAAGTAATTGGGCATACAATGGTTATAGGGGTCTGGGTCCTGCCCTGGGGGACATGTACCAATAAAAAAAAGTTTGTGAAAAATGTAATTTTTAAACGAGCATTGATTTTTTGATTTTTAAAGTGAAAGCAAAAAAATGAAAAAATCCTTCCACTATAGTGCCTGGGGGGTCCCCTTAGTCTACCTTTAAATTGGCAGATCTGTACCATGTCTAGAATCTGCTGAAGCAATAATTGCATTTATAAAGCCAAAAAAAAATACATTTTCCCTGCAAGCTGCCTTTATTTTGCTCAGCAACAGTTGGGGAGCCAGTGTGTATGATGAGGCCACAATGTACTGCACTGGGAACAATATTAGAGATTTTTTGTCACTTTGGATAGAAGTAACGAGTATAGGTGCGTAAAACTTGGTCTTTGGGAGTCGGTGGCACCTTCCCACCGTAACCCTATAGAAGTAATCTTGATGAAAGCAAGAATTGGCCTTGCTGTAAAAATTGCAATGATATGCACCTGTCAAACAGGTGCAGAAAAATTGGTCTTAGGGTGTTGATAGTGCCTTCTCACCGTAACCCTATAGAGGTGCTCTTGATGAAGGCAAAAAAAATTGCAATGATATGCACCTGTCAAATTGGTCTTTAGGTGTTAATTGTGCCCATGAAACCTATACCAAAAACATTCTTCCAGATGAAATTATTCAACACCCTTAAAGCTAGGTAGCCTCGAAGTCCTACAGAGATTCCACATCCCAAAAATACTTAATCAGTAACATTGGCATCGGGGGCTTCATAGCTGATAATCAAGGACTGATTCATTTTTATAAAAGTCAAACGATCCACGGAGTCTGTGGACAGACGCGTTCTATAATCAGTAACGAAACCTCCTGCAGCACTGAATGCACACTGGATGCAGGGCAGCCCAACAACTCAATAGCATATGGGCAAGTTCTGGCCAGTGGTCTATTCTCATGACCCAGTAAGTCAGTGAATCGTCAGCTGGAAAGCTCTCCATCTCTGTTTTGGTCCCAAGGTAATCGTCCAACCATGTGATGCAGACGCTGCCAATGGGATGTGGAAGCTGACAGCCCTGGGCGGCGAAGACTTAAAAAATTCAGAAATTCCTCACTTAGGTGGACGCTCCAACGCTCCTCTCTTGACCAATAGAAGACTCAAAACTACGTTTTCCACGACACTGTAACCTACTAGAGTCAGGAAAATTGTTCAACAAAATCCTCTTTAACGTGTCCTCAAGAGATTTTATCGTCTGCACTCTGTGGGGATGGGATGAGTTCTGAGACCTTCCCCTTATAACGGTGGTCAAGGAGGGTTGCCAACCAGTAATCATCCTTCTCCTTTATGTCACATATTCTTGGTTCGTTTCTCAGGCTTTGAAGCATGAGGTTGCCCATGCGCCTTAAATTTGCAGAGGCTTGAGAAGCAGACTCCGTGGGGTCACTCAGGATGACAGTATCTGGAACTTCCTCCTCCCAGCCACGTACTACTTCCAAGAGTCCTGGGGTTGTAAAGCCATTGTTTACAGATTGACGCATGTCTTCCTCTTCTTTAAAGCCTAGGACATGTGCCAGGCATTGCATATTTGTTAACTTTCCCTGTCTAAGGGTGGGCAGGAGGTTTGAGCCATTATCACACACCTCCATTCCTGGCACCAGCTGCCGTGGTGTGAACCACTTCTGGGCCTGTCCCTGCAGAGCTGCAAGAATCTCTGCTCCGGTGTGGTTCCTGTCCCCTAAACACACCAGCGGAAACACTGCATGGCACCTTTTAGCCTGACTCTGGGAATAGCCCTTTGAATGCTTAGGGGGTACCTGATGTTCATAGGACAATTCTGCAGAGGAGGGCATGGAGAGGGTAGAACTCACAGATCTGGCACCATCACCACCAGCTGTATGGAGACGTGGGGGCACAACAAACTGCAGCACCGAGCCCTGTCCTGCATCCTTTCGAGTTGCAAGCAGAGTTACCCAGTGTGCTGTGAACTAAATATATCGTCCCTGCCCATGCTTGCTGGACCACGTGTCAGAGGTAAGGTGGATTTTACGGCTGACTGCCTTGCCCAATGATGCCAAAACATTCCCTTCCATGTGATGGTAGAGAGATGGAACTGCCTTACGTAAAAAGTAGTAGTGACTGGGAACCTGCCATTGTGGTACAGCGCAGTGTGCAAATTCACGGAAGGGGCAGAATCCACCAGGCTGAAAGACAGAAATGGAGAGCCAACAGCTTTGACAAGCTTGCATTTAGACACTGGCCATGTGGGTGGCAGGGACTGTATTTTTTTTTCCGCTGCAGCAGATGGGGCAGAGAAATTTGCCAGCTACTGTCTACAGCTGGTGGGGTGCTGCTGGCAGATGTGCTGCTAGGACCTGGGACATCCTGTGCTATACCATCATCCTTGTCAGTGGAGGCTGCTGAGAGGTAATGACTCGGTATAGCAGGGTCAGACTGAAGTGGGTAAGGAGGAGGAGGGGGGACAGATTTGTGCCCCTTTTGTGTAGCTTTTAGGTGCTCTTGCCAACGGGCTAAGTGGTTGGACGTTAAGCATGTGGTACCCAAATGGCTGGTGTTTTTGCCACGTTTGATGTGCCTGAGACAGTTTACAGATAACAACAGCTGAGCTTTGGGGAGTGGGCCGGGAGATAACAGCTGCAGAATGTGATGGAATAGGGTGGCTGATCTCTACTCTTTCTTGATGTCGGCCTCCTTGGGGTTGTGCCGCCTCACCTTCAGTTTCCTCCTCTGCTCTATCTGACATCCAAGTCGCATCAGTGACCTCATCATCATGATTATTATAATCATCTCCATCTCCTCTATCTTCATCATCATCATTACCACTGGAGACAACTTGGCAATACACTACAGCTGGGGGAACATGAATGCCAGTTTGTCTACCAGTTTTCTCCCCTCTCTTTAGGCTCATGTTCCTGTCATCCTCAACCTCAGAACCAACATCTGAATCCAGTAATGGCTGAGCATCATCAAGGTGCAAGTGGCTGAAGCTGTGGTCAAATAACTCAGCTGACTCCTCCATGACTGATGTTGGGGGTATGGCAGGAATAGATGTGGACAAGGAGGCAGGTTTAGCCACTCTGGCAACTGTAGGGGACTGCACACTTGTCTCTGCTTGCATGACAGAGGATGAGGAGGATGAGGAAGGTTTAGTAAGCCAGTCCACCACCTTCTCTGTAAGCTGTGGCTGGATAGCACGGGCAAATTCACTAAACAGAGGAAATGATGCCCTGCCTGAGGATTGACCACCACGTCCACCTTTGCCTGTGGACACATTTGTTGCTGGCCCCCTTACAGTGACAAGGGAATGTCTGCCTCTCCTTGTTGTCCTCCCAGACATTGGGAGGGAGGAGGCGGTGCTTATAAGCAAATGTAAAGAAGAAGTGGAAATCTGTACGTAGATGCACTTTAATCAATGTAAAGTGGTGTTTGGTGCACTTTAATTTGAGTACTCACACTACACAGACACACTCCACGGATACACTATATTATACTGAAATATAATGCGCCAAAGGTACAGTGACACACAGAAATATATGGCATTAAACTTGCAGTAATGCACACAGAAGTAAATGGCACTAAACCTGCAGTAACGCACACAGAAGTAAATGGCGTTAAACTTGCAGTAACGCACAAAACTATATGGCGTTAAACTGGCAGCAACACACACAGAACTATATGGCGTTAAACTGGCAGTAACGCAAAATACTATATGGCGTTAAACTTGCAGTAACGCACACAGAAGTAAATGGCGTTAAACTTACAGTAACACACAAAACTATATGGCGTTAAATACAAAAAAGAAACAGCACTCAAAATGCCTCATCCGTAAATTTGTGAAGAAATAAAGAAAAAGAATTCCAAAAAAGGAAAACCTGTGGTCGGACTTTAAAGGCACAACAAACAGTAGAAATATACAAAAATATTAGCATTTATTTCAATATATATATAATACAAACAACAGGAACATGAAAGAAACATTGATAAAAATCATATATACAAAAAACAATCTATATATGATATGAGCCCTAATGCGTCTACGCTTTTCGTTGTACACTTCTTCAGGACACATTTGGGGTTCAGTAGTTGCAAAGAAGAGAAAGGGGTCTCACTTTCTAAGGATAAAAACACACAGATTACAATAAACATATAATAAAAAGAAAAACACTGTTTATGTCGAGACAGAGGACCACGGCACATGTATACAAAGCAGAACCATGGCAGGGATAAGCTGATTGTTACCTTGCAGAAGGAATCACATATTAATCAATCAGTGATCGACAAAGTAATTTCCAGCAAAGGGAAAAAAGCAAGGTGGCGCAATGAGGTCAGAGCGAATCACCAAGCAAACAACACCCAGGAACCACCTAAAAACCAATAAAAAATCATAGCTCAAATCAAATATATTATATGCAACAGAAAAAAAAATGTTTGTAATATGCAGCTATATAGAAGCAAAGCCAATACAGCTTATATTAGGTTGTCCTTCCTGCCAGGAAGAATATTGCGAGTATGCTATGTGCTGTAAACATCTGAAACAACAGTGTTAATCAAACTAACATATCCCAATATATCATATTACAAAAGATATCATATTTTTTTCTTTATTTCTTATATGGCGTTAAACTGGCAGTAATGCACAAAACTATATGACGTTACACTGGCAGTAACGCACACAGAACTATATGGCGTTAAACTGGCAGTAACGCACACAAAACTATATGGCGTTAAACTGGCACTAACACACACAGAAGTAAATGGCGTTAAACTGGCAGTAATGCAATCAAATAGACGGTGTTCAACCGTCACTACACTGATACTATATGAACTGTCCCTACTCTAGCTATAAACTAATGTCAAGATTACTGACACAGTCTCACTACACTACACTGGAACTATCTGAGCTGTCCCTACTCTACACTAATGTGTGTACGAATGACACGGTCTCACTACACTACAGTGAAACTATCTGAGCTGTTCCTACTCTAGCTGCACACTATGCAAAGCTGAATGATGGTCCTCTTCACTACACTCACACTATCCCTAGACTGATACTAAGCGAATATTCTACACTGACAATTGAAGCAAAATAGCACAGCATAACACACTAACTAATAGCACTGAACAGAGCCTTGTTCTATCTCTCTACATGTCGAAATCACACTGAAATTTGGTGCCATTGAAAGAATACTTTTATACTGTGGGGCGGGAATGAGCCATGATTGGATAAAGTCATGATGACAGTGTCCAGTCATGACTCTGACAGTGCTCTGTGCCCTGATTGGCTGAAGCTTTCACTGCTTTAACCAATCAGGGCTTGTAATGCACTGTTCAGCAATGCATTATGGTCAGTTCGGGGGGCCGAACAAATGGTCGAACGACCCATTTGTTTGGATGTTCGCAAAACGCCCGAACAACGAAGGTTCGGCCCGAAAAAAACGAAGGTTCGGCCCGAATCTATGCTCGGGCCGAACCGTTTGCCCATCCCTAATCATGACCTTCCAATTTTTCACTGTCCTGTCCATGGCATTGACATCAACGGATGAGCTCTCCATAGTATTCCTTGCCCTTCCTTCCCCCTCCCCTTCACTCCCTCCTCCCTTAGGTCAGGGTTTTTCCTTATCTCATTTCCTTCTTGGCCTCACCTCTTTTTTCCCTTTTTTTCTACTGAATTATGCACTTTTAGTACTATACATTGGGGGACCTTTCCCTGGGTGGGAAACCTTAATTGTAGCACCATTTTACACTGCTATTCCTTTGCTTGTACCTTGGAAAGTTCTCTGTATTTTACTCTATGTTTGGATTAATCATTTTATGGAAAATTCAATAAACATTGTTATGGAAAAAAAAGTCTACTAATTTGGCCCTGGACTTCATGCAGTCCGGTCCACTTTAATTTTGCAAACACGCACAAAAACAGTATATAACATATACGCAATTGCACAAAAAAATAAGTATAAACATTCCACTGTAACTATAAAAGTCTTTTTTTTTTTTTTTAAGCTCTTATTTAGAGAAAAATATGCATTCCAACATTACAGACGCCTTTAGAATGACATGTGTAAGTTACACATCCAATGGCAGGTGTCCTAAATAACTCACTTACCTCTTTTATTATTTCACTTATTCTCCTCTCTATTTTTCTCCTTCTGCTCACATCACTGCATGAAGTGGGAGGGCTAACGTCATGCATGGACATTGCTACAGCCACATTGGCTGGAATTTCAGCCACTGGCTGCCTTTCAGCAATGCAGCGGTGCTCAGGCTGAGCCGGGTTGCGCACTATGAAGTGAGGTAATGGACAGTGCGGATGACAGATCTCTCTCATACCAGCTGGCGGTAAAAACCGCCCCCCCCCCCCCCACCGGCCAACCCCAATGGCCACTAAAGTCCCCCCCTTCACTGGCCATTAGCCATTATACTTTATTTCTCTTATAGGCAGTACAGCAGGGCTCAAAATAATGGTTGCATGAGCCGCGCAGCCATTACTTTGACAGGCTGTCACCAGGGGCATTGTTAGGTCTAAAAAAGATCTGGGGCTAGAGCCCATAGGTCATAATATACATGTGTGTGTATATATATATATATATATATATATATATATATATATATATATATATATATATATATATATATATATTACATTATAGATTATCATTACATCAGGGTCCCCAGAGACCCTCCCCCTTACATCAGGGTCCCCAGAGAGCCTCCCCCTTACATCAGAGTCCCCCGAGAGCCCCCCTTACATCAGGGTCCCCAGAGAGCCTCCCCCTTACATCAGAGTCCCCAGGGCCCCCCCCTTACATCAGAGTCTCTAGAGATCCCTCCTTACATCAGGGTCCCCAGAGAGCCTCCCCCTTACATCAGAGTCCCCAGAGAGCCCCCCTTACATCAGGGTCTCCAGAGAGCTTCCCCCTTACATCAGAGTCTCTAGAGATCCCCCTTACATCAAGGTCCCCAGAGAGCCTCCCCCTTACATCAGAGTCCCCAGAGAGTCCCCTTACACCAGAGTCCCCAGAGAGCCGCCCCCACTTACATCAAGATCCCCAAAGAGCCGCCTCCCACTTTCATCAGTGTCCCCAGAGAGCCCCCCCTTACATCAGAGTAAAGTAATGAACCACAAAGAGAAAAAATGTAATTCTTAAAGTTGTTGCCAACATCCCAAATTGTATTTATGGAAGGAACCCTCAAAGAAAGGGGGAGAGGGAACACTCGTACCCCCCAGAGGGACTTTAAAGGCAAACAGTCACAATTTATTATAAAAACATATTATTTATTTAGAAAAAATGCTTAAAAAGCATGATACTAAAAACAGTTTGCATATATACATTCCAAACGAAATTCTATTTTCTCCATAAACCTAACATGTTTCAGGACGATGTCCCTTCTTCAGAGGCGTTTTATAGGGGAAAGAGATGGATGTATTCAGTATTAATGTTTAAAGATGAATATAACATTATATATACAAAAATATATTTTCCTTAAGGATTTAGAGTAGACCTCTGCTGCCAAATGTCCATCAAAAAGATGATGGGCCCAGTCTGTGCCCAGAGAAGCCCACACAAAGGTCCCACAACAGGAAAGCCACCACAGCGAAACCGAAAGGGACCCTGCTTATTTTTAGAGTGGGCCAGTGTGGCCAGGGCATTGTTCCTTTGATCAGAGTCCCTAGAGATCCCCCCTTACATCAGGGTCCCCAGAGATCCTCCCCCTTACATCAGAGTCCCTAGAGAGCCTAGAAATCCCCCTTACATCAGAGTCCCCAGAAAGCCCCCCTTACATCAGGGTCCCCAGAGAGCCCCCCCTTACATCAGAGTCCCCAGAGAGTCCCCTTACATCAGAGTCCCCAGAGAGCTGCCCCCACTTACATCAGGGTCCCCGGAGAGCTGCCTCACTTACATCAGTGTCCCCAGAGAGCCCCCCCTTACATCAGAGTCCCTAGAGATCCCCCTTACATCAGGGTCCCCAGAGAGCCTCCCCCTTACATCAAAGTCCCTAGAGATCCCCTTACATCATGGTCCCCAGAGAGCCTCCCACTTACATCAGGGTCCCCAGAGAGCCTCCCCCTTACATCAGAGTCCCTAGAGATTCCCCCCTTACATCAGGGTCCCCAGAGAGCCCCCACTTACATCAGGGTCCCCAGAGGCCCCGTTATTAAATCAGGGTCCCGAGAGAGCCTCCCCCTTACATCAGGGTCCCCAGAGAGCCCCCCACTTACATCAGAGTCCTTAGAAAACCTCCCCCTTGCATCAGGGTCCCCAGAGAGCACCTTCTTAAATCAGGGTCCCAGAGAGTCTCCCGCTTACATCAGGGTCCCTAGACAGCCCCTCCTTACATCAGGGTCCCTCAGAGAGCCTCCCCCTTACATCAGGGACCTCAGAGAGTCCCCCCACTTACATTGGGGACCCCAGAGAGCCCCCACTTACATCAGGGTCCCCAGAGAGCCCCCCACTTACATCAGGGTCCCCAGAGAGCCCCTCCTTACATCAGAGTCCCCAGAGAGCTGCTCCTTACATCAGGGTCACCAAAGAGAGGGCGGGCAGTTAAAGATGATGTAATCTCTCTGCTGCCTGTGGCTGCACAGTGAGGGCAGAACAGCGGTAATGCAGGGCGGGCAGTGAGAGATGTCATCTCTCTGCTCTCTCACCCGCCCGGCTCTGCCCACCGCATGGCTGCAGAGAGGCCACGGCCCGGCAGTGGGCAGTGACCATGTGGTTGGGGACCCCGGGACTCAGGGCTATGGGCCCCAGATTCGGGCCACCCCCTAGCGACGCCACTGTCTGTCACTGAAACCAGCCCATTGAGCCATTGGCCCACAGGGAAACTCCAGGTAGTCACAATGGCCAGTACATGCCTCCATATTGCCAGAAAATTGTGGATTTTCACATGGTTAGGGTTTGCAGGGAGACAACTGTTCAATCAGACAGACAGGATCTAAGATCAGTAAGGCACATTTAATATGCCTCATCATTAAGCCTGAAACAGAACCTGCATATCAAATGAGCAAATACAGTGCCTTGCAAAACTATTCATCCTCCCTTGGCTTTTTACCTATTTTTTTTACATTACAGCCTTTAGTTCAATGTTTTTTTATCTGAATTATATGTGATGGATCAGAACACAATAGTCTAAGTTGGTGAAGTAAAATTAGAAAAATATATACATAAAACTATTTTTCAGAAATAAAAGACTGATAATTGGCATGTGCATATGTATTCACCCCCTTTGTTATGCAGCCCATAAAAAGCTCTGGTGCAACCAATTACCTTTAGAAGTCACATAATTAGTGAAATGATTTCCACCTGTGTGCAAGTGTCACATGATCTGTCATTACATATACACACCTTTTTGAAAGGCCCCAGAGGCTACAACATGCAAGAGGCACCACTAACCAAACACTGCCATGAAGACCAAGGACCTCTCCAAACAAGTAAGGGACAATGTTGCTGAGAAGTATCTATCATAACCAAATGGAAAAAACATGGCTCAACAGCAAACCTGCCAGGAGACGGCCGCACACCAAAACTCACGGACCCGTCAAGGAGGGCATTAATCAGAGAGGCAGCACAGAGACCTAAGGTAACCCAGGAGGAGCTGCAGAGTTCCACAGCAGAGACTTGAATATCTGTATATAGGATGACAAAAACCTGTACGCTTCATAGAATTGGGCTTTATGGCAGAGTGGCCAGAAGAAAGCCATTACTTTCAGTAAAAAACAAAATGGCACGTTTTGAGTTCGCAAAAAGGCATGTGAGAGACTCCCAAAATGTACGGAGGAAGGTGCTCTGGTCTGATGAGACTAAAATTGAACTTTTTGGCCATCAAAGAAAACGCTATGTCTGGCGCAAACCCAACACATCACATCACCCAAAGAAAACCATCTTGGTTCTCACAAATACGGTAGTGCTGCTACAAGCTTACTTTGATTTCAGCTGTTATACCTATTTGAATGTAGATCTAATAGTAACGGAGGAGTTGTCAGAACCGCTTGACACATGCTAAGAGGCATTAGTGACTTATTTTAACCACTTGCCTACAAGGCACTTTTACTCCCTTCCTGCCCAGGCCAATTTTCAGCTTACAGCGCTGTCACACTTTGAATGACAATTGCGTGGTCATGCAACATTGTACCCATGTGAATTTTTTTATCATTTTCTTCCCACAAATAGAGCTTTCTTTTGGTGGTATTTAATCAATGTTGGGTTTTTTATTTTTTACAAAAAAAACCTGAAAATTTAGAAACATAAAAAATGTTTTTCTTAGTTTCTGTCCGTAAATAAGTAATTTTTCTGCTTCACTGATGGGCACTGATGAGGTGGCACTGATGAGGCGGCACTTATAGGCACTGATTAGGTGGCACTGATGAGGAGGCACTAATATGCTGCACTTATGGGCACTGATAGGTGGCACTGATATTTGGCACGGATAGGCATCACTCATGGGCATTGATGGGTGGCACTCATGGGCATTGATGGGTAGCAATAACGGGCAGCAATGATGAGCATTGATGGGCAGCAATGATAGGCAGCACTGACTGTCATCACTAATGGGCACTGATTGATGGCACTTGTGGGCACTGGTTGCTGGCACTGATGGGCACTGATTGCTGACACTGGTGGCGCTTTATTGTAATCAATGTCTCAATGTCCCCTGCGAGGAGATACCGTTGTGTGAGGTCAGTGTGAGGCGATGAGTTGATTACCGTCATTTCCGTGTTTACATGTGACCCGCTGTGATTGGACACAGCCGATCACATGGTTAAAGAGCCGCAGTTGCGGCTCTTTACAGAGATTGAGGTCGTACCATGTCCTAGCAACAGGGTGCAGCCATGATCGGCGCGAGAGAGGCCATTCTTGGACAATGTCATATGACGGTGGGCTTGCGGCCAGTGGTTAACTCAATGATAACAATGTATATTTTTGATGTAATATTATACATTATGGTGTGTGTGTATATATGCAGCTTTTTTATAACATACAACCCCTGGCAAAAATGATGGAATCACCAGTCCCTGAGGATGTTCCTTCAGTTGTTTATTGTTGTAGAAAAAAAAGCAGATCACAGACATGGCCAAAAACTAAAGGCATTTCAAATGGCAACTTTCTGGCTTTAAGAAACACTAAAAGAAATCAAGAGAAATAATTGTGGTGGCAAGTAACCGTTAGATTTATAGAACAAGCACATGTAATAAATTCTGGAATCACTCAATTCTGAGGAAAAAATTATGGAATCACCCTGTAAATTTTCATTACAAACACTAACACCTGCATCAGATTAAATCTGCTTGTTAGTATGTAGGTAAAAAGGAGTGATCACACCTTGGAGAGCTGTTGCAACAAGTGGACTGACATGAAGCATGGCTCCAACACCAGAGATGTCAATTGAAAAAAAGGAGAGGATTATCAAACTCCTTAAAGAGGGTAAATCATCATGCAGTGTTGCACAAGATGTTGGTTGTTCACAGTCGGCTGTGTCTAAAACATGGACCAAATACAAACAACATGGGAAGGTGGTTAAAGGCAAGCATACTGGTAGACCAAGGAAGACATCAAAGCATCAAGACAGAAAACTTAAAGAAATATTCAAACAGGTAAAATTACTGCGCTATCCCCGAACCCTGTATATAGGAGTATACAGTGTGTAAATAATGTGATTGATGTAAAGCTGCAACTAAAAATGTGAGACACATCCACTAAATATACCAAAAAAGCAAAAATAGCTGCGCTGCAAATTAGGAAATGATATAAAAATGAAACAATATAATCACCTCTATACATACAGATTAAGCACCCATTATAGTGTGACTAACAGTGAAGAAAAATACTTAATTGTCATCATAAATGAAATATAATAGAATAACCCATGGATCGATGAACATATACAGTCCAATTCCAAAGTGCATAGAATGTAAAGTTCACTGGCAGAGCAATCTTTCAAAGGACGAAATGACAAGCATCCATGCGGTGTGAAGCATGCGACCATATCACCCAGGAAAGCGTGATGACAGAAGGGTTCCTCCACCATTAAAAATGCTGCCTCTTACCAGCTCCTTTGATCTCTTGTTAAGGAGATTGTGTAGGCATGTGGCTATCTACCCCAGCCTCGGGTCTTTAATGAGGATGGATCCAAGGATGTCTCCTCACCGATAATCCTCTAGATGGTAGATGGACACTCGTCCCCCTGTTGGATTGGCTCTGCAGACTCCTCTTCTCCGTTGCCGATACTTGCAGGTTTCCTTCTAATCCCCTGGACAGGTTTGTTGGTGGTGGAGGGTCCTCTAAAGCAATATGCCTTGAAAACAGAAAATGTACAACAAAACAAATGAGGACATATGGGAGGAAACTGGAGTCAACATCTGTGACCGAACTGTAAGAAACCGCCTAAAGTAAATGGGATTTACATACAGAAAAGCTAAAAGAAAGCCATCTCTAACACCTAAACACAAAAAAACAAGGTTACAATGGGCTAAGGAAAGGCAATCGTGGACTGTGGATGATTGGATGAAAGTCATATTCAGTGATGAATCTCGAATCTGTATTGGGCAAGGTGATGATGCTGGAACTTTTGTTTGGTGCCGTTCCAATGAGATTTATGCAGACGACTGTCTGAAGAAAACATGCACATTTCCACAGTCAATTATGATATGGGGCTGCATGTCAGGTAAAGGCAATGGGGAGATGGCTGCCATTAAATCTTCAATAAATGCACAGGTTTACATTGACATTTTGGACACTTTTCTTATCCCATCTATTGAAAGGATGTTTGGGGATGATGAAATCATTTATCAAGATGATAATGCATTTTGCCATAGAGCAAAAACTGTGAAAAAATTCCTTGAAGAAAGACACATAAGGTCAATGTCATGGCCTGCAAACAGTCCGGATCGCAATAAAATTGAAAATCTGTGGTGGAAGTTAAAGAAAATGGTCCATGACAAGGCTCCAACCTGCAAAGATGATTTGGCAACAGCAATCAGAGAAGGATGGAACCAGATTGATGAAGAGTACTGTTTATCACTCATTAAGTCAATGCCTCAGAGACTGCAAGCAGTTATAAAAGCTAGAGGTGGTGCAACAAAGTACTAGTGATGTGTTGGAGTGTTATTTTGTTTGTTTGTTTTTCATGATTCCATAATTTTTTCCTCAGAGTTGAGTGATTCCATAATGTATTCCCTGTGCTTGTTCTATAAATCTAACTGTTACTGGCCACCACAATTATTTTTCTTGATTTCTTTTAGTGTTTCTTAAAGCCAGAAAGTTGCCATTTGAAATGCCTTTAGTTTTTGGCCATGTCTGTGATCTGCTTTTTTTCTACAACAATAAACAACTGAAGGAACATCCTCAGGGACTGGTGATTCCATAATTTTTGCCAGGGGTTGTAGCATACACTTAGTACTGGCGTTTTCTGTTTTTCATTCATAAATCACAGACTATAGTGGGAAACCTGTGGTATCCCATGGGTTCTATCTGCATATATCACACTGCAAAGAGAACTCCATAACTGAAAGAGTGGACTGTTACCGAAATTTGGCAGGTCATGGCCGGGCTCCACTCCTTCCTGTCCTTCTTTAAATCATGCATTGGACAAAATTGTCTTTCATTTGCTTTGGTGTCCTGAAGCAAGCAGATCTATCTATCTATCTATCTATCTATCTATCTATCTATCTATCTATCTATCTATCTATCTATCTATCTATCTATCGCTCTTTGTTGGTTCCAGTGCGCAATACTACACATCACTAGGCCGACTCTTCCCAGCTCATGTTCGTGAGTTCGGCGATTCCCACTCACTGTTGCAGGTAGGATTCGAACCTTTTCGTATCATGCGCAATCTTGCGATTCATTATGCTTCCTATCCCGCATCCCTTTCATAAAAAAACAGTTTTTCCTAGCCAGGATAGTTCCTTCTTTGAAATATATTACAGTTGGGTTTCTAGTTTGGTCATGAGTGGTTTAATATTGGCAGTAACTAGTGGTGCGGTTGTGCTAGTCAGTGTAATTCCTAGGTATTTAATGCCTTTGGTGCTCCAAGTACAAGGAAGATTTTTCTGTAAGATGGATTGGTTGTTTGGTGGTACTCCAAAGTTGAGAATTTGAGAATTCAAGGACGCTCCTTTATATCACAGCTTTTAGTCTTTCTCACACCAGTGCAAGATCCAGACCAAGTTCTAAAACTAGACAAAGCAACAGTAGCAGACTTAGCTATGTGGGATGAGTTCCTCACCAGTTGGAATGGCATTTGAATGTTCATCCCGACAGTGTCAGCCGAGTCACCACGGGTGGTCACTGATGCCGCAGCCTCCACGGGCTTTGTGGCCATTTTCGGCTGCCACTGGTTTGCCGAACCTTGGCCCCCAGAAATTCTCTTAATCCCTGGTTTCACCCAGTCTTCTTCACTCTTCCAGCTGTATCCCATTGTGGCAGCTGCCCAGGTCTGGGGCCACACTTGGACAGGACAGATGATGCTCTTCACAATGGACAATCAGGCCACGGCCAACATTATCAATAAAGGTAGATTCAAGTCACTCCCCATCATGTCCTTCCTGAGCTCGCTCGTATAGCTGTCACTCTGTCACCAATTTAATATCTTCTGTAGACATATTCCAGAGAATGCAATATCGCAGCTGATACGCTGTCCCATTTCAAACTTACTTTGTTTTTCCAGCAGGGGCCTGAAGCCGACCCAACAACTACTCCTATCCCAACCTGGTCGTTGCTGACAATGGACTAAAATTGCACCTCACCAACGCAACCTAGCTCATCAACCAATCCTTGGTACGCAACACACTGAAGGCCTGTGACGTTAGGTGACGTTAGACGTTAGGTGACGTTAGACACGTCCTAGCCTTTATATCATATTGCCACACGCAGCTAGCCCTTTCTCACAATACCATCAGGCTATACCTAGCCCGCGTCCAGCATTTTCTGTCCTTACAGATCCCCAGTAAACCGGCACTATTCTCGGCCCATGCAGTCAGGTCCCTCCTACTGGGCATACAGAAGCACCAACCCAT
Source organism: Aquarana catesbeiana (assembly GCF_042186555.1). NCBI lineage: Eukaryota > Metazoa > Chordata > Amphibia > Anura > Ranidae > Aquarana > Aquarana catesbeiana. The sequence continues at coordinate 409,466,623 of NC_133325.1, forward strand.
AGCTAGTAGCAAATGCCTACCTATTACAAGTGCCATCTTCAGAGGCATGTTTGAAATCCTTACTCGTTCTCCATTTTGGGGCCTTGCCCAGTCTAGTCATCCAAGAGGCCATCTACTTGGCCTTCTACGGTTTTCCTGTGACCTAGTGAATTTGCCTTTAACGGCTCCGGCAGTCAGACACTGCTTCACTGCCACCTGACTCGCTTTCGAACCATTACACCCTTCATCTTACAGTCTCCAAAACTCAACAAACCGGGGATTGACATCAATCTGTTTCAGGCTAACAATGCCTGGTGCCCAGTGATGGTGCTGGACCAGCTACTGTCCCATCTAACCAGCCAATCTGATGGTAGCCAGTTGCTACCCTTTCTGACCAGCCCCCTGAGGGGCAGCCAGTTTATCAGGCATGTCAGGATCCTCTTAAGCAAGTTGGGCTTCAACTCCCGTCAGTTCTCTGGACATTCCTTCCGGATTGGAGCATCGTCAGCTGCAGCCCAGCATTGAGTACCAGACCACGTAATCAAGAAGTTAGGTAGATTGAAGTCCGCTTGCTTTGCCACATACGTCCCAAATCCTCAGGCGGAAATGGCACAAGCCTTCACCAAGCTGGCTCAAAAACCACAAGAATCAATAAAGAGTTATTTCCCTATTTGAGTCTTTTGCCCCCTTTTCTTGGCATACCGACCAGACCACCAAGGTACACTTCACGTCTATTTATGTTGTAAGTCTTGACGCGTGTTTATGTGATCCATATCTGTCTCGGTCAAAGGGCAATGACCATAAACAAGAAGGCCAGTATGGTGGCCTGAATTTATGGGAGGAGCCCGGAGGGTATTTAAGCAGCCCACTTGCCCATGCACTTTGTCGGTTCCAGTGCGTGATGTCCTTCCCTTTTTCAGGGCACTTCTCAGCACATCCTTCTCTATAAACTACCCATTACTTATCTTGGGTATGCACCCTTGGCATACCGACCAGACTACCGAGGCACACTTCAGGTCTATTTATGTTTGTACGGCCTGTCAAGTGTTTATGTGATCCATATCTGTCTCAGTCAAAGGGCCACGACCATAAAAAAAAAAAAAAATATATATATATATATTAGTAAACCCCTCACATTTTTGTAAATATTTTATTATATCTTTTTATGTGACAACACTGAAGAAATGACATTTGCTACAATGTAAAGTATGGGCATACCCCACTTTTAAGTACGCAATGGGGTTTATTTACTAAAGCTGGAAAGTGCTAAATCTATGCAGACGTGAGCTAAGGCTCACGTCTGCATAGAAACCAATGAGCTTCTAACCCCAGCTTGTTCAATTAAGCTTTGGTAATAAAACCTGGAAGCTCATTGGTTTCTATGCAGAAGTACAGAAGTGATTTTTTCCAGCTTTAGTAAATAAACCTCATTGTGTACTTAAAAGTGGGGTATGCCTGTAGTGAGTGTATAGCTTGTATAACAGTGTAACTTTGCTGTTCCCTCAAAATAACTCAACACAGCCATTAATGTCTAAACCACTGGCAACAAGTGAGTGCACTCCTAAGTGCAAATGTCCAAATTGGGCCCAAAGTGTCAATATTTGGTGTGGCCACCATTATTTTCCAGCACTGCCTTAACCCTCTTGGGCATGGAGTTCACCAGAGCTTCACAGGTTGCCACTGGAGTCCTCTTCCACTCCTCCATAATGACATCACGGAGCTGGTGGATGTTAGAGACCTTGCGCTCCCCCACCTTCCGTTTGAGGATGCCCCACAGATGTTCAATAGGGTTTAGGTCTGTAGAAATGCTTGGCCAGTACATTGCCTTTACCCTCAGCTTCTTTAGCAAGGAAGTGGTCATCTTGGAGGTGTGTTTGGGGTCGTTATCACGTTGGAATACTGCCCTGCGACCCAATCTCCGAAGAGAGGGGATCATGCTCTACTTCAGTATGTCACAGTACATGATCGTTTTTATGGTTCTCTCAATGAACTGTAGCTCCCCAGTGCCAGCAGCACTCATGCAGCCCCAGACCATGACACTCCCACCACCATGCTTGACTGTAGGCAAGACACACTTGTCTTTGTACTCCTCACTTGGTTGCCGCCACACACGTTTGGCACCATCTGAACCAAATACATTTTTCTAGGTCTCATCAGACCACAAGACATGGTTCCAGTAATCTATGTCCTTAGTCTGCTTGTCTTCAGCAAACTGTTTGCGGGCTTTCTTGTGCATCATCTTTAGAAGAGGCCTCCTTCTGGGATGACAGCCATGCAGACCAATTTATTGCAGTGTGCGGCATATGGTCTGAGCACTGACAGGCTGACCCCCCCACCCCTTCAACCTCTGCAGCAATGCTGGCAGCACTCTTACGTCTATTTCCCAAAGACAATCTCTGGATATGACGCTGAGCACGTGCACTCAACTTCTTTGGTTGACCATGGCGAGGCCTGCTCTGAGTGGAACCTGTCCTGTTAAACCACTGTATGGTCTTGGCCACCATGCTGCAGCTCAGTTTCAGGGTCTTGACAATCTTCTTATAGCCTAGGCCATCTTTATGTAGAGCAACATTTTTTTATTTTTATTTTTTTTCAGATCCTCAGAGTTCTTTGCCATGAGGTGCCATGTTGAACTTCCAGTGACTAGTATGAGAGTGAGAGCGAGAACACCAAATTTAACACACCTGCTCCCCATTTACACCTGAGACCTTGTAAAACTAATGAGTCACATGATACTGGGGAGGGAAAATGGCTAATTGGACCCAATGTGGAAATTTTTAGTTAGTGGTGTACTCAGTTTTGTTGCCAGCGATTTAGACATCAATGGCTGTGTTTTAAGTTATTTTGAGGCGACAGCAAATTTACACTGTTATAGAAGCTGTACGCTCACTACTTTACATTGTAGCAAAGTGTCATTTCTTCAGTGTTCTCACATGAAAAGATATAATAAATATTTACAAAAATGTGAGTGGGGGTGTACTCACTTTTGTGAGATACTGTGTGTGCCGGCGCGTGCACACAATGGCACGGCGGGTAATTCAAATGGAACTTACAGGTACGCCCATTTGCCCAGCCGTGCCATTCTGCACGGTACATCGGCGTGCGCCGGTTGGGAAGTGGTTAAACACACCCTCATGCCTCAATTAAAGTCCCAATCTACACCTTCCCCTCTTTTTACATTTTATGCAGGGATGGAGGCATGTGGGTGCTTGATTAAACACAGGTCATATTCATTTCATGACTGCCAAAATGTACTGTGACATACTGAAGCAGAGCAAGATCCCTCCCTTTGGAGACTGGGCCGCAGAGCAGTATTCCAACATAACAACCGCAAACACACCTCCAAGACGACCACTCAGGGCCGTCTTATCGAGCGGGTACCCCTGGGCACTGGCCAGGGGGCCCCAAGTGCTCATGGGGCCCCATCAGGGTCAGCTCCAATCTGAATATACAGTATGGATGTCAGGTGGTATGGTCGGTAACTGCACAGTGCACGCAAGATACTTGAGTCTGCTATAGCGTCACCGCGTCGGTATGGGGAGGGGGGAGACACCAGGAAAAAGCTGTAGTGTGTGCCGTCGAGCCCCCCCCATCTGTACAGTGGGTCGATTTTTCCCTGCTCTGTTTGCCAGAGTGATTTGACAGGGGAGAAGCGGGCTGCTGGTGTATCTCACTCCCCCGCTCGGCCCCTCCTCTTTCCCCTGTCAGCTGAACGGGAGAAGAGAGAGTGGCTCTAATGTAATTGGTTTGCCGCGGTGCCACCCACCTTCCTGTCCGCTCTCCCCATTGGCCACAGCAGAGGGCCAATGAGGAGACACTGGGGGGGAGCATCATGGGAAATGTAGTCCCAGAAGATGGCGGCCCCAGGTGTGTCCACAGCGGTCTACAGCCCCCAGCAGGGGGGGGAGCCTAGAACCCAGAAAAAGCAGAGGAATTGAGTGCTGAAAAAGAGAGGACTGTTCTGGGAGAAGCCAAAGAAGTAGCAATGCTGTACCCGCACCGCCAGAGCGCCACGCTGTACCTGCACCACCAGAGAGAGAGCCACGCTGTCCCTGCACCACCAGAGAGCCACACTGTACCTGCACCACCAGAAAGAGAGCCAAGCTGTACCTGCACCACCAGAGAGCCACGTTGTACCTGCACCACCAGAGAGCCACGCTATACCCACACCACCAGAGAGAGAGCCACGCTGTACCTGCACCACCAGAGAGAGAGCCACGCTGTACCTGCACCAGAGAGAGAGAGCCACGCTGTACCTGCACCAGAGAGAGAGAGCCACGCTGTACCCGCACCACCAGAGAGAGAGCCATGCTGTACCCGCACCACCAGAGAGAGAGCCATGCTGTACCTGCACCACCAGAGAGAGAGCCATGCTGTACCCGCACCACCAGAGAGAGAGCCATGCTGTACCTGCACCACCAGAGAGAGAGCCATGCTGTACCTGCACCACCAGAGAGAGAGCTACGCTGTACCCGCACCACCAGAGAGAGAGCCACGCTGTACCCACACCACCAAAGACAGAGCCACACTGTGCCCACACCACCAGAGAGAGCCACGCTGTACCCGCACCACCATAGAGAGAGCCACACTGTACCTGCACCACCAGAGAGCCATGCTGTACCCGCACCACCAGAGAGAGAGCCACACTGTACCTGCACCACCAGAGAGAGAGCCACGCTGTACCCGCACCACCAGCGAGAGAGACACGCTGTACCTGCACCACCAGAGAGAGAGCCACGCTGTACCCACACCAACAGAGAGAGAGCCATGCTGTACCCGCACCACCAGAGAGAGAGCCATGCTGTACCCACACCACCAAAGAGAGAGCCACACTGTACCCGCACCACCAGAGAGAGAGCCATGCTGTACCCGCACCACCAGAGAGAGTGCCACGCTGTACCCGCACCACCAGAGAGAAAGCCACGCTGTACCCACACCACCAGAGAGAGAGCTACACTGTACCTGCACCACCAGAGAGCCATGCTGTACCCGCACCACCAGAGAGAGAGCCACACTGTACCTGCACCACCAGAGAGCCATGCTGTACCCGCACCGCCAGAGAGAGAGCCACGCTGTACCCACACCGCCAGAGAGAGAGCCATGCTGTACCCGCACCGCCAGAGAGAGAGCTATGCTGTACCCGCACCACCAGAGAGAGAGCCATGCTGTACCCGCACCACCAGAGAGAGCCACGCTGTACCAGCACCACCAGAGAGAGAGCCACGCTGTACCCACACCACCAAAGGGGGGAGAAAGTCAGAGCCACTGCCAGGGTACAGGCATGCTACACTACTGACCAGAGTGGACCTGGGCAACCCAGAGTGAGCAAACAACCAGCCGGAGAGATCACTGCTGCGGTTTCGCTGGGTCTGGTAAGAGGGCCTGTTGGCCATTATCCATTACTTTTCCTAGGGTTATTAGGAAGTGTCTAACCTGCTATCCTCTAGGCCTTATTGACCTCTGGCCCAAAAATAGGGGGGGACACACCATTTTTACCACACCAGGTGACACCAACCCTAGTGACACCAATGCTTTAGTTTTAGTAGCAGGGCTGACTGAGTGGGTACCGGCAGCACTTTCTGCTTACCATCTCCAAGCTGTCACCTCTGATTAATGGCGAAAGCCTGTCTCGGCGGCTCCACCTCCACTCGCACCCAAGCCGGGAGTCAGTGCACGTTGCTGCTGACTGTGGGAATATCTCACTCATGCAAATCGTACAAGTGAGATATCGAGAGAGAGGATTCGGAGTGAATATTTTTAGGTAGCTGAAGAGGCCCATGATATTTGCGCCACCTCCATGTGAACTAGCTAATCACAGCTGTGCCTGCGCTGTGAGCCCCACCCAAAGTCCTGTGGACACACACACTACGCTGTGCTGGAAGTATGGACGTTGTGCAGCAGGTGGCAAATTAGAGGACACATACACTAGACTAGAGGCTGCAAAATTGGTGAGCCCACTGTATAACCCCCCCACCACCATGACAATGCCCCTCCTTCTGATTCTCTAAATGAAAAAGACTGTCACTCCGAAAAGTAATTCATACATGGATTGCTTTTCAGAGGCATCTGACAGGTGGTGAAGAGGTGATATGTTGCCTCCTCACCACCTATTTTAACCCTCTAAATCGAGGGTCGGCAACTTATTGACTGCGATCTACCCATCAATTAAGGCAAGGTGACAGGTAGATCGGCGATTCTGCATTGCAGAGCAGCGCATGGAAGGAACTACATTGTATGCTGCGCTGATCCAGGCTGGCTCTTCTATCACGTCCATCCCAGGCGCTTGTGTGTGACAATACATGGGATGGATGAGAGAGGAGTGCTAACCAGGATCAGAGCACCAGGAAAAAGAAGAGTCATTTGTCGTCAGCAGTTCCCTTCTCTGCACTTGAGGAAAATTACTGCTTACCTGTAAGCCCCGTACACACATATCACTGCTCTACTAACTAACCTCATCCTCTGCCCTACTTACTGACATCATCCACAGTCTTACTAAATGACACCATCCACAGTCTTACTAACGGACTCCATCCACAGCCTTACTAACTGACACCATCCACAGCCTTACTAACGGACACCATCCACAGCCTTACTAACTGACACCATCCACAGCCTTACTAACTGACACCATCCACAGCCTTACTAACTGACACCACCCACAGTCTTACTAACTGACACCACCCACAGCCTTACTAACTGACACCACTCACAGCCTTACTAACTGGCACCACCCACAGCCTTACTAACTGGCACCACCTAGAGTCTTACTAACTGTCACCACCCAGAGTCTTACTACTGTAACTGTCACCACCCAGAGTCTTACTAACTGTCACCACCTAGAGCCTTACTAACTGACACCATCCACAGCCTTACTAACTGACACCATCCACAGCCTTACTAACTGACACCATCCACAGCCTTACTAACTGACGCCATCCACAGCCTTACTAACTGACGCCATCCACAGTCTTACTAACTGACGCCATCCACAGTCTTACTAACTGACGCCATCCACAGTCTTACTAACTGACGCCATCCACAGTCTTACTAACTAATGCCATCCACAGTCTTACTAACTGACATCACCCACAGTCTTACTGACATCATCTACTGCTCTCTTGACCCCTATAATCTGGCCTACAAACTGCTGACTCCTGTACTCTTCCCTGCCTACTACTGGCCTCATTACACTGCCCAACCTTTACTGACCTCTACACACCACCCTACCTATGACTGACCTCTATACACCACCCTATCTATGACTGGCCTCTATACCATGCCATGGAATTAGGCCTGAAACTAGTTACTCATGAAGTCAACTTTTAAGGTAGGCTAACTTTATATTTTTACAATGACATTAGTTTTAGTTCTCCACCTCTCAAATGTTTCCCACCCCTGCTCTAAATGCTGCATCACCCCCGGTTGTGGGGAACTTGCAGCACAGACCCTTTTATTTAAATGGGTTGTGTTTGGTGAGTGGTAGTGCAGGTTTATGGGGGCCCCAGTGCATTAATTTGCCCAGGGGCCCATGATGCTATTAAGATGGCCCTGCGACCACTGCCTTGTTAAAGAAGCTGAGGGTAAAGGTGAAGGACTGGCCAAGCATGTCCCTGGACCTAAACCCTATTGTGCATCTGTGGGGCATTCTCAAACGGAAGGTGGAGGAGTGCAAGGTCTCTAACATCCACAGGTCATATTCATTTCATGACTGCCAACATGTACTGTGACATACTGAAGCAGAGCATGATCCCTCCCTTCGGAGACTGGGCCGCAGGGCAGTATTCCAACATAACGACCCCAAACACACCTCCAAGACAACCACTGCCTTGTTAAAGAAGCTGAGGGTAAAGGTGATGGACTGGCCAAGCATTTCTCCAGACCTAAACCCTATTGAGGATCTGTGGGGCACCCTCAAACAGAAGGTGGAGGAGAGCAAGGTCTCTAACATCCAGCAGCTCTGTGATTTTGTCATGGAGGAGTGGAAGAGGTTTCCAGTGGCAACCTGTGAAGCTCTGGTAAACTCCATGCCCAAGAGGTTTAAGGCAGTGCTGGAAAATAATGGTGGCCACACAAAATATTGACACTTTGGGCCCGATTTGGACATTTTCACTTAGGGGTGTACTCACGTTTGTTGCCAGCAGTTTAGACATTAAAAGCTGTGTGAGTTATTTTGAGGGGACAGCAAATTTTCACTGTTATACAAGCCATACACTCACTACTAGGGATGAGCTTCGAGTTCGAGTCAAACTCATGTTCGACTCGAACATTGGCTGTTCGCAAGTTCGCCGAACAGCGAACAATTTGGGGTGTTTGCGGCAAATTTGAATGCCGCGGAACACCCTTTAAAAGTCTATGGGAGAAAACAAAAGTGCTAATTTTAAAGGCTTATATTCATGGTATTGTCATAAAAAGTGTTTGGGGACCTGGGTCCTGCCCCAGGGGACATGGATCAATGCAAAAAAAAGTTTTAAAAACTGACGTTTTTTCGGGAGCAGTGATTTTAATAATGCTTAAAGTGAAACAATAAAAGTGTAAGATCCCTTTAAATTTCGTACCTGGGGGGTGTCTATAGTATGCCTGTAAAGGGGCCCATATTTCCCATGTTTAGAACAGTCTGACAGCAAAATGACATTTCAAAGGAAAAAAAGTCATTTACAACTACTTGCGCCTATTTATGAATTGTCGGTCCGACAATACACATAAAAGTTCATTGATATAAATGGTATGGGATTTCCTCACGGGGAACCCCCAACCAAAATTTAAAAAAAATGGCCTGGGGGTCCCCCTAAATTCCATACCAAGCCCTTCAGGTCTGGCATGGATATTAAGGGGAACCCCGGCCAAAATTTTTTTTTAAAAAGGCGTGGTATCCCCTCAAAATCTATACCAGACCCTTCAGGTCTGGTATGGATTTTAAGGGGAACCCCGTGCCAAAATTTAAGAAGAAACGGCTTGGGGTCCCCCCAAAAATCCATACCAGAACCTTATCTGAGCACACGACCTGGCAGGCCACAGGAAAAGAGGGGGGGGGACGAGAGAGCGCCCCCCCTCCTGAACCGTACCAGGCCACATGCCCTCAACATTGGGAGGGTGCTTTGGGGTAGCCCCCCAAAACACCTTGTCCCCATGTTGATGAGGACAAGGGCCTCATCCCCACAACCCTGGCCGGTGGTTGTGGGGGTCTGCGGGCAGGGGCTTATCGGAATTTGGAAGCCCCCTTTAACAAGGGGACCCCCAGATCCCAGCCCTCCCCCCTGTGTGACATGGTAAGGGGTTACTTGTACCCCTACCATTTCACTAAAAAAGTGTCAAAAATGTAAAAAATGACAAGAGACAGTTTTTGACAATTCCTTTATTTAAATGCTTCTTCTTTCTTCTTTCTTCTATCTTCTATCTTCCTTCGGTTTCTTCCTCCGTCTTCTTCTTCTTCTGGTTCTTCTGGTTCTTCCTCCGGTGTTCTCATCCGGCATCTTCCTCCGCGGCGTCGGCGTCTTCTTCCCTTCTTCTCTGGGCTGCTCCGCATCCATGATGGCATGGAGGGAGGCTCCCGCTGTGTGACGCTTCTCTCTTCATCTTCTTCTCTTCATCTTCTTCTCTTCATCTTCTTCTCTATATCTTCACCTCCCTCCATGCCATCATGGATGCGGAGCAGCCCGAGGAGAAGAAGGGAAGAAGACGTCGACGCCGCGGAGCAAGATGCCGGACGAGAACACCAGAGGAAGAACCAGAAGAACCAGAAGAAGAAGATGAAGGAAGAAACCGAAGAAAGATAGAAGAAAGAAGAAGCATTTAAATAAAGGAATTGTCAAAAACTGTCTCTTGTCATTTTTAACATTTTTGCCAGTTTTTTAGTGAAATGGTCGGTTACCATTTCACACAGGGGGGAGGGTCAGGATCTGGGGGTCCCCTTGTTAAAGGGGGCTTCCAGATTATGATAAGCCCCCTGCCCGCAGACCCCCACAACCAATGGCCAGGGTTGTGGGGATGAGGCCCTTGTCCTCATCAACATGGGGACAAGGTGTTTTGGGGGGCTACCCCAAAGCACCCTCCCAATGTTGAGGGCATGTGGCCTGGTATGGTTCAGGAGGGGGGGCGCTCTCTCGTCCCCCCCCTCTTTTCCTGCGGCCTGCCAGGTTGCGTGCTCGGATAAAGATCTGGTATGGATTTTTAGGGGGACCTCACGCCATTTTTTAAAAAAATTTTGGCCGGGGTTCCCCTTAATATTTATACCAGACCTGAAGGGCCTGGTTTGGAATTTAGGGGGACCCCCCCACGTCATTTTTTTTTTAAATTTTGGTTCGAGGTTCCCCTGTGGGGAATTCCCATGCCGTTTTTATCAATGAACTTTTATGTGTATTGTCGGACCGGCAATTCATTAATAGCCGCGAGTAGTTTTAAATGACTTTTTTTCCTTTGAAATATCATTTTGCTGTCAGACTGTTCTAAACACGGGAAACATGCACCCCTTTACAGGCATACTATAGACACCCCCCAGGTACGAAATTTAAAGGGATATTACACTTTTATTGTTTCACTTTAAGCATTATTAAAATCACTGCTCCCAAAAAAATGGCCGTTTTTAAAACTCTTTTTGCATTGATCCTTGTCCCCTGGGGCAGGACTCAGGTCCCCAAACACTTTTTATGACAATAACTTGCATATAAGCCTTTAAAATTAGCACTTGTGATTATTCATGTTCATGTCCCATAGACTTTAACGGTGTTCGCGTGTTCAAACAAATTTTTTGCCTGTTCGCAAGTTCTGGTGCGAACCGAACAGGGGGGGGGGTGTTCGGCTCATCCCTACTCACTGCTTTACATTGTAGCAAAGTGTCATTTCTTTGGTGTTGTCACATGAAAAGATATAATATTTACAAAAATGTGAGGGGTGTACTCACTTTTGTGAGATACTATGTGTATATGTATGTGTGTGTATATATATATATATATATATATATATATATATATATATATATATATATATATATAATTTTTTAAATATGTAGCAGAATAGCCACAATCACTGCTTTATAGATCCTTAGGGAAATGAGAAAGTCTTCTTAAAAAAATCCTGTACTACACAAATATGAAGCCTGTCTCGTTGGCCTTTAAGGCCTCATGCACACAGGACGTTTTTTAAACTCACCTAGAAGCCAGCAGCATTATTGCAGAAAAAACGCCTGACGCTTGAAAAAGTGTATAAAGCTTTTACAAGCTTTTAGGAGATTTTACAGACATCAAGCTCTAGGGTGTTAATTTTCTTCAGGCAGCTTTCAGCAGCATCAAGAGTTTTTTCTGCTCAAACTCTGCTGCTCCTGGATGCACTGACAGTGTTTTTTTTCCTGCCTCTAAAAGCTCTTGCCACTAAATGCCGCTAAAAGCCTATGTGTGCATAGACACATAGGCTTACATGGAGGGGCATTTAAAGGCAGGAAAAGAAATGTCAAATGACCCTAGGAGCGGCTGTGAAAACATCCAGTGTGCATGAAGTCTAGGAATGTTATTTGCCTGGCTACCATGAAAATCCTAACACTCTGGCTTCATAAACTGCATGGTTATTCTGAGTCTGTGATTCAGGTAGTAGTTAATCTAGAGAATACCATTCAAGGAACCTTTTGGAAGGAGAACAGTCATGGCAGCCTGTATATTTCCTTTGGTAACCACTTGCCGACCACAATACGTATAAATATGTTGTGACTTGCAAGTAGTTTACTATCAGCCATAACCCTGGTACTTTTCTTTCAGCCGGCAATTCTCTTTCTCATGAAAGTAGTCTGAGTAGCTAATTAGCTGCTTGATTGTTTTCAGAATCAATGGGAGGGGTCATTGCCCCTCTTGCTGCTCGTCAGTGTTTCTCAGGCCCGGGAAATGATTCGACAGTTGGCACTGCTTGCCGTAGAGGTGAACAGAGACCAGATCGTCTCTGATCACCTCTATGATCTAGGAGGACCAGATCAACATCATGACGTCACTTCCGGTCTAGGGCAGTGGTAAACGATTTTTTTTTTAAGGTAAGGTATCACCATGAACGTTAGAGCGAGCGCAATAATTTTAGCGCTAGACCTCCCCTGTAACTCTAAACAGGTAACCTGTAAAAAAAAAAAAAAAAAAAGTGTCGCCTATGGAGATTTTTAAGCATCGTAGCTTATCACAATTCCACGAGCGTGCACAAATTTTAAAGCGTGACATGTTGGGTATCTACTCATCGTAACATCATATTTTATATTTTAGTAAAAAAATGCATTATATATTGTGTTTTTTAAATTAACATTCATTAACCACTTCCATACCAAGCACTCCCCCCACCCCCCCCTTTTCCTGCCCAGGACAATTTTTAGCTTTCAGCGCTGTCGCACTTTGAATGACAATTGCGTGGTCATGCAACACTGTATCCAAAGTTCTTAGCATTTTCTTCCCACAAATAGTTTTCTTTTGGTGGTATTTGATCACCTCTGTGGTTTTTATTTTTCGCTCTATAAACGAAAAAAGACAGACAATTAAAAAAAAAAAAATGATGGGCACTGATAGGCGGCAATGATGGGCACTGATAGGTGGCACTGGATAGGCAGCACCGATGAGGAGCTACTAACAGGCATTACTGAGTGGCACTGACTGGTACTTTGATGGGCCCCCTCTGACAGAGAGAGCCGTCGATTGGCTCTCCCTGTCAGCGTGAACCAAGGAAAGCTGACCCACAGAACCTCCGATTGCCGTGCTGCATGCCCCCACGGGCGTGCGCCGGCTGTGTTATCCTGATCACATCATATGACGTCCGGTCAGGATATCACAACCACTTTGCCGCCGTCATTCTGCTATATGGTGGGCGACAAGTGGTTAAAGTGAACTTTTTAAAAAAAAATTGTTGAAAAACCGCTGCACAAATATTGCGTGACATAAAAAAATCAAAAAAAAAAAAAAAAAAAAATATATATATATATATATATATATATATAGTTTTCTAGCAAAAAATACAGATATTTACTTGTAAACAAAAAGTACCAAAAAAAGTTGCTCCTTAAGTGAGTAATACATATTTTTAAGCCATAAGTGACCCACTACAAACTATGTTACATGGTATGAGATGCCAACAGTGATAATGCTTATCAGAAGTACCTAATCCAAATGTTTTTGTTTTGCCTCTTGGGGAGATATTTTTCCATGACTCTGGAGCATTACCAAACGTGTTTTACAATGGGTGTAAGTTTATACAACCATTTAACTTGTAAACGTACAACCAGCTGCTAGAATTTTCAAGGTTGTTTTTTTCATTATTCTGCAGCTTAACATTCCAAAGCTGGGCTATGAAAATCTATTACAAGGAAAAAAATCAAAATGTTATTATAGGCCAAATGTAGCTGATTACGTTTTATATTTGTTCACAAAGTACATGGCAAAGCAAATTTTAATATGGCTTACAGAAAAATGGAGCAAAAGTAATGTAGCGTAAAATTACAAAATATAGGACAAACCACTGTTTACTACTTCATTGCTGAAACACCCCCTCTATTCCAGCCGTACAGAACTGCCGATGAGGATCACACAACAGATTTGTTCTTTTCTGACCCCGTAGGAATATCAAGTGCAGTTTGCAGTATGTTTTGAAGAAATTAGAAACTATTCTCCAAGAGACTTGGTCAAGCTACATTGCAATAAGACAATTTCACTGAAATGTAATCATTTAGGGAAGAAAAACTTTTATTGTGGAGTCCATTTTCATCCAGCTGTCATTTGTGCAACAGTTTATTTCTTTTTTTTCCTTCTCTTCTATTTATAAAAATTGCTATAATCTTTTTGGCTGTATTTACAGGGTATATATACTCTAAAATTGAAAAAAAAAAAAAAAAAGTTATAAGCTAGTATCAGAAATGTGGTTTTTTTTTTTGTGTGTACCAAGAACAACAATATTGTGTACTAAGTTCATAATGTCATCATGTAAGCACTGCTCTCTTGCATCAGCGAGGACCGCCCACCACTTATGCCCTGTACACACGGTCGGATTTTCCGATGGAAAATGTGTGAAATGTGTGAAATTCTGACCGTGTGTAGGCTCCATCACACATTTTCCATCGGATTTTCCGACACACAAAGTTTGAGAGCAGGATATAAAATTTTCCGACAACAAAATCCGTTGTCGGAAATTCCGAGCATGTGTACACAAATCCGATGGACAAGGTGCCACGCATGCTCAGAATAAATAAAGAGATGAAAGCTATTGGCCACTGCCCCGTTTATAGTCCCGACGTACGTGTTTTACGTCACCGCATTTAGAACGATCGGATTTTCCAACAACTTTGTGTGACCGTGTGTATGCAAGACAAGTTTGAGCCAACATCCGTCTGAAAAAATCCTAGGATTTCGTTGTCGGAATGTCCGAACAAAGTCCGACCGTGTGTACGGGGCATAAGAGTTTCAAAGAGGAAGGGGAGCTTGCACATCATGTGGCTGGCCTGGAAAGATACGTTATGAGTTAAAAAAGCATAAAATACACAAGGTGGGGAGCGAGGTCGGAAGAGTATTGCCTGATGGAAAATCCTCTGGTGGGTGATTCTGATCCGGCACAGTGGGGGTTATTTACTAAAGGTAAATCCACTTTGCACTACAAGTGCACTGCAAATGCACTTGGAAGTGCAGTCGTGGTAGATCTGAGGGGGGCATGCAAGGAAAATAAAAAACAGCACTTTTGCTTGTACATGATTGGATGACAAAATCATCAGAGCTTCACCTCATTTCAAAGCTTCCCCATCGCCATCGGTAGAGGCGCAACACACATTTTCATATTTACGAAATGGTACACCAGGAACAGAGCGCGAATCCCCCATTTACTATAGTGATCTCTGCACACGGGAGAATGCAATCTGTGCACCACTATGGACATGGTGCACGGCATCTTCAATTCAATATTAACAGAAGATGGAGGTGCCAATGTTATGGGGTTATGTGAGGACGTTTACAACTGCCCAAGTAACAAATATGCCCAAAATAGAATGAGAAAGTAACTTTTTCAGAGAAAGCCTGCTGTGCCCGCAAGTAAGTTTAGAACTGCATGAGATCAATGTAAGCAGTGTGCATGCGCAAGCGGCTCTTGCTCTTGTTCAAATGCATTTGTTCACAGAGCAGCCAAAATCTTAGTAAATGTTAAGCAATGTACATGCAATTATGTGGGTTGAATGGGCGCACTTCTAAACTTGACTTTTTTCTTTTTTTTTTATGCTGGTTTACCTTTATGTATTTTTTTAAAGGAGATTTGCACACAGGTCATGTTAGCATGCTACATTGCCAACATGTGACATGCACCTTGTTAAAATTATGTAAAAAGACTCTCGCTTCTCTAGCTCCTCCTAAAAGGGCATTTAACCTTCCCCCTCTGATGCATATGATTTCCTTGGGCTAGCTTTTGCTTTTAAAGGGGAACTCCACACTCCATTCTCCAATGCTCTTGTCTACCCCTCTAACCCCTTGGATTTCCATGGGCTAACATTTGCTTTTAAAGGGGAACTCCACACTCCATTCTCCAATGCTATTGTCTCCCCCCTCTAAACCCTTGGATTTCCATGGTCTTTTGCTTTTAAAGGGGAACTCCACACTCCATTCTCCAACGCTCTTGTCTCCTCCCCGTAACCCCTTGGATTTCCATGGGCTAACTTTTGCTTTTCAAAGGGGAATTCCACACTCCATTCTCCAATGCTCTTGTTTCCCCCCTCTAATCCCTTGGATTTCCATGGGCTAACTTTTGCTTTTAAAGGGGAACTCCACACTCCACTCTTTTCTTAAAAGGCTGTGAGCTGCCTTCACCAATCCAAACCACATCCTTTTTCAGAGCATACAACAGGGCCATCTAGGAAACGGGCGAGAAGAGCAATCGCCCAACCCCCTCCTGAACCATACAATGCCACATGCACTCAACATAGCTGGCTGCCTTTGGGGCATGTTGGACTCAGCCCAATACCAACCACAAAGCAAGGTTGCCAACCACCAGTAAATTTACTGGCAGTTTGTAAAAATCTGTAAATTTTTTCACAACTGCCAGTAAATATCAGGGGCTGATAATTTCATGCTGTGTTGACTTTTTAAGTGTAAATCAAGCAAATTACTTTGTTATTGGTATTGTCAGTGTTTCAATATCATGTTTATACTGTTCAAATTTTCACTGTGTTAGTTTTCAATAGGAGTTCTGTAATTTCTCAGGTTGCCAGTAAAAAATGTGTTCCGCCAGTAAATTTTCCATGTTTTGTCAGTAAAAAATGCAGCGGGAGGTTGGCAACCCTGCCACAAAGCACCTTGTACTCAAATTCCATAAAGCCCCCTGTCTGCACCCCCCCCACAACCCCAGCCACAGGCAGAGTAAGCCCCCCCCCCAGTTACTAGCTTTTAAGCAATTTTGCATTTTTAAAGGCACAGCTCCTTGTTTTGTTTTTGGGGTTGTCCAAATTGGTGACATTGGTATATGTCCCCCTGGGCCCCCATACCCATTTTAAGGCCAATAAATGGAATATAAGCCAGCCAAGTGGGGACTAGCAAAATTAACAAGCCAGTTCTCATAGACTGCACTGGTATTTATTGTATAACTTTTGCCCATGTTAGGCTCTTTGTTTGCCCCCCCTGGACCAAGTGGGGGGGGGGGGTGTTTGTCCCATCTGTTATTTTGTAGCATGCTGGATGATGTGCTTAATTTTGGACAGGGGCGGCTGGCTTATTTGGGTTGTTCTGGGCATGGTCAGGTACTTTTGGGTGTCCAGTTTGTAACACATGTATTTTCTCTTTGTATTTTGTTTGTTATGTCTTTGCAAAATAGATGTGTTTTAGAGCAAGTATTTTTTACTTTTTGGGGGGGGGGATTTTTTTCGCTGAAATATTTTTAATGATGTCGATCTGTGTTTTGTAGGTTGTTAGTTTCACTTTGATTTAATTGTTTGTGCTGCTTTATTTTGCAAAATCTTCCTCAAGCTGTTGTGACTACTAAATGTTTAAATCCTTAAAAGACTGTCTGTTTGTGGGTGCAGTCCTTTTAACTCCTGTTAATTTCCTCTGCAACATGGTCAGACCTCAAAACCATATTCTGTTAGTGTCTCATATTAACATACATGTGTTTTTTGCTTTCCTTGCTCTTTTCCAAGTCCTGTTTTGTTGACCAATAACATTTGTAGCAATTTTTATGTTTTTTATGTGTTTTGTTACTAATTTGTAATTTTGTTTTGCAGATGCATGCTCAATCCAAGTAATGCATTTTACACCCCCCCCCCTAAACAATTTTCATGCAACAGATTTCCCAGCTGCAGCTTAACTAGGCTGATTGGCATGGCAAAACAAAAAAGTGTGATTTGTCTAAAAGCTACTTTCCTGGTGCCTTCATGGTAGCATATGCATGGGTTGTGCATATGCTGCCATGGATAGGCACCAGGAAAGTAAAATTACAGAGAGGTAAGTATTCAATTCTCCATTTTAACACAGTGGTTCTCAGCCTCAGTCCTCAAGTAACCCCAACAGGAAATGTTTTGGGAATTTATCTTAGCTAAAATAGCTGTCCAGAATACTAAGCCATTGACTCTGATTTAAAGCACCTGTGCAAGATGAAAGTAAACCTGCAAACATGGCCTGTTGGGGGCACTTGAGGACAGGGTTGAGAACCACTGATTTGGAGCAATGAGTTAAAATCTAGCTCAAGACAATCCTAATCTAATTGTGGGCATTTGAGGGAAACCAAGTGAGTGTTAGAACCCCTGCTTGTCTTTTTTAGGTTGGGCTTTGTGTCCCTTTTCTGAAAATTGGCTTCACTTCCTGTCATATAGCCAAACAGGAAGTGAGGGGGTAAACCCTACCAATGTCTTTCCTTGGGGACACACAGGTCAATCTAACTAGTGTCCCCATTAGGCAAATTGCACTCTAGCACTTTGTTGTGTATAGCCAAAATTATTAGGTATTTTGGGGTTTATTAAAGGCAAATCCATGCAATACAAGTGTACTCGCTGTAAATCTGAGGGGAAGCACTGGTGATTTTATCATCCAATGTAGAAGCAAAGATACTGTTTTTTTTTTTTTTTTTTTTCCTTGCATGTCCCCCTCGGATCTCCAGCAACTGCACTTCCAAATGCTCTTGTAGTGCAAAGTGGATTTGCCTTTAGTAAATAAACCCCAAAGTCCAAGATACCTAATAATTTAGGCAAAATGCTAGCATGCAATTTCCCTAATGGGGAAACTATTTAAATTGACCTGTGTGTCCCCAAGGAAAGACATTGGTAGGGTTTTACCCTACTTCCTGTTTGGCTATGTGACAGGAAGTGAATAAATTTGAAGGAGAAACTGGCAAAATTTGGGAGGTGCCTTCACCCTTTCAGGGGTGCAGACATCCCCAAAAGCTGACTTGGGGAAAGACTTCTAATCCCTCTGCACTCTCCAAGCAAAAATAAAGGATTTCATTTAGTTTAACTTTGCAAAGACACATTCCTAAGTTCAACTGTGATGCATGTCAATGGCCCATTTAGACTTTGTTTAATAAAAAACACCAGTTGTCTTTCACTATAAACATTTATTAGTCCAGTTCTGGAAATCTGCATCTGCTTTACTATTAATTTCCATAAAAATTGGGTTCCTGAAGCTAAATGCACCAAATGCATTACTGCTGTGTATGTTAGATTGCGCAACTGCTGTGTGCGCAGAGGTATGTACCCGTGGTTCCCGGAAGTGGTGGCCAGCACACAGGAATGACATCATGCCCCTCCAGGAAGTTGCTTGTACTGCTGCTAATTTCTTCCCACCATGCCCAGCTCACTGTTCTCTGAGGAAGAGATGATCCTTATTTACAAATAAAGATAATTTTTTATTTATTTTTACATGGGGTGGTGTTTGTGTGGGTCATGTGTGTATGTCATTTCCGGTCCAATGTATATTGTTTCCTGTGTGTGTGCGTGTGTGCGCGTGTGTGTGCATATATGTATATACAGTGGGGATGTACATGTACATACATTTTTCACTCTTTGTTATATTGCAGCTGTCACTCCGCTTGAGTGTTTCTGTCAGTATACCACTTCCTTGTAGTCTGGATACAGATATCAGATATTCCAACCGCTCCCAAGCATAAAACAAGGCAACACTTGCTTAGATGCTAACATGGACTATTTTTTTATTTGAGATCTCACACAAATATATACACAGCAGAATGACTAAAACCTAACCTAATTAACATGAGCTAATTAACTAATCCTTTATACAGCCTAGGTGACTACGTCTCCTAGCTCATTGACTATTCAACACACATTACCATAAACATCAACACAGGGTTAATTAGAACAAACAACAATGAGTTGAATACCCTTAGAACCTGTGGTAAGCCAGACTAAACTCATTTACATTAAACACATTATAGCTGACATCAGACAGGTGAGTGGAGTTGATGACATTAGCATCTTCTCACAGTATGAGTCCCAACAGTATGACTCAGTCACTATTGCTACTATGGCAAATACAGGGTCCCCGGAGTCTGTGTGTCCTGGGGGACAAGGACCCGAAGCCAAAGTAACAACACCTCAAGGGTACCCCAAATGCCAGGGCCCATAATCTGTAGGCAAGAGGCTCACATTCAGTCCCCCTCCAAAAGCCTCTATCCTGGGTGAGTCTGTCACATTTCTCCCCCATCAAAAGTTGACTAACAAGGTCCCAGACCTCCACTTGATCTGGACATGCGTTAGTCAGGCAGAGTGAACTCACAAAGTCTGTCCGCATGATCTCCTTTCTTGGCTGCAAAGAATAGTTGACCTCAGTAGGTGTGAGGCAGAGGTAATTGACTCTCTGTCCGTCTGTCAGCGCTTCATCTGGGTGGTGTTTACCATTTCATGGCTTGGCCTGTTGCTGGGCAGAGGGGCCCACTGTCCCAGTTCCCTGAAGCTGAGAAGAAACTGTAGGTGCTAGGCAGAGGCCAGCAGTGCTCTGCCCTGTTGCCAGCGATTCAGCTGGGAGTAGCATCTCCACTACATCAGCTTGTCGCTGGAGAGAGGGGCCGACTGCCCCGGCTCCCTGGAACTCCACAGTTGTTGCCAGTGCTGGGCAGAGGTTGGTAGCACTCTGCCCTGTTGCCAGCACTTCTGCTGGGACCTCCGCATCCTCCACTCCGGCTAACCATTGGGGCAGGAGGCTGGCTTCCTCCACTCCCAAACTGTGTAGCTGCCATTGGGGAGGTGAGCCGGTTGCTTCCTTTTCCATTCCCTCATCTGGCTGCTGGGACGACATGTCTATGGTACTGTCTCCCAGGTGCACGGATCTTTGCTGGGGAGGAAAGTCCGCTTCCTCCACCCTGGCCAACTGTTGGGGAGGGACAACAGACACCTACTCTCCCTTCTACCCCTGTATCTGCTGCTGGGAAGTGATTGCCACCTTCTCACCCTGAGCCTCAGAAACTGCCACAGGTGTGGGGCAGAGGTCTTGGACCCTCTGTCCAGTTGCCAGCACTTCTGCTGGGGGTTTGCTAGGTGGTTCCTCCTCTACAGAAACGTCTATTAAATCCCCAGTCTCTGGAATTGTTAAAAGTGTGGGACAGAGGTCTTGGACCCTCTGTTCCGTTACCAGATCTTCAGTGGAAGAAGTTTGTTGTAACTCCATAGATACTGCTGTTGGTGCTGGGCAGAGCACTGTGAAGTTTGGCCCCAATACCAGCTCTTCTGCTGGAGGCTCATCAGGTTGTTCTTCCTCAGCAGAAAAGTCTATCAAATCCCCTGTCTCTGCAACTGGTGTCTGGGGATAGAGGGTCACCATCTCCTGTCCATGGAGCTCAGAAGATGCTATCAGTGCTGGGCAGAGGTTAGCAGAGCTCTGCCCTGTTGTCAGCACTTCAGCTTTGGGGATGGCAAGCTCCAGATTTTCCACTGCCGATTCTCTGGCATGCTGCTGGACAGGCACATTCCTCCATCCAAGATCATTCCATGCAGAAACAGGATCATCAAGGTCAGTCAGCACTTGCTGCATCCGCCATAAGACCTCCGCCTCCATAGCTGCTGGTGCAGGTTGGCAAAGCACACTATTACTCTGCTACATTGCCTATTCTTCAGCCAGGATTTCAGAGTTGTCAACTGGTAATTCCTGATAGTCCCAGGCAAAGGGAGCCCAGCCCTGGCACTGAGCAATGTCTAGCAACGGTCTGTAGGCGATCTCCAGCTCCCATTCCTGAACGGCCAGAAACTATATCTTCCAGTGCCCAATGCACTTCCGAGATGTTCAGTAGCCCTTCTCTGAAATCCATGATTTCGTCCAACCGCCACTCCAAATCACTCCCAAAGTTAGAGTCCCCTGTCAGCTTCACATACAACTGTCCCAAGCCACGGTAGCTTAAGCCTTCCATTGGGCTGTCATCCGCTATCCAGGGACATGCTTGGGATACATGCCACCGGAGGGCTCTGTAGGTCTCATCCAGCTTCATCTCTGCCCAGACCAGCCTGCTTAATTCAGCTGTCTGCTGACCCGCAGTCCGTACTGCGACCAGTACCTTTCCTCGATGGAGGGGAGAACTTTTCCCTGGTGTCACTTCTCAAGGGCTAGCGCTTCTTTCCAGAGTTTGCAGCAAATAGAATCACACCATCCCAGCAGGACCTGCTCTGATACTGGTCCTCTGTGCTGTATCTGCATCTCTCGCAACCTCCTTCTGAATTCCTCTTCCATGGCGGCTGGTATCTGTACCTCTCCGCTCCTGCTATCTGGACCTTGGATCCAGATGGAAGTTTGTATGTCCCAGACTGCAGGAAGGGTCCCGCTGCTTGCCACCAATGTCACGGAACGTCCCACACTCTGCTTGAGTGTTTCCGTCAGTATACCACTTCCTTGTAGTCTGGATACAGATATCAGATATTCCAACCGCTCCCAAGCATAAAACAAGGCGACACTTGCTTAGATGCTAACATGGACTATTTTTTTATTTGAGATCTCACACAAATATATACACAGCAGAATGACTAAAACCTAACCTAATTAACATGAGCTAATTAACTAATCCTTTATACAGCCTAGGTGACTACGTCTCCTAGCTCATTGACTATTCAACACACATTACCATAAACATCAACACAGGGTTAATTAGAACAAACAACAATGAGTTGAATACCCTTAGAACCTGTGGTAAGCCAGATTAAACTCATTTATATTAAACACATTATAGCTGACATCAGACAGGTGAGTGGAGTTGATGACATTAGCATCTTCTCACAGTATGAGTCCCAACAGTATAACTCAGTCACTATTGCTACTATGGCAAATACAGGGTCCCCAGAGTCTGTGTGTCCTGGGGGACAAGGACCCGAAGCCAAAGTAACAACACCTCAAGGGTACCCCAAATGCCAGGGCCCATAATCTGTAGGAAAGAGGCTCACATTCAGTCCCCTCCAAAAGCCTCTATCCCGGGTGAGTCTATCACAGCAGCCATTTGCTAAAATCATTTAAGTTCATTTTTTTTCCTCATTAATGTACACACAGCACCCCATATTGACAGAAAAATACAGAATTGTTGACATTTTTGCAGATTTATTAAAAAAGAAAAACTGAAATATCACATGGTCCTAAGTATTCAGACCCTTTGCTGTGACACTCATATATTTAACTCAGGTGCTGTCTATTTCTTCTGATCATCACTGGGATGGTTCTACACCTTAATTTGAGTCCAGCTGTGTTTTATTATACTGATTGGACTTGATTAGGAAAGCCACACACCTGTCTATATAAGACCTTACAGCTCACAGTACATGTCAGAGCAAATGCGAATAATGAGGTCAAAGGAACTGCCTGAAGAGCTCAGAGACAGAATTGTGGCAAGGCACAGATCTGGCCAAGGTTACAAAAAATTTCTGCTGCACTTAAGGTTCATAAGAGCACAGTGGCCTCCATAATCCTTAAATTGAAGACATTTGGGACAACCAGAACCCTTCCTAGAGCTGGCCGTCCGGCCAAACTTAGCTATCGGGGGAGAAGAGCCTTGGTGAGGGAGGTAAAGAAGAACCCAAAGATCACTGTGGCTGAGCTCCAGAGATGCAGTTGGGAGATGGGAGAAAGTTGTAGAAGGTCAACCATCACTGCAGCCCTCCAACAGTCGGGGCTTCATGGCAGAGTGGCCCGATGGAAGCCTCTCCTCAGTGGAGTTTGCTAAAAAAAACCTGAAGGACTCCAAGATGGTGAGAAATAAGATTCTTTGGTCTGATGAGACCAGGATAGAATTTTTTGGCCTTAATCCTAAGCGGTATGTGTGGAGAAAACCAGGCACTGCTCATCACCTGTCCAATACAGTCCCAACAGTGAAGTATGGTGGTGGCAGCATCATGCTGTGGGGGTGTTTTTCAGCTGCAGGGACAGGAAGACGGGTTGCAATCGAGGGAAAGATGAATGTGGCCAAGTACAGGGATATCCTGAATGAAAACCTTCTCCAGAGTGCTCAGGACCTCAGACTGGGCCGAAGGTTTACCTTCCAACAAGACAATGACCCTAAGCACACAGCTAAAATAACGAAGGAGTGGATTCACAACAACTCCATGACTGTTCTTGAATGGCCCAGCCAGAGCCCTGACTTAAACCCAATTGAGCATCTCTGGAGAGACATAAAAATGGCTGTCCACCAACGTTTACCATCCAACCTGACAGAACTGGAGAGGATCTGCAAGGAGGCATGGCAGAGGATCCCCAAATCCAGGTGGGAAAAACCTGTTGCATCCTTCCCAAAAAGACTCATGGCTGTATTAGATCAAAAGGGTGCTTCTACTAAATACTTAGCAAAGGGTCTGAATACTTAAGACCATGTGATATTTCAGTTTTTCTTTTTTAATAAATCTGCAAAAATGTCAACAATTCTGTGTTTTTCTGTCAATATGGGGTGCTGTGTGTACATTAATGAGGAAAAAAATGAACTTAAATGATTTTAGCAAATGGCTGCAATATAACAAAGAGTGAAAAATTTAAGGGGGTCTGAATACTTTCCGTCCCCACTGTATGTATGTGTGTGTGTGTATTTATGTATGTGTATGTGTGTGTGTGTATGTGTGTATATATATATATATATATATATATATATATATATAATATATAGAGCTATAGATGTAGGTTCTTGTGTCCACCAGCAGAGAGAAGTTGAGTGAATGCCACACTCCCAACTCTGGAGGCATAATAATGGTCTAGCACAGGGGTTCTCACGTGCCTTGTATAATGCCCAAGAAATATAGTTCGGAAAATACAAGTGGGTCATGGCACATCTACATTCCAAATTTGGCACTTAAGATGGTCATGCACTATGCAATCTGATTGGCCAATCTCTGTACAACTCAATAATTAGGTAAAAGAAAGACACACTTGAACAATTAATTCAAAGTGGGAAATCCAAACAGGCTCTTGCACTACCATATATACTCAAGCATAAGCCAAGTTTTTCAGCAATTTTTAATGCTGAACCCCCCCCCCTCGGCTTACATTAGAGTCAGGGCAGGGATACCGGGCATTAGGCTGCTTGTCCTGGGGCTGCATTGCACTGTGGCTGGAGCTCTCCCCTCTCTCCCACCCTTCCTTACACCGTGGGAGACTGCTGTGTCTCGGCACTGACTCTGAAATTTTTGGCCACGCTGTGACAAAAGTCCCACCCTCCTCCTAGACCAGCTCCTGTGATAGTCAGAACACTACGTCTATCACACGAGCTGGTCTAGGAGGAGGGCGGGACTTTTGTCACAGCGTGGCCGAACATTTCAGACTGAGCTCCGAGACACAGCGGGAGATGCCCGCTTTTCAATACAGGTACTGACACACAGTCACTACTAGTGAGGTTGCAATGATGAGCACGGGGAGCACAGTGGTGTAGTGGTTAGCACTCTCACCTAGCAGCAATAGGGTCGCTGGTTCAAAATCCCGACCACTACACCAACTGCCTGGAGTTTGCGTGTTCTCCCTGTGCCTGCGTGGGTTTCCTCCAGGTACTCCGGTTTCCTCCCACACTCCGAAGACATGCTGGTAGGTAAATCAGATCCTGTCTACAAATTGGCCCTAGTATGTGTATGTGTTTGTAAGTGCGTCGGGACCCTGCAGGGTAAAGGGCCGCGCTATATCAAGATGCAACTCAACTCACATATAGGCTGCAATGATGGGCATGGTGAGGCCGCGGTGATGAGCACAGTGAGGCTAAAATGATGGGCATGGTAAAGCTGCAATGATGGGTACAGTGAGGCTACAATGATGGGCATGGTAAGGCTGTAATGGTGGGCATAGTGAGGCTAGAATGATGGGCACGGTAAGGTTGCAATGATGGGCATGGTGAGGCTGTGGTGATGGGCACAATGAGGCTACAATGATGGGCACTGTAAGGCTGCAATGATGGGCAGTGAGGCTGCATTGATGGGCACAGTGACGTTGGCATCCTCTGTGTTGTCCATGCTGCACTGCATCCTGAAAATTTACCAGTAGCTGCTGCATTTCCCACCCTAGGCGTATACTCTAGTCAATAAGTTTTCCCAGTTTTTTGTGGTAAAATTAGGTGCCTCGGCTTATATTCGTGTCGGCTTATACTCAAGTATATACGGTAAATCTAATTTATTTAAGATCTAACTGATTGCAGTGTATGGTCACCTTTTACAGATCAAGATCTGAAAATAATAATTTATTGGATTTAGAAACACTTCTCAGTTCTTTGTAATGTATCGAAAGATTTGGGTAAAAAAAAACAAAAAAAACCCCACAAATTTAAAGATATATTAGAAGTGATAGGAATGAGATTAGCATCAAAAGGGTTTAAAGAGGAAGTAAACCCTGATGGGCTTTACTTCCTCTTTGTTTCCCTGGCAAGGTAAAGCATAATGGGCTACTATGCATTGCATAGTAGCCCATTATGTGTCACTTACCTTACACAGAAGCCTGCGATGTCCCCGGTGTCCCCGCTGGCTGGAAGTGTCCATCTTCGCCCCTCTTCCTTCCAGGGCCGTGAACTCCGGCTCTGTGACTGGCCGGAGTCGCGTGACGTCACTCCCATGCACGCGCGTGGGAGCCAGCAGTCACGGCATGACCCCAGCTAGAAATGTCACAGCGTGCCCTTTCTAAAGTGCGCATGCGCGTAGAACAACTCATCGTACGGGGAATTGTCAATATCTCCTAAACCGTGTAGGTTTAGGAGATATTACCAGCACCTGCAGGTAAGCCTTAATCTAGGCTTACCTGTAGGCGAAAGTGGTTGTAAAGGGTTTACAACCACTTTAATTTGTGTGGGTCATGTGTATATGTTTAAATGATTTGGCCTCAAAACACACACCTACTTCCTGTGTACAGATTCACTTCCGGGCCAATGTATATTGCTTCCTGCTTTTAGTAGTACACCTACTTACTATATGCTTAACAAGACACATCCAATGAGTTGAAATTAACCAATTGTATTGGGCATGTGCTATTATCAATGAGAAAACTGCAGTCACCCTAGCGCCAGTTGCAGTTTACATATGCGGGTATTTATTGTCGTTATTTGCGCTTCAATGTGCCCCGGTTCACACGTTTAATTAATGACTTTTCCGGTGCACCAATTAATGTATGAACTGGTGCAGTGCCCTCTTCTTAGTAAATCAGCCCCTGTGTTTGTTATTAGAGTACCATTTCAAAATAATGCTGTTTTTGTTAAGCCAAAGTTAATTTAAAGCGGGGGTCCACCCACACCGCCAAAAAAAAAAAAATATTAAAAGCCAGCAGCTACAAATACTGCAGCTGCTGACTTTTAATACATGGCCACTTACCTGTCCCAGGGTCCAGCGATGTCGGCAGGCGACGCCGAGAACCCGCTCGGTTCTCGGCAGCTGCCGCCGCCATCCTAGGTGAGGGAATCAGGAAGTGAAGCATTGCGGCTTCACTTTCCGGTTCCCTACTGCGCATGCGCGAGTTGCGCTGCGCATCCCAAGTGGTCCCCGTTCTCTCCTGGGAGCTGTGTGTTCCCAGGAGACAGCGCGGTGGGGACAGGAAGAGGCGTAGACTCCCATGGGAGTCTATGCCGGAAGTGGGTGCAAATACCTGTCTTAGACAGGTATCTGTACCCCCCTCCCCCCTGAAAGGTGCCAAATGTGACACCGGAGGGGGGGAGGGTTCCGAAAAGAGGAAGTTCCATTTTTGTGTGGAACTCCGCTTTAAAGACTCATTGTAATTATTTGATGAAGATTTCTCTTTTGTTTGTTCACTTTGCTGCATTTGAATCAAAAACAATATAACATTTTCGTTTCTACTGATTCGAAAATTTATCGATTTGATCGTTTTCGAATCGAAAAAATTGGTAAATTCGAAGAAAATGTGAAAATTCCAGATACGAATTCCGAAAACAAATTGACCGAATCAACCGAATTTAACTAAACAAAATTACTAGATTAACGAATCAAAACAAATTATTTCGTCATACACATGTCTAATTCAATGGATGGCATGAAAGGCATCTATTGTTTACAATTGTAAAGTGATCTGCTGTGACTGGTCACATCAATCACATGGTACTGTCAGCGAGCCAGTAGAGTGATCAGTGGGTACAGCTTCTGGCAGATTGCCCGCTGCAGCACAAGAGAGGTGCATTCTGGGAGGACATCATATGACATCCTCCCAGAACAACAGTGCTCCCACCCAGCCATCTTTGTACTATAAGCTGGGCGGGAAGGTGTTAAGTGGAACAACACAGGAGAAAAAAAATAGGTCCCCCCAACCCCCTTATTTCCCTAAAATCCATACCAGACCCTTATCTGTGATAATGTATTTAGAAGGAGGACCCTGGGGAAAAAACAAAACCAAAAATAACAAAAAATGTGTGTTTCCCTCCAAAATCTATAAAAGACCCTTATCCATGCTTGCGTAGTAGCTGGCTGGGAAAGGTAGGGATAGCAAGCATGCAGTCCCCCTTCTTCCTGAATAATAGTTGGCCACATGCCTTCAACCTAGGGTGGGTACTTTTCCAAGGGACCCCCTCCTAGGCAAGGCACCATGTTCAGTGTTGATTGGGACCAGAGCTGAACACCCACATCTCTGGCCCAATGGATGTTATTGTATGCAAGGGGTGAGAATATGGGGACCCCACATTTTTGCTCCCCTCACCTTCTGAATGAGTAAGGGGTACATAGGGGTATATGGGGGGTACATAGTACCCCTTCTTACTCATCTACAAAAATGGGAAAGTCCAATTAACTACACGCACAACATGAATGTTTTTTATTTTTAAAAAAGTACTAAAAGTCACTGTAGAAATGTCCCATGCCTACTTTAGTCTAATTAGAACCTCCAGAGCCAGGGACAGCTGACATCCTTCCATATAAATTGGGTTGCAAAGCATAGTGGATGTACTGTAATGTGAGGTTAGATTAATGGGCACCAGACACTTCTTGAATGCAAAGAGATTTTTATTTTCTCTTGAACAGAACAGCGGGAGAGAGGGTTTAGGGCCAGGACACCCTTAGGTAGTTGCAATGTAAATTATCAAACTTCAAGACTTCTACAGGTAGACAGCCATGCAGGGAACGGCATCCAGCAAGACACCACATCTGCATGTGTAGGAGCGCTGTCTCCTATGGCAACAGTCTTAGAACAGTTTCTAACACAGATTATAACAAACTCCTTTACTTTTATACAGTCACTTCTTGTAGGCTCTCAGCCCACTGAGCTCCCAGTCCCTCTCACTAGACTTGCTGATTCACCGCCACTGAATCCTGTGAGCTCTTTTAATCTTTTTATTTTAGAATCTTCCTCAAGCGTCACCCCTGCTTCCCTGCTGGGTCCCTGGCTTGGCACTCCAGATACTCCTCAAGCGTCACCCCACTGGCTGGGTCCCTGGCTTGGCACCTGCTAAAGCTACTCGCAGTGGTCCCTGGTAGAAGGTTGTTGTTCCCTTAATGGCGACAGCCTACCCTCTACCTCCGACCACGACAAGCTCTCTGGCCGGCAGAACCATCACTTCTGGTTGGACTGCAAGCCGCAATCCCAACCCTACGCTGCTCTCTTGCTTCTGGATAGGCCCTCAGCCAGCCTAGCAGCCAGACGTGCCCAGGATAGGCCCAAACTCTGGCCTAGCAGCCCGGGCAGCACAACGCACGTCCACAAAGACAGCCATCCAGGTGGCACAGAACCCAGATCACCTGACCTCACCCAAATAAATAGGCCAAGGGACCCAAGAAAATCCCTGCCCATTGGCTGAGATACCTTATCTATTCCTAATCTGTCCTTGCAATGCCCTTGTCTTAGCTAATGTCACCAGATACCCGGCCATCTAGTGACAGAAAAGAGAAGTGCAGCATTTCCAGACTTACGATGAAATCAATTGATCCCTATCAATTAGCCAAGGCAACTATACCTGGCAGGTAAATTTAAGAGCAACCCTGCCTAAACATCAGGGTGCTACATCACGCAATGTAAATCAATTTTCAATCACGCTATTCAGCAATGTATATCCATTAACATTCATGAATGAATGATGACCTGTTAACACAAATACAAAGACCTGTGCCAATCCTCTCCCACTAGACTCTTGCCACAAATGACAGCTCCTTGACCAGCAGCAGAATATCAACAAACAGATACTGGAGATACTGGCTGATGTCATTGACCACATATATTTATGACCATATGTGGTCATTGACACCCCCCAAGGATCCCCTGGCCACTTTGTTTACAAATTAATGCTGATGGGGAAGGATCTGTCTTTTAACAGTAATAGCTTATTTTTTTAAGTGTTACTTTTGCTGGAGTACATTTAACAGGTGCATATTTCATTGGCTAGTTAAAGCACCTTTCACACTGATGTGCCTTTCCTGGGCAACAAAAGCACAAAAAACTATACCCCATAAAATCAGATGTAACTGTTCATACTGTGTGCTGTGCTTTGAAAAGTCCTGCATTCTTTATCTTTGGTGCAGTTATTCAAAAGCGCACCAAAAAGGCACCTTTCTTTGTAAGTCAAGGGAACACATCAAAAGTGCATCAATGTGAAAAGGTCCTTAAGGCATTCCCCAAACGTGTTATTTTAATGAATTGTGTATTTTTGCTGTTGCCCTTTTAACATTATTAAAAGACCCTCTCCCTGCTGAATGGTTTAAAAAAAAAAGTTTGCATTGGTTCATGTCCCCCATGCACTTTTTTACATTAAGCTTGCAAAGTACCTTAAAAAGAGTCAGAAAAAATGGCTGAGCTTCGTGTTCGAGTCGAACCCATGTTCGACTCGAACATCGGCTGTTGGATCGTTCGCCGAATTGCGAACGATATGGGCCGTTCGCGCCAAATTCGTGTGGCGCGTCACGGCCCATAATGCACTGCGGCATTGCAGTGCATTGCTGGCTGATGATTGGCCAAGCATGCACTATGACCCGCATGCTTGACCAATCACAGCGCCGTCGGTAGAGAGAGCTGTAATTGGCCAAAGCCACGGTGGCTTTGGCCAATTATGGCTCAGGGGGTTTAGAACACGTCCCACACTATATAAGGCCGCCTGCACGGCGGCCCTGTGTAGTGAGTTCCGGCGTGCTGAGAGATAGAGAGAGAGACAGTGTCATTTCATTTGAGTTAGCTAGATTAGGCAGGACAGTCAGAGAGTTAGCTGCACTTACAGTGTATTGTGTATATATATATATATGCATCTCAGGTGTTGCATATATATATATATATATATATATATATATATATATATATATATATACTGTATTCAGTTTAGCTAGATCCGTTCTTGTTATCTTCCTACTGACAGGCAGGCTTGTCTTGTTACAGTATTTACAGCTACCTGAAGAAAATTGCTGGTGTTCTTTTGATCCTATTAGTACCACAGTCAGGCAGCTAGACTATTTACAGTTAGTGCAGTGCGTCCTGCTCACAGTGTTCAGCTAAAACTACAAGTTAGTGTAGTGAGACCTCTGCACAGTGTTCAGCTAAAGCTACAAGTTAGTGTAGTGTGTCCTGCTCACAGTGTTCAGCTAAAACTACAAGTTAGTGTAGTGAGACCTCTGCACAGTGTTCAGCTAAAGCTACAAGTTAGTGTGGTATGTCCTGCTCACAGTGTTCAGCTAAAACTACAAGTTAGTGTAGTGAGACCTCTGCACAGTGTTCAGCTAAAGCTATAAGTTAGTGTAGTGCGTCCTGCTCACAGTGTTCAGCTAAAACTACAAGTTAGTGTAGTGAGACCTCTGCACAGTGTTCAGCTAAAGCTACAAGTTAGTGTAGTGCGTCCTGCTCACAGTGTTCAGCTAAAACTACAAGTTAGTGTAGTGCGTTCTCCTCACAGTGTTCAGCTAAACCTACAAGTTATTTTTTTGCAAGCTCTGCACAGTGTTCAGCTAAAGCTACCTGTAGAAGGTTGGTGGTGTTTTCCTGATCCTATCACTACCGCAGGCAGCTAAATAAGCTGCAAGTTATTTTTTTGCGAGCTCTGCACAGTGTTCACCTAAAGCTATCTGTAGAAGGTTGGTGGTGTTTTCCTGATCCTATCACTACTGCAGGCAGCTAAATAAGCTACATGTTAGTTTTTTATGAGCTCTGCACAGTGTTCAGCTAAAGCTACCTGTAGAAGGTTGGTGATGTTCTCATACTACAGGCAGGCAGTTGATTTTGCTAGCTGCAGTATCAGTACATATATATATAAATATATATATATATATATATATATATATATATATATATATATATATATATATATATATATATCCCAGCTTAGTGCAGCTACAGGCCATTAGTATGTCTGGAAGGCCAACAAGGAGAGGCAGACAGTCACAAGCCAATAAAAGAGGGCAAGCAGGCTCTGTGTCTAGTGCTGGTCGTGGAGACGGTGCATCCTCATCAGCACGTGGCCGTGGGACACGCTTGGCCTTTTTTTCGGCAGCTGGCCGCGTTGAGCCGCAACATGCGGAAGACTTGGTAGAGCGGATGACCAAGCCGTCCTCATCCTCCTCATCCTCTCTCACCCATGCTCAGGGTACCTTGTCTGGCAAAGCAGCGGCCTCTTCCCTCGGCTCAATGTCATCAATGACTCCTTCCCTAGCCCCACCATGTCCTCCTGAGGAGTCCCTTGAACTGTTTGACCACAGTGTTAGGTACATGCTCCAGGAGGATGCCCAGCGTTTGCAAGGCTCTGATGATGATACTGAGCTAGATGAAGGCAGTAACGTGAGCACGGACAGAAGGGGTGCCCAAGAAGGACAGCAATCTGGCAGTCATGCTCCCCCTGCTGCAGCATACTGCCAGGTTTGCTCCAGTGATGAGGAGGGAGGGGATGATGAGGTTACTGACTCAACGTGGGTGCCTGATAGGAGAGAGGAGGAGGAGGAGGAGGCGGCACATCACCAACGAGACAGGATGCCCTCCAGGGGCCAGCCTAAGGGCAGCACACTGACTGCATCACACCCCAAAGCTCCACATGTGCAGGGCGCTGCAGTCTCTGCGCGTTCTCAAAAAGTTCTTTGGTGTGGGCCTTTTTTGAGACGAGTGCATCAGATCGCAACGCTGCTATTTGCAACATATGTCTCAAGCGTATCTCGCGTGGCCAAAACATCTCCCGCTTGGGTACCACATGCTTGACCAGACATATGTTGACCTGCCATGCAGTTCGTTGGCAAGCGTATCTAACAGACCCACACCAAAGAACAAAGAGGTCCTCTCCTTGCTCTTCATCAGCTGAGATCTCCAACCCCACTATACCTTCAGTCCTCTCTGAGACCTGCACTGAGAGGAATGAAGGTGTAGAATTAGGTGTGTTACAGCCAAGTACTTGTGGGCAATCTTCTTTCGGTACAACGACATCAGATTGTACCAGGCAAATTTCCCTGCCCCCGCTGCTGCACCACTGAAAGAAGTTTGCTCCCAGCCATCCACATGCCCAGCGGTTGAATGCTAGCTTGGCAAAATTGCTAGCACTTCAACTACTGCCTTTTCAGTTGGTAGACTCTGCCCCCTTCTGTGAGTTTGTGGAATGTGCGGTTCCTCAGTGGCAGGTATCCAAACGCCACTTTTTCTCACGGAAAGCGATTCCGGCTCTCTACCAGCATGTGGAAGGCAATGTCCATGCCTCGCTGGACAGGGCGGTCAGCGGTAAGGTGCATATTACCGCTGACTCATGGTCCAGCAGGCATGGACAGGGACGTTACCTAAGTTTCACGGCGCATTGGGTGACTCTGCTGGCAGCTGGGAAGGATGCAGGACAAGGTGCAGTAGTGTTGGAGGCCTCCAAAATGCCACTACTAATGATTGTGACACACCTCTCTCCTCCACCCCCTCCTCTTCTTCTTCCTCCATGGCCTCTTCCTGTGCTTTGTCCTCGGAAACAGCGGTGCTCTGTAGGCGTTCAAGGGGCTACGCATGTGCGCAGGCCAAAAGATGCCATGCGGTGCTTGAGCTGGTGTGCTTGGGGGACAGGAGCCACACTGGGGCAGAGGTTCTGTCAGCTCTGCAGGGGCAGGTTCAGAGGTGGTTGACGCCACGCCAACTTAAGGCAGGAATGGTGCTTTGCAACAATGGCACCAACCTCCTCTCTGCCCTCCGACAGGGACAAATGACCCATGTGCCCTGTTTGGCTCACGTCCTTAACTTGGTGGTGCAGCGGTTCTTGGGCAGGTACCCGGGCTTACAGGATGTCCTGAGGCAGGCCAGGAAAGTCTGTGTGCATTTCCGCCGGTCATATAATGCCAGTGCTCGGCTGGCGGACCTCCAAAAGGAGTTTAACCTGCCCAAGAACCGCCTAATCTGTGACATGCCCACCAGGTGGAATTCAACGTTGGCCATGCTGTAGCGGCTGAACATGCAGCAGAGGGCCATCAATGAGTACCTGTGCGACTATGGCACCAGGACAGGTTCAAGGGAGCTTGTTTTTTTTTCCCCACGCCAGTGGGCCATGATCAGGGATGCATGCACTGTCCTGTCACCATTTGAGGAGGCCACGAGGATGGTGAGCAGTGACACTGTCCCCCTTGTCCACCTATTGGAGCACACACTGCATGGAATAATGGACAGGGCACTTGAGGCAGAACAGAGGCAGGAAGAGGAGGACTTCCTTAGCTCTCAAGGCCCCCTTTATCCAGACAGTGTTCCTGCGTGCCCGCCGATCACACACAAAGAAGACGAGGAGGAGGATTATGTCAGTATGGAGGTGGAGCCTGGCACTCAGCATCAGCAGCAGTCTTTAAGGGATCAGTCCCAAGAAACACATGGACTTGTACGTGGCTGGGAGGAGGTGGCTGCGGACCATGTCATCCTTAGTGACCCAGAGGACTCCGGACCGAATGCCTCAGCAAACCTATGCTGCATGGCCTCCCTGATCCTGCAAAGCCTGCGTAAGGATCCTCGTATTCGTGGTATCAAGGAGAAGGACCAATACTGGCTGGCAACCCTCCTTGATCCATGTTACAAGGGTAAGGTTGTGGACCTTATCTTGCTGTCGCAGAGGGAGCAGAGGATGAAACATCTTCGGGAGGCCTTGCAGAAAGGTCTGTGCAACGCGTTCCCAGAGACTGGGAGGTTACAAACTCCTGTTTCTGGACAACGTGTTGCTGAGGCTTCGCTCATCAAAAAAGGAGCGGTGGAGAAGGTGGCCGTCTGACCGATGCGTTCAGACAATTTTTTAGTCCGCAGCCCCAAGGTATGATCGGTTCCAGCAACCATCGCCAGCGTCTGTTTTACATGCAGGAATACCTAGGGGCAAGATCTGACTTGGACACCTTTCCCACCGAAAAATCCTCTGGGTTACTGGGTCTTGAGGATGGATCACTGGCCAGAGCTTGCACAGTAATTGAGCTACTGGCCTGTCCTGCATTCAGCGTTCTTTCGGAATGCACATTCAGTGCTGCTGGAGGCTTTGTAACCGATCACAGGGTGCGTCTGTCCACCCACTCGGTCAATCGACTGACCTTCATAAAAATGAATCAGTCTTGGATCACCACCAGCTACCCAGCACCTGATGCTGATGTAAACGAATAATTTTTTTTGAAATCTCAGATCCCTTCAAAGACTGCCTATGCTGATGCTGAGTGACTATCCTCAGTAATTATCCTCTTCCTCCTCAATGATCACGCTGATAGCTTGTAAGAACATTTTTGGTTCTGGGCGCCGTCACCAGTGCCTAAGGCCCAATTTTTCAGCCCCTGTTTAACAGGCGCGTGTAATTACAATTTTTGATGCAATACTTTGCAGCAGGGCTCGTTCCTGTGTTCCAGCTAGAGTATCTGTGTGGGGTTGCAGTGTTGTGGCACCAGTACCAGTGCCTAAGGCCTAATTTTTCAACCCCTGTTCAACAGGGGCATGTAATTACAATTCTTGATCTAATATTTCACAGTAGGGCCTATTTCTGTGCCCATCAAGAGCGAGTGAGGACTTACAGTGTTGTGGCACCAGCACCACCACCAAAGGCCCAATTTTTCTGCCCCTGTTCAACAGGGGCATGTAATTACAATTCTTGATCTAATATTTCACAGCAGGGCCTATTTCTGCGCCCACTAAGAGCGAGTGAGGACTTACAGTGTTGTGACACCAGCACCACCACCAAAGTCCCAATTTTTCTGCCCTTGTTCAACAGGGGCATGTAATTACAATTCTTGATCTAATATTTCACAGCAGGGCCCGTTTCTACGCCCACCAAGAGCGAGTGAGGACTTACAGTGTTGTGGCACCAGCACCACCACCACCACCACCACCAAAGGCCCAATTTTTCTGCCCCTGTTCAACAGGGGCATGTAATTACAATTCTTGATCTAATATTTCACAGCAGGGCCCTGTGAGGGCTTACAGTGTTGTGGCCACAACAACACCTAAGGCCCAAATTTCTGCTGAGTATATAGGGCAGGCCCCTACTTTCAAACATCCAACTTACAAACGACTCCTACTTGCAAACGGAAGGAGACAACAGAAAGTGAGATGAAATCTACCCCATGGAAGGGAAATTCTCTCCTGTAAGAGTTAATATGGGAAAAACATTTCTCCTTTCCACTGATGCTTTATCACCAATCCTTGTTTCACAAAAAAACCCAAATTTTCAAAAAACATTTGTCAAAAGTGAGGTGAAATCTTCTGAAGAGGAGCACAGACAGCAAAACAAATGTCACAGGGGTGATAACCCTTCCCTATGTTTTCCAAAAAGCTTAAAAAAGATTTTTTGGCTAGAGCTAAACACGTTAAAAATGTACCCGTTCAAAATTACAAACAGATTCTACTTAACAACAAACCTACAGTCCCTGTCTTGTTTGCACCGCCTGTATACTGCTGTTCAGAGTATATAGGGCCTGGTGGCCCCACACCTTTCCTTTTTTAATTTGGGTGCGGGCTTCCCCTTAATATCCATACAAGACCCAAAGGGTCTGGTAATGGACTGGGGGGGTACCCATGCCGTTTGTCTCACTGATTTTCATCCATATTGCCAGGACCCGACATTACATTAAACCCGCAAGCAGTTTTAAATGACTTTTTTTCCTTTAAAAATGACATTTTGTGCAGGGACTGTTCTAAGCACGGGAAACACGCGCCACTTTACAGGCATACTATAGACACCCCCCAGGTACGATATTTAAAGGAATATTTCACTTTTTTTTTTTTTTACTTCAAGCATCATTAAAATCACTGCTCCCGAAAAAACGACCATTTTTAAAAGTTTTTTTTGCATTGATACATGTCCCCTGGGGCAGGACCTGGGTCCCCAAACCCTTTTTAGGACAATACCATGCAAATTAGCCTTTAAAATGAGCACTTTTGATTTCAAACGTTCGAGTCCCATAGACGTCAATGGGGTTCTAAAGTTCCTGCAAATTTTCGGTCCGTTCGCAGGTTCTGGTGCGAACCGAACCGGGGGTGTTCGGCTCATCCCTAATGGCAAGATTCAGCTCCCACAGACTTCAGTGGGGTTCATGGTTCTGCACATTTCAGGCTTGGTTTAATAATCCTTCTGATAATAAAATCCAGGCCAGCTCGCTTATCACTACTGAGAGGGTCAACAACAGGGTTGCCAGGTTTCTTCCTGTCAATGACTGTTAAGCACGTGGCAGGTGCTGGCATCCACCTTAGCAACCTGTGATGTCACCCGGCCTCATTCATTTAGTGGTAGGGAATCCCAGACTATGTAAACAAAGGGGCAGGGATAGTTCTGACATCACTGACCAAATATGGCAATGTAATTGACCAAAACCATTGCCGTATTTGATCAGTGAAATCACCCAGGAGACCCCACTCCCTTGTTTACTTTGGGCAGTGGGGCCCAGGGAAATGTCATTTAGCATTGGTAACAGAAGTGACAGAAGCAGATATTTTGGCAGGTCACCTGGCATCATTCATCCTAATTGTCAGGGATCTGCATCACTGGGCAACATGATTGAAAATGAATGTACATCATGGGACATTTTTTATTTTTTTTAATAAAGGACTTATCAAAAAGTGTGGTGTCATCAATTACTGTTTGCATTTTTAAGATAATATGTACCTTGTTCTCATCAATACAAGGACAACATATCACTTCATGTTGAGGGTATGCGGCCTGGTATGGTTTGGGGGATGGGGGGGATCCTCATCCACCACTTTCCCAGCCAGACAGGCTGCATGCTCTGATAAGGTTGGTAGGGTAGTAGGTTGTATACATTTTACAGAAGTGCTACTCTGCTCCGGTTAAGGATACCCCCCTTTTTAAAGGAATTTTGCATCTTTAAAGGGATTGTAAAGCTTTGTTTAAAAAATAAATAAATAAATAACAAACATGTCATACTCCTGGCTCCTCCCCGCATCGAGTGTCCACGTCGGAGAAGTGCTCTCCTTGGTGGACACCCGTGTGGGTACCCTCCCGAGTCCTGCATCTGTGTCCATTCACAGAATGCAGGACTTGGCCCCGCGTCATTGGATTTAATTGACAGCAGCAGGAGCCAATGGCTTTGCTGCTATCAATCTATCCAATCAGGACACGAGACACCAGCTAGAGCTGGTATGCTCGTTCCTGGCCGAAGAATGACAGCGTTCAGGTATGTAAAACCGGGGGGGGGGGGGGGGGCTGGGGGGGCTGCAGCATAAAAGAAGGTTTTTCACCTTAATGCATATTATGCATTAAGGTTAAAAAACATGAGGGTTTACAACCCCTTTAATATTGCACTTAAATCATTATTAAAATCCATGCTTCCCGCAAAACAGAATTTAAAAACATTAATTGTTTTGGTGCTTGTTCTCTAGGGCAGTGATCAGCCTTCCATGTCGTTTTTTTGACAATCATTTGCATATTAGCCTAAAAATGGCAATTACAGGTTTTTAACATATGGCTTCTATTGACTTTAATGGGGTTCAGATTTGGCCTGTACTGTACTTCAGTGAAGTCCGCCAAACTCACATCGAAAAGCATTTTGGGATCATCCATAGTTAACAGCTAAAAGTGCAAGTACATGATAAAATACACATTTACGCTGGGTTCACACTATTGCGAATTGGATGCGGGTTTGGCCGCATCCAATTGGCATGTCAGGATATTGTGACCGGCTCTCAATGAAGCTGGTTCACACAGCTCCGGGACAGCGGCGGAGCAAATTGCACAGGAGTCCTGTGCATCTTCTGGTCCGTTTCATGTCTGAATTTAGCCAAAAATTTGGACCAAAATCGAACCTGAAACTGAATAAGAATGCACAGGACCCCTGCTGTGAGCTGTTCCGCACAACAGTGTGAACCCAGCCTTAAAGGCATTTTAAGACTGTAGCAATAACACATTACACACTGCTGTACTTTCACCCCATTACCTGAGCTATTGGGCAACATTACAGTGAAGATTGTGGATTTGTGATTGATGGATACTGTGAGTCACATGATGCTTACCCACCATTCTCTTTCTCAAAACTTTCTCCTTGGCAGTAGGCACCTGATTAGCCACATTACAACTTCATCCAGCCATGACTTCAGCCATTGCTGTAAAGAAGTACCCACTTTCTCAAAGTCATAATTACATGCAGTAACAGACTTAACGTTATTACCTAATCTCCAAGGTAATTAAATTCTTTCACACAAGTACCATCTACAATGAGTGTGATAATAATACGTTCATGCTGAGATGATGCTTCTATAGACATAGCAAAATAAAATTCTTACATTCAATTGGACTTGTTTTGTAATGTTAAAGACATTTCCACGCAATGCTGTTTTAATATCTTTTTACCTTGGCAATTTTAGAATTCACAACTTCAGCCATGTCACTCAAACAAGTTACACCTGTCTCAGAATTCATCACATTGTGATGATTGGGTTACGTTAATTGAAATATGGTGTTTTCACAACTTTTGGCACCTTCAGTCATATTCTTGGACAGTCAGCTTCTGACTTCAAATGTTTCATGACACTATGATGATTGGATGTAGGTGTCTGAGTTGCCCAAGTTGAGTATAAATATTGAGGTACTATATGTTCATGATAGTTATTAAAACTGAGGAAGACACTTGGATGAGTAATGAAACTTATTTATTAACACAGAACGTGTTCAATTTAATGTGACTAACGTTCCAAAAATATTTTCAATATTGTAATTTTCTTATAGAAAAACATGTAGAACTGCATTAGACGATTAGAAGTCCCAAATTTAGAAACAAAGAGAAAAAAGATTCACATGTTTATCTATAGAAGAATATATATATTTATCGGCGTATAACACGCGCCGGCATATAACACGCACCCCAAGTTTAGGAGGGAAATTTAAGGAAAAAACTTTTAGGAGGGTAGTTTAAGGAAAAAAACTTACATTTAAATGCCCATCAATGCAGCCTTATCAGTGTCCATCTGTAGCCTTGTCCATTATTGCAGCCTTGTCAGTGTCAGTGTAGCATTGTCAGTGTCCATCATTGCAGCCTTGTCAGTGTAGCATTGTCAGTGTGCATCTGTAGCCTTGTCCATTATTGCAGCCTTGTCAGTGTAATGCCGCGTACACACGGTCGGACTTTTCGTCTACAAAAGTCCAACGGACGCCGACGGACTAAAGCTGGCTGGTAATCCGATCGTGTGTGGGCTTCTCCGGACTTTCAGCAGACTTTTTCAGCCTCAAATCCGACGGACTTTAGATTTGAAACATGCTTCAAATCTTTACGTCGTAACTACGACGGACCCCGAAATCCGCTCGTCTGTGTGCTAGTCCGACGGACAAAAACCCATGCTAGGGCAGCTATTGGCTACTGGCTATGAACTTCCTTATTTTAGTCCGGTGTACGTCATCACGTACGAATCCGTCGGACTTTTGTGTGGTCGTGTGTAGGCAAGTCCGTTCGTTAGAAAGTCTGCTGCAAGTCCGCCGAAAGTCCGCCGAAAGTCCGCCGGAAGTCTGTCGGACAGGCTGTCGGACTTTTGTAGACGAAAAGTCCGACCGTGTGTACGCGGCATTAGTGTAGCATTATCAGTGTCCATCATTGCAGCCTTTCAGTGTTAGTATAGCATTGTCAGTGTCCACCATTGCAGCCTTTCTGTGTTAGTGTAGCCTTGTGAGTGTCCATCTGTAGTATCATTGCAGCCTCGTGAGTTTCAATCTGCAGCCTCGCCACTGTGTTTGCAGTGCTGCCGTTTAAAAATGGTGCCGCCGCTTTTGGCAGCTCTTGGCGGCTTTCGGCCATTCTTGGCCACTCTTGGCGGCTCTCGGCCATTCTCGACGTGTTTCGGCCATTCTCGGCAGCTCACACGGGACTGCAAGAGCCGCTGAAAGCCGCCTAGAATGGCCAAAAGCCGCCGAGAGCGGCCGAGAGCCGCCGAGAGTGGCCGAAAGCCGCCGAGAACCGCGAAAAAGCTCACAATCGGCGGGGGATCAGCGTATAACGCGCACCTACGATTTTCCCCTGATTTTAAGGGGAAAAAAGTGCGTGTTATACGCCGATAAATACGGTATATATATTATATGTATATGTAGCCATGGTGTTGCAGCTAATAACAAACAATTCACCAAATCACCCCACTGCCGGACTTCATATATCACTTCCAGAGACAATGAACAGCCTTTTGCGAGCTTTTGAATAAAGTTAGAGCCAGAAGATTGAATGTGCAAATTGAATTAGATATGAATCTCCTCCTGCATCTCCATGCAGACTGTTGCTCCTCCTGCGGCTCAACCTCCGCAGACTATACCATCTAAGAGTTCTCTTACCATCCGACCGTGTGGTGGCAGAGACATCACTAATGACCGTGTAAAAGCAATGTTCTTAGATCTCTTTCACCTCCTGCCCATAACTTGTTTCCTCCTGTTCACTCGGTTCCTTCTGCACAAACTTGAAGTTACTGTATTGCAATCTGACACATCCTCTTCCTCTGAATAAGCCTCCCTACTGTGGCTCTGGTTGCTTGCTGCCACTAGGCCTGAGGCCTGCAGAACCTCTCCCTGTAGGCCCAGTGGGTTAAAAGCATATCTTCTAGGAAAAATGGACTACTGTTCCCAGCCAGCCCAACTTGCAAATCATGTGCCCGCAGGCAACATCAACTTGACACAGATCCCCACAGTCTCTTTTCTGCTTCAGGACTCCCCATCATCCACCGTGTATATTGATGAAGACTCCACTAGTGACCGTGTACTAGCAGAGTTTCATCACAGACTCCTTGGCACTTCCAGCCCTTGGCATCTCCAGCCCCAATGTGGTAACACTCACTGACCTTCCAACAGCCCTGAGTCCTTGATGAGGAACTTTGACTGAACCATGCATACCGACACTTTCACCTGTCCCTCTGCTCCAGGAGTTCCCTGCCATCCGACTGTGTGGTGGCACAGACATTGCCAATGACTGTGTAGAGGCAATGTTCCCTCACAGCTCTCTCCGGGCCTTCTCCTGCAATCGACGCCCCCCCCAGATGGGGATGGCCTCCTGCGACTGTCTAACATGCCATTCCTCACTTCACCCAGCCGACTCTGACCCCCAGTGGAAAATTACCTCAGCTTATATATGAGGCACGCCCCCTGCCAATTCCAATTGGGGATTGGTCAGGGCTCACACACAAGCTGCCTGACACTCCAGTTCCAGGCCTAGCCCCTTCTATAGAACATTCACCTCAGAAACAGGGGAAGCGCCTCAGAAGTGATGGGCAGGTGGTCACACCCACTACTACTCTGACCACTCCCAGCCCCCAGATCAAAACAGACAGGCCTAGCGCGCAGCATAAGCCTGCCTAAATTTACCTGTGCTGGATATCCTAGTAAAATAAACATTACTAGCACTTACCTATTGTTGGTAGAGGGTGATATATATATATCTATATATATATATATATATAGATATATATATATATACACAGGATTTCCTCACTTAATGACCAGGTTCTGCTCCAGCAACCAGGTTGTTAAACCAATTGGTCGTTAAAGGAGGAGCCACGAGTAATCAATATTTTAAGCATTCTTAACTACTGTACTGTACTGTATTCTGAAAAAAAGGTCTAAACACAAAACTCCAACTCAATACTGTTGTTTTAATTTGCTTAAGTACGGAAAACAAATATAAACTACAAAATTCTGTAGTGTACAGTACAATACAATGATGTACAGTACATCGCTTGGGTTGGGAGAGCTGGTCGTAAGTCCGAGCATTCGTTAAACAGGAAAGTCGTAAAACAAGGAGTATCTGTATGACTCTGCCAGTGCTAAATGTTGAAAGGGATACCACCAAGTATTTTAGGAATAGAGCTGGCCATACATTGATCAAAATTTGACCAGTTTAGCAGGGACTAACCAAATTTCGATTCCTGTGTAGCCACTCTGGTTGAACAGAATTCAATCTACAGATCTACGGAACAACTTCTGTTCAATTGCCCTGTTGGATTTTAGCTGCACAATTAGCTCTGCAGTCTATATCTGGCAGTGCTTATCTGTATATTCGAATAGTGGGAAAATCTCCCCGCTGTCAGAATACAATGACACGGATGGGAGGATTCCCTCATCCACTGAAAATATGTGGATGGGGGAATCCGGTCAGTTGTTTTTGTTCAACCCACTGTATGGGTGTATGGGAATGTATGGGAAGCTTAAGAACTGTGCACATAACTGGGGAAAAGTCTGCTGTAAAATAACAGCGCAAAAGACACAAAAATACTTCTGTGTTCTTTGCCCTGACCTTTTCAAGACCCTCAGCCCCCCTAACACACCAGATTGATTCTACAAACATACAATATCACAGGAAATCACTGAAAGTAATACTTAGTACCCAGTAGTAGTGCTATATTAAAGAAACCAGGCACCAAACCTGGTAGTAAAGGCAAACTTAATATGTTGTCATCCAATATGGTTGGTAACTAGGCAAGCATGAAATGTATTAACAATGGTAATAACACAATTTAGCATACAAAAT
Source organism: Aquarana catesbeiana (assembly GCF_042186555.1). Taxonomy (NCBI): domain Eukaryota; kingdom Metazoa; phylum Chordata; class Amphibia; order Anura; family Ranidae; genus Aquarana; species Aquarana catesbeiana. The sequence continues at coordinate 409,509,818 of NC_133325.1, forward strand.
TATTAACAAGTACCAGTAGGGTGACCACATTTCCAAACTGTAATTCAGGGACATCCCCCCCTTCCACAAAAAAAGATGATTATTGATAAACAAAATGTCAGTTTTTGGAAAAACATAAGCAAACAGTGGTCACCAGTTTAGACAGGTGGTATACAATGTACAAATTTTAAAAGGAGCAGTGATTTTAATAATGCCATTTTGTAAGTGCAACAATAAAAATGAAAAATACCTTTAACTGCTTGCCGACCAGCCGCTGCAGTTTTATTGAGGCAGAATGGCATAGCTAGGCGAAACGAAGTTACCTTACATCGCTTCGCCTTTTGGCCACTGGGGGCGCACACGTCCGGAGCCGATGAGAGTGCCGGCGGGTGCGATGACCGTCGGACACCCACCATCACTCGTGACAGAGCGAGAACTGTGATCTGTGTGTGTAAACACACAAATCCCAGTTCTTTCAGATAAGTAGAGACAGATCGTATGTTCCTACCAAGTATGAACACCGATCTCTCTCTCCTCCTAGACAGCCCCATTCTTCCACAGTTATAACACACCTAGGGAACACAGTTACCCCTTGATCGCCCCCTCGTGTTAACCCCTTCCCTGCCAGTGACATTTATACAGTAATCAGTGCATTTTTATAGCACTGATCGCTGTAAAATTGTCAATGGTCCCAAAAATGTGTCAAAAGTGTTCAATTTGTCCTCCGCAATATCGCAGTCCCGATAAAAATCGCAGATTGCCGCCATTACTAGTAAAAAAAATAATAATAAAAATGCCATAAATCTACCCCCTATTTTGTAGACACTATAACTTTTGCACAAACCAATCAATATACGCTTATTGCGATTTTTTTTTTACCAAAAATATGTAGAAGAATACATATCGGACTAAACTGAGGAAATTTTTTTTTTTTTTTGATAAAAAATGTGGGATATTTATTATAGAAAAAAGTAAAAGATATTGGGGGGTTATTTACGAAAGACAACTCCACTTTGCACTGCAAGTGCACTTGGAAGTGCAGTCGCTCTAAATCTAAGGGGGTAGATCTGAAATGAGTGGAAGCTCTGCTGATTTTATCATCCAATCATGTGCAAGCTAAAATACTGTTTTTTATTTTCCTTGCATGTCCCCCTCGGATCTACAGCGACTTTACTTCCAAGTGCACTTTCAGTGCACTTGCAGTGCAAAGTGTATTTTCCTTTAGTAAATAACCCCCATTGTGTTTTTTTCAAAATTTTCACTCTTCTTTTGTTCATAGCGCAAAAAATAAAAACCGCAGAGGCGATCAAATACCACCAAAAGAAAACTCTATTTGTGGGAAAAAAGAACATCAATTTTGTTTGGGTACAGCATCGCACGATCGCGCAGTTGTCAGTTAAAGCGACTCAGTGCCGTATTGCAAAAAATGACCTGGTCATTGAGCAGCCAAATCTTCTGGGGCTGAAGTGGTTAAATATAGTGTGTAGGGGATTCCCATAGTCTGCCTGTAAATTGGCACACCTGTACATGCATTGAACATGCTGCAGCATGTAAATGATTATGGGGTACATAGTACCCCTACCTATTCACCAAAAAAGTGTCAAAAAGTAATAAAAACACCGAGACAGTTTTTGACAATTCCTTTATTAAAAATTAAAAAAACAGTGCCCCCCAATGTCAATCAATTGTTAATCACGCTGCCTGCCACACCTGAAAAAAAGAAAAAAATGCTCCCACTGTCCATGAAGGCTGGCCGTCTACTGCAGGCTCTGCCGTTTGACATATAGGTAAGGGCAGGGCCACCTGGCGATATCACTTGGTGGCACCACCCCCTTGTGATGTCACAGACCAGTGCATGCTGGGTTGGCGACGTCACAAAGGGCTGTGCCACCAGGTGACAACGCCAGGTGACCCTGCCCCTTTACCCATATAAGAACTGTCAAACGGCAGAGCCTGCAGTAGGCGGCCAGCCTTTATGGATGATGGAAACGTTTTTTTTTCCTTTTGCGGTCCAGTGGTGGCTTTGGCGGCAGTGGCGTGACTGACAATGGATTTACATTGTGGATATTTTTATTTTTTAATAAAGGAATTGTCAATATGTAGAAAAAAGTACAGCACTAAAATGTATGAAAAAAGTTGTTGGGCACAACTTAGAAAAAAGTGGAAATTAGTGACAATATAATGTGAATAGTGTTACCATACATCACATATAAAACAAGAAAATGCTAAATACTGCCAAAAACTTGCATAAATCGCATATAAAACAAAAAAATACTGCCAATAAATAAAACTAGCATAAATTAAGCAAAACTGAGGAATATACAAGACCAGAAGATCATTATATATATATATATATATATATATATATATATATATATATATATATATATATATATATTGCACCTTTATTTTAGCACTCTCCATGCAAAAAATATGGTGAAAAAAATTTATATAGTAAATATCTAAAAAAAAGTCCATAAAAGTGACTAAAAAAAATCTTCATATGAATATGTGACTTGGTGTGATTGCTTGACCTCGTGATACACATCACCTCTAGTAAAAGGAAGGCTTACCGGACCGCCAGTAACCCCCCTTACTCAGGGAGGTCAAAGAGCGCGAATTGGATCACAGATCCCCAGAAATGAACTCCAGATCTCCTGGGCTTCCTTGATCTCCTGGGTGTCTCTTGTCAATACCCTCTGTGTCCCGGACGGTCTCTCAATCACGGTAAGTAACCCAAGTGTTCAAAAGATTGTGCAAATCTTGCAAAAAAGATATGATACTCCAAATAGTGTGATATTGTCTCATCAAGAAGATTTATTGGAGTAAATAATACAATGCTGTTTAGGAGCTTCCACAAGTCTCCAATTAGCATAAAACAGGTTTAAAACAAACAGTTGCTAGCAAGTAAAAAAGTCCTGTATACAGACGTTTAAAAAGCGATCGCTCATGCACAGAGCGTATGGGCGTGACTACCCTTGTCAATAACTGTATCTGTATTTTTATTACTTTTTGACACTTTTTTTAGTGAATGGGTAGGGATACCCCATACTCAATCATTTATTTTTTTTTTTATTTTTTTTTATTATTCAGCTGTCAGCAGGGAAGCCCATTGACAGCTGATGACTTATCAGTTGTTAAGGATGTGGCGACCGGCTTTCCGGCCCCACTTATTAACAACCAGGTTTTACTGTGCCCTAATAACCGCACAAGAGTGAAAGGAGTCACAGATTCCACTGTCGGCTTGTTGGTAGGGTGGTTATGTCAGTTTCATTCCGGGACACTGTATTGTCCTGGAATGAAGGTGCCCGGGACAGACCTGCAAGATGCGGGACTGTCCTGGGCAATTCGGGACATGTGGTCACCCTAAGTACCAGGCATGAGATGACATTTGGCACCCAGATCAACATAAATAGTAGCAGGGCCACCTCAAGCTCAGCAGTAAGAAGTAGTAAAATTTTATCTATGAAGTGTTGTAACTATACTGCCAGAGTGTATTTATGTTGGCAATGCTAGTCCTAGACTGACTGGATATGCACTGTCCAAAAGAAAAGGAGAATGGGTGAGGGTAAGGGACTTGCAGAATAATTATTACAGGAGAACAATCCTTTGAAATATTCTTCTGCCAGCTAATATTTGGGCCCTTTAGGAGCATTGGTGCAGTATTTCAGTAGAGGGAGGGAAGAAAAAAAGGCAATATCCCCTTCTCCATATTGCTGTAGCCCAGCACGTAGCTACATGGATGAAAGTTGACACAGGAGCAGATTGTAAAATAGTCCTGATGAGAAAAATACACAGGACTTGAGACTGTTACTGGCACACAAACATCAGGACCTGGCTCTCAAGAGAGAACCTAAGCAGAGACAGAGATATCTGCTTTAAAGCCTTATTTGAGAACTAAAACTACAAGTTACACATGAGTTTTTTGACAAGTTATAAAAAAACAATACTTAAGAAGTGTGTCAAGTAATATACACATTTTGTGTGAAGATAATGTTCTACTGCTTGTGGAAGGGCATTCCGCATCTTAAAGTGTAGGTCCATTCAAAAAAAAATTATTATCTTAGCCTGAAGGAGGTGATGTTTTTGGGTTCTCTTGTTCCTGGTCAGTGGCGGCTGGTGCTCAAAATTTTTGAGGGGCACAAACAAACTGAAAAATTCTGAAAAAAAAACCATCAATTGCAGCCTCACTGTGCCCATCAAATGCAGCCACTGTGCTATCAAATGCAGCCACTGTGGCCATCAAACACAGCCATTGTGCCCATCAAACGCAGCCACTGAGGCCATCAAACGCAGCCACTGTGCCCATCAATTGCAGCCACTGTGCCCATCAATTGCAGCCACTGTGCCCATCAAACACAGCCACTCGTGCCCATCAAACGCAGCCACTGTGCCATCAAACACAGCCACTGTGCCCATCAAACACAGCCACTGTGCCCATCAATTGCAGCCACTGTGCCCATCAAACACAGCCACTGTGCCATCAAATGCAGCCACTGTGCCCATCAATAGCAGCCACTGTGCCATCAAATGCTGCCACTGTGCCATCAAACACAGTCATTGTGGCCATCAAATGCAGCCACTGTGCTATGAAACGCTGCCACTGTGGCCATCAAACACCACTGTGCCCATCAAATGCTGCCACTGTGTCTCATCAAATGCTGCCACTGGGCCCATTAAATGCTGCCACTGTGCCCATCAAATGCTGCCACTTTGCCCATCAAATGCTGCCACTGTGCCATCAAACACAACCACTGTGCCCATCAAACGCAGCCACTGTGCCATCAAACACAGCCACTGTGCCATCAAATGTTGCCACTGTGCCTATCAAATGCTGCCACTGTGCCCATCAAATGCTGCCACTGTGCCTATCAAATAGTGCCACTGTGCCCATCAAATGCTGCCACTGTGCCCATCAAATGCTGCCACTGTACCCATCAAATAGTGCCAATGTGTCCATAGAATGCTGCCACTGTGACCATCAAATGCTGCCACTGTGCCTCATCAAATACTGCCACTGTGCCCATCAAATAGTGCCACTGTGCCCAACAAATGCCACTGTGCCCATCAAATGCTGCCACTTTGCCCCATCAAATGCTGCCACTGGGCCCATCACATGCTGCCACTGTGCCCCATCAAATGCAGCCACTGTGCCCATCAAATGTTGCCACTAAGCCCATCAAATAGTGCCGCTGTGCCCATCAAATGCTGCCACTGTGCCATCAAACGCAGCCACTGTTCCCATAAAATGCAGCCACTGTGCCCATCAAATGCTGCCACTGTGACCCATCAAATGCTGCCACTGTGCCCATCAAATGCTGCCACTGTACCCATCAAATAGTGCCACTGTGCCCATAAAATGCTACCACTGTGCCCATCAAATGCTGCCATTGTGCCTCATCAAATGCTGCCACTGTGCCCATCAAATGCTGCCACTGTGATCCCCCCGCCCCCTCTCACCATCTGCCCGCCACTTACCCTGTCTCGGTGGCGGGTCAGGCATGCGAGTGATGGTGACGAATGGTGGGACCTTGCAGCAGGACAGACATTGGCTCCTGTGTCCTCCAAGTGTCTCCTCCCCTCTTCCTGATAGGCGTCCAATCGCAGTGCCTGTTCCGAATCTATTCATTAGTCATAGAGGGGGTGGCTGGAGAGAGGAAGCAGCGCCCGTGCACCCTTAATGGACACACCGCCACTGTTTCTGGTGCTAAATATCCACTAGGCAGTGCCACATTCTCTGACACACTGAGACTGAAAGAAGGTTGTTTTTTTTCGGGCAACAGTCCCAGCAGAATAAGACAGCAGCAAAAATATCAATAAACAATGGTAAACTGTGCTAACAGTAACACAACTTGCAAACAATATAATATCAGAATTATGTATGAGTACCCAGCAATCTGGTTCAATGGCAAAGTTTAGACCTCCTAGAACCTGACTTAAGGGATTCCCCTAAATATAGGAAATATACACAGGGACTTTAAAGACACAGTCGCTCCTTATCACCCTTCCACAGGCCAGTCGTAAATACCTGTGGGTGGCTGGCATTGAGGGTCATAGTCTGAATCGGTCTAATTAGAGTTTTGTAGTCCCAAACAGAAAAGCATTGCTCTGAAAAAATACCTGGGAGTCCCAGGAAGTTTGTTTAAGCAGTAACAATATGGTAAAGGCCTCTCACCACTCTGGAGTCAGTCACGAAGATTCCCCTTCTCCTAGGCCATCCGGAACAGAGTCACTGAATAAAAAGGTAGGGTGACTTTTGTAGTCTCTGAGGATGATAGCAGTAGTCCTGAATGCAGCCACAGCAATGGCACATTAAACAACAGACATCCCTAATGCAGACACTCACTCACATCATGCTGAGCCTTGCGGTATCACAGCAGCACAGATATGAACACCAAAACTTTCAGGGAGGTCACGCACAGGCAAGGAAACAGTCTTTCACCAACTGCAGTACATAGTCCTCCATCTGCAGCCTCATGAATCCCTCCACTCCAGGACACACAGTGGTGAATATATCAGCAGTGGTCCCTGGGTATGTGCAACCGCTCAGTTTTCCCATAGCAGCACAGTGCAGCACCAGAGTCTTTCAGAAAGAATAACTTACTCCCCCATGAGGCTGTGCCCCAAAGCCTGGGCTTTTTTAGTCTCCTGCCCAGTAGTTGAGCCTTGTAGTCCAACATTGTTTTCATTGCTGTTTAATGCCTCACCTGTATTTGATCATATGCCCAATCAAGGTGACTGGCCAACTATTTCAGTCCTTCCTGTTTCCCATTTTCTTGTCAGATTATTATACTCATACATAATCCCGTCTGCTGCTCTCTGATACCTATATTGCTACATGTTATTGACCTTGGCTTATGACCCTGACACTGTTTTTCTGCTGCCTGCACTGATCCTCGATTGTGACCTCAATGCTGATTCTCTGCTGCCTGAACTGACCCTGGCCTTGTGACCCTGACACTGACCCTGTGCCTTGAGATCTAGATTACTTGATTTCTCCTTAACTAAGAACTGCGCTTAGCTTGAAGTTTCCAGCCATTGGTCTTCACTCTCTATAGGTACATTCCTAACACTGTCCCTCCTAAGACTGTGGCTGTAGGCAATCACAACTAGTTCCTCCTTTGACAGTGGGTGAGAATTTCAGCAGCCTCAGTCGCAGCCTGTGCCAGTGTCCCTCTCTTCCCACTTGGCTGCACTATCCATCACAGTGAGGGTGACAGCACTGTAGGTGGTCCTGCGCGACAGCCTTGGCCATACAGCTGCAATAACAGCAATGTTGTAGGCCTGGCTGCAGTAGAACACCTGTCAGTTTCTTACTGCTATCTGAGAATCCATTAAAGAGATTCTATCCCAGGATCTGTGTGCAAAAACTCAGTCACCTTGCTGGGAGTATTTAGTAAGCGCACTCTCAGCACATAAATCTTGGACGCCATGGATGCATATGTGCAGCATGTGTGGATTATGGCCCACCCTTCCTGCTGCCACACATATGCTTTATACAGTCCACAATATTATGAATTCAGGGGCCAATAGTGCAGACAAATTTAGATTTTAAATAGACAACTTGGAGCCTCTACATCTAAGGAGTTCACAGCTAGTTCCTAATGAATCTCTTACAGGATCCTGTGAGCTTGTGGCAGATAGGGTAGACAACTATCACCTCACAAACCATCAATAAATCCTCCAGACCTGGCGCAAGGTGGAAAGGTCATCCCAAACTGGAGTCACAAAACTACTTGCCGTCACCACTCATTTTCTTGGATTAGAGGGAATATATTTCATTATAAGATCAGTCATAGAGTGATAAGTATTACTTTTGATAGTAAGCACTATGAGTTGCGTGTGGATGCAAAATGGTATGTTCTAGCCCGAAAAAGCACCTAGGGATTAACTAAACTGTTTTATGGGCCTTGCTCACAATTGCAGTTGTTTGGACTCATTTTAGTCAGGATTATGCTTGGGTGTCAGAAATCCTAACTCTAACCCACCCATTAAAATTGGCTGGTCGATATTAGCTACAGCCACATCAAGAACTTTTCTCAGGTCAAAAACAACAAAGAAAAATTGCAAGCCCACTTACCAGCCAGCCTGCAGCAAACCAATTTGTTCTATCTAACAGTTCATGTTAAAACCAGGGGCTTAGTTTGTACATTTTGCAAATATATGCATGAGCTGCAGGGCCACTTCATGGAGCCTGCCCCTCTTTAAAGGCACAGGGGTGCACTGGAAACCCAGCAATAGCACAATGGCAGTGAAGGTATCCTGTGCACCCTCGCACCAAAAAAAACCAGTACAAACAAATGGCAACCACCCCAGCCTATAACTGGCCTTTGCAGCAAGGAGCACATTGATGGGTGAGCATGTCAAAAACAACAAACAAAAAATCGAAGCATACTTACCATCCAGCATGCAACAAACCGAATTGTCCTAACAGTTCATGGTAAAGCCAGGGGTTTAATTTGCACACATTTACAAATATATGCATAAGTTGCAGGGCCACTTCAGGGCATCCTACTGTGCTGCAGTCCAAACTCTGTACATTTTGTAGCACATACAGTGTATAATACTGGACAGATTGAGGGCTCCCTCCAGGCATACATGCCCTAATTCTGTAATTTATTATACAGTTGTGCTCATAAGTTTACATATTCTGGCAGAATTTATGATTTCTTGGCCATTTTTCAGAGAATATGAATGATAACACAAAAACATTTCACTCATGGTTAGTGTTTGGCTGAAGCCATTTATTATCAATCAACTGTGTTTACTCTTTTTAAATCATAATGACAACAGAAACTACCCAAATGACCCTGATCAAAAGTTTACATACCCTGGTGATTTTGAACGGATTACATGCACACAGTGGCGTAGCGTGGGTTGTCAGCACCCGGGGCAAGGCAAGTAATTTGCGCGCCCCCCCCCCCTAACCTGCGGACTTTTATCACTCCCCGAGTCCCTTCAAATACAATAGTACTGACCTACTTGATTCCTATACTGACCATTACACACTACACTGACCACTATACTATACTGTCCACTACACTAAGAACTACACTGACCACTACACTACACTGACCACTACACTACACTGACCACTACACTATGCTGTCCACTACACTAAGAACTACACTGACCACTATACTGTCCACTACACTACACTGACCACTATACTGACCACTACACTGAGAACTACACTGTCCACTACACTATACAATACTGACCACTATACTACACTGACCACTATACTGTCCACTACACTAACCACTATACTATACTGACCACTACACTGAGAACTACACTACATTGACCATTATACTGTCTACTACACTACACTGACCACAATACTACACTGACCACTATACTACACTGTCCACTATACTACACTGTCCACTACACTGTACTGACCCTTATACTACACTGTCCACTACACTATACTGACCACAATACTACACTGACCACAATACTACACTGACCACTACACTGTACTGACCACTACACTGTACTGACCACTACACTAAGAACTACACTGACCACTATACTGTCCACTACACTAACCACTATACTGACCACTACACTGAGAACTACACTGTCCACTACACTATACAATACTGACCACTATACTACACTGACCACTATACTGTCCACTACACTACACTGACCACTATACTGACCACTACACTAACCACTATACTGTCCACTATACTATACTGACCACTACACTGAGAACTACACTACATTGACCACTATACTGTCTACTACACTACACTGACCACTATACTACACTGTCCACTATACTACACTGTCCACTACACTACACTGTCCACTACACTACACTGTCCACTACACTATACTGACCACAATACTACACTGACCACAATACTACACTGACCACTACACTGTACTGACCACTACACTGTACTGACCACTACACTGTACTGACCACAATACTACACTGTCCACTACACTGTACTGACCACTATACTACACTGACCACAATACTACACTGACCACAATACTACACTGTCCACTACACTACACTGTCCACTACACTATACTGACCACAATACTACACTGACCACAATACTACACTGTCCACTACACTGTACTGACCACTACACTGTCCACTACACTATACTGACCACAATACTACACTGACCACTACACTATACTGACCACAATACTACACTGACCACTACACTGTACTGACCACTACACTGACCACAATACTACACTGTCCACTACACTGTACTGTCCACTACACTACACTGTCCACTACACTACACTGTCCACTACACTGACCACTACACTACACTGACCACTACACTACACTGTCCACTACACTACACTGACCACAATACTACACTGTCCACTACACTGTACTGACCACTATACTACACTGACCACTACACTGACCACTATACTACACTGACCACTACACTGACCACAATACTACACTGTCCACTACACTGTACTGACCACTACACTACACTGTCCACTACACTACACTGTCCACTACACTGTCCACTACACTACACTGTCCACTACACTGACCACTACACTACACTGACCACTACACTACACTGTCCACTACACTATACTGACCACAATACTACACTGTCCACTACACTGTACTGACCACTACACTACACTGACCACTACACTACACTGACCACTACACTACACTGACCACTACACTACACTGTCCACTACACTGACCACTATACTACACTGACCACTACACTGACCACAATACTACACTGTCCACTACACTGTACTGACCACTACACTACACTACACTGTCCACTACACTACACTGTCCACTACACTGACCACTACACTACACTGACCACTACACTACACTGTCCACTACACTACACTGTCCACTACACTATACTGACCACAATACTACACTGTCCACTACACTGTACTGACCACTACACTACACTGTCCACTACACTACACTGTCCACTACACTGACCACTACACTACACTGACCACTACACTACACTGACCACTATACTGTCTAGTACACTACACTGTCCACTACACTATACTGACCACAATACTACACTGTCCACTACACTGTACTGACCACTACACTACACTGACCACTACACTACACTGACCACTACACTACACTGTCCACTACACTACACTGTCCACTACACTGACCACTATACTACACTGACCACTACACTGACCACAATACTACACTGTCCACTACACTGTACTGAACACTACACTACACTACACTGTCCACTACACTACACTGTCCACTACACTGTCCACTACACTACACTGTCCACTACACTGACCACTACACTACACTGACCACTACACTATACTGACCACAATACTACACTGTCCACTACACTGTACTGACCACTACACTACACTGACCACTACACTACACTGACCACTACACTACACTGTCCACTACACTACACTATACTGTCCACTACACTATACTGTCCACTACACTACACTGACCACTATACTACACTGACCACTACACTACACTGTCCACTACACTGTACTGACCACAATACTACACTGTCCACACCACTATACTGACCACTACACTATACACTGTCCACTACACTATACACTATACTGTCCTGCCTAGTCTTCCTATACTGACACTACATATACGGCGCCTGTCTCTTCTCTCCCCCACTCCGTTTATCTATTTCTTACCTTATTGTGTTGCCTCGGTCTGGAGGATGAGAAGACATCTGCCCCGGCGCTCACACTCTCGTCTCCCCTGCGCTCCGGCCGCCATATTCATTTTTCCCGGCGCACTGTGATTGGGCGAATGGGGGTCATGTGCGGAGGCGGGACTTCAGGAGCGACTGTGATCGCGGATAGGCCAGCCCCACGCCGCACATGACCCCCATACGCCCAATCACAGGGCGCAAAACACTAGACATGGCGGCGGAGTGCGGGGGACACAGGAAAAGAAATTAGGAGGAGGCAGCCAGTAGTGACACTACTGGCACGAAATTGCGCCCCCCTAAATTTCGCGCCCGGGGCCACGGCACCCCCCGCACCCCCCACGCTACGCCACTGCATGCACACAAGTTGACACAAAGGGGTTTGAATGGCTATTAAAGGTAACCATCCTCACCTGTGATCTGTTTGCTTGTAATTAGTGTGTGTGTATAAAAGGCCAATGAGTTTCTGGACCCCTGGCAGACCCTTGCATCTTTCATCCAGTGCTGCATTGACATTTCTGGATTCTGAGTCATGGGGAAAGCAAAAGAATAGTCAAAGGATCTGCGGGAATAGGTAGTTGAACTGTATAAAACAGGAAAGGAATATAAAAAGATATCAAAGGAATTGAGAATGCCAATTAGCAGTGTTCAAACTCTAATCAAGAAGTGGAAAATGAGGGGTTCTGTTGAATCCAAACCACGGTCAGGTAGACCAACTGAGATTACAGCCATAACTGCCAGGAAAATCGTTCAGGATGCAAAGAAAAACCCCACAAATAACTTCAGGTAAAATACAGGACTCTCTGAAAACATGTGGTTTGGCTGTTTCAAGATGCACAATAAGGAGGCACTTGAAGAAAGATGGGCTGCATGGTCAAGTCGCCAGAAGAAAGTCATTACTACACAAATGCCACAAAGTATCCCACTTACAATACACCAAACAGCACAGAGACAATCCTCAAACCCTCTGGCACAAAGTCATTTGAAGTGATGAGACCAAAATTGAGCTTTTTGGCCACAACCATAAAAGCTTAATTTGGAGTCAACAAGGCCTATGATGAAAGGTACAGAGGTGGATCGCTGATGTTTTGGGGATGTGTGAGCTAGGCACTGGAAATTTGGTCAAAATTGTTGGCAAGATGAATGCAGTATGTTATCAAAAAATACTGCAGGAACATTTGCATTCATCAGCCAGGAAGCTGCGCATGGGACGTACTTGGACATTCCATAATGACAATGACCCAAAACACAAGGCCAAGTCGATATGTCATTGGCTACAGCAGAATAAAGTGAAGGTTCTGGAGTGGCCATCTCAGTCTCCTGACCTCAATATCATTGAGCCACTCTGGGGAGATCTCAAACGTGCAGTTCATGCAAGACAGCCCCTGAATTTACAGGAACTGGATGCTTTTTGCCAAGAGGAATGGGCAGCTTTACCATCTGAGAAGATAAAGAGCTTCATCCACAAATACCACAAAAGACTTCAAGCTGCCATTGATGTTAAAGGGGGCAATAGACGGTATTAAGAACTGGGGTATGTAAACTTTTGATTAGGGTAATTTGGGTAGTTTCTGTTGCCATTATGATTTAAAAAGAGTAAACACAGTTGACTGATAATAAATGGATTCAGCCAAACACTAACTATGAGTGAAATAAAAGTTTTGTCATCATTCATATTCTCTGAAAAATGGCCAAGAAATCATAAGTTCTGCCAGGGTATGTAAACTTATGAGCACAACTGTATATACGTGCTTCAACATTTGGAGTCTCTCAACGTCAAAGTTAGGACTGCAGCATACTAGGGTGCTGTGATGTGGCCCTGCAGCTTACACATATATTTGCAAATGTGTGCAAACTAAACCCCTGATTTTAACATGAACTGTTAGATAGGACAATTTGGTTTGTTGCAGGCTGTCTGAAAAGTGAGCTCAGAATTTTTTTTTGTTGTTTTTGACATGCATTGACCTTCCACTTATTTATACCGTAAGAACTTTTCTCACACCTAACAGGTGTCACCTCCAAAGGTTACTGGCCAAGTAGAAAGAGCTTGTCCGACATTTATACCCCTTCCTCTCTCAGCTCCGGCCCACGGTCCCTTTTATATCACATAGGACCAGTGGGTCAGGCCCAGAGAAGTACCCTCCAAAAACAGAGAACCAGGAAAGGCATTAACTCCTACCCTCCCTGCCATGACAGCACCTAACTAATGGTTACAACCTGCCTAATTTAAAACTGATTATGTGGTTTTCTGTATACTAAGCTAAAAATTCATAACTTCTAGGGAGATTGCTGCATTATATTACTATTGCTTGTATGCTCAGTGTAGGTCTGTTACTAATTGGTGTGAGATTGCTTTGTGTGGTTGTGCCCTCATGTTCTCTGCAATTGCAACAGTTTACTGCATTATTTTACTGATGACTGTATGCTTAGTTGTAAATTCTCTGTTAATTTGTGTGAGATCACATCATGTGACACGCTGGGGACACGCCCGCAATGTGCCCCCAGAGCCGATGCTTGTACCCGGTGGATGCGATGACCGCCGGGCACCCACGATCGCTCATGACAGAGCGAGAACCGGGATCTGTGTGTGTAAACTTCTGTCAGGGGAGAGGAGAGAGATTGTGTGTTCCTACTAAGTAGGAACAACGATCTCTCTCCTCCTCTAGTCAGTCACATTCCACCCACAGTTAGGAACACACATGAAGGAACACAGTTAACCCCTTTCCTGCCAGTGGCTATTTTTAGCACTGATTGCTGTATAAATGTCAATGGTCCCAAAAAAGTGTCAAAAGTGTCCGATGTGTCCGTCACAATTTTGCAGTCCCAATAAAAATCGCAGATCACTGCCATTACTAGTAAAAAAAAAAAAAAATTCCATAAATATATCCCCTATTTTGTAGACGCTATAACTTTTGCGCAAACCAATCAATATACGCTTATTGCGATTTTTTTTACTAAAATATGTACAAGAATACGTATCGGCCTAAACTGATGAAGAAATTTTTTTTTTTTTTTAATTTTTATAGCAAAAATTATAAAATATTGTGTTTTTTTTCAAAATTTACGCTCTTTTTTTGTTTATTTTTTGTTTATAAAAACCGCAGAGGTGATCAAATACCACCAAAAGAAAGCTCTATTTGTGGGAAAAAAAGGACATACAGTTTGTTTGGGTACAATGTTGCACAACCACGCAATTTTTAGTTAAAGCGATGCAGTGCCGCATCGCAAAAAATGGCCTGGTCATGAAGTGGGCAAATCCTTCTGGAGCTGAAGTGGTAAAATTAGCCTCAGAACCTGTGTAATTCATATTTGTTCTGGTTTAAAGGGATGAGGTGGCAAACCTAGCTACACTTGAGCTAAACCCCACACAACTTATAGCCTTAAAATGGTTGTAAACTTCAATCATGGAAAAAAGGAACTTCAAATGGCAACAACACTACCAATAATTATGTAAAATCCAAATATTTTATTGAAACAATCACACATGTGATGATCTATAAAAACAGAGCAATGCAGAAAGCTCCACAGGACAACATGTAACAGGATAATGATTGAAGGATGATTGAAGGATATGCATCCACTACGTTTTCTATTGAAGGATTGCGGAAGGCCTTGCTTGGCCTACACTGTGAGACCTCTTTAATTTAGTTCCTGTTATCTGTTCAAACAATCTAATTTTGCGACCAATCCCTGTGGGGACCTCCAAGGGGCACTCTGGTTGAGCACAGGGGCCACACTAAACCTCCAACCATGCCATCTACTGCAGCAATGATTAGTATCTGCTTGAACAATTGTACATCTGTATACTGCACCATTTATCCTATGTTGACAAGTTGTTAAATGTAGACTCTCCCATATAACAATCCTCACGAAGGGCTTGAACCTGAAACGTATCGGGTACGGAAGATTGTTCTTGGACATTGGAGAGTAATCACACAATACAACATATGTACAACATGCTATCAAAATGTTTGCAACGATTTTGTCAATTTTGCACTTGCTCTGTTTTTATAGATCATCACATGTGTGATTGATCATATTTTATGTTTCGATAAAATATTTTGATTTTACATAATGTTTGGTAGTGTTGTTGCCATTTAAAGTCCCATTCCAGGGGGAACTTCCTTTTTTCCATATACCCAGGGATGTGGCAACCACCTACCACATTCTCCTATGGTGAAAACGCTTACAATAAGCTTCAATAATGGAATCTTAAAAAATCACATAAAAGTTGCCCCGACACAGGCGATACATTTTTAACAGGGGAGAGAGCTTAGCACACAGCTTGTGTTGTGTGTGTGTGTTTGAGGGGGGTGTACCTTTCCTTTGATCAGCTCTCCACCCCCTCCTCACAGATGCAGAAGGATTTTATTACAAATCTGCACTTTGAATGCCTGTAGAGAAGAGAAGACAGCAGATAAACAAGTAAAACCTATGTAGGAGGATTTGTTTAATCTCTGTGTATCATCTGAAGCTATTCACTTCACTGAGTATATATAAATGTAGTATATGTTATGGCAACATAATGAGCCAAAGTTACTACCACATTTATGCTGTATTTATATTTTGAACATAAACCAAAGTTTTACATTCAAACTGCATGGTTTGTTCATGACAGCAGTTATCTACCCTCTTTACTTGAAATTATCTAGTTAAAATTTGCAAATGGCAAGGTATCTAACTTGTCTATATGCTGAATGCAGATCTGCATTTATCTAAAAATATATAATTTGATGGAAACAATGACTACATTGGAGATGAGCTGCTTAAAAAACAAGTCACATCCAAGGTAAACGAGACAATAACGGACTTGTTAAAAAATGATATGCTGAAGTTAGTTTACTAGTATCCTACACACAAAAGGGAGAGCCATGGTGGGAAAGCAAATATTTTAATATGTATTAAAATAATAAATCAAGGTAAATTGTTCAGAAACATACAGTGTGTTCCATTTACATGCTGATGATACACAATGTATTTAAACACAGTTTGGATGTCCTTGGTAGTTTCCACATTTATAAAGGGTCAGGAGAAGATGAACATAAAAGCAAGTCTTGCTGCAGGGCCAAATTTAAGGCCAAACACAAGCTCTGAAATTGCTGGCAAGGTCATGTAAGCACCGGTCCTCATAAAAATGTATTCAACAACCTTACATTCCACACAGTTTTCCATAATAATGCAAGCTGCTTGATTTTGTAGGTCATCTATTTTTCCAGTGATGTTACAACTGTTTTCTTCTTTTTTTTTTTTTTTTGGAATGAACAATGACTCCCGGTTAAAGGAAACTTGTAGTGAAAAAAACTATAGCTTGTGTGAGAGATTGGCTGTAAAAAGTCAGGCATACATAAGTAAGTCCACTTATTAGTATTGGCCTTATATTTTTTGACCTACTTTTATTCTTCCAACAAAAAAAAAAGTCTTATGACCATATGTTCAGTATGCACAAATGTACCCTTCCAGGTAGCTTTATGTCAAATCTGTCTGGCCTATACTTCCTCACACATATAATGTAGAAAACAAGAAAAAATACTTTTTCTTACATTTGTCACAAAATTGCCCACTGCCTGGCTATCATGCTGATTCCATGGCTTCAGTATTTGTGAACAATTCACATATCACACGTATTTTAGTCATATCGCACTTCACTCTGGTCATAATTTCTCAGGTTCCAGGTCATTTATTTAGAAAGTACTACGGCTACTGAAAGCAACAGAACCATAATTTCTTTTTCAGAAAGAGCTAAACAACTGATACCAAAGGAATTAAATGCCTGACTTATGTCACTGTTCAAGTAGAATACAATTTGTGCTCTTTAAAAAGGCTGCAAAGTTTTTTGAATTTCTAACAAACCCATTATAGTCAGTAAAGTTACTGGATATAACTGAGATGAGATGTAGCTGCTAATTCTTTGATATCAATTATATTGTTATATTGTGTTAGATGGGCCAGTACCTTGCACTCCATAGTCACCAATTTTTAATACACAATTATCCTTTACTTTGCCATGAACAGGTTTTGATGGCCTGGTTCCTGTGGGTGAAGTGCTGTCCATGCTTTATGGGTGATCATTTATATTGTAATGCTGCTTTATTTTCAGATATGTATTTGAATATTAGAGAAATATGTAGAGAAACATGGGTCAAAAAGGTGTATGTTTTTCAGCAGAGATGCATCAAATATTGCATCTACAAGTTGTGCACCATGGAACAGTAAGATGTTTCTTCTGTAGCAAGTAAAGCTACATGTTTACGAAAGTAGAATCTACCATATTCATCTCTTTCCAAATTTCTTCCTGCTCTATATTACCTTATTTGAAAATCTGCAAAAAAATAAAATGAAAGGAGGAAATGCAACAATACTACATCAGAACTTGATTATTACTTACAATGGGGACGGAAAGTATTCAGACCCCCTTACATTTTTCAGTCTTTGTTATATTGCAGCTATTTGCTAAATTCATTTAAGTTCATTTTTTTTTCCTCATTAATGTACACACAGCACTCCATATTGACAGAAAAACACAGAATTGTTGACATTTTTGCAGATTTATTAAAAAAGAAAAACTGAAATATCCTAAGTCCTAAGTATTCAGACCCTTTGCTGTGACACTCATATATTTAACTCAGGTGCTGTCCATTTCTTCTAATCAACCTTGAGATGATTCTACACCTTCATTTGAGTCCAGCTGTGTTTGATTATACTGATTGGACTTGATTAGGAAAGCCACACACCTGTCTATATAAGACCTTATAGCTCACAGTGTATGTCAGAGCAAATGAGAATCATGAGGTCAAAGGAACTGCCTGAAGAGCTCAGAGACAGAATTGTGGCAAGGCACAGATCTGGCCAAGCTTACAAAAAAAAATTCTGCTGCACTTAAGGTTCATAAGAGCACAGTGGCCTCCATAATCCTTAAATGGAAGACGCTTGGGATGACCAGAACCCTTCCTAGAGCTGGCTGTCAGCCAAACTGAGCTATCGGGGGAGAAGAGCCTTGGTGAGAGAGGTAAAGAAGAACCCAAAGATCACTGTGGCTGAGCTCCAGAGATGCAGTCGGGAGATGGGAGAAAGTTGTAGAAGGTCAACCATCACTGCAGCCCTCTACCAGTCGGGGCTTTATGGCAGAGTGGCCCAATAGAAGCCTCTCCTCAGTGCAAGACACATGAAAGCCCGCATGGAGTTTGCTAAAAAACACCTGAAAGACTCCAAGATGGTGAGAAATAAGATTCTTTGGTCTGATGAGACCAAGATAGAACTTTATGGCCTTAATTCTAAGCGGTATGTGTGGAGAAAACCAGGCACTACTCATCACCTGTCCAATACAGTCCCAACAGTGAAGCATGGTGGTGGAAGCATCATGCTGTGGGGGTGTTTTTCAGCTGCAGGGACAGGATGACTGATTGCAATCGAGAGAAAGATGAATGCGGCCAAGTACAGGGATATCCTGGACGAAAAACCTTCTCCAGAGTGCTCAGGATCTCAGACTGGGCCGAAGGTTTACCTTCCAACAAGACAATGACCCTATGCACACAGCTAAAATAACGAAGGAGTGGCTTCACAACAACTCCGTGACTGTTCTTGAATGGCCCAGCCAGAGCCCTGACTTAAACCCAATTGAGCATCTCTGGAGAGACCTAAAAATGGCTGTCCACCAACGTTTACCATCCAATCTGAAAGAACTGGAGAGGATCTGCAAGGAGGAATGGCAGAGGATCCCCAAATCCAGGTGTGAAAAACTTGTTGAATCTTTCCCAAAAAGACTCATGGCTGTATTAGATCAAAAGGGTGCTTCTACTAAATACTGAGCAAAGGGTCTGAATACTTAGGACCATGTGATATTTCAGTTTTTCTTTTTTTTAAAACTGCAAATATGTCAACAATTCTGTGTTTTTCTGTCAATATGGGGTGCTGTGTGTACATTAATGAGGAAAAAAAATGAACTTAAATGATTTTAGCAAATGGCTGCAATTAGTCAGAGGGTGAGTCAACGTCATCTGGATTTCTAAAGCAAAAACATTTTTTATCTTAATACATTCACTGCATTAGAGTAAAAATGTTTTACATCTTGATGTCCTCCCCCTCCTCACTAATACTTACCTGAGTCCTCAATCTATCCAGCACTGTGCATGGCTGCATCTCTTCTCTCCCCTTTTTTTTCTCCTCTTCTCACAGGGACTTGGGCAGCAGCAGGGGCTATTAGATCCTGCTGCTGTAAATCAGATGCAGTTATGAAGAAGAGCTGCGTGGGGCCAAGCCCCTCTTTGTGTGTCTATGGAGTGTGGCTCTATAGACACACAGCTTAGGGGGGAGCACTCCAGTGGCGGCTGGTGTTTTTTTTTTGGGGGGGGGGGCAAATAATACACCCACAGTCACCCCACCTCACGTCGGTCGGCGGGTTACCAGCCCAGCACTTACCTCATGGATGGCACGGACAGAAATTCTCTCCGGGCAAAGAGCCACGGCTTCCCCTGCATCACGATGGCTGTCCGTCTCCTCCCTCCTCCTCCTTTCTCCTCGGCCAATAGGATCGCTTCACCTTTCGGCCAATCAGGACCCGCTTCCTGATTGGCCAGGAGGAGAATCAGTGTGACAATAGTGAATATTCATTCGCTATTGTCACACAACTGGGTGGGCCCAAGCCCAACCTTTTTTAAGCCTATTAGAGCCTCTGGCTCTAATCACCTGCTTCAAAAAAACCCATAAACCTCCCACTGGAATCCATGTGTCCGGCACCCCGCATATACATTAGGAGGCCGGACGCATGGATAGGGGGTGGTGTCCCTGCGCCCCTAATGGACAGGCTGTCACTGGAGCATTTACTGTGTGCCCCCCTAGCAAGCAGCTTGCAAGATTGCCAGCGAGGGGGCCCCGGAAAAGGAGGCCCACTCTTTGCAAAACCATTGCACAGAGCAAGTAAGTATAACATGTTTATTATTTTAATAAAAAAAACATCTTTTGCCTTTAGTATTATTTTAAATTACAAATAACTGGCAATAGAGGTTACCCTTGTGCATTAATGCAGATTTGCCCACTATTATTTCTGAGGCCATTAAACAGTAACACCACACAGCTCTGATCAGGAACACAGAGTGGCATTAGAAGAAAACAAACAGGGTGTGTTTAAACTAGATATAACAAACATAGATTTCCAGTTGAAGACATAGGCAGAGGATGTGGATGATTCCAAAATACAATATGTGTATATTGAAGCTCACTGAGTCAGACCTCACTAATGAGCTAGAAATATTTTGAACCACAACCTTCCCACAAGTCCTTGGCCTACCTGGCCTGTGCAAGGTGGAAAAGGCCTATTGTCTGGGTCTCCCCATGGCAGAATTCTGGATCTCTATGCCCTGTTATAGTTCATTATTTTGACATCACAGACAGAATGCAGATCTTGAAGACATAATGATTATGTGATGTGACAGGTAGGAACAGCTCTGTTTGTTTAGTTTTTTTAAACAGCTTTACATCTTGGGTAATGTAGATTTGTAGATCTGGTCATTTGGATAATCCGTGTTCCAAGAAAATGATGTCCAGGGCACTCATGACATTTCATGGGGCCGTCTTGATTGCATCACTCTGTCTTGCTCCCCTCCACCATTTGTATTGGAACTAATGGGAGTTGTGACTAACCATCCCCCAGTAACTTGGTGAAGCTTAGGCTAGCCATAGACTGAGAGAATGTATTTTCTACAACCACGGGTTGCAGGAAAGAAATTAGCTTGATTCCCCCATCAACACAGACAGTGTTGATGTGGAAATCCCTCCTGACGAGCCATTGTCTTCTCCTGGCAATCGATCAACAAAAGTTGTTGTGATATCTCATGATGGTACCTGGAAAATCCTACTTGCCCCACCCTCTCCTTATGTATTTTAAACATGTTTTTGAGATGTAGATACCTATATTTTTAAGTTATATATATATATATCTATATATCTATAGATATAGATATATAGATATATATCTATATATCTATATCTATAGATATATAGATATATATCTATATATCTATAGATATATATATCTATAGATATATATATATATGCTTTTCCTGAGTAGTTACTTTACAAACTTGAGTAAATTCAGCTTTCCAATACATGGATCAAATCTCTGCCTGTTTCAGCTTACCATTTTTTAGATGTAATGATTGCATTTGTTTTCTTTTTAGGCTTTCTTTATTTTATTTTCATCTGGTGATCCAGTCAGTAAGCCTGTTGTTTTTTCAACAGAACAGGCTCTCATGCAAATGTATCCATTTGAGCATTCAGACAAACCATTTATCACTGCAAGGGGTGCTTACAGTGATCAGTTTTTATTTATTAATGTAAAACCTTTATGCAAAAAAGAAAAAAAAACTGTTGCTGTAACCGCAGTGTGAGCAGGAGTTTGGTTTTAATTTGTTAAGCCTGGTACACACTAACAAAAAAAAAACCTGACATATCCGGTCAGAGGCGTTGTACTAACCATCCAACATTAGTACAGTGATCTCCCTGGCTGAGCTGTTGTGTTCTGCCATTGGCTGAGAGCGCTGATTGGGGGTCAGTCGGTTGCTGATCTGACAGACTGACATACACACGTACGAATGTTGGCCGTTTTTTTTTTTTAACTGGCAAATGTCTCCTGACATTCGAACCATGTGTACCCGGCTTTAGTGTCTTTTAATCTCCTAGTAGATTTAACACTCCCCTCTTCCAGACTGACAATGCTGCTGTCCAGCAGTGCCCCTGTGCTCATTCAGCTAGAGCCTGGGCACTCTACTACAGGAGTTGTGTTACTGGGCAGATCAACAGGTGAAAACAGAGGGGGAAACTGCAATAAATAAAAATTTTTGATTTTGCGTTCAATACAGCTTTAACTTATGGTGGATGGACTAGGCTTCACCAGCTGACTCAATTATTTTTTTGTGAGGCTGCAAAAGGCAGATTTATGTGGCATCCTAACCTATGTGATTTCTCAAAAGAAAGACTCTATTGTTAGGTATACAGAGGCATACCAGCAAATACCACAAGACCATCCCCAATTTAAAAATGATTTGTATCTAGCAAACAGAACACTATAGGTTAAATACAGAGAAATGATGTGACCACTGAATTAACAATATGATAAACAAATCCTGTTTACAAAACTCCAGACCTTTACAGTCTTTTGAATCAGTTTTAGAAACTTTTAACTGAGGAGAAAACTAACCCATGTGCACTGCTGAAAATTTTGTTAGATTTAATTTTTTTTGTTGTTTACGGGTCATTCATTATGATCACAACTCCTAAATTAGAAAATTCATAAATTTGTAAGTTCGAAAATTCGTAAATTAAAAAATGTGTAAATTCGCAAATTTGAAAATTCGCAAATTTGAAAATACGAAAATAAGTACGAAAGTTCGAAGTCAAATCCTCCACTTTGAATGCTGGGCCTCAGCCTCGCTCCCCTCCTTATGATGTCACTGATTGCTAGACATCAGGCGGCAGGTGATCCTAGCAACCAGTGTGGGCAGTAGAGGCCAAAGGTGCAACAAGAGGGTGTCGGCTGGCTAGGACAAATATGTCTGTCAGGGATGAACTGTCAGTAATTCGGAACCATTGCTGTTGAATGTAAGTGAGTGCCACTCGAGCTTCGGCACCCCCCATTTGCCTCAGCTCGCAGCAACTGGGTGCAGTGCACCCTGTGCACCCGCCCAGGATCGGCCCTGTGCAGCACTTCTTCTTACCTCCATTTGAATCAAGTTATTGATATAGAAGACAAATGCTGTGGGAATGACCATGAAAGGTGCACAAATGCAGTGGCCTGTACTATACGATTGCTGTGATCATCAGGGTTGAGGTCCATAGGCACATAGTGCCATTGGTTGGGATTAGAGAACTTTCTGATGCATTCTGCTCTGTTCTGCTCTGTTACTGACATAAACATAGAACGGTTTTTTATCTTGCTATCTATGTAAAAGGGATAAGAGTCTATTTCAAAGTCTTTTTTACGTTTTACTGTAAAGGTCAGCATTTTGAACAGCTAACCTTTGCAAAAGTTCGACACTGAATAATAAACCCCATTGAAGTCTATGGGACCCTAACTGGAAAAATCAAAAGTGCCCATTTTGAAGACTTATATGTAAGTAATTGGGCATACAAAGGGTATGGGGGTCTGGCTACTGCCCTGGGGGGCATGTATCAATGAAAACAAAGTTTATAAACTGATGCTTAAAGTGAAACCACAAAAAAGAGAAATAACAATAAAAATGAAAAATTCCTTTAAATATAGTGCCGGGGGGTCCCCTTATGCCGCGTACACACGAGCAGACTTTTCAGCATCAAAGGTCCAATGGTCTTTCCGACGGACTTTCGATGGAGTTACAATGGACTTTCGAATGACCAGACTTGCCCACACATGGATTAAAGTCCGTTCGAAAGTCCGTTGGTTTGAACGTGATGATGTACGAAGGACTAGAATAAGGAAGTTCATAGCCAGTAGCCAATAGCTGCCCTTGCATCCTTTTTTGTCCGTCGGACTAGCATACAGACGAACTGCTTTTTCGATCGGACTCAAGTCCGTCGGAAAGATTTGAAACATGTTCCAAATCTAAAGTCCATCTGATTTTCGACAGAAAAAGTCCGCTGAAGGTCCGATGAAGCCCACACACGGTCGGATTGTCTGACGGATTCGTTCCGTCAGACCAGTCCAGTCGAAAAGTCCTGTCTTTAGTTTTGCTTTAGTCTGCCTGTACGGTGGCACATCTGTACCATGTATATAACCTGCTGCAGCAATAATGACATTTATAAAGCCAAAAAAAATTACATTTTCCCTGCAAGCTTTTGTTTTTGTAAACAATGTATTTGTATACCGTATATGATGAGGCCACAATTTAATGCACTCAGAACAAGATTAGAGATTTTTTGGATAAATACTAGTGTCGCTTTCGCAGACTTTGGGTAGAAGTAACAGGTGCAGAAAAATTGGTCTTTGGGTGTTATTGGTGCCTGCAAACACAGTAACCCTTTAGAGGTACTCTTGATGAAAGAAAGAATTGGCCTTGCTGTCAAAAATTGAAATGATATGCACCTGTTAAAAAAGTGCAAAAATTGGTCCTTGGGTGTTAAGTGTGCCCATGAAACCTACACCAAAAAAATTCTTCCACATTAAATAAACACCCACAAAGCTAGGCAGCCTAGACAGTCTTTTAGAGATTCCAGAGAGCACTTGAAAAGCAAAATTAGCATTGGGGATTAATAGCTGTTGGTAATCCAGGACTAATTCATTTTGATAAATGTCAACTGGTTCATAAAGTCTGTGGACAGATGCTCTCTTATTTATCACAAAACCTCCTGCAGCACTAAATGCCCATTCAGAAAGCACGCTGGACACAGGGCAGCCCAGCAGCTCAATTGCATACTGGGCAAGTTCTGGGCAGTGGTCTATTCTCATGACCCAGTAACCCAGTGGATTGTCAACTGGAAAGCTCTCCATATTTGTTTTCGCCCCTAGATAACCTGCTACCATAGGATGCAGACGCTGCCGATGGGAAGTAGAAGCTGACAGCCCTGGACACTGAGGACTAAAAAAATTATGAAATGCATCACTGAGGCGGCCCCCTTCTCCACCGCTGCTCTCTCTGACCAACAGCAACCTCAAAACTATGTTTTCCATGAGACTGTAATCTACCAGAGCCAGGAAAGGTGTTACATAAACTCCTCTTTAAGGTGTCCTCAAGAGATTCCATCTTCTGCTCTCTCTGTGGGGACGGGATGAGTTCCGAGACTTTCTCCTTTAACAGTGGTCAAGGAGGTTTGCCAACCAATAGTGATCCTTCTCCTTGATGCCACGTATTCTCGGGTCCTTCTGCAGGGTTTGAAGAATGAGGGAGCCCATGCACCGCAAGTTTGCGGAGGCATGAGAAGCAGATTCAGCAGGGTCACTGAGGATTACAGTATCTGGAACTGCCTCCTCCCAGGCAGGTACTACTCCCAAGGGTTCTGGGGATGGAAAACCAACTGTTAAGGGTTGACGTATGTCTTCCTCTGCTTTAGTGCCTCAAAAACTTCCAGAATCCTCTTTCTCTTCATTCTCCTCTTGTGTGGTGTGTGGCGTTGCAAGAATGGTGTCTGCATAAAGCGGGCCTTGACAGGAAAGGAAGTCCTTCTCAAATGCCCTGTACACACAGTCGGACATTGATCGGACATTCCGACAACAAAATCCATGGATTTTTTCCGACGGATATTGGCTCAAACTTGTCTTGCATACACATGGTCACACAAAGTTGTTGGAAAATCTGATTGTTCTGAACGCGGTGACGTAAAACACGTACGTCGGGACTATAAACGGGGCAGTAGCCAATGGCTTTCATCTCTTAATTTATTCTGAGCATGCGTTGCACTTTGTCCGTCGGATTTGTGTACACACGATCGGAATTTCCGACAGCGGATTTTGTAGTGGGAAAATTTTATAGCAAGCTCCCAAACTTTGTGTGTCGGAAATTCCAATGGAAAATGTGTGTTGGAGCCCACACACGGTCGGAATTTCCGACAACAAGGTCCTATCACACATTTTCCATTGGAAAATCCTATCGCGTGTACAGGGCATTACTCCCGCTGCTCTGCTTCGAGTGCCCTTTCCATAATGTCACACAGTGTCTGCTCCAGCAGGAACACAACAGGGATTCTGTCACTGATGCATGCATTGTCACAGCTCACCACCCTTGTCACCTTCTGAAATGGTGACAGTACAGTGCATGCATCCTTTATCAGCAGCCTTTGGCGTGGGGAAAAAAAGGCCGAGCCGGCCTGAGCCTGTCATTGTGCTATACTGACACAGGTACTTGTTGGTGGCCCTCTGCTGCCTGTGCAGCTGCTGCAGCATTGCCAAAGTTGAGTTCCACCTGGTAGGCATGTCACAAATCAGGTGGTTTACCGGTAGGTGGAATTCCCACTGAATTTCAGTCAACCAAGTACTGGCTGTGTATGACCACCTGAAATGGCTACAGACTCTTCTGGCCTGCTGGTCCAGGCATAGCACATGTATTAACTTTCCCTATCTAAGGGCGGACAGGAGTTTTGTGCCATTATCGCACACCACCATTTCTGGCTCCAGCTGGCATGGCATGAACCACCTCTGGGCCTGCCCCTGCAGAGCTGCAAGAGTCTGTTCTCCAGTGTGGCTCCTGCCCCCTACACAGACCAGCTAAAGCACTGCATGGCACCTTTTAGCCTGACTCATTAAATAGCCCCTTGAACGCTTAGGGGGTACTGGTGGTTCATAGGACAATTCAGCAGAGGAGGACATGGAGGAGGAAAAGCGGGTGAAGCTGACAAATCTTGCGTCATCACCACTAGCTGTATGGAGACCTGGAGCACACCAAGCTGCAGCACTGATCCCTGTCCTGCATCCTTCCAAGTTGCAAGTAGAGTTACCCAGTGTACTGTGAACTAGCTGTCAACAGTAACTTCTACTGTCAGTAGTAAAGCGGACCTTGCGACTGGCTGCCTTGCCCAATGATGCCACAACATTGCCTTCCTCATGATGGTACAGAGCTGGAATGGCCTTACGTGAAAAGTAATAGTGACTTGGAACCTGCCATTGTGGTACAGCACATGGTACAGCACATTTTCCAAATTCATGGAAGGGGGCAGAATCCACCAGATGGAAAGGCAGGAGTTGTAAAGCCAGCAACTTTGACAAGCTTTAGACAATGGGCATGTGGGTGGCATTGACTGTATTTTTTTTTCCGCTACAGCAGATGGAGCAAATAAATTTGCCTGCTATAGTCTACAGCTGGTGGTGTGCTACTGACAAACGTGCTGCAAGGACCTGTGACACCCTTCGCTATACCATTATCCCTGTCAGTGGAGGCTGCTAAGAGGTCATGAGGTATAGCGGGGATAGACTGAAAAGGCAAGGAGTGAGGAGGAGCAGAATTGCGTCACCTTTTTATGGCTTTTAGGTGCTCTTGCCAACGGGCTGAGTGGTGGGAGGTTAAATGCCTTGTCAAGCATGTGATACCCAAATGGCTGGTGTTTTTACTACGCTTAATCTGCTTGAGGCAAAGTTTGCAAATTACAACAGTGCGGCCAGCTGCAGATGTGCTAAAAAAGGCCCAGGCAGCTGAGCTGTGGGAAGTGAGCTAACATGTCCACTATCCGGTGGAATAGGGTGGCTGCTCTCTACTCTTGTTGGGGTTGTGCCTCACCCTCACTTTCCTCCTCTGCTCTATCTGGAACCCAAGTCACGTCAGTGACCTCATCATCATCATCCCCTCTATTCTCATCATCACTGGAGCCAACTTGGCAATATGTTGGGGTAACATGACTGCCAATTTGTTGTTTACCAGTGTTCTCCCTCTCTGTAGGCACATGTTCCTACCTTCCTCAACCTCAGAACCAAGATCTGCCTTTTGCTGGGGCTATGGCAGGAGTAGCTGTGGACAAGGAGGCAGAATAAGCCACTCTGGCAGCTGTGGTGGACTGTACACAAGTCTCTGCTTGGGTGATGGAGGATTAGGAGGATGGTTTAGTAAGCCAGTCCACCACCTCCTCTGCATGCTGAGGTCAGATAGCATGGGCAACATCACCAAACAGAGGACATGATGCCCTGCCTGAGGACAGACCACGTCCTCCTTTGCCTGTGGACACAGACACTGCTGGCCCCCTCACAGTGCCATGGGAACATCTGCCTCTCTTTGTTGCCCTCCCAGACATAATGGGGGGGGCTTATTACTGAAATGTAATAGAGAAGGGGAAATTTGTACTTGGATGCACTTTAATCAATGGAAATTGGTGTTTGGGGCACTTTACCTTGAGTACTCATTACATAGACAAACACACTACAATATACTGCAGTAAAACTGCACAAACGCACTGCAATATACTGCAGTAAACAAAAACTAACACACTGAAATATATTGCACTGAAATACACTGCATTAAACATGCACTAACTGTAGGCAATTTCAGCTTCTAAGACCACCCAGATAGGTTCAGGTAATGCAGGAAGACCTCCGTTGACCCCCAGGCCTGGAGATATCAATAAAGTGACACAGGAGACAGGTTTGCTTAGCCACTTAATGACATCTAATTAGCAGTGGTCAATGATACAGTATATATGTTGTTTGAGGGATGGGAGGAGTTATACTAACCTTATACATGTCATTGAAATGAAAATAAGTTCAGTTAATATTTAACTATTAGCTGGTGTTATAAGACAAAATCTTGCATCATTTTCACTATAACAGTATATATGTATTCTTAAACAGATGTTGAGGGAAACATTTATCTTATCAAGAACAAACATGAGCTAGGACAAACTCCACATTCTAGCTATATTTAAATTTATATGTAACCCTGAGTTAGACATGTTCTATAGATTACAGCTTAAAGATGATGTGGGTTTCAGCTGAAACTCATATTTGAGTTTTCTCAATTTTCCTGTAAAACGTGAAATGGTGTCTTAGAATTAAAATGGAGTCCCTCATGATATGTGCTATGTTCTTTACAATCCCCTCTTTGAGACATTATTATATGGCTCACTATCTTTCACAGTTATGTAAATTTTCTTCTATCATAATACATACTCAGATAAATTCTATTCGCAGCAGCAGGATCAGGGGTTCGGGATGCCTTAACAATTATACACATTATAAGCTTGTAACAGGCATATAGGAACAAAACAAAAAGAATAATCATAATTATAGTTATGGCAGTACTCTTTATCCATGCCAAAATTCCTATCCCAGAACTTAGGTTTGAAAAAGGATCCCATGTCTTAGCAATGTTTCTAGCTTCATCTTGTAATTTGCTTACTTCTTTCCGGTGTTGTGCAATTATATCATAATAGTCTGGTACCTCCATACTTGTGTTATGAAACCAGGTACAACACTCATAATCTTCTGTGTTTTCACATAACCCAGTTAAAGCAGCACTCATGCTTTCTATGGCTAACTCGTGTAGTTCTAATTGTTTTCTAATTGCCCTAGTTTCTATATTTAATTTAGTAATATCATCAGAATTCTTTTCCATTATTTCATCAATGATTCCAGTGTAATTATTCAACCTTTTCATTAAGTCTATTCCCCACCCAGTCCATGAGGGGAACCAAGCCCATGCCATATCTTTTGTAAGAAATAACTCCCTTGTATTACGGTGTTTGAGAGGGTACCTAGGATGTATGCTAGCTTCAAGGAGGTGTCTTCCCTTGCTATCTCCTACTACGCCCATGATGGGGACTAGGGATGCAAGATAACACCATCCTTGGGGTTCGGTGGGGATCCAAGGGTGACAGATTTTTCCACAACAAATATAAATACTGTTTCCTAGAGCTAAGGATCGTTTGTTGAATATTGTCATCATTTCATCAGAAAAACTGGAAAAAGTTAAACTCGACAATAATTGTCCTACTGTGGAAGTGGAACTGGAGTTAAGAAAGTTTATTAGAGTGGTGTTTAGGGCAGGTTCTGAAGTATGAAAGAAAGGGCTTTCAATTGAAGTCATTGAAAAGTTAATATTAGCTTGTTGGCAAACTTCAGCTCCATTTGTGGAGTTTCCCAACTTAAAACACCAGTCTGGGGAATGACTTCTACCAGTAATTTGGAAAGTAAGGGTATTATTTGAAAGTGTTCTTATGACTTCTGTGAGAATGACAGGAGGTGTGCCATTAAGGAGTGGGGTGAAGTTTAGAGGTACTGCCATTAAGGGGATTCTAGCAGTGCTAGGATGGAGTTTACTACATATCCAACATTTTTCAAATCCAGATTTCTGGGCGTATTTATATTTAAACTTCAACAATAACATTTTATCTGTAAAACTTTCTGAGTTTTCATTTCTCTTGTGTCTGTCATGTGTATTATTCTGTTGTAGAGTGTTAGAGGCCCCACAAATACCCTTTATGAGTCCCAAATCTTCAGAATGATAAATACAGTTAGTTATCAGCCAAGTTGGCAGGAACACAATCAGGGCAGCCCAGCATAGGAGGCACAAGGCCTTCCCAGAAGTCCGTGGTGAAATAAGCGACGTCATCTTGTTCAGAGTCTTGACCACCTGCTTCACTCAGTGTTCGAGGATTTATATCATTTGCTTCACCTCTCTGTGCTTTATCTTTGCCTTGCTTCTTAGGGTCCTGGTTGACCTTCTTTACACGACTTGCATGAATCCAGGCCTGTTGTCCTTCTACCAAAATAGCTGTGCGGGTGACTGCGATCACTGTGGTTGGGGGTCCGAAGGGATACTCCTGTTTCTTGGTGCGGTTCAATCTCTGGACCACCACGGTGTCACCCACCTGGAAAGGGTGTGTAGGTTCCTGTGAAGAAAAAGGAGAGGTGCGAGCAACATTCCTTTCAACTTTATCCAAAGTTTCAATAAGTTTTTTTACATATTCTTCCTGAATAAGATCTAGGTCCCCTCTTTCTAACATAAGTGGCTGTCTGGCCCATGGGGTGGGGAATGGCCTACCCATTAAGACTTCAAAAGGAGAGTATCCTGTCTTTTTAGAGGGTGTCATTCTTACCTCGGCTAGTACAGCTGGTAGGACCTTCTTCCAATTTGCATACGTACCTCCAGTGGCCTTCCTGATCTTATCTTTGATGGTTCTGTTCATCCTTTCCACTATACCTGAACTCTGGGGGTGGTAAGGAATATGAAACTTCCATTCTATTTTCAGTGTTTTTACCAGGTCTTGACAAACTTTGGCCACAAATGCAGGACCATTGTCAGAGTTGATCTGCAGTGGGCAACCCCACCTTGGGATAATTTCTTGTATCAGAATCCTCACTACTGTTTGTGCATCTTCCTTTGTAGTTACAAACAATTCTATCCATCTTGAGAACATGTCCACTATTATTAGCAAATATTCCTGTCTTTTACCTAGTTTGGGCATGTGTGTAAAATCTATCTGCAGATGAGTGAATGGTGTAGATGGATATATCAGATGTTCGTGTTTTGCTTTGTGAGGGTTGCTAGGGTTATTCCGAATGCATGTGATGCATCTGGAAACATATGCCTTAACGAGAGATGGAAGACCTGGAATGTAAAAATCCTTATCCAAAAGTTCACATGTGACTTTCCACCCTCTGTGACCTATCCCATGGTATTGTGAAATAAAAATGGGTGCACTGGCTACAGGGATACATGGTCTCCCCTCTTGGCAGACAAGGTCAGTTTCTGGGTTTGTCTGCACACCTATTGAGTTCCATTGCTGGATGTCTTGGTCTGTGGCATATGCTTGGAGATCACGCAATGTTTGATCCAAAAGAGGAATTTCTGGTGAGAGTAATGGCATTTGTATGTTTGCAGGCTGTGTGGATGCTGCTTCTCTTGCTGCTTTGTCAGCTAAGGCGTTGCCTTTGGCTATGTCATCCTGTTGCCCTGTATGTGCCCTACAGTGTAGTATAGCTATGGACCTTGGTAATTGTATAGCTTCTAACAGACTTGTGACAAGCGTGGAATGTGAGATGGATTTACCGTCTGCTGCTATATAGCCCCGCCTTTTCCATATGACTCCAAAATCATGCACAACACCGTACGCGTACTTGGAGTCTGTGTAAATGTTTACATCCTGCCCTTCAAAAAGCTGACAAGCTCGAGTAAGGGCTATAAGTTCTGCAGCTTGTGCTGATTGGAATGGGACAGGGTTTGCTTCCAGTATTTTATCAGGCAGCTGAACAACAGCATACCCTGCATGGTATGTGTTATCATTTGGTCTTGAACAAGACCCATCCACAAAGACATTCTGTGCTCCAGGGAGAGCAGTTGAAGACATGTCTGGTCTCGGGGATGTGTCTTGGTGGATGAGGTCCATGCATTCATGTTGAGGCACTACCTCATCTTCTTCACCTTTCAAGCCTAGCAAGGCATTCAGGATTGGAGCTGGGCCAGAAGTGGGAGAGGCATATTTTATCTCAAGTTTTGGGTTAGAAAGTAAAATTACTTCATAACCGCTCAGCCTCTGGGCTGACATGTGCTGGGTATGGATGTTCTTTAGTAGAATGGATACATTGTGAGTGGTGTGTAGTGTGGTGGCATGCCCTAGAGTGAATGATGTAGCCATTTCCACCACCATCGCACAGGATGCCAGAGCTCTGAGACACGCCGGCATGCCCTGTACTGGCATCGGCACAACTTTTGAAAAAAACGCAATTGGGCGGAGTTTCCCCCCATGCTCCTGAGCCAGGACCCCCGCCATTGTTTTACAGTTGTCCCTTGCAAACAAGTGAAACATTTTACCATATTCAGGTAGTCCAAGTCCAGGAGATGTGACCATTGCAGTTTTAAGATACACAAAAGCATTGTACATTTCATCATTCCATTTCACACAATCTGGCATGTCAGTACCTGTGGCTTGCCTCAGGAGATTATCATAGTAGGAACAATCAGGTATCCATTGGCGGCAGTAACCAATCATTCCAAGAAAGGATAGCATGTCCTTCTTAGTAAGTGGGCGGGGCAGACCCACGAGAGCCGCAGCTCTCTTGTGACTGATTTTCCTTTCTCCTTTGGAGAGTACAAAACCAAGGTATTCAACAGTTTCCTGACACCATTGTAGCTTTTTCTTAGAAACCTTGTGACCATTGTCTGCTAACCAATGTAACAGATCTAAACCATCATTTTTACATGCTTTCTGGCTTGGACTACACAACAACAAATCATCAACATATTGAAGTAGGACGGAACCATGGCGGGGTGTCCAAGACCGCAGGGTTGCCTGGAGGGCCACTGTGTACACTACAGGGGAGTCTACATAGCCATGAGGTAGTCTACACCACGTCATCTGTCGGTTTCTGAAATTGAATGCAAAGATAGGCTGTGTCTCTTCGTCAACAGAAACTGAAAAAAATGCATTACAAAGGTCAATGACCGAAAAATACTCTGCATCGCATGGTATGGAGGTTAAGAGTGATGGCACATCAGGCACTATGGGAGCGATGGGTATCACTAGGTTGTTTATAGCTCTGAGGTCTTGTACAAACCTGTAAGAGCCGTCTGGCTTCATTACTGGGTTAATGGGGGTGTTGTAGGGTGACAGTGTCTCTTTAAGAATTCCTAGCTGCAGGAACCTTTCCACCATTGGGGCCACTCCTTCCTCTTTTTCTTTTGAAATGGGGTATTGTTTGTGATAAACCGGCTGTGCCCATGATTTTAAAGCTGCCTTGTATGGGGTACAAGAAATAAGACCTACATCCAAGGAGCTTTTTGACCATACCGGATCATCTGGTGGAGGGAGATCACTATCCTCAGTGTAATATATTGGTATTACCTTGGAGTGTACGAAGACCCCTCCTTCAGTAGTCATTTTCAGTGTTATACCCAATTTTCCCATCAAATCTCTACCCAAGAGATTCACAGGACAATTTGGTATAATCCTGAAACAATGATGCAAGACTGTTGCACCTCCCCTTTCAACATCACTTACTGGTAAAGGTGGTGTTTTGTATGTTTTGGTAAGTATCCCATTAATTCCCATAGAAGGTTCAGCAATTTTAGTCTCACCTCTGTAGTAGTCCTCACTGAGGGTGCTCCGAGTTGCCCCTAAATCGGTTAAAAACGGAACAGGCCTATTTTTGACATATAGGGTCACAATTGGTTGTTCATTGTAAGAGTGTGAGATCAAAGGAAATGCTGGGATACTACCTTCCGGGCAGCTTCATTTTAGTTGCTGTTGATTCCACTGTATAGGGAATCGGGGACCCTGTTGCTTTGGGGCAACTTGATTCGGTTGGCTAGATTGGGGTCCCTGTGTATGCATTTGATCTTGATCTTGAGTATTTGGGTTATTCCATTCATAAGGACATTGATTTCTCCAGTGACCCTGTTGTCCACAGTTAAAACAACATGTGCGTGACTGCTGGGGTGGTCTGGAAAAACCATGCCCTCTCCCTTTTGTTCTTCCTCTTCCTCTGCCTCTGTTTCCACTGCCCCATTGTCCACCATTATCTTGGGGAGGCTGAGTTCGCACTCCACCCTGATAAAGGCTACTCACTGCTTTCTCTTTTATTACATCAAAACACCCTGCTGCTTCTTTCTGTATTAAGGTTTCCTGAAATTGGTCAATCGTCTGTGTGGTCCATTCAGATATCATCTGTTTCACCACCAAGGCGAACTGGGGTTTTAGATTATTCATAAAAGTTTGAATAAACAAAGCTCCCACATCAGTAGTTGTAGCTAATCCAGCTTCTGTTGTCCAATTTTCATGAAACCTTTTCCAGAATTCAACTACAGTTTCTCCTGACTTTTGTTTGCATGCTATGGAAGTAGGGAGGGAACTTTTATTTTTAAATACTCTCATCATTTCAGTCTCTAATTCTGTCCACATGGTGTCCCTACCTGGTACTGTGTTTAGCCCATATGCTCCCGCGTTTCCAGTGTCAATAGTGTTTATACTTGGAACATTTGCCCAGCTCCAGGAACTGGTGTGTCCTATGATACCATCAATGATAAGACGCATGTCTTCCTGTGTGTAATTTCTACCCTTACAGGCCTTTTTTAAGTAAGTTAAAGTGCCACCTGCAGAGGCGGTGGGTTTGGGGCAATGTTTTACTATCCTGTCAATGTCCTCAATGTCTATTACCTTTTTTAATAATTCATTTCCAATGGTCATGAAAGGTGCTTGAAGGTTAGTGTTACTATATACAGTTCCACTCTTTGTTTTAGGGGGACTAAGTATTCTATCCCCTTTAACGTCTTCTTCCTCCTGCTCTTGGCCAGGTGGTGAAACTACCCCTCCTATAGCTCCCTGATCTTCTTCTGGTTCACCTACCTCGACTCGGGCCCTCTGTGGGTGCTGTCTATCTTGTTGTGGAGCGGGAGGCATCTGCTGTTGTGGTTGTGGAACGAGGGGGACCTGCCGTTGTCTGGTTGCATAATGTCCAGCCAGAAGATCAATATCTTCCTTTCTTAAACTTGGATAGACATGTACATATGCGGGTGGAGGATGACTGACTATTGGCAGGGGTGGGGCTATTGGGTCAGGGACAAATCTCTTTTTATCGGCTTCTTCTCTATGTTTCTGGTCATAATCTTCCTTACTTAAACATTTGGTGGGCTTTTTCTGTTTCTTATTATCCCTCTGAAACCAATATGGGGCGTATTTTAACCAGTTCTCTCCTCCCTTTTCCATATAATCCATATCCCATTGAGGATCCCCGGGGTACCAAGGGAAAGCTCTCTTATCTCCTAAACACAATCCTTTTATCATATCTATGTGAAATTCATCATTAGCGCCATCCCGGGGAAAAGGGTCTACACTGTGTATGGCTTCGGTCCATCCCGCTAAATTTGAAACCCATGGGACTATGAATTCATAATTAGTACCACAAATTCTGGCTACAAAATCCTTACACGTTTCTCCTGGATTGGGAAGAGGGGGAGGATCTTCTTTACCTTGTTTCTGACCCATATTGACAGTGGGAGTCGACTGTTCTTACCACCCAGTCTTCTGACCCACACACACACAACAGATTATCTTATAACTTCTAATGCGATAGATAAGAAAAAGCAAAGGATTTTGGGGTCACCGGAGTCTATTTCCTCATTAACCACTTCATATCCCTTCCCAAAAGGAATGTCTCTATATATGTGTATGCAGTACTGCTTATCTTTGTGGGTTTCCCAAAAACCCTCCAATATTAACCTCTGGCGTGGTTCTTATCCCCTACTAATTTACGGGTCTAAAAAGCTTTAATCAGAGCTGAGGCAAGAAATATTTCGTCAATAAAGACAAAATGAAGACTTACCTTCAGATATGATTTTATTTGGCTTTTTTTCCCGGCGAGCCCCCAGATTGTAGGCAATTTCAGCTTCTAAGACCACCCAGATAGGTTCAGGTAATGCAGGAAGACCTCCGTTGACCCCTAGGCCTGGAGATATCAATAAAGTGACACAGGAGACAGGTTTGCTTAGCCACTTAATGACATCTAATTAGCAGTGGTCAATGATACAGTATATATGTTGTTTGAGGGATGGGAGGAGTTATACTAACCTTATACATGTCATTGAAATGAAAATAAGTTCAGTTAATATTTAACTATTAGCTGGTGTTATAAGACAAAATCTTGCATCATTTTCACTATAACAGTATATATGTATTCTTAAACAGATGTTGAGGGAAACATTTATCTTATCAAGAACAAACATGAGCTAGGACAAACTCCACATTCTAGCTATATTTAAATTTATATGTAACCCTGAGTTAGACATGTTCTATAGATTACAGCTTAAAGATGATGTGGGTTTCAGCTGAAACTCATATTTGAGTTTTCTCAATTTTCCTGTAAAACGTGAAATGGTGTCTTAGAATTAAAATGGAGTCCCTCATGATATGTGCTATGTTCTTTACACTAACGCACTGAAATATACTGCACTGAAATATATTGTGTGTAAAGTGCACTAACGCACGTCAATATACTGCAGTAAAACTGCATCGACATACTGCAATATACTGTGGTAAACGTGCACTAATGCACTGAAATATATTGCACTGAAATACACTGCATTAAACCTGCACTGATACATTCAAATATACAGCACTGAAGTATACTGTGTTAAACATGCATTAACACGCTGCAATATACTTCAGCAAACGCACACCAATGCACTGAAATATACCGCATTAAACATGCACTAACGCACTGCAATATACTGCAGTAAACATGCACCAACACACTAAAAAAATATACTGCATTAAACGTGCACTATCACACTGCAATATACTGCAGTAAATGTGCACCAACACACTGAAATATACTGGGTTAAATGTGCACTAACATGCTGCAATTTACTACGGTAAACGTGCAGCAACCCACTGCAATGTATTGCGTTAAACATGCACTAACACACTGCAATATATTGCAGTAAATGTGCACCAACACACTGAAATATACTGCTTTAAACGTGCACTAACACGCTGTAATATACTGTGGTAAACATTCACCAACGCACTAAAATATGCTGCATTAAACGTGCACTAATGCACTGCAATGAACTGCAGTAAACATGTATCAACACACTGTAATATTCTGTGTTAAATATGCACTAACATACTTTAATATACAGCGGTAAATGTGCAGCAACACACTTAAATATCCTGCATTAAACATGCACTCACGCACTGCAATATAAAATGTGTAAAATGTGCACTAACACGCTGCAATATATTGCAGTAAACATTCACCAATGCACTGAAATATACTGCATTAAACGTGCACTAACGCATTGCAATATACTACGGTAAATGTGCACCAACACACTGAAATATACTGCATTAAGCGTGCACTCACGCATTGCAATATACTGTGGTAAACGTGCAGCGATGCACTGAAATGTACTGTGTTAAACATACATTAACACACTGCGGTAAACGTTTGGCAACTAACTGAAATATACTGCGTTAAACGTGCACCAATGCACTGCAATATACTGCGGTAAATGCGCAGCAATGCACTGAAATATACTGTGGTAAATGTGCACTAGCGCACGGCAACATACTGCAGTAAACATGCAGTAATGCACTGAAATATACTGCAGGAAACCTGCCCTGACAAAATAAAATGACACTAAAGTAAAAATAAACGATTGCACTACACTCACACTGCACTATCACTAGATTCACACTAAAGTGACACTAAAGAAAAAATGAACAGTCATACTACACTCACACTGCACTATCACTAAATTCACACTAAACTGACACTAAAGTAAAAAGGAATGGTAGCACTACACTCACTAGATTCACACTAAACTAATACTTTACACTAATACTTTTCTCTCGCCATGCAAATATCACACTGCAAATGGCCGCTATAGGAAGAACATTTTTATAGGGGGGGGTAAAATCAATGGGCCATGATTGGATAGAGTCATCATGACAGTGTCCAATTATGGCTCTGACGGTGCTTTGTGCCCTGATTGGGTAAAGCTTTCATTGCTTCAGTCAATCAGGGCTTCCAATGCACTGTGAGGCAGTGCAGTGCATTATGGTCATTCGACGGGCTGAACAAATGGTCCAACGTCCCGATAATTTGGGTGTTCATCGAACAGGCGAACAGCCAATGTTTGGCCCAAACTCATGCTTGGACTTAACCGTTTGCCCAACACTAGTTACCGAGGATAAAACCCACATTTACTTTGTCTGTTGTATCTATAACATTGAATGTAACTATAACAATGGAAGCATAAGAGAAAACATGAATCTCTCTTCTGGTTGCATTCGTTAGGGATTCAGAAATGTAAGAGCACAGTATCTGAAGCTGTTGTAGAGCTTTCAGGGACTCTTTTCATGATTCCCATCTTTGTTGTTTCTCTCTGGGTAATGGGATGTCCCAATATATATTTTCAGAAGTAAGTTGTCTTAGAAGTATCTTACCCTGAATGGTAAAGGATGCTATGAAATCCAGAGAATCATAGATTCTGTTCACAGCAAAGCTCCTTGTTTTGTAAAGGGCTTGTCACAAGTTGATAGTTGAAACGTGAAAGTCTGTTGTTTGGCATCCCAAAGCAATCTGAGGCTATGTTGCATAAGGGGAAGATCTGTTCCTACCTCAGATCCCTTTACACTAACAGCATAGTCGTCAGAGGGAAAGGCTTTCATTACCTTGTCACTGTTAGAGACAATTTTGTGAAGCCTGAGGTTGACAGTGTCAAACATATACTGAGTTTTCTTGAGAAGATCAATTCCTTGTTCTCCTGTAGACATAGATTTGATTTGGTTGTCTACGTAGAAATTCCTTTCCACAAATTCATATGCATCCAAGTTCTTTTTCATCTTCTTGAGCTGTCCTTTTCAGCCAATACATTGCTACAGCAGGTGAAGGGCTGTTAGCAAAAACATGTACTTTCATTCAGTAGGCTATGATATTGTTGCTGATATTGTTGCGATAGCAACAGAACCTGACGAAGCTTCTGTTGTCTTCTTGAATGATGAAACAGTGAAACATTTGCTGAATGTCGGCCATAACAGCAACTGGTTCTTGTCTGAAGCAGAACACAACTCCTATAAGGTTGTTGCTCTGATTAAGCCCAATGACAAAGATGTTGAGTAAAACAGCTTCATATTGAGCCCTTGAGTCAAAGACTACCCTGATCTTATCTTTTTGTAAGGATGATACTCGCCAAAGTATGGAAGGTACCGACATTCCTCTCCATTCCATTCCTAAGAGGTGGTGCAGACTCATTATGATCTCTCGCAAGCACTTTCTGCATACAGTCAACAGAGTTTTTCATTTCAGGTTTTCTGTTCAGGGTGAGTTGTAAGGAAGTAAATCATACTTCTGTAGTTTCTTTTTTGAGACACAAAATGGCAGTGGTGCTACACAGCTGAATTATCCTGACAGAGCTCCTTACACATAGTTTTTAGGAACTCCTTGTCTTCCATTGTGCCTGCCAGCTCATTGTCTTTACTTATTACATTTAACACTGTGGTTCCAACATTACCAACCCAGAAATGAAGGACCTTGTTATCACCTTGTGTGAAGAACTGTAAAGTCTTTTTTTGACATTGTAGTGATGGGGGCACTGCTTGAAACAGGTAATGCAACCATTTGGCAGGAAACGTGTCTTCAAAGAAAAAAAATGGAAGACCTCCTGACATTGCCTAGATAGAGGTTTCCTATGATGACCCAGCCTGGGTCGAGGCATGGGGGCATATGTTGCCTCATGTGGGCCATTTATTTGTTGGTGAGGCTTGTGTACCCTTAAAAAGAGAAAGCTTTAGCCCGGATCAACCACCAGAGGAAAAATATTCTAAATTATAGAGTATGAACAGATATTCATCCAAAGAAATAGATTGGATGCAGTTTGGGTCGCCTTATAAAGCATACAAAACAACAAGGAAAAAGAGATTCCCTCAAAGAAGGCAATAACCCAAACACGATCTGCCAAAAAACGATATATTTATTGAACTACAAAACACCACACAAAATTACAAAATATAGGCAAAATGTAGGCAAAAATAGGGAAGATATCAAATGACCATATTAAAATTGATAACGTTATCATTAAAAACAACGGAGCCGCGGCCAAACATACCCCATACACACACCAATCACAGCAGCAGATTCCTACTACATTGGCCAATATTAAATGATGTAAGTCCTCAGACCAATCCAAGTATAGATGGTATGGCGGTGTGGGGGTAGGGTGAATGAATGTATGTTTGATTTTGATTATTGCAAGGAGGTTCAGTACAGCTTGAACACAGCTAAGAAATTTATAACAGTCCGGGAGCTGAACACATAACGTTTGTAGGATGACCGCAATGACCGGCAGAACCTACTGAGGGTGGTTGTAACCCAGGACATACAAGCAAGGCAGTTTGTATAGATAGCAAGCGATAGGGGGAGCAAATACGACTAGGCTGTATTGAAATTATAAATTGGAGTGATACTTCTCTCACCACATGGATCAGCAGCTCATGGAGTCGTAGGCTCTACCCCAGGTGATTACTTGTAGATGAGAGTCAAAATTGCATTTGCGTATGCCGTCAGATGGAGAAAGTCCCGCTGTGTCAGCGCCTTCTATCAGGTGATGCAAGCCGGCCGTCAGCTGTTCGTTCCCGGTGAAACATTCAAACACCCTAAGCTCGCGGCTCCGAGATGACGTGCTGACGTCACGTGCTGACGCGTTTCAACAGCCAATCACCGCTGGTTTCCTCAGAGCAAAGGAGGGGTCCGTGAGCGAAGGTTAAATAGACTGAATAATAAAAGGTGTAGTTACATCTAATGACCACCAGATATCGCACACAGTTACCACTCATCACAGACATTTCAGCAAAGGCAATATCTCGCTAATGGCTTAACAGAGGTAGCTGCAATCCATTGTACAGAAACGTACACCTCAAATGTGCTACATTGTAGTTTAAGAAACATTTGATGAAGGTGGGAATGTACAAATACATAGAGACCACAGGAAAAACAAAACATAACGATTTAAAGCACCAGCATTAGAACTAAAAAACCCCCCAAAAGACATAAGGCAGGAAAAATTATTATTATGAATAAATAAAGGCAACAGGGAAGGTAATTGACTTATTTCTCCAAAAAGTACTGGAGGCTACATTCGATATTTAACCCATTGGGGGCCATCGCCTCCAGATAGTAGGTCTACATCTTTTCCTTCTGGAGGAGAATGGTATCAAAATCGCCACGTCTTGTCGGTAAATTCAACCTATAGATCCCTTTTACCATTAGGCCCCTTGGATCACGGTTATGGAATTTGGCAAAATGTAGTGAAATGGGGCGTTCATCATTCAGTTTTTTGATACCAGCAATATGTTCACGAACCCTTACCCTTAGGGCTCTTTTTGTTTTGCCCACATATATTTTATTACATGGGCAAGTAAGTGTATAGACTACTCGGGTAGTAGAGCAGTTTATGAACTGTTTGATTTTAAAATCAGCACCTCCACGGGGGTTCGGGAACATACTTGTCTGGTGGACATACTTGCAAACATTGCAGTGTCCGCATCTATACATGCCTGGGGAAATTCTAGAGTCACTTAACCAGTTCTTCTGAGTGGTCCGAGTGTATTCAGAGTGAACCAACAAGTCACCAAGGTTATTAGATCTTTTGGCTGTAGCCTCTCTGTCTGAATCTTTGATACATCTCATATGCCTCTTCATGGAATTCCTCCTCCACAGAACAATTCCGTCTGATTCTTAGGAATTGTCCTGTGGGTATCCCATTAATTAATCATTTAGGGTGGTGACTCTGGGCGGACAACAAGGTGTTAGCTGCTGTTTTCTTTCTATAGGTGCTAGTAACAATTTCATTTCCAGATCTCCGTATGGATATATCCAGGAAGGGGAGTGTGTCAAGGTGGTATGAATAGGTCAGATGTATATTTTGATTATTTCTG
Source organism: Aquarana catesbeiana (assembly GCF_042186555.1). NCBI lineage: Eukaryota > Metazoa > Chordata > Amphibia > Anura > Ranidae > Aquarana > Aquarana catesbeiana. Next base: position 409,552,327 of record NC_133325.1, read on the forward strand.
TTAAGTTCAGACATAAAGTCCTCAAGTTGTTTAACTGAACCAGTCCACACCATCAGGACGTCATCAATGTACCTCAGCCACAGGAGGGAGTGGCTGAGGTACAGAGAGGACTGATAGACCATCGTCTCCTCCCAGAGTCCCAGATGGAGGCATGCGTATGAGGGAGCCCATGGTGCCCCCATGCTGGTGCCTCTAATCTGCTGGTAGTAATGACCAAGGAATTGGAAGAAATTGTTATTAAGCATGAATTCAAGAAGTTCCCCAATGAATTCCTTTTGAGCACCCTGTTGGGGATGATGAAGATCCAAGAAGTACATTGTAGCCTCAATACCACAATGGTGTGGTATTGACGTATACAAGCTCTCCACGTCGATACCCACCAAGAGGGCTTCTGTGGGCATAACAAAATGTTGTAATCTAACAAGAACATCTCTGCTGTCACGAACAAAGGAAGGGAGTAGGTTAACCATATGTTTAATCAAGGAGTCTATGTATTTGCCTGTTTTTTCTAGGGGGCCCTTTATAGCTGAAACAATTGGCCTGCCAGGGGGACGGGTAAGGGATTTATGGAGTTTGGGAATTATATAGAAGGTAGGAATGGTGATTTCATCTACCCTGAGGAAAAAGAATTCCCTTTTCGTTAAGAGGCCCGCCTCCATTCCCAATTTGAGTTTTCCATTCAGTGCCTCGACAAGAGTGGGAAAGGGGGAACTGGTGAGTTTTTTGTAGGTTGAGACGTCACCAAGAAGTCTTAGAGACTCATCCTCATACATTTTCTCACTTAGGAGTACCACATTTCCCCCTTTGTCACTTTTCTTAATCACTAGGTTTGGTGCATTTTGCAAATCAAACAAGGCTTTTCTTTCACTATTTGTAAGGTTGTTAGGGCCGACCCATTTCCAATTGATCTTCATGAGATCAGATCTGACTTGATCCAAGAAGAGCTGCAACCACTTGTGCTTAGATAGTGGGGGCATCTTGGTGGATCTAATTCTTAGATCAGAGGGTCTTCTCAGTGTATGGCATAGGTTTTCATCTGAGTCACTGTCACAGCTCTCATCCAATAAGGAAATTAAGCATTCAATGGCCTCCTTTTCATCCTTATCAAGAGAGGACTCTGAGGTGAGGGGATCATTATGTCGTTTTGTATGCCATAGTTTGAAAAGGACCTTCCTTAAGAATAAACTAACATCCTTAAAAACCTCAAACTCATTCATGGATGACGTAGGGGAGAACGAGAGACCCTTTTTAAGTAGATTTGTATGGACTTCAGTGAGATGAAACTCAGAAAGGTTTACAACATTAAGGTCCATTGGGGCACCGTCAGAGACATTCAACGTCTCCTCTGGTTTCTCAGTCTCCCACTCGTCCGACTCTGTGCACTGTCCCTCTCCTTTCCTTTTCCTTCTGTTTTTCCTTGGTCTCCTTCGTTTTCTTGTTTTTTGTCTGTTTTTCGCTTCGGGATCTCTGGGGGCACCTTCCCCTCTAGATGTTCTAAAAAAGAGACAGTTTTTTGAGAGGTATCCCTATCAAACTCACTGTCAGATGAGGAGCTATTCCTAGTTTTGGACTGACGTTGTCGCTGTCTAGTATTTCTAGAAAGTGATCTACTTCTTTTCTGGGTTGTAGGGTCAAAAATATCACCACTTTCCCAGTCAGCTAGGTTCTGTCTGAACTTTTCTTGTTTGCTGTATTTTAAACTTTTTTGGATCCTTTCTATCTCCTTTTTTATATATTCATTATTTTTATCAAATTCACGGTCTTGTTTAAAGGGTTCTAGTGCTTTGGCACTTGCGTCAAGTTCCACACGTATCTCCTCCAATTGGGCTTCCTCCTCATCGACAATGAGCTTTAACAAGGATAAACCTCTATTCAAACACTCAGTTTTCCAAGCAGATAAAAATCGCGGGGTATGTAAATGTTCCGCAGGTGTAACCCTCTCACGTAAACCCCTGGGGATGATCCGCTTAGAAATATGGGATTTCAATGAGGAAATATCCCATTTACGATTAAGGAATTTAATTACAAGTTTTTTATGGTGTTTGAAAAGTTTTCTAATTGGTTCTCTCTCTGTATCACAATTTTCCACACCAACATCAAAGGCAGTATTAATCTCTAAATCAAGGTCATGGTTAATCATGTAAGCCATAAATACGAGATACAGGTCAAATGAGATATACCCTAAAAAAAGCCCAGTATGGCTTAATCAAACCAGTTGTGTGCAATCACACAGTTGATTAGTGGTGTGTGGTGGGGGGATCTTCAAAGGCTAGAAAAGGGGAAAAAAAATCCCCAGAAAAATTTCATATGAAAAGAGAAAGCTTTAGCCCGGATCAACCACCAGAGGAAAAATATTCTAAATTATAGAGTATGAACAGATATTCATCCAAAGAAATAGATTGGATGCAGTTTGGGTCGCCTTATAAAGCATACAAAACAACAAGGAAAAAGAGATTCCCTCAAAGAAGGCAATAACCCAAACACGATCTGCCAAAAAACGATATATTTATTGAACTACAAAACACCACACAAAATTACAAAATATAGGCAAAATGTAGGCAAAAATAGGGAAGATATCAAATGACCATATTAAAATTGATAACGTTATCATTAAAAACAACGGAGCCGCGGTCAAACATACCCCATACACACACCAATCACAGCAGCAGATTCCTACTACATTGGCCAATATTAAATGATGTAAGTCCTCAGACCAATCCAAGTATAGATGGTATGGCGATGTGGGGGTAGGGTGAATGAATGTATGTTTGATTTTGATTATTGCAAGGAGGTTCAGTACAGCTTGAACACAGCTAAGAAATTTATAACAGTCCGGGAGCTGAACACATAACGTTTGTAGGATGACCGCAATGACCGGCAGAACCTACTGAGGGTGGTTGTAACCCAGGACATACAAGCAAGGCAGTTTGTATAGATAGCAAGCGATAGGGGGAGCAAATACGACTAGGCTGTATTGAAATTATAAATTGGAGTGATACTTCTCTCACCACATGGATCAGCAGCTCATGGAGTCGTAGGCTCTACCCCAGGTGATTACTTGTAGATGAGAGTCAAAATTGCATTTGCATATGCCGTCAGATGGAGAAAGTCCCGCTGTGTCAGCGCCTTCTATCGGGTGATGCAAGCCGGCCGTCAGCTGTTCGTTCCCGGTGAAACATTCAAACACCCTAAGCTCGCGGCTCCGAGATGACGTGCTGACGTCACGTGCTGATGCGTTTCACCAGCCAATCACCGCTGGTTTCCTCTTATTATTCAGTCTATTTAACCTTCGCTCACGGACCCCTCCTTTGCTCTGAGGAAACCAGCGGTGATTGGCTGGTGAAACGCGTCAGCACGTGACGTCAGCACGTCATCTCGGAGCCGCGAGCTTAGGGTGTTTGAATGTTTCACCGGGAACGAACAGCTGACGGCCGGCTTGCATCACCCGATAGAAGGCGCTGACACAGCGGGACTTTCTCCATCTGACGGCATATGCAAATGCAATTTTGACTCTCATCTACAAGTAATCACCTGGGGTAGAGCCTACGACTCCATGAGCTGCTGATCCATGTGGTGAGAGAAGTATCACTCCAATTTATAATTTCAATACAGCCTAGTCGTATTTGCTCCCCCTATCGCTTGCTATCTATACAAACTGCCTTGCTTGTATGTCCTGGGTTACAACCACCCTCAGTAGGTTCTGCCGGTCATTGCGGTCATCCTACAAACGTTATGTGTTCAGCTCCTGGACTGTTATAAATTTCTTAGCTGTGTTCAAGCTGTACTGAACCTCCTTGCAATAATCAAAATCAAACATACATTCATTCACCCTACCCCCACACCGCCATACCATCTATACTTAGATTGGTCTGAGGACTTACATCATTTAATATTGGCCAATGTAGTAGGAATCTGCTGCTGTGATTGGTGTGTGTATGGGGTATGTTTGGCCGCGGCTCCGTTGTTTTTAATGATAACGTTATCAATTTTAATATGGTCATTTGATATCTTCCCTATTTTTGCCTACATTTTGCCTATATTTTGTAATTTTGTGTGGTGTTTTGTAGTTCAATAAATATATCGTTTTTTGGCAGATCGTGTTTGGGTTATTGCCTTCTTTGAGGGAATCTCTTTTTCCTTGTTGTTTTGTGTACCCTTAAGCCTCGTACACACAATCAGATTCTCAAACAAAGGAATTGTGTGATGACAGGCTGTTGACGGAAAATCTGACCGTTTGTACGCTCCATCGAACAAATGTTGTCGGATTTTCCGCAAACAATTGTTGGATGGCAGGATTTAAAATTTTCCGCGGACAAACATCTGTTGTCGGATTTTCCGAGTGTATGTACACAAGTCCGTCGGACAAAAGTCCAAAGTACAAACACGCATGCTCGGAAGCAAGGACGAGCTGGAAGCGGTCGGTCTTGTAAACTAGCGTTCGTGACGTAGCTAATTATGAAACCTCGAAATGCAGCGCACATTCTTTTCTTCTTTAATGGGAAAATAATGAAGCTGCTTTGCTTTTGATACTAATGGAGTTATTTCAAACAAATTTTTTTCAAAGGCTTTTTTTTCTAGTGATATCAAGAATAATATTATTATGCTTGTTAGTTTTTTTTTTTTGGTGCAAGTTACCACAACACCATTATCCCATAGTTTTTAAGATCAAATATACAACTATGCTGATGTCCCTTGATAATTTTACATTGTATTTTTTAAAATGTAACTGCCTACTCCCAAACTGTCATTTGAAGAAAAAAAATAGCCAAGTATTATTCTCCACAATATGTTTATTGTGCATTAAAAAAAGAAAACAAATAAAATTAGACATGCTATCTGCCAATAGAACTTTAACCAAAAAGTGCATTCTATGCATCCAAAAATATAGAAAATATACTAAATCAAATCATTATTCAACCAAAAAATCAAATAAAAGCCTCATGCATGTGTCCTGCTTCTTAATATAGGGGGTCAACAATGCCAAGAGTTGGTGAAAGCAGGGGCCCGTCATTCGGAGATAATTCCGAAAATCATCTGGATTATTCTCCTGGAGCTCCCGCAGCAATGGCATATGACATAATTGGTCATGATTAATAAAGCAAACCAATTTTTGGTCCAAGAAATCCTCCTCCTCCTGTTCCTAGACTGGACTTGGGTCAAAGCAATAACTCCAAGGCCAATAATAAATAACATGTTATCTCTTCCGATTCTGCAACATAGCTGGTTGACGAACGGCCATTCAGAAACTAACTGAAAAGCGCAAACTGAAAAGCATGAAATGAAAAGCATGAAATGAAAAGCACGAATCAACACTCATCAAACTTCTACTAACATGAAATTAGCAGAAGGAGCCCAAAGGGTGGTGCTAAAGAGCTGAAAAACCACATAGTACATCACTACATTCGTGTTTGTTGGCCGACAATTGTGTGCCATTTGTATGCAAGACAAGTTTGGGGTCAACGCCCTTCGGACAAAAGTCCATGCTTTTGTCTGCGGAAAATCCGATTGTGTGTACAAGGCTTTAGGGATGTCTCTGCTGAGAAGCGTTGCCACTTAAGTGAGAGTGGTGAGAAGTAGCTGCAGGAGTAGGGATCTCCTCTCTTTTAGGTGAAATCTGGTTGCACACAAAGAGAGTGGGCAATGGTAATGCTACACTGCCATTCATAGGAGCTACTACAAGACCAGTGGCTTTCCTGCTTGTAACTTCTGTAATGTCAGCACAGGTTTCCAAGGTGTATAGTAAAGCATCTCCTGTTATGTTTAACAGATCAAAAAGCTTTGATCTTGCAAGAGACCTATTACTCTGATCATCTAGAATAGTGTAGCACTGGTAGATTTCATCTACAGTTGATAGGTAAATTTAGTGGGTCGCTTGTTATAGGAAGTTAGATTTGCCTCTGTTCCAGCTTGGCTGAAGTTGCATGCAGTTCCACATTGTGCCAGTGGGTGTCGTTGTCACTGTCGGCAGGTGTTGTAAAAGCAACGTGTTAAAGTGAATGAGTGCTCCTCTTTCCCGGAGTTAACTCGGTGAAGGTGGTCCACCGAGTTGCATTCTGGGAGAGGGTATTTATGGGACAGACGCCATGTTTTAGGGTTCGTTTTCAGCCACCTGTTGGCCCTCCTGGCCGACAGGTATGCACTAGGAATACCACCTCATGGTCCTCCGTTCCAGAGGCCCGCATCGCTGGTGGGCCCAGAAGCCTGTCTGGGGCCTATCACAGCAGTGGAGGAATGGTCCTGAGCTGTCTTTCCTGAGTAAAGAAGCTGGACAACCGGGAAGATCCCAGGGGAGGACCTGTCATGGAAGGATCATGCAGAGTGCTGGTCTGGAGTGGGGCCTGGTGACTCGGTTGGAGGACGCATTCCGAAATAATCTTACAGTATAGTACTGCCGGGTTGGCTTAAAGGATCAAGTACTGTATCTGACTTTCACCTCAAACCAATACATCCTGTGGCAGAGGATCGTATGGGTTTTATTCCAGATAAGTCTGTGGCAGAGACTTTTGTTCGTGCTACGTGCTGGCTGCTAGGCAAGTGAGAGATGTCTATCCAGGCGGGCAAAGATTGAATCCTACGAAAGGGGGACTATTCAATTACAAGTGTTCAATTACAAAGAATGTTCTGAAGAAATACAACAGAAAGGTATTTGAGCTTCCCTGCAGCTTTCCTACTACCTCTTTTTATTAAAGCATTGGAAAACCTACTCAAGTGTTTGGTGCTTATATCGTCCAGAGGTAAACTCAACTGAACCCTAGACCCGGTGCCGGTGAAACAGAGGTGTCGAGAGTGAAGGTAACAAGCCCGTTTAAACCAGCAGCTCCACCGAGAGTTATTGCTACATGTGGGGGGCTCGTCCGGGATTTGTTAGCTGTCAATTCTCACAACCTAGAGAGGTGTTTTACCGGGAGTTAAAGGTGAGACCTGGACTTTGTCATTTTTCTCAGGAGAAGAAGAGCTTAAAAGTTGCAGAACTTTATTTCTGAGTGCATAGGTGGCGGGCGCCAATAAAAGCGCGGGAGCTACGTGATCAGAAGAACAAGTGGGAGGAGCCTACCCTACTTGATACCGCATGGGACGCGTGTATGTGTTTGGCGCCAGAGAAGAAGAGAGGCCTCGTGATCGTGCTGAGAAGATCAGAGTGTGGCCATGTCTTTTTCGGCGATGCAGTCAATTATGGGATCAAGAATGTTCCCAGCGAGCACCGTGCCGAGTACTGTGTTGACTGGAACCCTGCTTACAGATACCGGTATTCGTCTGAAGCCACAGGGGAGGTTTGTTCTCTACACCGTTGGAGATATCGAAGGGCTGGGCATGATTTGCCACAAATGTGAGGGACTGGCCGTGCATCTCCGTCCATTTGGTCGCTGCCCACAATGTGGAGAATATTTGTTTGTGGTGGAGCAACCTACCATGTCGCCCCGTGCTTATCGTATGGACTGGGCTACAGGTGTCGCCACAGTAGAAGCTGCTACTCCTGCTGAGAGACAATGGCAGGCCGTGACTTTGCCTTTTGCTATTGAGAGTGTTCCGGAGAGAGACACTGCTGTTACTGATTCATCAGCGGACATTACTTTGATTTCCGCGTCCACTACACCTATCCCTGTTGTACCTGTCCAGAAGAAGGTGGGATATGTGAAGGCTTCCCGTGGCCGTGGTCGAGGCCTACCCCAGAGACTACCCGAACCGGATCCAACAAAGTCCGCGACAGGAACGGGTGAGCAATTGTTGGGGAATGTATCTGGGACTGTAAATAGATATCTGCCAGCAGAAGAACTGGGAGATTCGGAGATAGAATCCATGTCGGATCTCTCCGGTGATGATGACCTGTTTGAGGCTATGTCACAAGAGTTATTATGGGACAAGGTGAGGATGTCGCCTCTGCCATGACTTTCCCTGAATGGACAGCTCTGAGTTCTGGGAAGACGTCACCCTGTGTGGAGTCACACAGCACTGTAAATGAGACATTGTCAAAAGTTACTAGTTCACTTCAGACACCGGCTGGGTCTATGGTGAGCAAATCATTGGATTCGTGTGTGCCTCCTGGTATGGGGAAAAATAGATCCTTACCGAAACGTGCACGTTTGCAGAGAATGTTAAACAAGCGTGTCGCTACGGAGTATGGTTTGGAGTTCCCATATGTCCCTCAGGACATAATGCAAGTGATTGAAGCTAACCGGGAGCTTTGGTACAGTGAATCTGTTTGGAACTATTTGTCTGTGCCTAAGCCTTTCCGGAAAACTGGTTGTTCTGTTGCTATGGATGAACGTTACAGTGGATGTTTTATGCACTGGAATTATGGTCGGCACATTCATGCTGACAAAGTGGACATTTGCAGACCCAGAAAAGATGACGTTGTATATTTCATCACTACAGTGGATAAACTGGGAAAGACACTGACATTGCCAGATCCCCGGTTTTATTGGTAATTATGGACAAAAGAACTTTGAGTTAGTTAGTTAGTGTCAGTGCATAGAGATCTTTGTGGTCAAGATCTGAATACTCATCTCAGTGTTTTAAATCCAAGGACTTCTTTTTGCTAGCCGGATTTTCTTCATTTAAGAAAAAATTGTGTATATATAGGGATGGACTCCTAAAGATTAATCTGATATAGATAATGGGAAGAGAGTTTCATTTTTTTTTTCAAATGAGACTTTGCTCCTGAAACAGTATAGGTCGCATGTATGTTTAATATGTTTTTTTTTTCCGGAACCATTGGATCTCTTATCAAGCTGTTAGGCTTTTCAGCTAAAATAGATAGTGAAGTTGTGTACAGTCATAGGATGGTTTTGTTTGCGGATGTGAACATAATGTTTCACAAATGTTAATCTTAAAATGTCTTTCTACTGTCTTTCTTTCTTCTTTATCTATATCCAAGTTTTCAGCTCAAATACCTACTCTCAGGCTTGGATGTTATTGTTTTGTGACAGACGTTGAGGACAACGTCTATTGTACTGGGGGGAGTATGTAGCGCTGATAGGTAAATTTAGTGGGTCGCTTGTTATAGGAAGTTAGATTTGCCTCTGTTCCAGCTTGGCTGAAGTTCATGCAGTTCCACATTGTGCCGGTGGGTGTCGTTGTCAATGTTGACAGGTGTTGGAAAAGCAACGCGTTAAAGCGAATGAGTGCTCCTCTTTCCCGGAGATAACTCAGTGGAGGTGGTCCTCCGAGCTGCATTCTGGGAGAGGGTATTTATGGGACAGACGCCATGTTTTAGGGTTCGTTTGCAGCCACCTGCTGGCCCTCCTGGCCGACAGATATGCACTAGGAATACCACCTCGTGGTCCTCCATTCCGGAGGCCCCGCGTCACTGCGTCGTGTGGGTGGGCCCAATAGCCTGTCTGGGGCCTACCACAGCAGCGGAGGAATGGTCCTGAGCTGTCTTTCCTGAGTAAAGAAGCTGGACAACCGGGAAGATCCCAGGGGTGGACCCCTCATGGAAGGATCATGCAGAGTGCTGGTCTGGAGAGGGGCCTGGTGACTCGGTTGAAGAATGCATTCCGAAGTAATCTTACAGTATAGTACAAAAAGGACCTCATGCTAGTGGGATTTTAAGGGCAAAAGTCACTTTGAAAAAGTTATATTAAAAAACTATAAATTTTATTTTACAAAAAGAATTAAAAACAGTTTGTACAGAAATCAAATATAAAGACAACACAATTGTAGTGTATTACAGTAATGACAAAAAATCAAATCCAACGCGTTTCGAAATGGTTAATTATACAATCTTCCTCAGGGATAATTTTTGCCATTTCTGAAAGGTACAAAATATCATGTAAGTATACATATATATCATAACAGGCATATGGAGCCTGTACTGAAATACATAGAGAACTTACAAAAATAATGATTGACATGAAAGTTTCCAATGGTTCATCAGACATCCACCCAATCTGTGTACGCCTTTAATCATGCAAAAGAACCCCCGGATATTGAGATCCAAAAGAGGCGCCAAATTGAAGTGGCGAAACACTGCTTAATCAAGGATTGCAGACAGCAGTAATGTGGAAATCTATGAGGGGAACACACAGCAAATGGTAAAGCATGGGGAAAAAAAAAAACACAACCGACAAAGCCTATCTTACATGGAACTTTGCAATCTGTGAGGTCCCAACCGTGAGGTATGTGGTAGAAATTACTTCAAAGAGGGGGCAAAATTCAAACCACTTGGGGTAAGGCAGGAAATCCCCAACTTTGAAGGACAATGGAAAAAATGAGTATAGGGATTGTCTGAAAAATATAAAAAATATAAGTGAAAAACAGTAAAAATAATAAAAAATAAAAATGTATAAGAAAATCAAGGGGAGGATTCCCCAAGATGTGAAAACCATATTTGCCAAATAACAAAAAAAAAAGGAATCAAGCTTCATAAAGTTTCATAGAAAATAAATGATAATGACTGAAATATCAATCAAGGAAGGGAGATCGCCCAAAGAAACAGAGAGAGGCACCCCTCAACAAGAGGAGGCCAGAATCTCAACTGCTCAAAAGAAACATAATGTCCAAATATCCAAAAAAAAATAATAATCCAGTTTACCAAGATGTGCTGTGTGTCTTCCCCACTGTTGAACCTCAAACAGTTCAAGATCCACAAAAACAGTCAAAGAGAGAGAGGGTTACCCCCCTATTGTTAAGGATGAGAGCAGGATGGTGTGTTGCTCCTCAGACAAGGTGTCGTCGGGTAGGACTGGCGGCTCTGGGGTTTCCGGCGTTCTCCTTATAAGGCCGGTGCTTGTTCGCCGCCGGAGCCCCGCAGAGCATCGAGAGAAGACGCCGCATCACGTGACCGAGGTGACGTCATTCTCTGAGCGCCGCTCATACGGAGATGGCGTGTGTCAGAGACAGAACGTGGGGGGAGCGCAGTCGGCAAACGTTTAGCCACGCCTGCCCCCTTGCAATCCAAATTTAGAAAGAAAACATCTTTGCTGACAGTATAAACCAAAGTCGTCCAATATTGAGTCAGGAGGGAGCAGTCAACAGCGGCCCCATCGATTACCCAATGGTGAGTGCTTCCAAATGAAGCATTTCGCCAATTCTAAAACTCGGGGGTTGTTTACCTGGTACAATGTCAAAGCGGGGCTTTCTATGTTGGGAAAACCCGACAAGAATTCGGACAACGGGTTAGCAAGCATCTACAAAGCATGCAAATTGGCAACTTATATCTCCCCCTTGGTAGACATGTAGTCAGGGGACATGGATACAAGATTAGAGGTGGGGATTGGAATAAAATCCTTTTACAACGTGAAACGTGGTGGATCAGATATTTGGATGTCACCACCCCACCAGGCCTCAAAGAGGCTGAAAGTTTCAGGCCCTTCCTACAAGGTTTTAGTTCTGGAAAGACAGACTAAAATACAATATGCCATGCTTTCCCCTTTTTCCTTTCTCTCGCCTTTTCACATCTCTCCCACTCTGTCTCTCCAGCAGGAGATTTGTAAAAATTACGATATCTTTTGGGGTAGTATATATGTTTTTTGAAATCCTATTAACTGAATGACATAGCGTTTTTGGGCCTGTGATGCCCCTTTTTGGTAATTTCACTGTGATTTGTGTTATAATTGTTTCAATACCTGATTTTAACTGTTATCAATACCTGATTATTTTGTTCAATTTATTGTCTTTATTCTGATTGAGAATTAATTTAATTTCCTTTGTGCCTTCTGGTTTCATCCACCCTCTTCTGTTGCCATCATCATGCATCCGGCACAGGGGGACCCCCACATTTTGTTGGGGGCCTTTTTCTCCTCCCATGCTGCGGCTTTGGTTGCCCTTGGCACCGCGCAACAGCCATGTGAGGACATTCCATGTGTCGGGGGTTTTAGTTTCTCCTTATGGAAGACCATTCCCCTGTGGGGTTTTTCTTCCTTTGCCCCTGCTTTGGACTGGTGAGTAGGTTTTCTCCATCTCATCCACCCAGCCCTTTAAATATCATCATTTTATAGAACACCAATTATCCAAAATCTATTTATTTATTTTTGTATATTTTTTTTCACAGACAACCCTTTGACTCCTGCTTTGTATATCCTTTTACACTGTCAGCGGTCGTTGTTGCTTTGCGTGTGTCCTGTGCTGTGGGTAGATGGGGCCGCTGTTGATTGCTCCCTCCTGACTCAATATGGGACAACTTTTGTTTATACTGTCAGCAAAGATGTTCTCTTTCTGGCTTTGGATTGCAAGGGGGGTAGGCGTGGCTAAACGTTTGCCAACCGCGCTCCCCCCACGTTCTGTCTCTGACACATGCCGTCTCCGTATGAGCAGCGCTCAGAGAATGACGTCACCGTGGTCACGTGATGCGGTGTCTTCTCTCAACGCTCTGCGGGGCTCTGATGGCAAACAAGCACCGGCCTTATAAGGAGAACGCCGGGAACCCCAGAGCCGCCAGTCCTACCCGATGACACCTTGTCTGAGGAGCAACACACCATCCTGCTCTCATCCTTAACAATAGAGGGGTAACCCTCTCTCTCTTTGGCTGTTTTTGTGGATCTTGGACTGTTTTAGGTTCAACAGTGGGGGAGACACACAGCACATCTTGCTAAGCTGGATTATTATTTTTTTTTGGATATTTGGACATTATGTTTCTTTTGAGCAGTTGAGATTCTGGCCTCCTCTTGTTGAGGGGTGCTTCTCTCTGTTTCTTTGGGCAATCTCCCTTCCTTGATTGATATTTCAGTCATTATCATTTATTTTCTATTAAACTTTATGAAGCTTGATTCCTTTTTTTTTGTTAATTGGTAAATATGGTTTTCACATCTTGGGGAATCATCCCCTTGATTTTCTTATACATTTTTATTCTTTATTATTTTTACTTTTTTTTCACTTATATTTTTTATATTTTTCAGACAATCCCTATACTCATTTTTTCCATCATCCTTCAAAGTTGGGGATTTCCTGCCTTACCCCAAGTGGTTTGAATTTTGCCCCCTCTTTGAAGTAATTTCTGCCACATACCTCACGGTTGGGACGTCGCAGATTGCAAAGTTCTATGTAAGATAGGCTTTGTCGGTTGTTTTTTTGTTTTTTTTCCCCATGCTTTACCATCTGCTGTGTGTTCCCCTCATAGATTTCCACATTACTGCCATCTGCAATCCTTGATTAAGCGGTGTTTCGCGACACTTTTGGATCTCAATATCCGGGGGTTCTTTTGCATGATTAAAGGCGTACACAGATTGGGTGGATGTCTGATGAACCATTGGAAACTTTCATGTCAATCATTATTTTTGTAAGTTCTCTATGTATTTCAGTACAGGCTCCATATGCGTGTTATGATATATATGTATACTTACATGATATTTTGTACCTTTCAGAAATGGCAAAAATTATCCCTGAGGAAGATTGTATAATTAACCATTTCGAAACGCGTTGGATTTGATTTTTTGTCATTACTGTAATACACTACAGTTGTGTTGTCTTTATATTTGATTTCTGTACAAACTGTTTTTAATTCTTTTTGTAAAATAAAATTTATAGTTTTTTAATATAGCGTTTTCCAAGTAACTTTTGCCCTTAAAACCCCACTAGCATGAGGTCCTTTTTGTACTATTTAGGGATGGTGGCAATTTCTCACACCAACCTCTGAGAGTCTATCCTTTCTCATCTTACAGTATAGTACTGCCAGGTTGGCTTAAAGGTTCAAGTACTGTATCTGACTTTCACCACAAACCAATACATCCTGTGGCAGAGGATCGTACGGGTTTTATGCCAGATAATTCTGTGGCAGAGACTTTTGTTCATGCTACGTGCTGGCTGCTAGGCAAGTGTGAGATGCCTATGCAGGCGGGCAAAGACTGAATCCTATGAAAGGGGGACTATTCAATTACAAGTGTTCAATTACAAAGAATGTTCTGAAGAAATACAACAGAAAGGTATTTGAGCTTCCCTGCAGCTTTCCTACTACCTCTTTCTTGCTACTTTCCCTAATCGTTTTATTAAAGCATTGGAAAACCTACTCAAGTGTTTGGTGCTTATATCGTCCAGAGGTAAACTCAACTGAACCCTAGACCCGGTGCCGGTGAAACAGAGGTGTCGAGAGTGAAGGTAACAAGCCCGTTTAAACCAGCAGCTCCACCGAGAGTTAATGCTACAATAGTATACAGTGTTACAGCTTTTTCAGGTTGACCCTTGTAATATATGCAAACTAAGCATATTTTGGCAGAGTTATTTTCCACAGAGTACTTCTGCACAGACATGTAGAGAAAACTTGAGTATGAGGCACTCTTTGGCCTGTGGTCAACCCACCATGCTTTGCCTCCGGAGTATTACCTCTGTAGACAGTCGGACTCTATCAAAATGGATGAAGCACTTGCATGTGATCATCACTGTCAGATTCTGTGCACTTAATAGTAGCCTTACAATCTTTTGCATGGTGTTCCATCGAAACACAGCATTTGAAGCAAACACCACATTTCTTTAAAAGCTCTTTGCATTCTTGCAAGGGTTTCTTTCTGAAGCCGATACATTTCCTAAGTGGGTGTGAGTTGTTATGTATGAGACATTGGCAATTTGGGTTCTCGATTTTCTTGTTCTGATCAGTCTTTTCAAGGACTGTAGTAGGTGCAGTTAGAATGCCAGTCCTTTTGACAGACACTGGACCTCTGTAGTTTCTGTGTGAAAAACTACAAGTCCCATCATGCTCTGCCTCTGGGTGTCATGCTTGTGGTGTAAGAGTCTTGCTATGCCTCATGGAACTTGTAGTTCTGCAACAGCTGGAGGTCCGCTAATTGTATATCCCTGCCCTAGATCAACTTTACCTCTAAATATTAGTACCAAGTTATATTATGTACATTTAAGAAAGAATCCATGCCTTTTTAAAGCAATCTACTGAGCCTGCCAGAACCACCTCTGGAGGGAGTCTATTCCACATCTTCACAGCTCTTACTGTGAAGAAACCCTTCTGTATTTGGGGATGAAATCTTTTTTCCTCTGTGATGACCTTAAAGTGAATAACTCAACACCAAGTTCACTATATGGACCACTTATGCAAAAGCCTGATGTACTGATGGATGAGTAGTCAGATTGTCTTGAGAGGTGATAGGTGCAGCATACTGACCTTGGTTGAGAGATACAGTTGTTGTGGCTAGGAGCTGAAGTTTTGGGAAAGAGTGTGAGAAATATGATGCATACAGTTTTTTTTTTAATTAGAAAACCAACTTTATTAAGAAAATATATGCTTGGTACATAGAATAACATAAGCCAACATGGCCAAATCAGTAATATATACATGAGTAGATTAAGTCATCTACATGATATAGGATAACATATCCATCGGACATGAAGCCGGACAAACACCTTAGCCTTAGGGGATTGATACAGGAGCTGGACCCAGCGGACAAAGTTGGGGCCAAGTCCAAATCTTGAGAGGCACTCCCATAGGTAGTTCCACTCCACGGAATCGAAGGCCTTGGCGGCGTCCAGAGCCACCACAACCCTCGAGCCGACTTCATCGTGGGACCCCTGAATATTCATAAATAGACGGTGAATATTCATAGCAGTATTCTTCCCCGGCATAAAGCCTGTCTGATCAGGGTGGATCAGGGAAAGAATGACCTGGTTAAGGCGGGAGGCTAGAATTTTGGCAAGTATTTTAATGTCTACCTGTAGTAAGGAGATGGGTCTATAAGACTCCGGGTATTTGGGGTCCTTACCAGGCTTAGGGATTACCACAATTTGAGCTTCTCTCATAGAGGGGGGTAGGATTCGCGTGTCAAATATGGATTTCTATAGATCATGAAGTTTAGGGATTAAAATTTCAGAGTAGGTGGCATAAAATTCAAGTGGTAGGCCGTCTGAACCCGGAGCCTTAGATGTAGCCAGACAGGAGATGGCCTCAGAGATATCTTCCTTAGTAATGGGAGATTCTAAAAGTTCACGTTGGGCATCAGTCAATCTAGGGAATTTAATTCTCGCTAAATAGTCTTTGGTATCTTGGGGAGTGTGAGTGACCCGGGAGGTGTAAAGTGCGCGGTAAAATCTCGCAAATTCCTCCGCTACTTGTTGCGGATCAGTGACGTTGTTCCCCTGGAGGTCAGTCAACGACACCACCACCGGGGGACGCAAATCTAAGTGAGCAAGATATGCAAGGAGTTTGCCCGATCTTTCTCTGTACTCAAAGACCCTTTGCCTACAGAAAAAGATGCGCTGCTTGGCCTTCTCAATATGTAGTTGGGAGACCTGTCACGTCTGGATTTTGAGGTTGTTGGCAGCGCTAGGCGAGGGGTCCCGGTGGAACACCTCCTCCAGCACCTGTAGGTGTTCTGTAGCCTGTTGGACAATGAGTTTCGATGATCGCTTAAGTCTATTAATACGCGTGGAGAGCAGGGAGCGGGCGTGGAGCTTAAACGTCTCCCACACTACACCAGGTGCGGCTGACTCCCTGTTGGCTGTAAAATGGTATTGCAATTCCGTGGGGATATCATCCTGGTCCTGCAGGGCAGTCAGCCAAAACGGGTTTAACCGCCAAGGAGGAGCAGGGGAGGCCTTGAGGAGCTGAATCGTAATCCAATAAGGGGCGTGATCTGAGAGTATTCGCGGAGCAAAGCCCGCGTCTCCCAGTTTAGGCGTCAGGGTCTTTGAAATTATAATAAAATCAATTTGTGACATTGTGTTATGACTGGCTGAGAAACATGAAAAGACTTTAGAGTGTGGGTGTTTGTGGCGCCAAGTGTCAACAAGAGCAAAATCAGTCAGTATCCGGTGTAGTCTGGTATGGGCCGGTGGGTTTAGGGGGAGGTCCGGTGTGTCCATTCGGTCTAGAGTGGGAATGAGGGTCATATTAAAGTCCCCCATCCACACCGCCGGTACAGAGGTGTATTGTGCCATGAAGGCAAGGCCCTCCTTAATCACAAGTGAGTTGTATGGGGGGGGGATGTAGTAGGCTAGTATCAGAATAGGGGCTCCATTAATAGCGGCGTGTATAAATATATATCTGCCCTGCCGGTCTGTCTGGAGTAGTATTAGCTCAAACGGAACCCTTTTAGCAATCAGGACCGATACACCTCTGGAATAAGAAGTGTGGTTGGCGTGATACGCCCAACCAATCCAGGGTTTTTTAAGAGAGGATTGCAAGTGGCCCGTAACGTGGGTCTCAACTAGGGTGATGATATCGGCATGTTGGGACTTAAGGAATGTCAGGGCGGCTGTGCATTTAATCTTATTGCGCAAGCCCCTAACATTCCATGTAAGGAACTTCAGAGAACCCATGGCGGGAAAAGGGTATGGATAATGAACCGCGGCTGGACCAGGACCGGCAGAGCAGACATAGCCACATCAGATAACATAAAACATGATGATAGAATAGAATAGATTGTATGGCCTCTTAACATGGAGTTAATTGGGTGTGTGTTTTATGGTGGAGTGTTTATTGAAGACGTGAATGTGCAGACAATACAAAAATATCCATAAATAAAAAGTTTATATTGCTTTTAAAAGTCTTTTGAAGAAGGAAAGTTAGGAAGATATAAAGTTTCCTTTCTTTCCACGGGACTGAGATAGGTGCTAAAACTAGCGCTTAGACGTATAAACATGTAAACCATTATATAAATGAATGCAGGTATATGTGAGCCGTATGGCCCAGCAGCCACAGCATAGTGTAAAAGGTATCATATGTCTACTCAGTTAACAAATGTTATGAAAATATTATATAAATGAGGATATTGTAAAGGTTCTTATGAAAAGACACTGTGAAAAACCACTGTGTTTTGTAAACGACAAGGTCTTACATGTGAGGATCTGTGACAGTGTTTGCATGACTTTCAGATTTCATGACTTTATGTGAAATCTACCAGACTTGAAATGCAAGCAAGGTGTATGCATATATGGTGTATGGGTGCTTTTTTAATAATCTGAACTCCACAGGGAGAAAAAAAAAATATATATTTTATAAATGCATGTATATGTGCATTTACGTGTATCATAAATGTAAAAGGTGAAAATGAAAAGTAAAGTGGAGATCAACATGAAGCGTGAAGAGTGCATGTGTATGTATATATATCTATCATTGTGAAAGTATATGTAGAATATATATAAAATAAAACACAGTGGTGTAGTGGTAGCACTCTCGCCTAGCAGTAAGAAGGGTCACTGGTTCGAATCCCAACCACGACACTACCTGCTTGGAGTTTGTATGTTCTCCCTGTGCCTGCATGGGTTTCCTCCGGGTACTCCAGTTTCCTCCCACACTCCAAAGACATGCTGGTAGGTTAATTAGATCCTGTCTAAATTGTCCCTAGTATGTATGAATGTGAGTTAGGGACCTTAGATTGTAAGCTCCTTGAGGGTATGGACTGATGTGAATGTACAATGTATATGTAAAGCGCTGCGTAAATTGATGGTGCTATATAAGTACCTGAAATAAATAAAAAATAAATAAAGTGAAAACTGAACCATGTGTTTGTGTCTTGACTGAAAAACACAATCAATAAATGGTCTATGTGTGATTATATGTTTCCCATACAATCTCCTACACATATTCACCAACTTTTGGTTTGTCCATTTAGTTAGTCACTTACTCTTCATCCCCAACCAGACACCATTGTTCAACGGTTGCTGTAAGCAAGCCACAACACCAAATTTATAAGAATAGCCCTCATGATTTTGAACGTACAAGTCCATTTTTCACCTTCATAGGGCCCGCATACATACTATCCTACATCAGGTGTTGCAGTGAGTAAGGAGATACACCGTCCACATGTCTATCTAGTCACTTATCCACTTGAATTGGTATTTACTTAGAAATATGTGTATTTTAATGCCATACTTCAGATGGATGAGGGGGACGATAATACATTTAGACGTGACATTTTTCTTCTTTACCTCATATAGTTCTGCCCATACACATGAAGACGGTACACCAAGAGATGAGATTGCTTTAAAACAATACGCTTAGTAAACTTTTATTTTATCGTTTAACCACAGTTTATCGTTTGAGCCACAGAATTATTAGTGCATGATATGTTTTATTAGCATTTATTAGCATTTTATTAGCATTTTATTAGCATTACAAGCTCGACAGGTATATGTGTAGGAGATTGTATGGGAAACATATAATCACACATAGACCATTTATTGATCGTGTTTTTCAGTCAAGACACAAACACATGGTTTAGTTTTCACTTTGTTTTATTTTATATATATTCTACATATACTTTCACGATGATATATATATATACATACACATGCACTCTTCACGCTTCATGTTGATCTCCACCTTACTTTTCATTTTCACCTTTTACATTTATGATACACATAAATGCACATATACATGCATTTATAAAATATATATATATATATATTTTTTTTTTCTCCCTGTGGAGTTTTACACTATGCTGTGGCTGCTGGGCCATACGGCTCACATATACCTGCATTCATTTATATAATGGTTTACATGTTTATACGTCTAAGCACTAGTTTTAGCACCTATCTCAGTCCCGTGGAAAGAAAGGAAACTTTATATCTTCCTAACTTTCCTTCTTCAAAAGACTTTTAAAAGCAATATAAACTTTTTATTTATGGATATTTTTGTATTGTCTATAGAAACATCTTGTCTGCACATTCACGTCTTCAATAAACACTCCACCATAAAACACACACCCAATTAACTCCATGTTAAGAGGCCATACAATCTAACGATCAGCTGTTTAGAGTTATACAATGAGTATGGGGTCATGTGTGAGACGTATAATGTGTATATAAGTGACTTTCATTGTTGTACAAACCAGCTATGAGTAAGCGCTCTATGGGAGCGTGAAATGCGTCAGCGGTTATGCTGTATCACTTCAACAGATCAATGTACGCATTTTATATCATGTCATTTTTTCAATAAAGAAGATTTTACCTTTATTATTCCAATCCGGAGTGCGGCAGTCCAGATTTTTCATTGCACCTATACTATTGGAATAGCAATCGCCAGCACCTGGAGCTCTCACAACCATTCACCTAACGGAGGACGGGAAATTCAAACCCAGTTACATGGAGCGGTGGTCACCAACCTGTCTATTACCGAGAATGCATCTCTGCCGAAGGTGGATGTCAGGAGGTTTTCAAGAAAACTTGCCGCGTCGCTGCCCTCAGCATTCTCAGGAAGGCCGATAAATCGGAGATTACATGTCCGGAGGCGATTCTCCATGTCATCCTGTTTTGCACTGATCTGCTGAAGCTGCCGGCGCACCTCATCAGTAGTATGTTGCAGGGGATGCAATATATCCTCCGCTCTACTAATACGGGTCTCTGTCTCTGCCTCGCGGTTCCGCAGGGTAGAGAGGTCTTGACGGATAAGAGACACATCAATTTTGAATTCCTCGATGTTGGTGGTGAGCGTGCTCTGGCATAGTGCAATAGTATCTAGTACTTTGTTTGTGGCCGCCGTAGAATTTTCGGTGGCCGAAGAGGGACCGGCACCATCTTTGGCCTGTTGGTCTTCTTCAAGGCGACAGTACTTGGCAAGCTTGTTAGTAGCCTCGGAAGCCTTTTTCGGTAGAGACATAGTGCAGAGGTGGTCGGAGGAATCTCGGGGTGTACTAATATGGCCGCTGCTTTCAGGGCCGAGTCCTCGGTGATCCCCTCTCTTCGCAGTTTTAGAGCAGCACAATAGGGGCTATAGATTGCGGCCAGAGGAATGCGAGGGAGGCAAAGGTCAGTCTCCGGGGAGCTGAGCAGGCCAGGGAAACCTATAGGGCCGTCTCTGGGTGTAGCAAGATGGCCGCTGCTCCAGGGACCAGGTCGGGGCCTCAGACCTTCCAGCCAGCTGCTAAAGGGTGTAGATATGCTGTGGCAGTGCCCACAGGTAATCCGGTGGCCAGGGCAGGTAACCAGGAGTCTCTGGGGAGCAAGATGTGGCAAGGAAATGTGTAGGAGCTGCAGCCGGGTGTAGCAAGATGGCCGCCGCTCCAGGGACCAGGTCGGGGCCTCAGACCTTCCAGCCAGCTGCTTCAGGGTGTAAAGATGCTATGGCAGTGCCCACAGGTAATCCGGTGGCCAGGGCAGGTAACCAGGAGTCTCTGGGGAGCAAGATGTGGCCAGAAAATGTGTAGGAGCCACCGCCGGGTGCAGCAAAATGGCCGCCGCTCCAAGGACTAGGCCGAAGCCGCGGTCTGTCCTACAGGCAGTCCCCGGGCGGGGAGATCCGGCGATCGCGGCTGCGGATGGCGCACCAGAAGGCTGAATAATTTTGATGGCCAGTCAGGGAACAAAGCAGGCTTGCTGGGCACTGTTTTTAAGGTAGGAACGCCAGGATTAGAGCAGGATAGTGTTGCAGGAGTATGGACAAGCGGAGCTCTCACTGCACACGTCCTACCCCATCGCTCCCCAGGCCACGCCCCCGATGCATACAGTTTTATGCAAATGCGTGTCTGCTACTGTTACCTCCTTCGGTTTCGCTAGCAGCTTGCTCTAAAACCTTTACCTCGCCATGGCTGTGATGTGCTCACCTTGTTTCTCCAAATCTTCCATCTCTGCTCTCTTATGCTCAGCTTCTGCTTCCATCTGTGCTTTCTTTTGGGCAAAGGCTGCCTGAATTAGAAGTTTCAGCATCAGCACAGACGTTAATAAGTTATTGGCTGAGAGTGGAAGATCTTGATTGTAGAGACTTGGTGGATCTTGAGGAGTATCTCAAAGATTCAGAGCATTGAGATTTAGATTCATGAAGTTGTGTGATCTCACCTCCGCCTATGTCTTTCTTTGTAGTACTAAACTGTCTCTCTCTAGATTAAGCTCATCAAATCCCTAATTCTTCCTGCAACTCTTCAGTGTTGTACCACTTTAGTACATTTAGGGTAGAATATTTAAGGCAGAGTCTTTGATAACTCTCATAGGCAGCAATTAATTGTTTGAGAGAGCCCTCTAGTAGCAATACCTCTTGAAAAGGCAGAGAAAGGGATGATATGCAATAAACAGTTTTAGACCATATGTGATTAGCATTAGCCAGCAGTTCTTCTTTATCAGACTCAACATTCTAATGAACCTTCCAAGTTGGTTTAACTAAGTGTTTACCTTGTCTGCCTAGTTCCTGATCTAGAAAGAATTCTGGTTCTTGCTGTGGCATTGTGCTGACAATGAAAGAGTGTACTGGCCAGCTCTGAGAAGTGTATCAATTGGTTGGCTCTGTGCCTGAAGGTTGTTTGTGAGGTAGGTTGCCTTTAGACTCACTTGTTTGAGAAGGTATTATAAGCAGAAATAAAAATTGCATGTAGTAATGCAAGCAGCTTACACTCTCTACATGATGCACAACTAATATGTATACTACAGTCCCACTAGGCAATCACTGTACTTTGGTATTGTAGCCTGTAGGGTGCTGTGATTATCTTGCAGGCAGGGATGGGCTTATATAACAATGAGTGGACTGTCCTAAATGATTTTCTGAATGTAACTAAATTATTTTTTTTCCTGCAGCTATAAGAGATTTTTTTGACAGGAGCCATAAATGATTTTTTAACTGGAGCTATAAAAAAATGTTTCACTGTTTTGCCTCCCTAATCTAAGCTTTGCAAGGTTGATCTCTAAAACTGATCTAGTTGTGGTTAGATAGCTATAACTTACAATACAGTAGCATTGGCAGACAGTGACTGGATCCAAATTACATCTTGAAGATCTTAGAAAGCTTTAATCGCAAACTGTAAAGATGTACATCAGATGTTTCAAAAAATCATAGTATGTCTAACAGACACTTAAAGCCCCATACACAGTATCAGATTTTCTGCTGATTTTTTCCTTCAGATGTACCACAACCATATAATATGAGGTTAAACCTTAGGAGTATCAATGTGTATGCAATCAGGCAGGCCCTTGCACTACATGGTTTTGGTAAATCTGAAGACAAAAATCAGCAGAAAATCTGATAGTGTGTATGGGGTTTAAGACCCACTGAAAAGAGGATACTACCTCGTGGGGAAGGGACAAAATTATTTGAAGGCAAAACAAGCAACAATGCATGTGTTACGTGATTAATATCTTCATAAGGCTTTTATCTAAGAAGTGTAAAGACCCTCTAAATCCTAGGGTATATCATTCTATATCCTTATTAAAACAGGATTTTATCCAAAATCATGGCAAACAGACTGGCTGGCTTGCTTCCAAAGCTTATATTCTCTAATCAGGTCGAACTTGTGTCTGGTCATTCAGTGGTAGCAAATATCAGAAAAAATATTGCAGTTTCTAAACACAAAAGACTTTGTGGCCCTTCTGCACTGCCCAGCCACTTGTGCCATTCTACAGAAGGCATTTGTTTTTTTTCCAAATGATTTTCTTTTATTGAAGAGTAGAAAGCATTTACAGAAATCTTAAACATTGGTTGAACAATGAAGAGGTATGAAGCTCTGTAATACCATTCCATATAAAAACAATCACTTCAACAATGTGTTATACGCGGTGGGGGTTAAGGACCCGACCTATACTTCCAATTGGGCAAGGAGTAGCAGAGAATAAAGACTCAGAGGAGGTTCTAGCATGTGTTCGGTTGTAGAGTGGGTTTGTAGGTCTTGTAATGTGAAGGAAGGACATGACAGATACGGGGTGTAGCTAGTATGTAGCTCTGGTTGAGTTTGGATGTGGTCTGTGGATAAAGAGAATAGCTTAGTATGCGTCCTGAGTCTGGTCTCTGAGGCGGGTGATTTGTGTCTATGTGAAGTGGGAAGGTTGTGCGATTAAGCTCTTGGGCCACCCCGCTCAGATGGCCTGCCTCGTGACATTGTAGTGAAGCCTCACTACTACAATGTTAAAGAGGAAGTCATGAGGAGAGCCCGCACCATCCCACAAATTCAGCTTCTAGGGCATACAGTACAGGTTTATGCTGATATCTCTCCCTTCACTATCCAAAGATGGAGAGCACTCAAACCACTCCTGTCTATTCTGCAACAGAAAAATATTAAATACTGGTGGCTTTTCCCCCTGAGCCTGAAATTTGAATTTAAAGGCAAGCCCTTTAGATTCTCTACGCTTGCGGAAGGAGAACTTTTGTTGCAGAAGCTCGGCCCCCTGCCCACGGATCCAACCTCTCCGATGCAATTATCTTCATCCTGCCTGACAAAGCGACCTCCTCCATCTAGTCCTCTCACATCTACGTGGCAAAAACCCAAGCACAAGAAGACCAAGGATGGCATTACTACTTGAACTAAAGTCCCACTGCATTATTTTTTCCTTTTTCATCCCTTTTGGGATATGGGCACGTCTGTACACTTAGGCACATATACCCGCCTGCCTTCATCAATTGACTGCCCCATTGAAATTCCCATGTGCTCTGTGATCCACGTCTATCTAGCTGGATTCAGGGCACTGCTATGGATCCCCTCAACAGTGGAACTTTATCTTATAGATCTTGACTGGGGACACTCCCGGAACCGCTCGAATCTGGAGATCCTTTGCACTGGACCTCTACATGGGATGAAACTTACCCTTCTTGTTATCATAGGACTTCAGGGGCGCGGGGAATAATTGTATCTTTCTGCTTCACATTTTCCTTAGTATAGGGGGATCTTTTTGCTGAACAAATGTCCTTATATTTTATCTCCCACCATCAGTTGTTGAGCAATTCATATACCACTGCTCCACAGTAACATTTAACTCTAGCATCCCCTGGGTTGCCACCCCACAGGTTCTTTGCCCCCCCCCCTCCTCATTTGGAGGACTCATCAATGTCCTTAAAGGACATTATCCCTTTGTGTTCTGGCCCTTTATGACCCCTTCAGTTTCTGATCCTCCCAGAGTCGACACTTACCTGCCTAGTTTCAAGTTATTTCCGGGGAGGGGAAGGTACTCTAACACGCTATGTTACTTGTTAGCAATGTTTACGGGGGTGCCGTATGCAGAACGACACCTATGCACCTCCTCCAACACTCGCAGCCAGAGTTTTTTTTCCTGCTCCTAGTTGGGATTTCCTCCACTAGTTGGGGGTGCCATATTTATATCTCAGGATATGGGGAACTCTTTTCTCCCATTTCCTTCTTTTTTTTCCTGCTCCTAGTTGGGATTTCCTCCACTAGTTGGGGGTGCCATATTTATATCTCAGGATATGGGGAACTCTTTTCTCCCATTTCCTTCTTCTTTGTTTTCTTATCACTCATTTTCTCACTTTTTCTCTTCTTCCCTTTACTACATGTTTACTCTTTGCAGTGACAGATGTGGTCTCGCTCATCTGCGGGACCCGGGATAGTGATCCATTGGACTTGAGGTCGGATAATGCCCATGGATCACCCCCCTGATGGAAGGTAGGTGGTTGGGGTTTGCTGGCGTTTCAGCCTACACTGCTCCATGGCTGATCACACCACTTACACACAAGCCCTGCGCTTTGCTTCACACAACGTACAGGGGATTAACTCCCCAATTAAGCGTCGGAAAGTCTTTCAGTACTTTCATGACCAGAAAATAGATATACTATTCCTCCAGGAATAGGGATGAGCCGAACACCCCCCTGTTCGGTTCGCACCAGAACATGCGAACAGGAAAAAAGTTTGTTCGAACATGCGAACACCGTTAAAGTCTATGGGACACGAACATGAATAATCAAAAGTGCTAATTTTAAAGGCTTATATGCAAGTTATTGTCATAAAAAGTGTTTGGGGACCTGGGTCCTGCCCCAGGGGACATGGATCAATGCAAAAAAAAGTTTTAAAAACGGCCGTTTTTTCAGGAGCAGTGATTTTAATAATGCTTAAAGTCAAACAATAAAAGTGTAATATCCCTTTAAATTTCGTACCTGGGGGGTGTCTATAGTATGCCTGTAAAGGGGCGCATGTTTCCTGTGTTTAGAACAGTCTGACAGCAAAATGACATTTTGAAGGAAAAAACTCATTTAAAACTACCCGCGGCTATTGCATTGCCGACAATACACATAGAAGTTCATTGATAAAAACGGCATGGGAATTCCCCAAAGGGGAACCCCGAACCAAAATTAAAAAAAAAAAATGACGTGGGAGTCCTCCTAAATTCCATACCAGGCCCTTCAGGTCTGGTATGGATATTAAGGGGAACCCCGGCCAAAATTAAAAAAAAAAAATGACGTGGGGTTCCCCCTAAATTCCATACCAGACCCTTCAGGTCTGGTATGGATTTTAAGGGGAACCCCGCGCCAAAAAAAAAAAAAAAAAAACGGCGTGGGGTCCCCCCAAAAATCCATACCAGACCCTTATCCGAGCACGCAACCTGGCAGGCCGCAGGAAAAGAGGGGGGGACGAGAGTGCGGCCCCCCCTCCCTCCTGAACCGTACCAGGCCACATGCCCTCAACATTGGGAGGGTGCTTTGGGGTAGCCCCCCAAAACACCTTGTCCCCATGTTGATGAGGACAAGGGCCTCATCCCCACAACCCTGGCCGGTGGTTGTGGGGGTCTGCGGGCGGGGGGCTTATCGGAATCTGGAAGCCCCCTTTAACAAGGTGACCCCCAGATCCCGGCCCCCCCCTGTGTGAAATGGTAAGGGGGTACATAAGTACCCCTACCATTTCACGAAAAAAGTGTCAAAAATGTTAAAAATGACAAGAGACAGTTTTTGACAATTCCTTTATTTAAATGCTTCTTCTTTCTTCTATCTTCCTTCATCTTCTGGTTCTTCTGGCTCTTCTGGTTCTTCCTCCGGCGTTCTCGTCCAGCATCTCCTCCGCGGCGTCTTCTTCTCCTCGGGCCGCTCCGCACCCATGGCATGGGGGGGAG
This sequence comes from Aquarana catesbeiana, assembly GCF_042186555.1. Lineage (NCBI taxonomy): Eukaryota > Metazoa > Chordata > Amphibia > Anura > Ranidae > Aquarana > Aquarana catesbeiana. Next base: position 409,578,952 of record NC_133325.1, read on the forward strand.
GCTCCCGCTCTTCTCTTCTTCTTTTCTTCTCTTCTTCTCTTCTTCATTTTCTTCTCCGGGCCGCTCCGCAATCCATGCTGGCATGGAGGGAGGCTCCCGCTGTGTGACGGCGCTCCTCGTCTGACAGTTCTTAAATAACGGGGGGGGCCACCCGGTGACCCCGCCCCCCTCTGACGCACGGTGACTTGACGGGACTTCCCTGTGGCATTCCCTGTGACGTCACAGGGAAGTCCCGTCAAGTCACCGTGCGTCAGAGGGGGGCGGGGTCACCGGGTGGCCCCGCCCCCCGTTATTTAAGAACTGTCAGACGAGGAGCGCCGTCACACAGCGGGAGCCTCCCTCCATGCCAGCATGGATTGCGGAGCGGCCCGGAGAAGAAAATGAAGAAGAGAAGAAGAGAAGAAAAGAAGAAGAGAAGAGCGGGAGCCTCCCCCCATGCCATGGGTGCAGAGCGGCCCGAGGAGAAGAAGATAGAAGACGCCGCGGAGGAGATGCTGGACGAGAACGCCGGAGGAAGAACCAGAAGAGCCAGAAGAACCAGAAGAACCAGAAGATGAAGGAAGATAGAAGAAAGAAGAAGCATTTAAATAAAGGAATTGTCAAAAACTGTCTCTTGTCATTTTTAACATTTTTGACACTTTTTTCGTGAAATGGTAGGGGTACTTATGTACCCCCTTACCATTTCACACAGGGGGGGGGCCGGGATCTGGGGGTCACCTTGTTAAAGGGGGCTTCCAGATTCCGATAAGCCCCCCGCCCGCAGACCCCCACAACCACCGGCCAGGGTTGTGGGGATGAGGCCCTTGTCCTCATCAACATGGGGACAAGGTGTTTTGGGGGGCTACCCAAAAGCACCCTCCCAATGTTGAGGGCATGTGGCCTGGTACGGTTCAGGAGGGAGGGGGGGCCGCACTCTCGTCCCCCCCTCTTTTCCTGCGGCCTGCCAGGTTGCGTGCTCGGATAAGGGTCTGGTATGGATTTTTGGGGGGACCCCACGACGTTTTTTTTTTTTTTTTTTGGCGCGGGGTTCCCCTTAAAATCCATACCAGACCTGAAGGGTCTGGTATGGAATTTAGGGGGAACCCCACGTCATTTTTTTTTTTTTAATTTTGGCCGGGGTTCCCCTTAATATCCATACCAGACCTGAAGGGCCTGGTATGGAATTTAGGGGGACTCCCACGTCATTTTTTTTTTTTTAATTTTGGTTCGGGGTTCCCCTTTGGGGAATTCCCATGCCGTTTTTATCAATGAACTTCTATGTGTATTGTCGGCAATGCAATAGCCGCGGGTAGTTTTAAATGAGTTTTTTCCTTCAAAATGTCATTTTGCTGTCAGACTGTTCTAAACACAGGAAACATGCACCCCTTTACAGGCACACTATAGACACCCCCCAGGTACGAAATTTAAAGGGATATTACACTTTTATTGATTGACTTTAAGCATTATTAAAATCACTGCTCCTGAAAAAACGGCCGTTTTTAAAACTTTTTTTTGCATTGATCCATGTCCCCTGGGGCAGGACCCAGGTCCCCAAACACTTTTTATGACAATAACTTGCATATTAGCCTTTAAAATTAGCACTTTTGATTTCTCCCATAGACTTTTAAAGGGTGTTCCGCGGCATTCGAATTTGCCGCGAACACCCCAAATTGTTCGCTGTTCGGTGAACTTGCGAACAGCCAATGTTCGAGTCGAACATGTGTTCGACTCGAACTCGAAGCTCATCCCTATCCAGGAAACACACTTCCCCAAAACCTATGCCCCGTCTTTCATACATGTTAAATTCCCTACATTCTACCTTGCCAATTCTGAAAAAAAAAAACAAAGGGGTAGGAATATTCTTTTCCCGCAAAACCCAATTTGCACTGATCTCAGAGTTTAGGGACCCTGATGGCAGGTTCATTTTAGTGAAGGGACGCATTGATAACCAGCTTTATTCCCTAATTTCATACTATGCACTGAATCTCGGCCAGTCGGAATTCTTTCAATACCTCTTTCTCACCCTAGCTCCAAAGCTGGAAGGCATGGTCCTTTATGGCAGAGATTCGAACATTGTGTTTGACGCAGGAAAGGATAAGTCCCGCCCCCCAGGAAAGGCTGGTGTAAGTCCCACCAGACAGAGTCTCAACATAGCCAGACAGATTTTCCAACAAGGTTTAGTGGACGCCTGGAGAGAAATAAATCCTGGAACTTGGGACTATACACACTACTCCAGTCCCCATAATACCTTCGCCAGAATTGATCATTTTTTCATTTTGCAAAAACATACCCTGCTAGTACAAAAAGCAATCATTAAGGACCCTGTCTGGTCGGACCACTCTTTCCTCCTCTTGAAAATACACAAACCGACGACCCATCAACATGGATTTAATTGGAGACTAAATGCCTCACTACTTAGCAATCCCTCCCATGTCCGTGAGATTGAAAAAGATATCCAGGAACATTTCTTGCTTAATGACCTTGATAATATTTCTCTCACCACGTTATGGGCGGCACACAAAACATATATTCGTGGTAAACTGATCCAAATATCTGCTAGAATAAGCAAAGCCCGCAAACTGGATATAGACAGTTTAGAAAGGGAATTCTCGCATTTAAGCAAGCAACATAAACGCAACCCCACCTCGGAATCAGCAGCTAGTCTTGAAACTGCACACACGGCTCTTAATTTGTCCCTCACAGCCATTGCTGAGAAAAGCTTGAGATGGGACGGAGGTAGATTTTATCATCAAATAGACAAGCTAGGAGCCATGTTGGCACACAGGCTAATTCCTAAGATGAGGACACGCGCCTTACCTAAGATACGATTGAGCAATGGTTCCCTCTCCCAGAAACCCCAGAAAATTATGGAAGCCTTTTATGATTTCTACCGCTCCTTGTACAGTAAACAAGGGAATGAACCCTCACCTAACCTAATTGATTCCTACCTCGGCTCACTTAAAATCCCCAAGCTCCAAGATCACCATAGGGACTGCTTGGAGAACCCTATTTTAGTGGAGGAAGTTTCTCAGGTCATTCAGAACCTTAAAAATGAATTTGCTCCCGTACTACAAACATTTTACCCCGCTGCTATCTCCCTATCTGGCCCGCTTCTTTAACCAGCTGCGAGCTGGGGGACAACTAGACAAGATGCTCAATTTAGCCTTCATCACAGTACTGCCAAAACCAGGCAAGAACACTAGCTGCACCGCTAACTCTCGGCCCATATCATTGCTCAACAATGATCTAAATGATCTAAAAATCTTAACAAAAATACTAGAAAATAGAATTTCTACATTTATCAGCCTTTATATTCATAGGGATCAGGTAGGCTTTATTCCCGGGAGACAGAGCCTAGATCAGATCAGGAGAGCTATAGATATTGTTTCACTACTACGATCTGGCTGGGACAAGGGACCCCCACAGCAGGGATTCGTGCTTTCACTAGATCTCATGAAAGCAATTGATTCTATCTCATGGGCCTTCCTGTTCCCGATACTACAAAATGGGGATTCGGCCCATCCTTTATGAGTATAATAGGTGCACTCTATTCCACTCCGGTAGCACAAATTAAAATGCAGGGTTATTACTCACATCCTTTCCCAATTTTAAATGGTACCAGACAAGGTTGCCCTTTGTCCCCATTGATTTTTGCCATGGTCATCGAGACACTAGCTATCACCATCAGGGATGATCCGGACATACTTGGAGCGCGTTGTGGCCCACAAACCCACAAGTGCACCCTTTTTGCTGATGATGTCTTGCTTTTCATCACCTCACCACTTACCTCATTACCAAATTTATGCAGGGTACTCGATGACTTGGCACTAAACATTAACTTACCAATATCTGTGGTAGCCTAGCTCAAAGATAATTTCTGGTTCGGGTGGGGCGAGGCAATGATCCCATATCTTAGTATCAACTTTACAGCGTCATTTGACAAACTCTATAATGCAAATTTTCCCCCGCTATATCGCAAACTGGAAGAGGACTTGTCATGATGGGATAAAATGGGGCTATCCTGGCTAGGCAGAGTCTATTGGGTAAAAATGACTTTACTCCCACGCATCCTTTATCTGTTTAGATCACTACCCATACCCGTCCCCAAAGATCACATCAGAAAATTTCAATCTAAAATTATTAAATTTATATGGGGCGTGAAGGGACATAGGATTGCCAAAAGGACTGTTTAGGAGCAGAGATCAGGGAGGAGTGGGTCTACCTAATCCTCTCTGGTACCACCAGGCAGCACAATTTTCCCAATTCTCCACTATCTACTCTAAGATTGCACACCCAGATTAGGTACACATGGAACTACAAGCTATCCCTCAGTACACTCTAGATTATATCATTTGGACCTTGTCTAAATCTAGACCTGCCATCATGGTCCCTACACTATCCCACTCCCTTACATTATGGGACTCTCTCAAAACCAATCCTAAACTGGTATCACACTGGTATCCTTTGTCTCACATTTTCAGAAATCCTCTCTTTCCTCCTGGCATGAACATAAATGCGTTCCAGTGGTGGCTAGATAAGGGGATGTATAGGATAGGACATTTTGCTAACCCTAAGGGACCCTTCACTATGGCCCATTGCATTAACAAACTCGACATGCCCAGCACGGAAAGATTCCGATACAGGCAGATCTCTTACTTTCTCCAGTCCCTTCGGTCACCCAATTCCATTCCGCTTTTGATCACGGAATATGAAAGGTGGTGTGGTCAGGCTATGGAGCAGAGGGGCGGGATTATGGTGATTTACCAATCACGTGCTAAGGCTGAGACCAAATCATTCTTTATGAGAGAATGGGACCTACAACACACATGGAGTATTGAAGAATGGCATAGAGCTTCTACTGCAGCATCTAAGGGCATTTTGAATATAGCATTAATGGAAGCAAACCTGAAAGTCCTAATGAGGTGGTATATGGTTCCCCTAAAACTCTCCAAAATCTATACACGCGCCTCCCCCATGTGCTTTCGCAATTGCGGGCATGTTGGGTCTATGCTACATATTTGGTGGGACTGGCCTATGAAATAAGATATTTAATATCATTAGGAAAATAACAGATTTACCAATTCAAAAGTCCCCTCAACTAGCTCTCCTAAATTTTCCTTGCCCAAAAACCCCTAAATTAGTCCAACGACTTATTATGTTCATTTTCCTTGGGACCAAGCTCACTATTGCTCGGACTTGGAAAAGACCAACTGTATCCTTTCTCTTGGTTAAGAGAAAGATATCATGGATCATGGCCCAGGAGAAAACGGTTAGCATCCTTCTGGACATTACCTCTAAACACTATGCTGTCTGGGACCCCTGGACTAGATACATATCTCTACTGCCCACAGCTTCTCCATCACCAGGGACTCCATAGATAAGAGAGTACAGCACCATCTTACGATGTATCATCTCTTTCTTCTCTACCATATCTTTTTGCTTCTCTCTTCTTTCCTTTCCTCTTCTATACTTCTTGTTATCTTCCTACAGGTTCTACTACTTTGCTAACACTTGGAGAAGCTACTTCAACCCTTACATTAATTACAGGCGAAGGGCTTCTTCAGCTTGTTACCAAAGCTAATTTGATGAAGATTGGACCTCTGGTTCGATTCTCTCCATTTATCGGACTTCCACATGCAACTATAGCTGTAATCTCTGTTTGTCCTCCCAACAGTCTAGGTTCAGTCTGTGTACTAGACACTTTATTTGTGATTCACTCTCCTTTCTACCCCTCCTAAGGGGTTTTGATTCACTTTTGTTACAGCTTGTTCCATAGTACTGGATGTTCAGCTCCGCCTGGGGGGGCGGGCCTCCCCTTCCGGCACAGCGAGTTCCCTTGAGGGGTGCTGGGGTTGGAGGAGCGGTCCCTCATACAGGAGTCGGTCTTCTTGGGCTTAACCTAATGCTGGTACCATATAGTACTTTATCTTTACTATGTTTTATGATATGTCTGGTACTGTTTTGATAATTTTTGCAAAATGGCTTCACCTGGTGAGGTGGGTAGTGGCGTGATAGTTTAGGAGGTTCGGGAGGCTGATGCCTCCAAGGCTTTTCGGACAGGTAAGTTGCTTGTAGCTGATTCTATGTTTGCGCTCACCCCAGAGGAATCTGGAGCAGATCTATATGTATGTTTTGAAGAAGGAAGGTGGGATTTGTATGGGGATCGTCTGCAGTAAGTACAGAAGTCTCGGTAGGGCATTCATCTTCAGGATGGCTGCTCTGCCAAAAACAGGAGAATATCGGTTTGTTACAATTTTTGAGGTCAGAGGTTAGTTTGTTTTGAAGGGGCAGGTGGTTCTTCATATATAGATCTGAGAGTTTGGAGGGGATTTGGATGCCTAAGTATGTGATTGAGTCGTTGAAAAGGAAAATTCCCTTTGCATTGGTCTACCAGGTTTTGAGGTAGCGATTTATTAAGGGCAAAGGATTTAGTGAAATTAATTTTGAGGAACAGGAGCTGGAAGTGTTTAAATTCTGACAGTAATATTGGTAGGGTAATCAATGGGTTTGTGAGGAACAGCAGTATGTCATCTGCAAATGCGGCATACTTATATTTCTTCTTGGACGATCAAAATCCCTGTGTGTCTGGGTTAAGTCTCAGTTTGCGGAGGAATGGTTCAACGGTAAGTACTGATATGACTAATTTCTGATTGGGACTCTAAAACAAAGTTAATACTGCAGCTGCAGGAACAGATTCACAGGACTCAATCACTGTGTTTAAAATCCGTTCAGTGTCAAAATGTATTATTACATGTTATTTTATACATAGATAAGAAAGGGTGGTGTGAGATGTTATTAAAAACTAACAAATAGAAATATGTTATTGAAAGCTAACAAATAGAAATATATTATTAAAAGCTAGCGAATAGAACCATTGCAAAAGTAAAACCTTGAGAAGGGAGGGGGGAGTAGAGAGCGTTTAGGTTAGGTGAAGGTTACAGAACAAATTTCAACAGTGAGAACAAAATGGAGTCTCTTGTGCTTAAATGAACAGTACAATCAATGTCCATGTCATTTCCCTCCTTTTGTTTATTTGACACCATTCTTCTCCGTGTTACATTCAGCCGATTGCTAGTAACTCCTGTTACATTGGCGCAGAGAGACTGCATTCTGTTCAGCTCTCTCCTAGCTTCCTCACAATAATGTGTTCATCAGAGCTGGTACATTTGTTGGTATAGTGGGTAGTCACACAGAGGCATAGCCTTATGAGGAAGTAAATAACAAATATGAGAAATAGGAACATCAAAATAGGAACATCACAATGTAAGCGCCTAGTTTCTGTAACCATGTTGCTATGCCATATAAAAAGTCACCAAAACCTCCTAAACCCTGAAAGGGGTTCCATCCATCTTTAGCAATATCTCTGGCCTTATTCTGTAGTATCTTAGCAAGATGCCCTTTAATAATGTCCTCATTATCAGAAATGTATATACAACAGTCAGTGTGAAATACCTTACACATCCCACCTTGAGCTGCAGTGAGATAATTTAGCGTTAATCTGTGCTCTAATACTACTTTTTTAAGCTGAGCCAATTCTTCACTTAATAAAACTATATCAGTGGTAGTAAGGTTAATAATCTCATCTACAATTCTAGTGTAATTATTTATACTTTTCATTGCTTCAATTCCCCATCCTGTCCAGGAAGGGAACCATGACCATGCCATGTCACCTTCAGTGAACAGCTCTCTTTTGAACACTAAAGGGTATTCTGGACTTTGATCTGGTCGTGCTGTATCTTTGCAAACAGCCAAAGCAGGTGCTAACTTCTCAATATAACATGTACCTGTAATATTATTAGGAAGCCAGGCGTAAGCTTTATTTCCACATATATAATATAACCCTCTACGTATGGATGGTATGCCTGCTCCTAAAAAACTGGAAGCCATAACATGGAATCTTAGGTAACCAATATTTTAACATATTGGGAACTGTGAGCAATTTGTACTATAAAGGGTTCTATTTAGTTCTGGATCTGGGATATAATAATATTGACCATAGTTTCCTCCATAAACTGTAATTTTTGCTCCGGTGCAATCTGAATTGCCCAACCGTGTACATTTAGTGTTAAACGGGCATGTAATGTTTAAACAAATCTGTGGAGTGTTTATCTGTTTTGAAACCATCAAAGTTACTGATCTGTGCTCATTAGCTGTGGAGACTATGTATGAGCCATTTATTCTGGTCCTGTTTAGATCAGTGAAGTTCAGAGGCATTGCTATCATGGGTATTGTTCCTATTTGGGGATGTGTGAACACGCCCAGCAGTTACTAGTGTTGCTATGGGTTGCATACAATTTTAACATTTGGATGAAAGGGTTATTTTTCCATGTCTCAGTTCTCACAAACAACAAAAATAAAAGAAACATCATCTTAATTTTTTCAAAGGATATCATCACTTCAGGATTTTCTTGCAGTGACTGGCATGAATCCAGGTGGGCTTTCCTTCCAACTTGACAGCGGAACCGGTTATCAAAAGCACCAAATGTGGTCCGTCAAATTTTGGTTCTAGCGGCTTTCTGACATGTTGCTTGACCACCACCCAGTCACCTGGTTGGATTCTGTGAATACCTGAAACAGAATCTGGGTCGGGGATAGATTTATAAACACCTTCATGTATTTTATTCAATGTTCTTTGCAAAATCTGAACATATTCTAACAGATTAGAGTGAGAAGCCTGCAACTGTTGGGGAAAATATAGCTCTGTTTTGGGTGGCCCTCCAAATAAAGTCTCATGGGGGACAGCCCATGTGGTTGTTTAGGGGTAGTTCATACAGAATATGGGGCTAATGGCAAACTTTCCACCCATCCTTTTCCTGTATCTGCTTTAATTTTTGCAGATCTGTTTTTCAAAATTCCATAAAGTCTCTCAACTTTACCACTACTTTGTGGATGATAAGGTGTATGGAAAGCTTGCTGTATGTGAAGGGCTTCCATTACCTCTTTCATTACTTCCCCAGTAAAATGGGTTCCTCTGTCACTCTCAATAGTTTCAGGAACTCCATATCTACAAGCTATTTCATTCAAAATTTTCCTTGCTGTTGTTTTTGCATTTGCTTTAGCTAGCGGTCAGCACTCAGGCCAACCTGAGAACATGTCAACACACACTAAACACACACTAAAGCGTACTCATGGGTGCCTATTCTGGGCATCTGAATGTAGTCTATTTCAATTCTTTGGAAAGGGAAATCTGGCTTAGGAGAATGCTTTTGGAGAACATGGACAGGCCTCCCTGCATTGTACAGAGCACAAGTGAGATGAAGCACAAAACCTGGCTGCAAATGCACTAAATCCAGGTGCTATCTAATAGCAGTCAGTAAGTGCCACCATCACGCCCTTAGCAAGATGACTGACGCCATGTGCCAGTTGTGCTAAAACTGTGTACAAACTCCTGGGTAGACACCACCTGTTGTCAGCTCTCCACAGGTGCTGATTTTGGGTAGCATTACATTTGATCCATTTATCCTTCTCTTCATCAGGGGCCTGGTTCTGCAACTGAATTAGAGTTTCTACATCCCACTGCTCTTGATGAGGGGAATCTGTTCCCACTACCTGGGCGACCCCTACAGTGGGTGTTACTCCAAATGCCATAAGGGCAGCATCCTTTGCCGCTTGGTCCGCTAAAGCATTTCCTCTGGCTGTCATGTCATTTCCCCTTGCATGCCCTTTTACCTTCAAGATGGCAACTTCTGCTTGTTTCTGAAAGGCCTCAAATAGCCACTTTATGAGTTTTGCATGTCTCACTGGCTTCCCTACACTAGTCAGAAAGTTCTGTGTTTTCCAAATAGGCTCAAAATCGTGAGCTATTCCAAACGCATATCTGCTGTCAGTGTAAATGTTTTCCCTTTGATTCTCTAGGAGATGACATGCTTTGACTACAGCACACAACTCTGCTTCCTTTGCTGACATCTGGGGTGTCCATGCTTCCTGATGTAAAATGGTGTCTGTAATGGTTACAGCAAACCCTGTGTGTGGCTGACCATCATCAGTGTAAAATCTGGAACCATCTATGAATAAGTGTGTGCTACAATCTGATAAAGGCTCATCTTTTGCTGGTGTAACAGAGGCACTTTCTACCTCCATCAGAGCCATACAATCATGAGAAAAACTCTCAGGTTCTACATCAGTACCATTTGCTGCATCTTCCTCATCAATTATAGGAAGAAGAGTAGCCAAATTTAAAGTAATACATCTTTTAAATTCGATGGAGCAAAAAGAGCAGACTAGTACTTGTCAAATCTACTGGCAGACACATGTCTGGTATTTACTTGATTCATGATTTACTGTACTGCATGTGGCACATACAGGATCAGAGCAGAATCTAGTACAAGCTCAGTTCATTTGTCTAGCAGCAAAATGCAGGCTGCTATGGCTCGCATACAACTGGGGGAGCCTTTGATGACAGGGTCTAATGAGGCTGATACATACATCACAGGCCTCTGTTTTCTCCATGTAGCTGGGTGAGTATACCTGCAGCAAATCCATTAACTTCATGACAGAACAACGAGAAAGTCTTGGTATAGTCAGGAAGTCCAATGGCAGGAGCTTCAGACAAAATTTTCCTTGTCAAAAGAAGTTTATTGAGTATACAATGTTATAAAGATACATAAAGTAAGTTTACAAGGATCTATAAAGTAAGCTCATTGTTTTACAGTAGGGTTTATATAGGTAAATATCATGAAATTTCAAATATTAAACATTGGGTTCACGTAAACCTAAATTAAAGATATATATCATTTCCTTAGTTACTTTTGTAGGTATTTAAATGATTTATACCTACTATACATATTGTTTACAAGTAGAGTGTATATAGGTCAAATAAATTCTGATAATGAGCTTTAATCGTAAGGTGGAGAAAAGGAAAGAGAAAGAAGAAAAAGGGTTGAAAGGTAGAGGTATGGTCCACAAGGTTGTCCCGCTCGTCAGTTTATTATTCTTTTTAGTTCTCTTTAGAATGGGTGTCTCTGTAGCTTCAGACAAAATTTTAATAAGTTCCTTCATCTGCAGTTCATTGTCCCATGTGAGTTTGAAAGGGTTTCTAGTGGTAGCCTCATACAGAGGAGACATAAGTTCTGATGCAATTGGAATCCAGTCCCTAAAATATCCCACTAACCCCAGGAAGGCATGTAGTTGCCGTACATTTTTTGGCTTTTCAAAATTTCATAGAGTGTTAACTCGATCTGGGGTTAGGTGACAGATTCCATGTGAAATGCAGTGACCCAGGAAGATCACTTTCTCTTTGTAGTATTGTAGCTTATCTTTGCTAACTTTGTTGTTACTGTTATAGAGAAACATGAGAAGGCTTACTGTTTCTCTGCTACAAATGTCCTTTGTATCAGAACAAATAAGCAAATTGTCTATGTACTAAAGCAAAACTGTGTTTGGGTGTGAGGGGGACCATTGGTCCAATACTTGCTTTAACGCAGTATTATATTCAGAGGGGCTACTGACACAGCCTTGGGGTAATCTTGTCCATGCTAACTTTTGGGCGTCATGGGTAAATGAAAAAAGGTGCCAGCAATCTGGGCGCAGGGGCACCGAAAAGAAAGCGTTTACAAGATCAATCACTGTAAAGCAGGTACTGAAGGCAGATATTCCACTTAGTAAAGTGTGGGGGTTGGGCACGGTCGGGGTATCTGCCCCAATTATATTGTTAATGGATCGCCCACCTTTCTTGTCTGGAACCTTTCTGCCCACCTTTCTTGTCTGGCTTCTTTGCAATTGGGAACAGGGGTGTATTGACTTGGGACTTAATTGATACAACAACCCGTGCTGTTTTCAGTTGAGTGATTTGATCCTTCATCCCCTCAGTCTGAGGAATACTCAGTGGGTACTGTTTAATCTGTGGGAGATTGGCTCCATGTTTATCATAACTGGGGTGCAATCCAGCAGAACTACATCATATTTGCTGGTGGCCCATAATTCAGCGGGAATCACTTTCAATTCTGGTGGAAATGGCGGGGTGGAGTCTTGGATTAAAAATACTCCACAGGCAGAATTTAAAACTTCTCCTGACAGACTACTGACCACTTGGACTCCTGTAGGAGTGTTATCTATGTTTGCTAAAATTTGGTTCAAAATGTCAGCTCCCAAAAGATTGGTAGGAACTGTGTCTGAAACTAACACTTTAGTGAAAATTTCTGTTTGCTGTCCTAGCCCAAGTTTAAGTGGCTTGGACTCAACCAAATCAGTAGAGGTACCAGTTAGGCCAACACCAGAGATAACATTTGTAGATAATAATCCTGGAGGTAAGTCCTCTATATTAAAAACACTTTGGCTTGCACCAGTATTGATTAAACAGGTTAATTCTGTTTCTCCTCCAGGATAGGGGAGTTCTTGTAAAAATACTTTTACTTTGGCCTCGGGACCATTGTTTCCCCTATTTAACATGATTGATACTGGCATGCCATTTTCCTATGCCTGATCCACTGCTTTTGGCAGAGAACTGGGATCAGCATGAGGTGCCTCTAAGCTATTTTCCAGTCTACGGTCAGGAAGATGGCAGAATTTGGCTATGTGTCCTTCCCCATTACAATTGTAGCATATAATTGGTCCCTGATTGCCATGATTTCTGAAATTGCCTTTGCCTCTTCCTCTCTGCTTCTCCATGTACATAACCTTGGGTTTGCTGTCTTTTTGGTTAATCCTGTTTTCATTGGTTAACAGGATAGGCAGGACGTCTCGAATAGACATGTTGCCTGCCTCAGGCCCTGCTGTGAACAACTTTTCTTTCAACTGGGGTATTAAACCATCAAGAAACATTTGTTTCACCAGTTGTGTAGATGGACTTGCAGTTTCTCCTGCCTTCTCTTCCTCTATTTTAATGCCTGCTTCCTCAGCCATATGGCTTAACCGCCTGCAATAAGCCCCTGCTGCTTCCTCTTTCCCTTGCTTAGCATTCATAAATTCAGCATGTCTGGTTTGTCCATATACATTACCTAGATTTTTGACGTCTACACCACATTCTTTAAGTATATAGCCAGACATGTTGCTTCCCACTGCTTTAATAAGAAGCTGATGAATGTCAGTAGCAGAAGCTTCATATGCTTCCTGTGCAGTGCTAAGTTTGTTTGCAAACCCAATTGGATTCTTTCTAGGATCTCCCAATCCCTCTAATATGGCTTTCATATCTTGGGGACTAAAAGGGACAGGCCATTTAATTTGAGACTTCATAGGTGTGCACAGCCTAATGCATTAGGGTGTGCACCCTTAAGCTCAAACATACATGCATGTGTATGTATCTAGATATATATGACCCCGGCACATTGATCTCCCTGCTGGCACAGTGAAAGAGAAAAGGATAAACACTTCTCTTATGGCAGAACCGGTAAGAGGGAGATCTTTCCCATGTTCCTGTTGCTACACAAAACGATAACAATAATGCGCATGGGGGAATTTGGGTGTGCCTGGACACACCCGGCACACCCTGTGCGCACGCCTATGTGAGACTTACTGTCAACAGCATTACCTTCAAAAACTAATTGGGTTCTGACAGGATACAGGAGACAGATTTCTCTGTGCCATGGGCAGAAGGGGTGGCATCTCCCTTCCTTCTCTCTTCATCTTGCTGCTACAATTTGGAAATTATGGTTTGCTCTGGAAGTTCAGACTCTATCTCTCTTTCTCTGGCCAAAGCCTTAAGTTCAGAGAGATCTAGTTTTGCATATGTGCCTTTTGATTTATGCCAATCATCTGTTTCTAGGATGCTAGCCAAAACCCTCTTTGTAGGTTGATATAGGGCTGTTAAACCTCTACTCTATACTATATTGCCCAGCTCATCTTTTGTCTGTTCCATGTAATCTAATTCTTTTGCCTTTGTGCGTGGACCCCTTAAAGCCAAACTGGCAGCCACATAAGGTGCGTGGTCCTCCTCTACAGAGTATTCTGGCCAAACGTAGTAAATTTGGGAAGAACTTTTATTAAACATCTCCGTCAAGCCAGTTTGATTTGCTACTTTAGCTTCTGTCTCCCATGTGCAAGCTATTCTCCACGTTCCTTCACTGCACAGTAGTGGGCCATAATCATGCAGAAAAGTTTGCCATACTTGCAAATCAAAAGTCCCTTCAGATTTTAAAGGTTTAGCTGTTCCCTTTGTCCATTCTACCCATTTATCTAGGGGCTCAGTATAGGCGGAACCGTACCTTCTGTTAATATATTCTCTAGCGCTCATCATGCGCTGGGCATTTTCTGAAGGCCTCTCACCCTTCATTCCCTTAATTAATTTAATGCTCATAATGACTGGCCAGTCTTCTCTACTTGTGCCTATACCCTCTTGCCTCAAAAACAAATAGTACAGCAAATCAGCAGATTTACAAGAATAGCTCCACTTATCTACATTGATAGAAGGGGTTTATGACAATCGACAAAACACTCATTAAAAGACCCTCCTCGTCTCTTCTCTTCTCTGAGTTTTATCTTACCCTACCATGCGCCTCTGACCCAGGTCGCCCACAAGGAGTCAACGCAGGGAACTGCAGAGGATTTTCCCTATCCACACACATCCCAACCCGTGAAGGGGGACACAAACACATTCACACACACACGTTACCCAACCAGAAAGGTCCAAGAGTGGTCTGGTTTCCTTGAGAACCGACAGACAGGATACACAGGGAAGGCAGAAATATAGCAAGCTTAAGGGCAGCTTACCTAGCCGGCATTTGAGGTCTGCATTTCCCGATGATCCCGATCAAAGCGCGGTTCCTTCTGGAGACTCTGCCAAACTCCTGGCTGGCTCGCCAAAACTGTTATGACTAATTTCTGATTGGGACTCTAAAACAAAGTTAGTATTGCAGCTGCAGGAACAGATTCACAGGACTGTGTTTAAAATGTCCGTTCAGTGTCAAAATGTATTATTACATGTTATTTTATACATAGATAAGAAAGGGGTGGTGTGAGATGTTATTAAAAACTAACAAATATAAATATGTTATTGAAAGCTAACAAATAGAAATATATTATTAAAAGCTAGCTAGAACAATTGCAAAAGTAAAACCTTGAGAAGGGAGGGGGGAGTAGAGAGCGTTTAGTAGGAGATTTGTCTGTGTGTTAGGTGAAGGTTACAGAACAAATTTCAACAGTGAGAACAAAATGGAGTCTCTTGTGCTTAAATGAACAGTACAGTGAATGTCCATGTCAGTACGAAGAGGATAGGGGACAGTGGGCACCCTTGCCTCGTTCCATTGTGGATGGGGAAGGCATCTGACAGAGTGCTGTTGACCCTTACTTTAGCTGAAGGGTTTGCATATAACGACAGGATCAGGTCATTCATATGAGGGCCTATGCCTATGGCTTGCAGGACCGCTGACATGTAGTCCCAAGACAAATGCCTTCTCCGCATCTAGTGATAGGAAAAAGCCTTTTTGGTTTGTTTGGGTTATCAGGTGATGTAAATTGATAGTCTTAACCTCCCTGACGGTATTCCCGAGTGTGGCACGGGGTGGATTTTCAGTACCAAAAGCAGTAACCCCGAGCCACACTCAGGATCGCATAGTAGGATCCAGGAAGAGGTTATTTACCTTGTCCCCAGGATCCTGCGATGTCTTCCCGCTCTGTGTGCGAGCTGTCCTCCGCTGGATCTATCACAGTGCCGAGCTCCGTTGCCTGTGTGCATTGGGACGCATGGGGACAAAGAACGGTACCAAATTCAAAAAGTAAAAAACACAATACATATACAGTACACTGTAATCTTACAGAATACATTACTGTATCAATTTATTTCACATCCCTTTTGTCCCTAGTAGTTTCTTCAGTGCTCTGCATGCAATTTTATATTATAAATACTGTTCTTTCTGCCTGGAAACTGGAGATTGTCCATAGCAACCAAAAAGTGTCCCTTTACATCAAAAGTGGTTTTAGACCAGCTAGAAAACAGCAATAATAAATTAGAATCACTTGCAGAATTGAGCGATAATGTTTTGTGGGGAAATTCATCATCAAACACTGAAAGTAAGGACAGAGACAATTCTGCAACTGAGCCAATTTTAGTGTTTTTGATTTGATTACATTATTGAATATTTTTTATTATTATTATATTATTATGTGTTATAATTATTTATAGATATTTATTATATTATAATTTATGATTTCATTTTTCAAACTTTATCATACCTGGGATGTCTACTAGACTCTTGTTTGGACAGATTTAAGTGAGTTATTCCTAAGAATTACAGGCCTACAATATAAAACACCAAATTTCCATGCAAAATAATTGTACCGCTTTCAGCATCAAAAATCGGACATAATCATACTGCCAGGGAGGTCAATGGTGTTATCCCTAGCTTCATGTTCAGGGATAAACCCTACTTGGTCTTGAAAAACGATGGAGGGAGGGAGGAGTCTGTTTGCTAGTATCTTGGAAAATAGCTTTATGTCTGCGTTTAACAGTGAGATTGGCCTGTAACTTCCTGTCTGGGTGGGATCTTTTTCGTCTTTGGGAGTGATCACAATGTGGGCTTCCAACATCCCCCGAGTGAAAGGTTTTGAGGGGGAGAGAGAGTTGAAAGCTTTTAAAAAGGGTGTTTGGAGGGTTTTTGAGAACATCTTGTGGTAAACTGCGGACAGGCCATCTGGACCCGGGCACTTTCCGGGCTTTAGTTGTTTAATTATCTGTTCCCATTCTGAGATGGTGATCGGGGAGTCAAGGGTAGCTGCTGAGTCTTTGGAAATTTTCCCTGTGGCAAACTGATCTAGGAACAAGTTAATTTCTCTGGATCTTGTGGAGGGTGGGGTCGTGGAGGGGTCAGATGCGTTGAGATCATATAGGGAGGAGTAGTATTTTTCAAATTCCTTCGCTATGCCATCGTGGTTCGTGAGAGTTTTACCTGTAGGGGAGTGTAGTTGGTGTATCGTGTTGTTAGCTTTTTTTCTTACGCAATGCCTGTGCAAGGAGATGGCCACACTTGTTTCCAAACTCGTAAAAATGTTTTTGGGATAAAATGTATTTTTTCCTAAGGTTGTGGTTTAGTTCTTCTTGAATGAGTGTACGAGTCTCGATTAGCTGAAGATGAGTTTGTTGAGCTAGGTTCCGCTTATGAAGAGCTTCTAGTTTTTTCAGTTTGGTGAATAAGTTAGCGAGTTTAGCTTTCTTTTCTTTCTTAAGTGTAGCTGCTAAAGAGATCAGTTTTCCTCATACAACACATTTGTGTGCCTTCCACTGTGTCAGTTTTGATGTATTTATTGTTATTTCTCATTTTGATGGTTTCACTTTAAGAATCAGCTTATTTAAAAACGATGTTCCTTAAAAACATTTTTTCATTGATACATGTCCCCCAGGGCAGTACCCGGACCCCCATACCCTTTGTATGCCCAATTACTTGCATACAGTGGGGACGGAAAGTATTCAGACCCCCTTAAATTTTTCACTCTTTGTTATATTGCAGCCATTTGCTAAAATCTTTTAAGTTCATTTTTTTTCCTCATTAATGTACACACAGCACCCCATATTGACAGAAAAACACAGAGTTGTTGACATTTTTGCAGATTTATTAAAAAAGAAAAACTGAAATATCACATGGTCCTAAGTATTCAGACCTTTTGCTGTGACACTCATATATTTAACTCAGGTGCTGTCCATTTCTTCTGATCATCCTTAAGATGATTCTACACATTCATTTAAGTCCAGCTGTGTTTGATTATACTGATTGGACTTGATTAGGAAAGCCACACAGCTGTCTATATAAGACCTTACAGCTCACAGTGCATGTCAGAGCAAATGAGAATCATAAGGGCAAAGGAACTGCCTGAAGAGCTCAGAGACAGAATTGTGGCAAGGCACAGATCTGGCCAAGGTTACAAAAAATTCTGCTGCACTTAAGGTTCCTAAGAGCACAGTGGCCTCCATAATCCCTAAATGGAAGACATTTGGGATGATCAGAACCCTTCCTAGAGCTGGCCGTCCGGCCAAACTGAGCTATCGGGGGAGAAGAGCCTTGGTGACAGAGGAAAAGAAGAACCCAAAGATCACAGTGGATGAGCTCCAGAGATGCAGTCGGGAGATGGGAGAAAGTTGTAAAAAGTCAACCATCACTGCAGCCCTCCACCAGTCAGGGCTTTATGGCAGAGTGGCCCCACGGAAGCCTCTCCTCAAGACACATGAAAGACACATGAAAGCCCGCATGGAGTTTTCTAAAAAAAACACCTGAAGGACTCTAAGATGGTGAGAAATAAGATTCTCTGGTCTGATGAGACCAAGATAGAACTTTTTGGCCTTAATTCTAAGCGGTATGTGTGGAGAAAACCAGGCACTGCTCATCACCTGTCCAATACAGTCCCAACAGTGAAGCATGGTGGTGGCAGCATCATGCTGTGGGGGTGCTTTTCAGCTGCAGGGACAGGACGACTGGTTGCAATCGAGGGAAAGATGAATGCGGCCAAGTACAGGGATATCTTGGAGGAAAACCTTCTCCAGAGTGCTCAGGACCTCAGACTGGGCCGAAGGTTTACCTTCCAACAAGACAATGACCTTAGCACACAGCTAAAATAACGAAGGAGTGGCTTCACAACAACTCCATGACTGTTCTTGAATGGCCCAGCCAGAGCCCTGACTTAAACCCAATTGAGCATTTCTGGAGAGACCTAAAAATGGCTGTCCACCAACATTTACCATCCAACCTGACAGAACTGGAGAGGATCTGCAAGGAGGAATGGCAGAGGATCCCCAAATCAAGGTGTGAAAAACTTGTTACATCTTTCCCAAAAAGTCTCATGGCTGTATTAGATCAAAAGGGTACTTCTACTAAATACCGAGCAAAGGGTCTGAATACTTAGGACCATGTGATATTTCAGTTTTTCTTTTTTAATAAATCTGCAAAAATGTCAACAATTCTGTGTTTTTCTGTCAATATGGGGTGCTGTGTGTACATTAATGAGGGAAAAAAATGAACTTAAATGATTTTAGCAAATGGCTGCAATATAACATAGAGTGAAAAATTTAAGGGGGTCTGAATACTTTCCGTCCCCACTGTATAAGCTTTCAAAATGGGCAATTTTTATTTTTCCAGTTCAGGTCCCATAGACTTTAATAGGGTTTGTTATTCGGGTTCCGAATTTTTGCGATGTTCTAAAGTTCTGCAAAATGGTATCGCTTGGCCTATCTCTAGTATTTGCCACGATCTTGAAAATCCATACATTTTTAAATCTTTAAATATAGTAATCTGTACTGTAATAGTTTAGCTCCTTGGGAGTTGGTTTGAGCGACCTTTGTAAAGAAAGCACAACATTAATATGATTGAAATATATATATATATATATATATATATATATATATATATATATATATATATATATATATATATATATATATATATATATATATATATATATATATATATATATACTTTTTTTGCTTAAATGCATGTTTTTTGCTTGGACAGATTTGGAAATGATTTTTAAAAAATGTTACTTTCTGTTCAGGAGAACTGGAAATAAGGAACTGGAAATAAGAAGAAATCTCTCCAAAATGAGGGGTGTCTTAGAAAGTTTACTGAACATTTGCCATGTTGGATTATATACCCCCTCCTTTTGATGTGGCGACAACTCTAACATTCCGAATTTCCCCTCACTTTCTCCAGGACCATTGTCACTAAATTAATCTCCCCAGAGCAGACACTGGTGAACTAACCCTTCACCTTCTTATCCAAAACTAGAAAAAAAATGTTAAAATGAATTGGTAAAATGTAAATTTTCTGATTCTCATTCATGCAGTCTTCAGCAGTCAATCAGCAGACATGAAGTCAATAGACACTTCCCCATAAGCGAGTGTCAGGGTCATGAGGCGACTCAGCAAACATCAGTAGTTAAACATTCAAAGACTGACTTTCCATATTGTCTACTACCTTTCTAGCAAAGGATGCAAAAACCCCTTATTTATGTAGACAAAATTTAGTCACACTATGGGGTTGATTTACTACAAGTACATTTGGAAGTGCAATCTCTGAAGATCTGAGGAGAAGGTCTGAAATGAGGGGAAGCTCTGCTGATTTTATCAGCCAATCATGTACAAGCAAAAATGCAGTTTTTTATTTTCCTTTGCATGTCCCCCTCAGATCTACAGTGACTGCACTTCCAAGTGCACTTGCAGTGCAAAGGGGATTTGCCTTTAGTAAATAAACCCCTATGTTACTAATCAGCCAGTACAAAAGTAAATTTATTTTACGGCATTTTATTAAGTTCATCTTTGTAGATCGTTCCCAGTTTTAAAGCCTATCTTTAACTAATGCATAATAATTACTTTAATGACACTTAAAAGGTTAACACGTATTGTGATTGCAATTTAAAAAATCTTTAGGCAGTTTAAATGAAGAATTGTTTCTCACCTAGCTAGGTCAGTTTTATACTAAAAGTCTATAAAGACTTTTTAGCAGCTAAAGCCTGTACCTCTCCTTCATTAAACACTATTCTCATAGCTCTGTCTACTTTTATCTTTCAGTGTTTCCAGTTATGAAAATGGAATGATGTAGTGGAGTAGCAGACCCTTTAAGACCCATCATAAGCTGCTTAGGACCTGTGGTGTTAAAATACAAAGAGGGACTTCCTATTCCTATAGGCATGACCAGTTTTTTGGACCTGGTTTATCAGTGGGACCCTCTTAAAAAGAAAAGATACAGGAACAAATTAACAGCAGGAGTGCCAAGCTGAGTTGTAGCAGGTGGCATCCATGCTGGAGGGGTCCACCGCCTGTTCTCCTCATAATCATTGTGATTATAAACACATGGAAGTTGGCATTCAAATGCATAAAAGGAAGTTAAAGAGAACAAGCAACACAGCTGTTTAGTCAAAATTGTAGGAAGTGCACAGAATCCTTTAAGTGAATGGAGATACAGTGGTGGAGGAGATTTATTTAAGCAGGCAATATTCTTCTGAAGAGTGAACTCTTAATAGTTTTTTTTTTTTTTTTAATCTGAGCATATTTTCCTTTAGCTTTTTAGGGGACAAGTATGCATGAATTCCTGAACTTCCCTTGATTCAGTGCGCTGCAACAAATACAGGTGCATCTAATAAAAATAGAATATCATCAAAAAGTTAATTTATTTCAGTAATTCAATTAAAAAAGTGAAACATATATATTTTTATAGATGCGTTACACACAGAGTGATATATTTCAAGCATTTCTTTGTTTTAATTTTGATGATTATGACTTACAGCTAGTGAAAACCCAAAATTCAGTAAACAAATTATTTTTAATACAAAAATGTTGGCTTACTGAAAAGTATGTCCATGTACAGTATTGTATGCACTCAATACTTGGTCGGGGCTCCTTTTGCATGAATTACTGCATCAATGCAAGGTGGCATGGAGGCGATCAGCCTGTGGCATTGCTGAAGTGTTATGGAAGCCCAGGTTGCTTTGATAGTAGCCTTCGGCTTGTCTGCATTGTTGGGTTTGGTGTCTCTAATCTTTCTCTTGACAATGCCACACAGATACTCTATGGGGTTTAGGTCAGGCGAGTTTGCTGGTTGATCAAGCACAGTGATACCATGATCATTAAACCAGGTATTGGTACTTTTGGCAGTTTGGGCAACTAGCAAGTCCTGCTGGAAAATAAAATCAGCATCTTCATAAAGCTGGCCAGCAAAGGGAAGCATGAAGTGCTCTAGAATTTTTTGGTAGAGGGCTGCGCTGACTTTGGACACTAGCAGAAGACATGTCTCCCCAAATCATTCCCAGTAGGCCCAAGGGGATAATAGGCCTAAGGGGAATGCAAGATTATAAGTAAAGTCTATAAGAGGTTTGTGTGAGGGAGATAAGGTCGGTAGAAAATGTCACTGAGTCCCAAATTCTCAAGGTAAGTTAAAACATTTTTTTTTATCCCTAATCATTCATGATAAACAAAGGTTTTATGTACAATTGGTTAAGGGGAGCCCTATGACAGAATTAAGAAAAAAACAATATGGGTTCCCCCCATTCATACCAGGCCCTTTGGATCTGGTATGGATTTTTGAGGGTAGATCCCCACGCCATTTTGGTGTGGAGCTCACCTTAATATCCATACCAGACCCCTTTGAAGGGCCTGGTATGGACTGGGGGGGGGGACCCATACTGTTTTTTTGAATTATTTTTTATGTATATTGCCGGGATCTGGCAATACATTATAGCCGTGAGCAATTTTAAATGACATTCTTTCCTTTAGAAATGTCATTTTGCTGCGGTACTTTTCTAAACATGGGGAAAATGTGCTACTTTACAGGCAGACCAAGGGGACCCCCAGGCACGATATTTAAAGGAATATTTCATTTTTACTGTTTTAGGCCCCTTTCACACGTGCGGACCGTATGTCCGTATTTCATCCATCCGTTTTTGGATGAAATACGGACATACATGCATCCCTATGGGATAGCGGGTGTCAGCGGATGTACATCCGCTGACACCCGATGTTGTCCGCCTCCGCTCTCGTCCGATTCTGCGGACGGAAGAAAATCCTATTTTTCTATCCGTCTGCAGAGCGGATCGGAGGAACACGGACAGACGGTCCGTGTTCCTCCGATCCCCCATAGGGGAGAGCGGAGATCTGACAGGGCGGTCCCTGCACAGTGTGCGGGTCCCGCCCTGTCATCTGCCTGCTCAGCTGGGGAAAGCGGAGCGATCCCCGCTGAGCAGCGGATAAACACGGGGCGGATCAACGCGGATCCGTCCCGTGTGAAAGGGGCCTTACTTTAAACATTCTTAAAAACACTGCTCCTGAAAAAACGGCCGTTTTAAAAACTTTTTTTGCATTGATACATGTCCCCTGGGACAGGACCCGGGTCCCCAAACACTTTTTTATGGCAATAACTTGCATATAAGCCTTTAAAATTAGCACTTTTGATTTATTCACGTTCGTGTCCCATAGACTTTAACGGTGTTCGCATGTTCGCACAAATTTTTTGTCTGTTTACAAGTTCTGGTGCGAACCAAACTGGGGGGTGTTCCGCTCATCCCTACTCTTTACACACTATTAGGGCCATACCCGTGAGAAAATTTATCAGAGCATGGCTGAACTGCTCTGATGACCTGGTATTTTTAAAGGAAGCAGAGGTTCTGACAGCTGGGCTGAGGGCTAGAGGACATCTAGACTGGTTTATTGAAAGAGCTGGAGTTTGAGTCTTGCACAGGGGTGGCCCGTGCATTGTGGGCACATGGGCGCCTCCCCCCCCATCCATGCGCCCATCCCCTTTCAGGACGCTGGACACATGGATTCCTATAGCGGGGTGGTACTTTTTGAAGCACCTGATTAGAGCCAAAGGCTCTAATAGGCTTCAAAATAGGGTGGGCTCGGGGTGCAGAGAGTGTGTCCTGATCCCACCCAATTGTGTGACGATAGCGAATTAATTTTCGCAATTTTCACACTAACGCTCCTCCCCACCAATCAGGGAGGCAAGTCTTCAGACTCCTTTGGTTATAGGCAGGCTGTCATTGCATTGTCACATTCCTGTTTCTCTTTATTTGTGCCATATTTATTCAAATTTCCATTGCGTCAAAATACGTCAAAATCTGATTTTTTTTATATATATATGTTCCTTGAGATTTAATAAAGGCATTTTTCTATTTTTGTCAACGATGGTGAGTGCTGGCGTAAGGAGTTCATTTAAAAATTTGTTGGGAGGCCTGGGTGTTAACTATAAAAAGGATCAGATCTTTGGAGAAGAGTTTCACATGAAGGTTTCCCTTAACTAGTAGCTGACAGCAGAAAGTTTCAATGTTTTTCTTCTATTCATTTTCCATAAATGAGCCATCTGATATTCTTTGGACAGTATGAAAGGAAATAATTGCACCTTATTATTTATTACTGTCTGTGGATTCCTACACATGCCAAACTGCTGCTTTATGACTCAAGCTGGACTGGCGCAATTTTCAGACAAATGCGTTAATGAATGTACTGTAAACAAATGAATGAAATGATAATTAAGTTAAACATATTTGAAACTGATTTTAACTAGGTCAGTGGAATTTATTTTGCTTGCCAGCATTGGATATGTAGAGAAGTCTTTATGTACCAATAACTGGGCACAGCTAAAGGAAAATTAGTGTGTGTGGTTACTTAGACTTGGTGCCACAGAGATCTGGAACAATGGAAGATCTGAATGTATGTCCAAATAATTTTTTTTTTCCTTTTTCCCACCAAAAGGTTCATCCACTTACCATGTACGCTATGAAAAAAGAAATCATCCATGTCAAGATAAAATGTGTGAAATGGCTTTGGCAGCACATCAACTGCATGAACGGCAGACAGATATAGCTTGGCATGTTGAAATAGATGAAAGCCTTTTTTGCTATATACAGTCTTCTCATTTTTTTATCTTAAAAATGGCTACCCTTAAGATTAGAACCATACTTCAAAAGTAAAGCCTTTGGATCTGTTTATTTGGCACAAGCGTCAAGGAAAAAATAAACCTGTATTTAAAGCAAAATAAATGCATATTTACATAGGCACTGCATGAAATAAAAACTATTCTTTTTTCTTTTTCTTCTAAGTGTAGACTTGCAAGATCTGGTGATCGACTCATAGCTAAAAAAGATTCTCATCTGAAGCACAGAAAAAGTTATTTTTGGATAGCTCTGTCTGCCTGAGATGCTCCTGACATTAAGTGACTGAAAGACAAAGCTCTGAATTAACCTTTCCATCACAGAGAGGCTGGCCTAGAGTCTCAGCGGAGTTCAGCTTCTCTAGACTAATTACCATTACCCATGCTGCACACTTCAGTTCTGCCAGAAATGGATCAGTGAGTCAGTACATACACGCACGGCAGGAGGCAATATGTGGATCGTACACCTGCTTTAGGCCAACTAACGGAATACGTTTTGTTCACATAGCTGCTACAGCCTTTGAAATCAGAACTCTGTGTATTTTATTCTTTATGAATGTTCTAAAAAAAATAACACAGCAGTAGGAGAATGATTTTTTTTTTTAATTTAATCAAATTTAGGAATAGCAGGTGTTGTTGGCTAAGCTATGCATGTAGAGATTTTAAGTAGTAGTAACACCTTACAGTTTTTATCCTCATTTCACTTGCATTGGCCAATTGAACACAGGACATTCAAAGGTTTGCTTTACAAAAAGTCCAGAAACACTTACAACTTAAAACCTCCAAGTTTTGTTTTAATTTCCTTAACTAGCTTGTTTGGGCCAAGCTGGCACAAACAAACTATTTCCATTATTAGGAAATGCTGCCACTGTAGTAGCATCAGCTACAAACACTATATGGCCTTCTCTGAATGAATGCAAGGCTTGCTTCGGTTGGTGGAGGTGGAGAGGTGGGCAGATAAGGCCACAATCTCCGCCTCCACCAATCAGAGGAAGCCTTGTATGCATTAATAAAATACAAGGCTTCCTGCAAATGGTTGAGCAGCACTCAGCCTGACTAAATTTTGTTCCAGGAATGGAAAATAGCACTGCATACTTGTAGCACTCTCCTAGCTTAAAGTAGGCAGCTAGGTAAATTTAGTGTGGCTCCTCTGTAAACAGTGGAGCAAGGGTTAATTGCTTTGGGCTGTTTAGTGTCATAGGCTGCTGTTCTGCTATTCCCCCCTGTCTTCTAAAGACTTCTAGAAGTATAGTCGGAGGGAGAGCAGGACAGGCAGCCTGAATATTTATGGAACTCCAAACATTCCCTGGAGACATGTGCCCAGATGGTGGAGGAGCCCATAAATATTCTGAGGCCTGCAGCAAGGGGCAGAGTTCCTGGGTCCAGTCCTACAAGTACAAGCTGATGTGTTTCACACCTATAGCGGATGAGAGCTATAACTAACCACCCACTATACATACGAAGTGTGTCAGCTTGTACTTGTAGTTGACCATTGTGCTGTTACCTTGTTCATTGACAATAAAGAGATTGCACAAGAGTGCAGCCATCCAGCCATTTTTTCGTTTCATGTTCCTGTTTGCATGCAGGGCCTGCACCCTTCATATGTTATAGAGGATACGGAGCAGCAGGGTGAGTGAGACAATCCTTGAGCAATGTTTAAATTGATGTGTATGAACACAAAACCTGTAGTTATGCTTTAACGCTTTTAGGATCACTGGCTTCCAGCTTCCATTTGGGGAAGTTTACTCAATATAACCACTACTGCACAGAAAGTCCCCTGATCCGCTTCCTTGGGACTACAACTCCCAGAATTCCAAGCACCATTGTGCGCCCAGTCTGGTTCTCTCTGGCTGCATGTACATGCCAGCATACACAGTGTACTAACATTAGTTTAGAGTCTCAGTCCAGGTAAGGCAACTGAGCCACTCAAGAAGCAAAAAATCCAGCAAGGATCTTTGTACAAATTAATTTCCTAAGAAAGGCAAGCTTTAAGGAAGAAGGAGCAGCAGACAAGGTAAGTGATGAGGTAAGCTACTGTAACTTCTATTAAAGTGTTAGGGTTCAATAATACTTTAAGGCTTAACTCTAGGTATTAAAGACACTCAGTAATGTGGCTTTATATTCATCAACACATCATTACATATACTTTTTTTTTTAATGCAGGAGTGTAAGTACCCAAACTTAACTTGGTACTGCAGAGCTCAGACTCTGTAAGTGTTGCATTTTGCTTTGCGTCTATTAAAGTGGAACTACACTCCATCTGAGCACCACAAACCAAAAGTGCTATATCATTATTTTTTATTATTGAAAGCAAACTTATCCATCCATGTCTCCATGCTTTATGTTACTGAAAATTCACTTTAAAAAACACCCCCTAGCATGTTTGGTCGTAGCCATTTTGAGAAAGGGCAGATGATTCATGCAGCATTTACTTTCTACAATACATCTGCTCATAGCCCAAGCATGCATGCAGGAGGGTGTACTTAGCTGAGAAAATCCCTCCTGCCCTCTTAAAGACTCCTGAGATGTATGACATAATTTGCCTAGGCATAGAACCAGGAACAAACTGAAGCAATGTAAAAAAAGTTTGCAAAAAAAAAAGTTTAAGACAGGTAAATGTGATATACTTTCCTTTCTATTTACTAATACTAGCAGCAGAAGGATTAAAAACAGTAAATGTTGATTAAGAGAGTTATGTTCCAATTTAAAGCGGGGGTCCACCTATCTATCGTTTTTTTTTTTTTTGGAGTTCATTGACAAACTTTTCTTCTCATGATTATCTACTCACATGTTCTGTGTAATAAAACCACCTGTGTCCGATTTCGTTGTAAAGAATAACTTATAAAATTCACTGAAGGCGGTTTCCATCTTCATTGTGGGCATTTGAAGCCCACAAGCATGTATTTCCTGGATGCGGTGAATGCTGTGCTCCCAGAATTCACCGAGATGTTGTGATGATGCTGTTGCACAATGCATGCTGGGAAGCCTGAGTCTAGCTCCCAGGGGACTGTGGGAGGTCTGGGAGAGGCTAGAAACATGCCTACTCCCATGGGAGGAAAACCAGGAAGTGCTAAGAAGATTAGGAAAAAAAAGGTAATTACGGCGATTTCAATTTTTTTACACAGCATGTCAGCATCTAGGCAAGGAAGAGAATGCATAGAGATAATGTTCAAAATTTGGGTGGAACCCCGCTTTAAAGTTCTTTGCGGTATAAGCAAAGAAGCTTAGAAATCTCTGTAGTGTATTAATGTGCTTTTACTAAACAAAAATGCTGTATATACAAACTATTACAATTATAGTAATAAAATACAAGACTGACACATACATACAACAAGCAGGTTATAGCAGCTTCTCAATCTCCATAGGCAACCAGGACCCCAGGCTCTACTGTACTCTACAAGCGATTACAGGAAATCTAGTGATAGGGTCAATAGATGAAGTCTCTTCTGACACAGACCCTCCTTGGTCTTCTGCTCATCATGGAGCCTCCTTTAGCTTAAGTTGCTGGACTTTGTATTTAGAACGTTTTACTATCTTGGCAAGCAGGATGGCAACTCGAATCTGATAAGCATTCCAACACACAGGCAGAGCAGATGATCATAACCTTCCACAGGGCTCAAATGACCCGGAGTCCTCCCACGAAATTATGTACTCAGCAACCCAGAAAGAGAAATGCTCGTCATAGTGTAAAACCAAAATTAACTTTAATGGACAAACAGTATTGCACTTACATGAAATACATATACACAAGCTGGATTCAAAAAGCCAGCCGGCTTAGATAAAATGCCCGTCCCTCCAGAATCATGATCAGCACGGTGATGTCAGCACGTTGCTCCTACCGACGCATTTCCTCACAATCTACCATCATCCTGGGGCATGTGCTGATGTCACTGCACTGTTCATGATCCCGGAAGGACGGGCATTTTATTTAAGCCGACTGGCTTTTTGAATTAATGCTTGTGTATATGTCTTTCATGTAAGTGCAATACTGTTTACCCATTAAAGTTAATTTTGGTTTTACACTATGGCGAGCATTTCTCTTTCTGGGTTGTGATGAGTACATCATTCAAGGGAGGACTCTGGGTCCTTTGAGCCCTGTGGAAGGTTATGATCATCTGCTCTGCCTGTGTGTTGAAATACCTATCAGATTTGAGTTGCCATCCTGCTTGCCAATTTTGAGGATAAAGGCCCTGGATGGGTATTAGCCACAAGCAATTCAGCTTGTGCAAGCTGGTAAGCATGCAATCTATATCTACCATCACGAGGAGGACTTTCTAGAAGAGATATTTATACCCTTTGCCTGCAGGGGTGGTGTGGCCTATATCTATGCTACTTGCTAAGGATATACCTTTCCAAGCTTCCTCAAAGTTTTTTCTCTTGGGACTCACTTTTTTTTGTTATAGTTTTTTAAAATAACTTATTGTTTTTAGACTATTCATTTATGTCTAATTGTTATGAATATTTATTCATTATTTTGTTTGGCTGTCCTTTGTTTTATTCACCAGTTATGTTGGTGTGAGAGCGCAGCTCCAACTGCCACTATATATATTTATATAATGCAACACAGGGAGACACAACACATGAAGCCAATCAGCTGTGCCGCAGTGCAAGGATAATGAGAAAACAGAGTGACAGAAAGATGAACTCATCAGGGTGCTGCTTCTGTTTTCACCATCTAGTTACAGGTTTATGTGCCTAAAATGTTCAGGACTAAAGATTAAAAATAGTTTTAAAGTTTTAAAACATAACACATTGCATATTTACCACATTCAGCCAGCAGGTAGAGTCCTTGAGTCTGCTGACTGCAAGTTTTCTGCAGTTTACTTTTGTGACGTAAAGAGAGAGTAATTTTATCCCTTGATGTTCAGTTCTATTCAGAAGAACATACACACACATCACACAACACACGTCATTTGAGAGACATGCTCGCCTTTTTATCTTTAGTATCCATAGCACACATGGGACATTCCATAAAAGAGCAGTTAAACAAATGGCTTTGTGAACAATTATCATGAAAGCAATGTGTTTTAAAATTCTGAAATCATAGAATTTGTGCAAGAAATGAAAATGTATAAAAAATATATAATATATATATAATATAAAAAGAAGTCTGTGTTCCAGGCATCAGGGCTGTGTTTTGGCCTAGGCCGACAAGGCCTAGGCCTAGGGCGGCACTTTGCGGGGGGCGGCAAAAAAAGCCGCCCCCCGTATGAGAGAAAGTCCCCCCACCCGATTCCCGGCTCCCGCGGCCTCCCCCCGCACACATGCAGCCCACGGCGGCCGCCTTGCTGTAGCGAGCGGCGCTGCTGTGTATGGGCATGCTTGGCAGAGGGTGGAGGGGCGTGTGTATGGGCGTGCTTAGCAGAGCTCACGCCCCTCCACCCTCTGACAAGCACGCCCATACACAGCAGCGCCGCTCGCTACAGCAAGGCGGCCGCCGTGGGCTGCATGTGTGCGGGGGGCGGCTGCGGGAGCCGGGAATAAGAAAGACGGGTGGGGGGACTTCCTCTCATGCGGGGGGGCGGCATGTGACTCATGCCCCCATAAGCGGCCGATGACTGGCGGAGGTGGAGCCTTATGCTCTGCCTACCCTCCTCCACACTGCTTGACCCTTCTCCTCGGCACTGGGGCAGGGTCTGGCAGTGACGTCAGGAAGAGAGAGAGAGAGGCACAAGGGAACCCCAAAGAACAGCAGGTAAAGTTATTGAATAAATCAATTGATGGGCACAGTGACAGCGTTTGATGGGGCACAATGGCTGCGTTTTAAAGGCACAGTGACTGCAATTGATGGGCACAGTGACTGCAATTGATGGGCACAGTGACTGCAATTGATGGGCACAGTGACAGCGTTTGGTGGGGCACAATGGCTGCATTTGATGGCACAGTGGCTGCAAATGATGGGCACAGTGGTTGCATTTGGTGGGCACAGTGGCTGCGTTTGGTGGGCACAGTGGCTGCGTTTGGTGGGCACAGTGGCTGCAAATGATGGGCACAGTGGCTGCAAATGATGGGCACAGTGGCTGCAAATGATGGGCACAGTGGCTGCATTTGGTGGGCACAGTGGCTGCGTTTAGTGGGCACAGTGGCTGCATTTGATGGGGCACAGTGGCTGCGTTTGGTGGGCACAGTAGCTGCATTTGATGGCACAGTGGCTGCAATTGATGGGCACAGTGGCTGCGTTTGGTGGGCACAGTGGCTGCATTTAATGGGGCACAGTGGCTGCGTTTGGTGGGCACAGTAGCTGCGATTGATGGGCATAGTGGCTGCATTTGGTGGGCACAGTGGCTGCGTTTGGTGGGCACAGTGGCTGCAATTGATGGGTACAGTGGCTGCAATTGATGGGCACAGTGTCTGCGTTTGGTGGGCACAGTGTCTGCGTTTGGTGGGCACAGTGTCTGCGTTTGGTGGGCACAGTGGCTGCGTTTGGTGGGCACAGTGGTTGCGTTTGGTGGGAATAGTGGCTGCGTTTGATGGAACAGTGGCTGCATTTGATGGGGCACAGTGAGGCTGCAATTGATGTCTTTTTTTTTTATTTCTTAGTTTGTTTGCACCCCCCCAAAAATTTTGAGCACCAGCCGCCACTGGCATGTGCAAAGTGCTCCATGCATGCTAAAATCAATGCAAACCCTTTAAACAGTCCACATTTAGTTGCAGTCTCCAGGGAGTGGGGAAGGGTACCTGTCAAAAACAGGTACCTGTTCCCCCCTCCCCCCTGAAAGGTGCCAAATGAGCCTAAAAAGAGGAAGGGGTGTGGTTTACAGATGATAGGGTGGGTCTTAAACAGGAAGGGGTGTGGCCTCGGTGGCAAGGGGTGGGTCATATTTAAATTAGGGAGGTGCATGAGTTTAGTCAGGCCTAGGGCAGCACAAAACCTAAATACACCACTGCCAGGCATTCATTCTTAAGCAAACACTGCCCTAAACAATAGTACCACTCAGTGAATCATCCAATCCCAACTAGCTTTAGCAGCTTTCAATCTCTCATAGTTTTACAAGCTGCAGTGGGGCTGGATGGTGTGTCTTTGCCTTCTGCCCACGCAAATACACAGGGATCTCATGCACTGGGGCTAAATTCCCAAGGCACATGAGACCTTAACCTACTATACATATTATGCTCCTAAAATGGTTATAAACCTCAGACATGAAATATGAATAAAGCATATCCCTCTTTAGTGTGCATTTGTCTCAATTAGAAGTAGTAAGTGTCATTTCTGTATGCTGCTTTGCTCCTCTGCTTTTAGCATTAATTACTTCTGACAATTTTTTCTGACACCTAGAGAAAAAAGTGACAGGGGAGGAACCCCCAGCAGATTGACAGCCTCAGCTCTGTTCCTGTGTACTGTGTGAAGAAGGGTTTGTCTCTTCCCTCCAATCAGCTCTCCTCACTAAACTCTGCAGAGTGTCAATTCGCCCCTTTTTTCTGACAGCTCAGACAAGCTTATAAATGCAGCACTTTGAATGGATGAAGAGAAGAGAAGACTGTAGATAGACAGACACAACTTATGTAGGAGGATTTGTTTCATCTATGTGTATCAACTAAGGATAGCCCCTTCACTGGACATATGTAAGGGTTTGCAACCACATTAACATCTCCACTAATTCTGAATCACTTTTAAAGTCAAACTCCAGGTCAGCCGTATACCTGGTACTAGGCTAGCCTCCAGGTCACCTATATATATTGCAAGGATCTTAGTAAACTATATTTTTTGATTCAGCCCTATCTTTTTATTTTGTAGCTCCTAAAAGAAGCCACTTACTGAAATTTTTCAAAAGCTAGATCAGCCTGCTCTATTATAATTACATTTTGGGATTAAAAAAATGTGAATTTTGCACCTCAGCATGCCTTTGGACATGCTTCACACTTTGAAGTTATTTAATTTCACCAAAGATGAAATTACCAGTATAGTAATCTTGGATCCTGGAAAGGAATTTGCAGGGATTAAATGTTATTTTACTCAAGCTCTATGCAGAATTTGTAGAATGAACGAACCAACTTGAGAAGGGGATGAGGATTCTGGGAATTCTAGTCTGCAAACTGAATACCGTTGCCATAGTTGCAAGGAAGATTATTTTTTTCCAACTCTTTTAGAAAAGCAAATGCTTCCTGAACACTGAAACGGAAATGTTTTTTTTTTTTTTTTTTTTGTAATAATATACCATTACAAGATGGATTGTGTAGGTATTATATATCAATTATGAACAAAGAACATTTCCCTTGAAGGATACAGAGGTGAGAGGTAGTAGAGATGACAGGTACTAAAGCTGTTAGATAATTAGGGCTCTTTGATGTAACTAGCCAATAAGACCAAGAGTAAATTGTGATCTGATTAAGCAACATCAATGTGTTCTGGGAAGCACACTTATATGTAGAGAACGTTTGTTAGGTAGATTTTACTTTTATTATGAATCATACTTTGGGATTTACTTTATTTCTTATATGCACTTTTGTCATTTATGGTGCAAGTATTTACCTTTTTTTTCTTCTAATAGCGAATAGGTTTCATGTGGCTAGTTTTAATTTAAAAAAACAAGCAAAAAAAAAACAAAACACAAGAAAGGGTTGTAGATGATTTCCCCCTGTACCTCTCCTTCTCATTTTATTTTGTTTTACAGAAAATGAAACCTCCTATATTGGAAGCTTCTATTGGAAAACTGAACAAAGATAAAGTTTGTAGGTGAGGATAAAAGTCAGTTGTCATAACTCCTCTTCTTTTTATCCAGGCAGGGACACTAGACACTATCCCCTTTCCTTTGCACTCCTCATTCAAGCTATACTGTTCAGTGAAGTTAGGTAGGCAGAGCATATTACTGCTTAAAATGTCCTATGTTAACAAAATGCCATCCACAGCCTTACTAATGCAATAGAACTAATAAGAGAATTTGGCCAGTATTCTGGCCTGAGGATAGAGAATCAGACAATATTTCAAATGATTACACAGACAGCATGGGGCTAATCATACCCCCTATAATGGCTGTCTACCTTTAGGTGTTTGTGAGTGATGTAGCTGATTAGGAAGAAAAGACACAGGTCCAGGTTCAGCCTTTGTGTGTATTTTTTCCTGACCCTATATTGGCAATCAGATAATCCCTGGATCACCGCCTATTGAATTTAGAAATTCCCATAACCCTGTATATTATACTGACTGAAGACAATAACAATGTTTTTTTTTCATTTATTAACATGCTCTGTTTCCTGGGGAAGAGTTTTCTACATTTTCACTGCTCTAACAGTAAAGAATCTCTTTTGCAGTTTAGGGTGGAATTCTTTTTGTCCATTATTAAATTGTGGCCACATGTTTTTTCACTCGCCGATTGTGCTATAGCCGATTGACAGCTACAATGCGGCCGGCTAGTTCTGGGAGGCCGTCCTATGACAGCCTCCCATGCTCTCATCTGGAAGTGCCCATGATGGCTGGGTCTTTGGGATCCAGCACATCATGGATCAGGGTAAAGGGCCAATCACAGAGGCCATTTGCCATGTGATCGCTCCATCCAATGACAGCGCGATCACTTTGTCAACAAACTGGGATCATGCCCAGTTCAGCTCACGCTGCTGCAGATTTTCTCTCTCCTCTCCTCACATGCCGTATCGGGGGAGGAGAGGAGAGTGAAACACCACAGCAGCATGAGTTGGCATGATCCCAAGCGCCACCACAGTGTCATCAGTGTCACTGCATTGCCACCACAGTGTCATTAGTGTCCCTGCAGTGTCACCACAGTGTCATCAGTATCCCTGCAGTGCCACCACAGTGTCATTAGTGCCCCTACAGTGCCATCAGTGTCCCTGCAGTGCCATCACAGTGCCATCAGTGACCCTGCAGTACCATCACAGTGTCATCAGTGTCCCTGCAGAGCCATCACAGTGCATTTAGTGTCCCTGCAGTGCTATCACAGTGCCATCAGTGTTCCTGTAGTGCCATCACAGTGCCGTCAGTGTCCCTACAGTGTCATCACAGTGGCATCAGTGTCCCTGCACTGCATTTAGTGTCCCTGCAGTGCCATCACAGTGAATTTAGTGTCCCTGCAGTGCTATCACAGTGCCATCCATGTCCCTACAGTGCCATTATTGCCCCTACAGTGCCATCAGTGTCCCTACAGTGTCATCACATTGCCATCCGTGTCCCTACAGATCCATCACAGTGCCATCATCATTCTCATGGTGCCATCAGTGTCCCTGCAGTGCCATCACAGTGCCATCAGTGTCCCTACAGTGACATGAGTGTCCCTACAGTGACATAACATTGCCATCATTGTCGCTACAGTGCCATCACAGGACCTTTAGTGAACCTACAGTGCTATCACAGGGCCATGAGTGCCCCTACAGTGCCATCAGTCCTTCTACAGTGCCACCACAGCGCCCCTATGTCAGGGCTGGGCTCAGCCATTCCTTCTCTGAGCTGGACACTCAGCTGTCGGATAATTGTCAGCTTCTATCTCTCCACAGTTACTCAGCTTTTGATGATATCCTGCTTGTTTGTCCTGCCTACTTAAGCTGTCCAGCCCAGAGGATCTCTGCCTTCGCCTTAGTCAACATCACAGAGACGCTCTCCTGCATTCCTGTTAAAAGACTTGCTTGGCTGACATCCCTTCTGGCTCCAGATCCTGCTTGCTGTTTTACTATGCTCATTTCCGGCTCCCTGACGTTTGGCTTGTCTGAGTATCTGTTCCGGTTCCTGAACTCTGGCTATGTTTTGACTACGTTTGCTCTATTTACTTTTATTAATAAACAAGTGTGATTTAACTATACTTCTGTCTCTATCTAATTTAATGGTTTCTGACACCCTACAGTGTCATCAGTGCCACTACAGTGCAATCAGTGCCCCTACAGTGCTCATCCGTGCCACTACAGTGTCCTATTAGTGCTCAACAGTGCCAAATAATGCATTTCAGTGCCCATCAATGCGTGCTCATCAGTGCCACCCTATCAGTGGATCGTCATCAGTGCCTGTCAGTGCTGTAAAACTGTGTACAAAATGTGTAAAAAAATGTGTTTTCATTTTCTTTCCACATTTTCCAAAAACTTGTGGAAAAAAATGACATGTTCAGAATATTCATTATGCCTCATAGAATATACGTTGGGGCGTTTGCTTTCCAAAATGGGGTCATTTTGTGAGCATTTCTATTGTCCTGGTAATAGGTTGTTAAGATATTAGATGTGTAATTTATGCTCCTAGAACACCTGACGGTGCTCCCTGTATGTTGGGCCTCTGTATGTGGCCAGGCTGTGAAAAAGTCTCACACATATATATTGACATACTCAGGAGTAGCAGAATGTGTTTTGGGGTGTAGTTGCAAGTATGCATATGCCATGTGAGAGAAATAACCTGTTAACATAACAATTGTATGGGAAAAAAAATCTTAGTTTTGAAAAGAATTGTGGGAAAAAATTACTTCAAAAACTCATCATGCCTCTTACTAAATACTTTGTAATGTCTACTTTCCAAAAAGGGGTAATTTGGGGGGTATTTGTACTGTCTTGGCTTGTTAGTGTCTCGAGAAATGAGATGACTAGGAATGTATCGAACACCCCCAGTTCGGTTTGCACCAGAACATGCGAACAGGCAAAAAGTTCATGGAAAATCAAAAGTGCTCATTTTAAAGGCTTATATGCAAGTTATTGCCATAAAAAGTGTATGGGGACCTGGGTACTGCCCTAAGGGACATGTATCAATGCAAAAAAAAGTTTTTAAAACTATGTTTTTTCAGGAGCAGTGATTTTAATAATGCTTAAAGTGAAACAATAAAAAGGAAAGATTCCTTTAAATATTGTGCCTTGGGGGTCCCCTTAGTTCGCCTGAAAAGTGGCACATCTGTGCGATGTGTAGAACAATGCTGCAGCAAAATGACATTTCTAAAGGAAAACATGTCATTTAAACTTGCTAGCAGGTGCAACATATTGCCGGCTCCTGGCAATATAGATAAAAAATCAAGGAAAAAAATGGTGTGCAGTCCCCCTCTCCCCCGTCCATACCAGGCCCTTTGGGTCTGGTATGGATTATAAAATTTTTTAAAAATTTGCGTGGGGACCCCCCCAAAATCCATACCAAACCCTTATCCGAGCATGCAGCCTGGAGGCCAGGATGGGGGGGCGAGCAAGTGCCCCCCCTCCTTAACCACCAGGCCAAATGCCCTCAACATGGGGAGGGTGCTTTGGGGTCCCCCCAAAGCACCTTGTCGCCCATGTTAATGGGGACAAGAGCCTCTTTCCGACAACCCTGGCCATTGGTTGTTGGGGCCTGCGAGCGGGGAGCTTATCGGAATCTGGAAGCCCCCTTTAACAAGGATCCCGGGTCCCCCTATGTGAATGGGTATCATGTACATTGTGCACCTGCCCATTCACCAAAAAAAGTGTCAAAAAGTAAAAACCGCAATAAATAGTTTTTGACAATTTCTTTATTAAAGAAAAGAAAAAAAAGGTGTCCCACGATGTACATCCATTGTCAATCACGCCACCCGACAGACCCGAAAAATAGATAAAAAAACAAAAACAAAAAAACTCTACCTCCATGGTAGGGCTCCTGCCGACTGCTGTCTTTTCCCTTTGACAGCCCTTACATAGTCAAGGGCGGGGCCACCCGCTGACGTAACCGAATGACCCTGCCCCATCTGATGTCACATAGTTACATAGTAGGTAAGGTTGAAAAAAGACACAAGTCCATCAAGTCCAACCTATTTGTGTAATTATTTGTCAGTATTACATTGCATATCCCTGTATGTTGTTGTCATTCAGGTGCTTATCTAATAGTTTTTTAAACTATCGATGCTCCCCATTGAGACCACCACCTGTGGAAGGAAATTCCACATCCTTGCCGCTCTTACAGTAAAGAACCCTCTACGTAGTAGAAGTTAAACCTCTTTTCTTCTAATTTTAATGAGTGGCCACGCATCTTGTTAAACTCCCTTCCACGAAAAAGTTTTATCCCTATTGTGGGGTCATCACCAGTCTGATATTTGTAAATTGAAATCATATCCCCGTCTCAAGCGTCTCTTCTCGAGAGAGAATAAGCTCAGTGCTCGCAAACTTTCCTCACAACTAATATCCTCCAGACCTTTTATTAGCTTTGTTGCCATTCTTTGTACTTGCTCCATTTCCAGTACATCCTTCCTGAGAACTGGTGCCCAAAACTAGACAGCATACTCTAGGTGCAGCCAGACCAGAGTCTCGTAGAGCTGGAGAATGATCATTTTAAAAGGAGATAATCTCCTTTGTAATGCATGCCAATATTATGTTTGCTTTACTTGCAGCAGCTTGGCATTGCATGCAATTGCTGAGCCTATCATCTACTGGGACCCCCAGGTCCT
Source organism: Aquarana catesbeiana (assembly GCF_042186555.1). Classification (NCBI taxonomy): domain Eukaryota; kingdom Metazoa; phylum Chordata; class Amphibia; order Anura; family Ranidae; genus Aquarana; species Aquarana catesbeiana. The sequence continues at coordinate 409,616,507 of NC_133325.1, forward strand.
TTTCCATCCTAGATTCCCCCAGAGGTTCTCCCTCCAGTGTATAGATTGCATTCATATTTTTGCCACCCAAATGCATTATTTGCCATGTAGTTGCCCACCCCATTAATTTGTTCAGATCTTTTTGCATGGTTTCCACACCCTGCAGAGAAGTTATTGCCCTGCTTACCTTAGTGTCGTCCGCAAATACAGAGATTGAACTGTTTACCCCATTCTCCAGGTCATTTATGAACAAATTAAATAGTATTGGCCCCAGTACAGAACTTGCCCTTGTAGCCAGTTTTCAATCCATGTGCTCACCCTATGCCAACGGACCTTATTTTGTACAGTAAACGTTTATGGGGAACTGTGTCAAATGCTTTTGCAAAATCCAGTTACACCACGTCTACAGGCCTTCCTTTATCTAGATGGCAAACCACCTCCTCATAGAAGGTTAAAAGATTGGTTTGGCAAGAACGATTCTTCATGAATTCATGCTGATTACTGCTAATGATACCATTCTTATTAATAAAATCTTGTATATAGTCCCTTATCATCCCCTCCAAGAGCTTGCATACTATGATGACGTTAGGCTAACTGATCTGTAATTCCCAGGGATGTATTTTGGGCCCTTTTTAAATATTGGTGTTACATTAACTTTTCTCCAATCAGCTGGTACCATTCCAGTCAGTAGACTATCTGTAAAAATTAGGAACAATGGTCTGGCAATTACTTGACTGAGTTCCCTAAGCCATCTGGACCCGGCGATTTATTAATGTTACGTTTCCCAAGTCTAATTTTAATTCTGTCCTCTGCTAACCATGGAGGTGCTTCCTGTGATGTGTCATGAGGATAAACACTGCAGTTTTGGTTACTGAAGCCCCGATTCCCTCGTGAAGACGGAGGAGAAGAATAAATTCAAAACTTTCACCATCTCCCCATCTTTTGTAACAGATGTCCTTCCTCTCTCTTTATGGGGCCAATATGGTCTGTCCTCCCATTTTTACTGTTTACATACTTAAACAATTTCTTGGGATTTTTTTTGCTCTCCTTCCGCTATGTGTATTTCGTGTTCCATCTTAGCCGCCCTAATTGCACCCTTACATTTCCTGTTGCATTCTTTATAAAGTCTGAATGCTGATGATGATCCTTCAACCTTGTATTTTTTGAAGGCCTTCTCCTTTGCTTTTATATACATTTTTACATTGGAGTTAAGCCATCCGGGACTTTTTTTCGCTCTTTTAAATTTATTACCCAATGGGGTGCATTGGCTAATGCCCGTATTTAATATGCTCTTAAAGCAAACCCATCTCTCCTCTGTGTTCTTTGTTGCTAAGATTTTATAACAATTTATGCCTTCTAGCAAGGTTCGTCATTTAGGGAAGTTGGCTCTTTTGAAATTCAGTGTCTTTGTCTTCCCCTTATGTTTCCTATTTGTGTGATTTATACTGAAACCAACTGACCCGTGATCGCTGTTTCCTAAATTGACCCGTATTTCCACATCCGTGATCAGGTCTGTATTGTTGGTAATCAGTAGATCCAGTAACGCTTTATTTCTAGTTGGTGCATCTACCATCCGACCCACGAAAATGTCCGGCAAGACTTTTAGGAACTGGCGAGCCTTAGACAAATGCATGGCTCCCTCCGCCCAGTCTATGTTGGGATACTTAAAATCCCCCATTATGATAACACTTCCCATCCTTGCTGCTAATCCAAATTGTGATAGGAGATCCGTCTCCCGCTCCTCCCTCAGGTTAGGGGCCTATAGCATACTCCCTGGATTATTTCCCCCTTGACATGACGTCAGAAAGGGGCGGGTCACTCAGTTACACCACCAGATGGCCTCCCATCAAGGCAGAGTTTCTTTTTTTTTCTTTTTTTGTTGTCTGTCAGGCGTGATTAAAGATGGCTGGGCATCACGGGACACTTTTTTTTTCTTTTTTAATAAATGAATTTTCAAAAACTGTCTGTTGTGGTTTTTACTTTTTGACACTTTTGGTGAATGAGTAGGGGTACAATGTACCCAATAACCATTCATATAGGGGGGAGCAGGATTTGGGGGCCCCCTTCATTAAAGGGGCTTCCAGATTCTGATAAGCCCCCCGCCTGCAGACCCTGACAAACAATGGCTAGGGTTGTTGGGAAGAGGCTCTTGTCCCTATCAACAGGCAACCCCAAAGCACCCTCCCCATGTTGAGGGCAAGCGGCCTGGTATGGTTCAGGAGGGGGGGGCGCTAGATAGTCATGAAATTAGAATGCATGTGGTTCCACTGTGGAGACTCATATATATTTACAGGAGTTAGGACTGCAGGTAATATAGGTTGCCATGAAGTGGCCTTGCAGCTTACGCATGTGTTTGCAAATGTGTGCTAACTAAACCCCTGTTTTTATCGCATACTGTTAGACAGGTTAATTCGGTTTGTAAGCAGACTGGTCAGTGAGTTGAGCTGGGAATTTCTCTGGTTTTGCCTTTCATGCTCTGCCCTTCCATGTGCTCCTTGCTGTGAAGGACAGTTATAGGTGGGGGCAAGGGCTATTTTGTTTATTTCTTGGCAAAATGCCTAAAAATTGGCCAAACATTGTAAACAAGCTGGCGTGTGGATGAAGCCTGCCTTTTAGTTACACAAAGCTAAGGGTTTTCATTGTGCACCATTACAACCTTCTTGCTGCCAGCATCCTAATGACCAATGACATCATCAGTTGATAAGGAGGAAGTCAGTCGCCTGCATAGCATCCTTGTCTGACCCTCCCCTGCCCATTTCCATCAGTGTTGGGGTCACATTAGCTGAGTGCGCGAGAAGAGAAACACTGGACTACTAGTCAGTACCAATTTGCAAAAGTGTATTTGCTTTGGAAGAATAAATTACCTCAAATGTTGGGTGTCCTACGCGTGTGGATGTTGCTGCATTGTATAAAACTATTGTAATAGTTTTTACATTTTAGAATGGGGTGCCTTAAGACTGTCCATAATTTTGGGCGGTGCCTCAAGACTGTTTATAATTTTTAAAGGGTGCCTTGACTGAGAAAAGGTTGAGAATCACTGCCCTACACTACTGTTAATATGTAACATAAAATTGTGGAAAATGGTATGGAAGCTCTATAAAATCACACGTTTTTTTAACAATCAAAAAAGTTTACTGTATTTATTACAAAAATATCCTAATGCTTAATGGTGCTCAATGTACACAAAATGTAAAATACCAAATGTTTAACCACTTGACGACCGCCTCACGCCGATATACGTCGGCAGAATGGCACGGGCAGGCAGAATCACGTATATATACTTAATCTGCCTCCTGCGGGCGGGGGGTCTGATAGGGTCGCCTTGTGACTGGGAGCGATGAGAGGTGAGGGGGAGACCATCCGTTCATGGCCCCCCCTTCGCGATCGCTCCCAGCCAATGAGAATCTTCCTTTGCTGCTGTATGCTAAACAGCAGCAGAGGAAATTATGTCATCTATCCTCGGCTCGGTATTTTCCGTTCCGGCGCCGAGGAGAGAAGACATCACTGTGAGTGCACAACATATACACACACAGTAAAACATGCCAGGCACACATTACACCCCCGATCCCCCCCCGATCACCCCCCCCGATCACCCCCCCAATCACCCCTCCCCCCCGTAACACTGACACCAAGCAGTTTTTTTTTTCTGATTACTGCATGGTGTCAGTTTGTGACAGTTAGTGTGGTAGGGCAGTTATTGTTAGCCCCCTTTAGGTCTAGGGTACCCCCCTAACCCCCCTAATAAAGTTTTAACCCCTTGATTACCCCCCGTCGCCAGTGTCACTAAGCGATCATTTTTCTGATCGCTGTATTAGTGTCGCTGGTAACGCTAGTTAGGGAGCTAAATATTTAGGTTTGCCTTCAGCGTTTTATAGTGACAGGGATCCCCATATACTATCTAATAAATGTTTTAACCCCTTGATTGCCCCCTAGTTAACCCTTTCACCACTGATCACCGTATAACTGTTACGGGTGACGCTGGTTAGTTTGTTTATTTTTTATAGTGTCAGGGCACCCGTCATTTATTACCAAATAAAGGTTTAGCCCCCTGATCACCCGGCATTGATATGCATCGCCCCAGGCAGCGTCAGATTAGCGTCAGTACCGCTAACACCCACGCACGCAGCATACGCCTCCCTTAGTGGTATAGTATCTGAACGGATCAATATCTGATCCGATCAGATCTATACTAGTGTCCCCAGCAGTTTAGGGTTCCCAAAAACGCAGTGTTAGCGGGATCAGCCCAGATACCTGCTAGCACCTGCATTTTGCCCCTTCACCCGGCCCAGCCCAGCCCACTCAAGTGCAGTATCGATCGATCACTGTCACTTACAAAACACTAAACGCATAACTGCAGCGTTCGCAGAGTCAGGCCTGATCCCTGCGATCGCTAACAGTTTTTTTGGTAGCATTTTGGTGAACTGGCAAGCACCAGCCCCAGGCAGCGTCAGGTTAGCGCCAGTACCGCTAACACCCACGCATGCACCGTACACCTCCCTTAGTGGTATAGTATCTGAACGGATCAATATCTGATCTGATCAGATTTATACTAGCGTCCCCAGTAGTTTAGGGTTCCCAAAAACGCAGTGTTAGCGGGATCAGCCCAGATACCTGCTAGCACCTGCGTTTTGCCCCTCCGCCCGGCCCAGCCCACCCAAGTGCAGTATCGATCGATTACTGTCACTTACAAAACACTAAACGCATAACTGCAGCGTTCGCAGAGTCAAGCCTGATCCCTGCAATTGCTAACAGTTTTTTTGGTAGCGTTTTGGTGAACTGGCAAACACCAGCGGCCTAGTACACCCCGGTCACAGTCAAACCAGCACTGCAGTAACACTTGGTGACGTGGCGAGTCCCATAAGTGCAGTTCAAGCTGGTGAGGTAGCAAGCACAAGTAGTGTCCCGCTGCCACCAAGAAGAAGACAAACAGGCCCGTCGTGCCCATAATGCCCTTCCTGCTGCATTCGCCAATCCTAATTGGGAACCCACCGCTTCTGCAGCACACGTACTTCCCCCATTCACATCCCCAACCAAATGCAGTCGGCTGCATGAGAGGCATTTTTATGTCCTCCCAAGTACCCCTACCCAACGAACCCCCCCAAAAAAGATGTCGTGTCTGCAGCAAGCGCGGATATAGGCGTGACACCCGCTATTATTGTCCCTCCTGTCCTGACAATCCTGGTCTTTGCATTGGTGAATGTTTTGAATGCTACCATACACTAGTTGAGTATTAACGTAGGGTACAGCACTGCACAGACTAGGCACACTTTCACAGGGTCTCCCAAGATGCCATAGCATTTTGAGAGACCCGAACCTGGAACCGGTTACAGTTATAAAAGTTAGTTACAAAAAAAAGTGTAAAAAAAAAAACAAACACAAACAAAAATATAAAATAAAAAAAAATAGTTGTCGTTTTATTGTTCTCTCTCTCTCTATTCTCTCTCTATTGTTCTGCTCTTTTTTTACTGTATTCTATTCTGCAATGTTTTATTGTTATTATGTTTTATCATGTTTGCTTTTCAGGTATGCAATTTTTTATACTTTACCGTTTACTGTGCTTTATTGTTAAATATTTTTTTGTCTTCAGGTACGCCATTCACGACTTTGAGTGGTTATACCAGAATGATGCCTGCAGGTTTAGGTATCATCTTGGTATCATTCTTTTCAGCCAGCGGTCGGCTTTCATGTAAAAGCAATCCTAGAGGCTAATTAGCCTCTAGACTGCTTTTACAAGCAGTGGGAGGGAATGCCCCCCCTCCCCCAACGTCTTCCGTGTTTTTCTCTGGCTCTCCTGTCTCAACAGGAAACCTGAGAATGCAGCCGGTGATTCAGCCAGCTGACCATAGAGCTGATCAGAGACCAGAGTGGCTCCAAACATCTCTATGGCCTAAGAAACCGGAAGCTACGAGCATTTTATGACTTAGATTTCCCGGATGTAAACAGCGTCATTGGGAAATTGGGGAAGCATTTTATCACACCGATCTTGGTGTGGTCAGATGCTTTGAGGGCAGAGGAGAAATCTAGGTTCTAATAGACCCCAATTTTTTCAAAAAAGAGTACCTGTCACTACCTATTGCTATCATAGGGGATATTTACATTCCTTGAGATAACAATAAAAATGATTTAAAAAAATGAAAGGAACAGTTTAAAAATAAGATAAAAAAGCAAAAAAATAATAAAGAAAAAAAAAAAAAAAAGCACCCCTGTCCCCCCCTGCTCTCGCGCTAAGGCGAACGCAAGCGTCGGTCTGGCGTCAAATGTAAACAGCAATTGCACCATGCATGTGAGGTATCACCGCAAAGGTCAGATCGAGGGCAGTAATTTTAGCAGTAGACCTCCTCTGTAAATCTAAAGTGGTAACCTGTAAAGGCTTTTAAAGGCTTTTAAAAATGTATTTATTTTGTTGCCACTGCACAATTTTAAAGCATGTCATGTTTGGTATCCATGTACTCGGCCTAAGATCATCTTTTTTATTTCATCAAACATTTGGGCAATATAGTGTGTTTTAGTGCATTAAAATTTAAAAAAGTGTGTTTTTTCCCCAAAAAATTAGTTTGAAAAATCGCTGCGCAAATACTGTGTGAAAAAAAATGAAACACCCACCATTTTAATCTATAGGGCATTTGCTTTAAAAAAATATATAATGTTTGGGGGTTCAAAGTAATTTTCTTGCAAAAAAAAAATAATTTTTTCATGTAAACAAAAAGTGTCAGAAAGGGCTTTGTCTTCAAGTGGTTAGAAGAGTGGGTGATGTGTGACATAAGCTTCTAAATGTTGTGCATAAAATGCCAGGACAGTTCAAACCCCCCCCAAATGACCCCATTTTGGAAAGTAGACACCCCAAGCTATTTGCTGAGAGGCATGTCGAGTCGATGGAATATTTTATATTGTGACACAAGTTGCGGGAAAGAGACAATTTTTTTTTTTTTTTTTTTGCACAAAGTTGTCACTAAATGATATATTGCTCAAACATGCCATGGGAATATGTGAAATTACACCCCAAAATACATATAATTTGTTGCTTTTCCTGAGTACGGGGATACCACATGTGTGAGACTTTGGAGCCTAGCCTCGTACGGGACCCCGAAAACCAAGCACCGCCTTCAGGCTTTCTAAGGGCGTAAATTTTTGATTTCACTCTTCACTGCCTATCACAGTTTCAGAGGCCATGGAATGCCCAGGTGGCACAAACCCCCCCCCCAAATGACCCCATTTTGGAAAGTAGACACCCCAAGCTATTTGCTGAGAGGTATACTGAGTATTTTGCAGACCTCAGTTTTTGTCACAAAGTTTTGAAAATTGAAAAAAGAAAAAAAAAATTTTTCTTGTCTTTCTTCATTTTCAAAAACAAATGAGAGCTGCAAAATACTCACCATGCCTCTCAGCAAATAGCTTGGGGTGTCTACTTTCCAAAATGGGGTCATTTGGAGGGGGGGGGGGTTGTGCCACCTGGGCATTCCATGGCCTCCGAAACTGTGATAGGCAGTGAAGAGTGAAATCAAAAATTTACACCCTTAGAAATCCTGAAGGCGGTGATTGGTTTTCGGGGCCCCGTACGCGGCTAGGCTCCTAAAAAGTCCCACACACGTGGTATCCCCATGCTCAGGAGAAGCAGCTAAATGTATTTTGGAGTGCAATTCCACATTTGCCCATGGCCTGTGTGAGCAATATATCATTTAGTGACAACTTTGTGCAAAAAAAAAAGTGTCACTTTCCTGCATTTTGTGTCAAAATATAAAATATTCCATGGACTCAACATGCCTCAAAGCAAATAGCTTGGGGTGTCTACTTTCCAAAATGGGGTCATTTGTGGGGGTTTTATGCCATCTGGGCATTTTATGGCCTTCAAAACTGTGATAGGTAGTGAGGAGTAAAATCAAAAATTTACGCCCTTAGAAATCCTGAAGGCAGTGATTGGTTTTCGGGGCCCCGTACGCAGCTAGGCTCCCAAAAAGTCCCACACATGTGGTATCCCTGTACACAAGAGAAGCAGCTGAATATATTTTGGGGTGCAATTTCACATATGCCCATGGCCTGTGTGAGCAATATATCATTTAGTGACAACTTTTTGTAATTTATTTTTTTTAATTTTTTTTTGTCATTATTCCATTACTTGGGACAAAAAAAAATAATATTCAATGGGCTCAACATGCCTCTCAGCAATTTCTTTGGGGTGTCTACTTTCCAAAATGGGGTCATTTGTGGGGGTTTTGTACTGCCCTGCCATTTTAGCACCTCAAGAAATTACATAGGCAGTCATAAATTAAAGGCTGTGTAAATTCCAGAAAATGTACCCTAGTTTGTAGGCGCTATAACTTTTGCGCAAACCAATAAATATACACTTATTGACATTTTTTTTACCAAAGACATCTGGCCAAATACATTTTGGCCTAAATGTATGACTAAAATTGAGTTTATTGGATTTTTTTTATAACAAAAAGTAGAAAATATTATTTTTTTTCCAAAATTTTCGGTCTTTTTCCGTTTATAGCGCAAAAAAGAAAAAACACAGAAGTGATCAAATACCATCAAAAGAAAGCTCTATTTGTGATAAGAAAAGGACGCAAATTTTGTTTGGGTACAGCATTGCATGACTGCGCAATTAGCAGTTAAGGCGACGCAGTGCCAAATTGGAAAAAGTCCTCTGGTCTTTAGGCGGCCAAATGGTCCGGGGCTGAAGTGGTTAAGAGGTGCTATGGCCCCTAGGTCAGCAGAGGGAGGCTGTTAAAACAGACTGAGATTATTCAGGTTATTTTGTATGGGTTTTAAACAAATTGCACCATTTGAAATAATATGGCAAATGTATAAACTCTGACACCTTTATGGATGGATGGCTAAGGATTTGGTATACCTTAAACAAATATCTCTAGGAGACTATCTCTAATCATTTTGTAACATACAGGAGGAATGTTAACTTCCAGCATCCTATGTTTCAGGTATTTCAAAGTTCAAATCTCTTTTATGCGTCTAACATAAATTTTTCCATTGCTAAATTCCCTTTGAAAGTCTTGTTTACCACCAGTTTGTTTTCCACGCTTTATAATGCCTTATCACTGTCATGCACAAGCAAGAAGGAACAACTGGCAAAAAAAGCATTTGGGAAGATGACATAGGTCCTATATCAGATGAGATATGGGACAGGATTTTGAAAAATGTTTCTGAAATGTGCTCATACCCCAATAAGATAACCAGGAGTCTCTGCTCTTTTTATAGAAAACATCTACATTTTATTAAACATCATCAGTTTTTTTTTTTTTTTACAATTCTAGGAAATCTGTACTGAACAAAATATAGTGACTGTCACTGTAGACCTTTTCTTAATATATGCAAGGGCCTGGTTGATAATTGTTTCAGATCAGTGCCTAATTGGTAAAACCAGTGGATCAAATTAACAGCTAAGAAGCCAGTATTTTCAGAAGGATCAGTAACAGCAGCCTCCATGCTTCCTCAGTACAGGTTTTCTTTAAACCTCAATTGAACTTACAACTTACATTAGCTAAATAAATCCCAGGTGCATGTGTTTAAAGCCTTACAGGTAATTTTCATTGTAGCACTCACCCCCGGAGGGGTCCCTGGAAATAATCCACGTCTCCCTTACCTGCTCTGAGGCTCTCATCCCAGGTACCAGTTGCAGAGCACACTGACAAACCCAGGCTCAAACTAGGAATGTCTTTTTGAATAGTTATTGCTGTACATGAACAGGAGAAAGGGATAAGGGTGCACCTGTATCGCACCTATATTGCACATTTACTGCAACTATAGTGCATGCTGGTTTACTAAAACTATAGTGCACCACTGCTTCTTAAAGGGCCCTAATGATAGCCAGCAGAAAAGCAACATAAAGGACTGCCCCTCCAGCAAAACCACCCTGCAAGTCCCTTTGATTCCTTCCCCTCCATGCATATCCAGTGGGTCTAGGCATAGCATAGTCATCATTAATGTACTTCAGCAGTATAGTCTTCTGTATACAGTAAATCAAGCTTCATTATTACCCACTGCTGCACTTTAGATGGACTTGCTAATGTTAATGCTGATCTGGACACCAAGTCCTTATTACTAATCACTCTGTATGCTAAATTGTGCTAAGGTCAAAATGCACAGTTTGACAACACCACTATACAGTGAAATTCTGGATATAGTGTAATATGCATAAGATTGTGGTAGACAGATCCTCCATTTTCTGTAAAAAAACAAACTGGTTGTAAAGTCAATTGAGAAGAACAAGCGGGACTTTTAAAGGTACCAAAGTAATATACAAATACATTTATAAAAAGATACATTTTTACTAAACAAAGTTTCTTTAAAGTGACAATAAATGTTAAAAAAAACTGCATATCATTCACGTATTATGTGCAACCACTTCTTACTCTACATGTTTCGCTCATAAGAGCTTCCTCAGGAGCTTTTGAAAGAGTTGCATGAAGTTTAAATATTACAAAAGAAACAACAATCGTGAATAATTGTACTTGGAAATTGCCATGAAAAAATATCAATCACATAACACATCATAGATCACAATCACATTTTACACAGTGTGATGACAAGCTAAGAATGCATGCCTACCAGATGCTTTTGTACATAAGAAGTGGACTTCTAGTTCCTAGATTGGAGCCTGGATTAAACGGGGGGACCCATATGCAACCACAGAGAGAGGATAAATATTCTGAAAGGTGAAGTTCATATGTAAGTTTTTAACCTCAAACAAAAACTAATTAATAAGAAATTGTGAAATAGGATTTACCTCAAATCTAGTTAATGGTATAGAACCAATGCGATCTTCTATCCCCAAAATAAGGGGATGGGATATATTGCTAGGATATCTGGCAAAGAAACAGCACTCCTGCTGCCAAGTCTGTCTGGTTGAGAGATCAGCCAGCAATGATCCTGCAATGAAAAAAAAGTTTCCTTTTAATAAAGGTTTCTATTGTGCATATTTAGAGGCAAATGGATCGTTCCCTTCTTGAATGGGGGCTGATGTCCAAAGGCCAGTTTGAAGGGAGGCATCAAAACCACAGAGGACTAGATGACATTATTGAATCATCTGTGTCTATAAAAACGGTGCCACTCTAACCTGCAAATGCAGGCAACTGAGGTCCAATGAACCAGAGCCCCCATATTGAGCGCAATCCATGAACATAAGGTAATAAGGATATAATTACATATGCCAGAAAAAAGTCCCAAGAAGGCTTGCTAAGAATGGGGGAAAAAAAGAGAGGAGAGACCGAATAGTCTCTCTCATGCACAGTTTCCCTGTCAGTGCACAGTGGCAAGCTGCCACCATTTGAACTCTCTCCGTCCCACCGGCATCTGACGTAGTCGTTGGGGCGTGGACGTATTAACGGCACTACTGTGCATGTCCAGTACTCAAGCGGCAGATGACCTCAACGTGCGGCAGATGACTGTGAACGTGCGTGGTCACTATCCACCATAATGGAAAGTCCACAGTTGCCAGATCAGCATAGGGGACGGGCGGACAAAAATCCACTCCGCTCCCCAGAATGACAGGCAAAGGGTTCTCCAGGTATGACAGGGAGAACAGATTACTGACTCCTAGTCATACACGCTGTAATGAAGAGAGTAGTAGTATTTAAACTTCATGCAACAGTTTCAAAAGCTCCTGGGGAAGCTCTTATGAGCAAAACATGTAGAGTAAGAAGTGGTTGCACATGATACTTGAATGATGTGTGATTTTTTTTAACATTTATTGTTATTTTTAAAGAAACTTTGTTTAATGAAAATGTATCTTTTTATAAATGTATTTGTATATTACTTTGGTACCTTTAAAAGTTCTGCTTACTTCTTCTCACTTGACTTTATTCATTTAATGGGATGTGGTACCTACTACTGACCTCTCATTACCCAGTTCCAAAATAAACTGGTTGTAAATAGATGGCACATGAAGGCAAGAGAGTTAAAGGATGTCTTCATTTAGCTGCAATTTTCACTTGCATTCCAGACTTTTGTCTCTCTAGAAACAGAAGCAATGTATTCTTTTACAACCATGACATACGACAAAACCTACATATTTGCTGTTGTTAGAATTTGTATTCACTTTACTATTTTGCAATTGACTGATTCAACTATGTGTCTTCTGTTTAAAAATCACTATCTTGAAAATTGTTTTTTAATACAGTATGTGGCTAACACATGTAATGAGTTGGGACATACTATAACATTACAAGTGAAAACTTACCTTACAAGAGGTCCCAAAGATCCCTCTGCTGGTACTTCTCTTTTTCTGCACAGATAGCACACCCGGCTGTTACTGACATGGCATTATTGCTTATGCACTAGAAGTTGGAGTACCACTTTATTGCAGCATGTGCTTGGAGGTTGGAGCTGGGACTCTTGCAGCTGCAGAATACCGAAGGTGTTTTCCAGATGCTACACTAAAAACTCCAGGAGACCAACATAAGACTACCCTGGCAAACATTTTGGGATCAAGCTATTTAAAGGGACCCCCCAATTCAGACATAATCAACGTCCAAATGGTGTAACAGGGCTTCGTGAACTATGTGTCCACTGACTGCTACTGTAGTGTACTTTCTGGTTACTTTTCACTTGATAAAACGCTCTAAGTTAATGTATGAAAGTCATTATCTATATGTTGGACATTTTCTAATTATTGCATTGTTCCAAATTGGTGTTCCCAAATCTTAATCTATAACTTAAATCTGTGAGGCTGTTACACAATTCTAAGAGTTAGCCCTGCCACTGCTATAAAAAAGCAGTATGTTTTGTTAAGTTCAACCCCTTTCTTGGCATTTAGTAAGTTATTGCTTCTAAGTGTAATTTGGAAAGTACCTTAAATACAAGATAATAATGATAAAAGTATCATTTTCAATTTAAATATCTTTATTTGCATAGAAATAGGCAGAAGAGCAGTTAAATATTTTACACAATGTAAGTTATTAATCACAGTGACTCCCAGTACAGTCCTTGGAGAGTCTTAAATATAAAGGTATAGTCATTAAGTCTAAATCACCAATATATCTCCAAGGTCTTGTTTAGGAATAACCAATTCATACATCCAGAGGAAAGCAGGGAGAAAAACCCAGGTGATATATGAAACAGTTGGACCCCAGATATGGCTTCAGCCCCCCCCCCCCCCTTTATATAAAGCAATATGCAGATTTTTACTTTTTCCGTGATCAGGAGTGGAGGGGGGACCTATCCCTGATCATGTTTACAGCAAAGAGCTGCATGTTGCATTGTAAAGGGCCCAGCCAAATCAGATGTGCGGATTAGTATCCTCTGCTCACCTGTATTATAATGGTCTTGTTTCAAGGAAAACTAACAAGGAATTGATAGCCCAGCAATTAGCATTTGGACAGAACACATTACTGGTATGATACTGTATGTGAGAAAAACATCTGAAAGTTGGTTTCTAAATGGTTTCCTTGGGTAACACAGAACCACTTGCAGAAAACTTTCAAATGGAAGAATTCTCATTGTTGTCAATAGCAATAAATTAGATTTTTCAGGTTTTAATGTTTTATGAGAAAATGTAATGTATGTTCTTGTTGTAAGAATTAGGGCAACAGTTCCTAGAAGATAAACTTTTTGCAGTGAAGGCAAGTAAATTACATTATAATCCCCAAACAAATGATCACAAATGTAATATTATCAGTATTACAAAAGAAGCTAAACCTACTAATTCTCAAAACTAATAGGAAACCTGTGTAATATATACAGTATATACAAACGAGCAGTCAAGTTTTGTGTTGTAATGGATCATAACTTCCATCTTTTGGATAGTGTACTAGAATACGAAGAATTATGGATATAATAATGTTCATCTAATGAAAAGCAGGCAGGAATAGGGGGCCCTAAGGATTAATTTATGAATCTAATCTATGAAAAGTAAGTGAATGTAATTTGTCTTTCATTGCACAATATTTTGCCTGTTTAGGCTTTGTCAAACAGCCATTTGGTGATTTCAGGCTAGTCTGAATATGATTTTGTCAAATATGTAGGAAAATGGACACTATAATATTAAAACCTAAAAACATATATAAGTGGTATGTGGGTGGGGCCAGTTAGCTGGTACCCAATATGGAAGAATGGCACCCCGAGACCAAGTAAAGTGACACAATTATTATTTGGTTAGATGAAGATAACCAAAAACATGTAGAGAACAGCTGAAAAGTACTTGGCTTAACAGTTTCAATGCTATGGTGTACGTCACAGTAACATAGTCAATACTGGTGCAAAAGATCCCAGCAGTGTTATCAGCACTTATGTTACCAGAACACCATCTGAGAAGAGGGGTGGCTCTTATGCAGAGTAGCTGTGTAGCTACACATGGAACTAATCCAACTTTTGTCACAGTGCTGGAGTCCAAGAAATAGAGTTGGGAGAATGGTTCGGTCCGAGCATGAGTTTGGGCCGAACATTGGCTGTGATTGGACACAGTGGGAGCCAATCAGCAGGTCCGGTGGACGCGATGTCTGCCGGGACCCGCGATCATTCACAGGAAAGGCAGAACAGTGAGCTGCCTCTGTAAACAAGGCAGATTCGTTATGTGAGAGGGAAATATAGAGATATTGTGTTTCTGCTACTAGTAAAAAAATAGATAAATAAAAATTTCATAAAAAGATCCCATAGTTTGAAGATGCTATAACTTTTGGGCAAACCAATCAATATACACTTATTGAGATTTTTATTTAACCAAAAATATGTAGTGGAATACATATTGACCTAAATTGATAAAGAAATTAGATTTTTTACATTTTTTTATTGGACATGTTTTATAGCAGAAAGTAAAAAATATTGGGTTTGTTTCAAAATTTCAGCTCTTTTTTGTTTATAAAGCAAAAAATGAAAACCGCAGAGGTGATCAAATACTACCAAAAGAAAGCTCTATTTGTGGGAAAAAAAGGAAATAAATTTTATTTGGGTACAGTGTCGCATGGCCGCGCAATTGTCAGTTAAAGTAACGCAGTGCCATATTGCAAAAAATGGCCTGATCAGGAAGGGGTTAAATCTCCTGGGGCTGAAGTGGTTAAGCATCATTAAATCATTGCTCATTTAAGATGACTTTGTTTTTTTTTGTATACTTTTATTTCATTGATACATGTCCCCCAGGGCAGTACCCGGACCCCCATAGGCATTGTATGCCCAATTGCATATAAGCTCTAAGGAGCAGGGCTCTCTGATTCCTACTGTATTAAAGTGTATTGTAGTTGTACTGTCTACCCTCAAGTTATAAAGTGTTGCGTAACTGTTGGCACTATATAAATTCTGTATAATAATAATAAAAATATTATTATATAAATATAATATAAACCAGTGATGGCGAACCTTGGCACCCCAGATGTTTTGGAACTACATTTCTCTTTATGCTCATGCACTCTGCAGTGTAGTGGAGCATCATGGGAAATGTAGTTCCAAAACATCTGGAGTGCCAAGGTTTGCCATCACTGATATAAACCTTCAAAATGGGGTCCACTATTCGGTTCCGAACGTTTGCGATTTTTCGAAAGTTCTACCACAAACCGGACAGTGGGTCGTTCGGCCCATATCTACCAAAAAATAGCAAAGACGGCAGGGGTGTCCCTAGTCTGTCCATCCTCATCAGGAACCTCCTCTTATGCCGTGTACACATGACCGGACTTTTTGACCGAACTGGTCCGACGGAGCAAATCCGTCAGACAATTCGATCGTGTGTGGGCTTCATTGGACCTTTTCTGTAGAAAAATCTGTCAGACTTTAAAAATAGAACATGTTTCAAATCTTTCCGACGGACATGAGTCTGATCGAAAAATCAGTTCGTCTGTATGCTAGTCCGACGGACAAAAAAGGACGCAAGGGCAGCTATTGGCTACTGGCTATGAACTTCCTTATTCTAGTCCGGTCGTACGTCATCATGTTCGAAACGATTGGACTTTGGTGTGATCGTGTGTAGGCAAGTCCGTTTCGTTGGAACTCTGTCGGAACTCCGTCAAAAAGTCCTTCGGAGTTCAGCCCGATGAAAAGTCCGGTCGTGTGTACACGGCATTAGGGCTAAGTGATCTGTCCCTATTCAGGGCTCCCCACTCTATCCACTTTGCAAATGCACTCCAACTGCTGTTGGGCACTGCTATTTATTAGCATCGCCTCACTAAAGTTGGCTGCTGAGGTAATCCAGTGTTGCAGAATCCAATTGGACCACTGATCACGACTGTGAGATATTTATCACCGAGACTGATATATACAAAGTGTTGCTCTAACAAAAAATAGTCAGTAAATAAGTATCAAATATGATAATATCGTAAACATATATAAGTCCAATGTGAAAAAACAGCCCCGGCGGAGTGGCTTGGTCACGTCATCACATTACCCAAAGGTAATGGTGGATGCCATCTTGCTTGACCGGGATTGTTTTGATGGAGACATGCACATGTTCTCTCACTTGTGCGAGTAGCACATTTTTAATAAAGGATTTGCCATAAGGTTTTACACTATTCGGTGCTTTTTATTCATATGTGCTTTTGGAAGCTGGTGTTATCTTTTCTGGAGTATATGCCGAGACATCATCCCCATCGCTGTTTGATTCCAGCTGGAGTATTGCTAGAGGGAGAGAGTCCCCAAAAGCCTGTTTGACCCATCTGTTTGCAGGGGGGTCCTCGAGCTCTGGTAAGAGGACATCTGGTTTGCGCGTTGGTGATTAGGGATTGGCGAACGGTTCGGCCCGAGCATAGGTTCGGGCTGAACTTTAGCTGTTCGGACGTTCGATGAACAGCCGAACAAACGACAACAGTTCATTGCGAGGCTGAACAGTGCATTGCAAGCCCTAATTGGCTGAAGCAGTGAAAGCTTCAGCCAATCAGGGCACAGAGCACTGTTGGTGTCATGATTGGACAGTGTCATCATGACGTTATCCAATTATGACTCATTCACGCCCCACAGTATAAATATATTCTTTCAATGGCAGCCATTTTCAGTGTGATTTCAGCGTGGAGAGAGATAAAATAGGGCTCTGTTCAGTGCTATCAGTTAGTTAGTGTGCTATATTGTACTATTTTGCTTCAATTGTCAATGTAGAATATTAGTTTAGTGTCAGTTTAGGGATAGTGTGAGTGTAGTGAGGAGGACCATCATTCAGCTTTGCATAATGTGCAGCTACAGTAGGGACAGCTCAGATAGTTTCACTGTAGTGTAGTCAGACCGTGTCATTCATACATACATTAGTGTAGAGTAGGGACAGCTCATATAGTTTCAGTGTAGTGTAGTGAGACCGTGTCTTGACATTAGTGTATAGCTAGAGTAGGGACAGTTCAGATAGCGTCAGTGTAGTTGAACACGTCTATTTGATTGCATTAATGCCAGTTTAACGCCTTTTTACTTCTGTGTGCGTTAATGCCAGTTTAACACCATTTACTTCTGTGTGCGTTACTGCCAGTTTAACGCCATTTACTTCTGTGTGGGTTAATTCCAGTTTAACGCCATATAGTTTTGTGTACGTTACTGCCAGTTTAACGCCATATCGTTTTGCGTGCGTTACTGCCAGTTTAACGCCATATAGTTCTGTGTGCATTACTGCCAGTTTAACGCCATATAGTTTTGCGTGCGTTACTGCCAGTTTAACGCCATATCGTTTTGTGGTGCGTTGCTGCCAGTTTAGCACCATATCGTTTTGTGCGCATTACTGCCAGTTTAACGCCATGTCGTTTTGCATGTGTTACTGCCAGTTTAACGCTATATAGTTGTGTGTGCTACTGCCAGTTTAACGCCATATAGTTCTGTGTGCGTTACTGCCAGTAAGTCTGGCACCATTCAAGACCAATGGTGCCAGACTTACTTTGGATTATGCACTCTGATGGAAGTTGAAGCAGGAGATATTGGACATTAAACAATATCAGCAGGGTGTATTGTCTCTATGGCTATTAGTCAGATGTGGATATCAATTACCCAGCCCTTACAAGATAGATCCTTTGGATTATGCACTCTGATGGAAGTTGAAGCAGGAGATATTGTACATTAAACAATATCAGCAGGGTGTATTGTCTCTATGGCTATTAGTCAGATGTGAATATCAATTACCCAGCCCTTACAAGTGAGGAAGCCACTTTAATTTAAACAGCACCACCTGAGAACATATCTCCCTATTATTGAGGGGCCTAATGTTGAAGGAACTGCAGGGTCCCTGCTGATTTGTTCCCTGGTTGATGCTCACATCTCCTTTGCTCTTAACCAAGATCCCTACCTTTTGATTAAACCTGTTCCCAAAGACACTGGTTGTTGGATCACTCTCTCACGACACCTGACGCATCCATTTTAGTGGGTTTCTCATAGATATTAGAATCTCTGATTTAAGCCAATGATAAGCAATTTCCTAAAGATTTTATGTCTGTGTAAATAATTCTTATCTTTTATAATAAATACATCAAGTATTATTATTTTGTTTATATGTCCCTCACTGGTACCGCTAAAGTCCACCAGTTCTATCTTTTAAGATGGCTCCTGTCTAAATCGGCCCTAGTATGTGTATGTATGAATGTGAGTTAGATTTAGAAACCTTAGCTTGTGAGCTCCTTGAGGGCAGGGACTGATGTGAATGTACAATATATGTGTAAAGTGCTGTGTAAATTGACAGCGCTGTATAAGTACCTGTAATAAATAAATCTACATCAGGATATACCAATTTTAATATATTCCAACAAGTACAAAACAATAGTTTTGTATAATAAAATAAAATAATAAATAATAAAAGCAATAGTTTCAAGTATGTCATTCTCACCCCTTATGCTGTGACCAGGAGTGTGTAAAGCACTGTGTGCAGGGCTCAGGAGTGAATAGGCTTAGGAGTACATATAACACAGGGTGCAGGGCTCAGAAGTACATATTGCACATGACGCAGGGCTCATAGGGCACAGGGCAGGGTCAGAGTCGGCTCCCCAACACAATACAAAGCTCTCTCCCACCCCCACATATCTCCTCTGGCACAGCAGTGTTTTGTCAGGAGAAGGCCTTTCTGTGGCTTGTCCATGTGATCAAAGCTGGTCACTGGAGATTGGGAGAAGACATTCAGCCACTTAACTACCAATCACCCCCCACCCCAAGACGATTTCCATGCTTCTGCTTTATTTTGCATACTCCCTCCCTAGAAAGCTTGTGACCATGTCACCTGCTGCAGCACCAACTTACTCCAATTATACCTGAGCCCACACAATCTTACAGGCAGGCTCTACCACTGTGGGACTTTACCTCAGGAGGTAGAACAGACTTCCTGGTCACATAAGCAATGTGATTACCTGTCACAGTTGTGGCATGATTGGGAGCTCATTTTGGCTGCTGCTCATCATAAGCAGAGACCAGGAGCAGTCTGTGACAGCTTGGTCACTGTGCTGGGGGCACACAGTGAGCATGCTTTCAGCACAGAAACCTTGGCCGCCATGGTAGCATACAGCCACTGTATATATGCATTACGTGGCGTGCAAGAGGTTAATATATCCATGTGCATAGAGTTGTTATGGGATATCCCATTTCTGTTATTGTGGTAGCCAGTGCCTTACTGAATGTCCTGTAGGTAGCAAAATGTAGTGTGTCTTGGGGAATTTAGGCGGGGGGAGGGGAAGACATTTGACTTTTTAATGCTGAAAGCTGTCCCTGTCCACATGCACAACAGGCTGAGTGGGTTTTTTTGCACAGGGCATATTTCTTAATTGTTGCTTGCTGCAAATATTTATTTTTTCAAAGCCTATCTTTGTCTACATGCACTACAGTGATAACAGGTTGAATGTTTTTTTTTAAGAGACATATTTCCTAATTGTTTCTGACTACAATTTTTTAACAGGCCATTTTTAAAAGCTGACAACAGTGAAATATTCCCATGCAATGTGCATCAACACTAGGGTTGCCACCCATCCCATATTATATGGGATCATCTCAGATTTGAGGATAGCTGTATTGTTCCTATATGGGGTGCAGTTTATCCTGTATTTCCACATCTGTCTTGTGGCTCCTACATCCTCAGTGCTGTAGGCAGCTTGCACCAACAGACAATTTCTCAGATGACCACACCCATCCAACCTCTGCACAATGAATGCCTACTCGGGCCTTAGCATCAGCTAACTGGAAGGTATTGAATACTCTGAGCAGTAAAGTGTTGGTGGTGGCACTAAGTGGCAGGCTGAGATATTAGTCTAATGCCCCGTACGCACGAGCAGAAATTCCGCCAGCAAAAGTCCGATGAGAGCTTTTGGTCCGAAAATGCGACCGTGTGCATGCTCCATCGGACATTTGCTGGCGGAATTCCAGCCAGCAAAAGATTAAGAGCATGTTCTCAATTTTTCGGTCAGAAAAAGTTCCGATCTGAAATTCTGATCGTCTGTACCAATTCCGACGCGCAAAATTCCTATGCACGCTCGGAAACAATTCAACGCATGCTAGGAAGCATTGCACTTCATTTTCTCGGCTCGTCGTAGTGTTGTACGTCACCGCGTTCTTGACTTTCGAAAGTTCAGCAAACTTTTGTGTGACCGTGTGTATGCAAGCCAAGCTTGAGCGGAATTCCGTCGGAAAAACTATCCAAGATTTTTCAGACGGAAATTCCGCTCGTGTGTACGCGGCATAAGAAGGGGAGAAAGAAGCTCATCCTGCACACACTGGGCACTGGAAGACAGCACAGAGGCAGCACTAGGGCTTAGTGAGTGAACAGTGGTTGCAAAGATGAATAGTGCTGGAAGAGGTTGGTAGGAAGTGCAGAGCTGCAAAGCTTTGGAAGTGGGTAGCAGGGGAAGCAGAGATGAGCAGTGTTCTAAGAGGATGGCAGAATGCAGAGGTAAGCAGCATAGGAAGAGGTTTGTAGGGGATGCAGAGGTGAACAGCATTGGAAAGAGGGTTGCTAAGATGCAGGAAGTGCAGATGTCAGTGTCCTTCAGCTTAATAAAAACAGTTTGACATGGGTGCTATTCACCTTGTAAATACTTCAACCTTTTCTATGCATTTACTCCACCCCATCCTGTATTTTGCCAGAACAAAGGTGGCAGCCTTAATCAGTTCAGAAGCTTGTTAGATAGGAGATAGATAGTAAACAGGCAGTTTCATCTTTTGTTTCTCCCTAATGCCTTCCTGTGCCCAAGATCCCACAGTTTCAGGGGTTGGTTGCATAACATTACTCTGAATACTGTTGGTACTTTTGCTCCTCTTCAGAGTGTGGGTCCGCACTAGCCTTAAGGAGGTCTGAAGCCTGCTAGTGGTGCCTGAAGAAAAGTACATAAGTCCTAGATTCAGTTAGCCCCACCCACAATCTTATAGTTTCCTTTAAGAGACCATGTGACAGTATGATTTACAGAAAAGAAATTGTGGGAGACAGAGGCAGGACATAGTCACGTCATAACATAAAGTCCCCAAACAGCAGCCTTTATTTTGGTAGCACCAGATATTTTTTTTATTAACGCTAACCATTAAAATAAAAATAGGTTTCCTATTAATATATCATGTTAAAACTTACATGAGATTTTAGTAGTTGAGTTTACATTAACAGGTTATACTTGAGTTCTTTGAATTCCAGTGTTAAGTTACGTTTTCTTATGTCTTGCCTGTGTGCGCAAATATACAGTATCTCACAAAAGTGAGTACACCTCTCACATTTTTGTAAATATTTTATTATATCTTTTCATGTGACAACACTGAAGAAATTACACTTTGCAACAATGTAAAGTAGTGAGTGTACAGCTTGTATAACAGTGTAAATTTGCTGTCCCCTCAAAACAACTCAACACACAGCCATTAATGTCTAAACCGCTGGCAACAAAAGTGAGTACATCCCTAAGTGAAAATGTCCAAATTCAGCCCAAAGTGTCAATATTTTGTGTGACCACCATTATTTTCCAGCACTGCCTTAACCCTCTTGGGCATGAAGTTCACCAGAGTTTCACAGGTTGCCACTCGAGTCATCTTCCACTCCTCCATGACGACATCACGGAGCTGGTGGATGTTAGAGACCTTGTGATCCTCCACCTTCCATTTGAGGATGCCCAACAGATGCTCAATAGGGTTTAGGTCTGGAGACATGCTTGGCCAGTCCATTACCTTTACCCTCAGCTTCTTTAGCAAGGCAGTGGTACAGGCATCCCTGTGCCTGTGTTAAGTAAAGAATCTGCCGGATTGTACCTATATGAGCACGGCTCCCGGCGCTCAGCTAACTGTCGGCTCTCTCTCTCCTCTCCTCTCCTTCTGACTTCAGCAGAACAGCTCGGCCCTGCCAACTAGAGCTGTGAGCTGGAGAGAGAAAAGAGCTGACAGTCAGCTGAACACTAGGAGCCATAGGGCGCTCATATAGGTACTATCCGGCAGATTTTTTACATAACACAGGCACAAGAACACTTATTATTATGGTAAAGAGGATGGGAGGATTTAGTAGAAGTGGGTTAACAACCACTTTAACTCTAAAAACATCCCAATAGTGTATTTGAAGCCACACCCCATTTTGCAGCAGCCAACCCTCTTGCTCCTCTTATTCTTCCTCTGATTTCTGTTTCCTGAATTCACTACACATACTGGTGGAAGCTGGGATGGCTTTCTGTGAAAACCTTGGAGGGGTAAAAAGAGTAAAACTTTGTCAGCCACTTTATTATCTCCTACACGATTCACCACTCCTATGTGAAAAAAAACAGCTCCCCAGAGCCTTTCCAGACTTCCTCTCTCATGTTTTTTTGAGCATTTCATTAAAACTTGAGCTCCAGAAGATTTTACCCACTTCATGACCAGGGCATTTGTTGCTATTTGACACTGTGCTACTCTGGTAATTGCGCAGTCATGCAAAACTGTACCCAAACAAAATGAATATAATTTTTTTTTACACAAATAGAGCTTTTTTTTGGTGGCATTTGATCACAACTGGGTTTTTTATTTTTTTGCGATGTAAATGCAAAAATGTAAAAAAAATTGAAAAAAAACATAAACAATATTTTTTACTTTCTTTCTTAAAAAATATCCAATAAAAAAATGTAAAAATGACTTCATGAATTTTGGCAAAAATGTATTCTGCTACGTTTTGATAAAAAAATCCCAATAAGTGTTTATTGATTCATTTGCGTAAAAGTTATAATGCCTATAAACTATGGTATACATACTGGGATTTTTTTTTATACTACTAATGGCGGCGATTAGCGACTTATATTGGAACTGCAATACTGTGTCAATTAATCTGACTCTAATTGATGCTGGGGGAACTGACAAAATGCCACTAACATCACCAGTGACATTAATACAGCGATCAGTGATAATATTATACTCTGTCACTGTACTGTACTAATGACACTGGCTGGGAAGGGGTTAGCATCTAAGGCAATCAAAGGGTTAAAAGTGTGCCTAACTATCTGTAATGTGTGTACAGTGCGCTGCTTTTCAATTATGATCTCTCAGTTTCTCATCCCTGTTTTACAGTTGGCGCCTTCAGTACAGAGCTCTGTATTGTATACCAACACAGAGCTCTGGGCTGTGATTGCACACAGCCAATAAGCAGGTCCTGGACGTGAATCATTGGCCAAGACTTGCTGACAAAGCTCCCTCTGTGTACAATCAAAGTAGAAGCCGGGCGGGGGCACACATGTGAGAACCCTAAACCCGGAAGTAGGCCTACAGCTGTCGCTCTCCCACAGTACATTGCGGGTGGGTGGCAAGTGAGTAAAGAAGACAATAAGGAATGTTTTATCTTGCCAGAGGTATGGTGGGATTGGAAGAAATAGAATAGAAGGTGGAGGCAGTAGAGAAGGAGAACTAGTTGAAGGAGGAGGTGGAGCTGAAGCAGTAATCAGCAAGGCACATCAGAATTGCTCACCACCAGCTATCTCCACACACAGCACCTCTACCTCTCCTTTCTTGCCTTTTTTTTTCTTTTTTTTTTTTTTATTGATTTTGACCAGTCCTGATTTTAAGATTTTTTGAAGTAATCCTAGCTGGGAAATTTCGACTAGATTGTATGGGTGGTTGCATAAGCTTTGACAGGGGCTAAGACTTGGGGGTGGTTATAGAGTAGCTTTTTTCTGCAGTTCCAGGTGGCAACTGGTATCACTTACCGTGTGGCAGCCCCCGGACAATATTCATGGCTATTGTCTCTCAAATAATACACTCAAATGTTTATTTCAAGATAAAACCTGTTTTGTATATCCCTCTTTAATTGTGACCTAACTAAGCTGCTTAAATTCTGTCCAGCCACTTAAAGTGGATGTAAACCCAATGTCATCCTTTCTAAACTACTGCCATAGGGGTTATCTATAAGGATATACATGCCTCCTGCATGTATCTTTACCTGTCAAATGTCTCCCCTCTGTCTGTTATTAGACCCGAAAAACTGCATATTCTGTGGGTGGGCCTGTTGTCTGGAGCTCGGTGGGTGGAGTCGTGATGTCAGTAGACTCCCCACTCACCTCTACACTCCCCTTGTCAATATGCATTTTCTCCTGTGTATTTCTAACACCGAACTTCTGCTGAACTTCTGCTATGATCTCTAACATCCAGTGAAAAGACAGGAAAGTAACCACATGACCTCAGCATGCCAAATCATGCTGAGGTGTGGAACAGCCAATCCTTGCAGAGCAGCAGAAGAAAGGAGTGGGAGGGAATTTAAAAAATAATGCCTGTGTCTTAGGCTAGTGCACGAGATGTAAATCACCTGTCACTCACAGCAAGGGGGAAGATTTGACAAAGTTTTTCTCAGTTTGTCAAGATTTTTCTCACTGAACAATAAAAGAGGATTGCTCAGAGATGGATTAACTCTGTGTGGCAAGACTGGGCTCAAATGATAGGAAATCTTATACTCTACAGTACGATATCAAAAAAAAAAAAAATAATAATTTGGGTTTACATCCACTTTAACAATATTTGTTCCCATTGTCTCTGAGATAATCAACAATAATTTTTATTGCAAATGTAGTGATATGAACTGAGATCAGAAAGCTTCGTACCTTCCAGTGCTCTAAACATTGTTTGTCCCATTGATTATTCATACAGCCAGTGATTTAATATTTGTGTGCCAGTGGAAAGAGTTATGGGGCGTGTAGTCCGCTTTGAATCTGCTGCTATGCATCCATGTACCCTAAGACTACAAATCCCAGGGACCCTTGCAGTGTCCTAAAGGTTGCTGGGAGGGATGATAAAAGGAGCTTAGAAGTCCACGCATGCTCTCTTCCTCCTGGGCCTGATGCAAGACGGACCTCTCTGTGTGTGGCAGGGAGAGAGAGGTCATGCGGAATGCTACTTCCACCTGAGGGGCCTAGTCCTGCTACCCGCTGTCAGACATCCTGTCACTAGCATCATTTACAGTGCCTACCCATTGGTGCAGACGTGTGGAGAAAGTCACTACAGGGGGCCGAGACAGAGGATCCGTTGCAGGAGTGTTGCCGTCCGTGTTCCTGTCTAGAAGACTGTATATCAATTTGGGTTGTTGGTGAGAGAGCAACCTGCTCAATCTTTCTCTATTCAATACTACCATTACAGAACGCAGTGCGCACACATCTCTACCCAAGAACACTTTACTGCATTGCTGGACCACTTTACTCAGATGCCTTAGGCCTTCACCACTTGGAATCTATTGCTTTCATCTGCAACCAAACGGATTACAGCTAATGAGCTCCAACTAGCTAGCGAAGAACAACAGGCCTGCCACGTGGAACTTTATCGCCATTACTCATAGGAAGTATATATATATATATATATATATATATATATATATATATATATATATATATAAATATGTATATATATAACACCAACGGGAGATTAGCTCTTCCACTAAAATAGGATAGGCTGTCTAGATTACATCTATCAAAGTGTGGCCAATGGTGTAGTTAACAGGAACATCCACTAGGAGGTGACGCTTATAGTGCATCCTTGTGTACATAGAATTATTCATTGTTTAAACATTTCTGTGTCTTTGGGAGGAGTCTGTTTGCTGAGTTGAGGCTGTTGTCACGGCTCAGCAGATTTACTCCTATCTTTGTAAGATAACCTTTTCTATTTGGTTCAAGTAAAACATTTTAGAACCTTATACCACTGAGTTGCTTGATTGATTCTTGCTCTATAGTATTAATAGGATATCTGAACCCAGAGTGTCAGGTGGGTTGGAAGATTCACTTGTTCATGGCCGTGCAGATGAGAAGATACTTCTCAACAGTCCCCAAGGGTGCCGTGCTACACAAAAGTAGCACTACCCACAGAGGAGCCACTGAATGGTTTTGTGATTATTCTGATCAGCTCAAGATGACACACCTCACTCACCCAGCACTTACCAACACACCTTGAGGATTCCAGATAATTTATTAGGCCAAGCATAGCTTAAGAGAACAGAGGATTAGCAAGTGTAATTATACAAACAATCAATAAGACAATAAATTTACTCTGAAAGAAATGGTTAAATATCTGCAGCATTCTGACAGTAATTAACAGAACTGAACTGCATTTACCTAGCCACAGTATATAAAGACAGTCCTAACAAGCTAGAACAGTCCCTTTCTAGAACAGTTTTGTCACACTGGCCAGTGACTGATGAAAAAACAATGGCTGGTGAAGTTGGAGCCCTTGAAGAAAGCACAACAGTTTCCAGAAAAATACAGATTAACTGGGGTGCCCTCTTCTGCTTCTCCAGACATGCGATCTGATTCAGTTCAAGTTCTCAGACAGGGATAGGAGTCGCTGTAATGTTTCTCTTTCAATCCTGCTGAGACAGTCCCTGCTTTCCTTCCTCACAAGTAGTAGGAGCAATCTCCAGCACAGTCTGATCCTGCCAGGTGTCCAAATCACAACTCATAACCTCTCAGGGGAAAGGTTCTCGGCCTCTTTGCTTTTCTGAGTTTTCACCCAATTGGGGTCAGCTAAGGCATTGAATAGCCAGCACCAGTTACTCAGTCTTTTTTCCACACACCTACTTGCTTCCAGGCAGTCCTCTCCTGGATTTGCTCATTGCTATTTCTGTGTTGTCTAACTGAGTTGAGTGCTGAAGATTTTTTGTACTTTCCCAGCATAACAACATAATCCTACATAGTCTCCCCTCAGTCTGATAGTTTTCACAAAAGTAAACTCTTGCTGTCAAAGCAATTGGGACAGGTTTAAAATACATCCTATGTCTGTATAGCAGCAGAATTGGCAGAGGCAGCTCCTGGAAGAAATCAAATAGCTTTCAAGTGAAGAAAGTGTGGTAAGCTCCATTTCCTCTCTAGAGATGTCCTACTCGGACTATCTGTTAGCAAACAGACTCAGAACGGATCACACCAAATTCAAATGAACTGCAATACAATAAAGGTCAATGTACTTTGATTACAGGTGTTCTTGTCCTTAAAAAACATCTTTGCCTTTAAACATAAATTAAGCTTTTTTTTGAAGATGCACACACAGATACAGTGGGTAAACCTGTTGTGTGCCTACAGATCAGTAGTTTTTCTCAGTGGCAGCAGTCTGCTAAGAACACTTTAACTGCATGCCGACCAGCGCGCGATGATGTACGTCGGCACAATGGCATGGCTGCGCAAATGGGCGTACCTGTACATCCCCTTTAAGAAGCGGCATTGTGGGCGTGCACGCCCGCCACATACTCCATGAGTATGCCCGCAGGTCCCGCGGATTGGATGTCCCCCGGGGGCCCGCGATCGTGACATGGAGCAGCAGCAGAATGGGGAGATGCCTATGTAAACAAGGCATTTCCCTGTTCTTCCTAACAACATTTGTGTCTGATCACTACTGGAGATATTCCTTTTGTAGGCCACCATACATTTGTGTTTACCACACAGGATCATTGGCAGTCTCTGGAAACTCAAATTGTAGTGAGAGATGCAGGTTTGAGGCAAAAGTCACGGACTTTGGGCTGCAGGAGAACCATGGCCTAGAGAACTCTGTGTTATAATGTGTTCTTAAGTTATCCACATGCATGGCTACTCCCGGTCTGTCTGAGGAGGTCATTGTTATGATAATAGGACTAGCTCTACTGTGTAAGGTGACCTTTGTCTGAGATAATGGGAGTAGCCCTTATCTGATGGTTTGCTGTATAAATTCAGTGTGTTTCTAAAAATAAAGCAGGTCACTTTCTGGTGTACTCTAAGACTGGTGTTGTCTGGTCCTTGGGGTTTCTATAGCCAGATCCATTGGTCTCATGTTCCAGGACTTGGGAAGCAGCTTCTTGGCGGAAATACCCAACAGGGTGTCCAGAGTCCATCACACAGGGTAATCCAGCTGGCACCAAAAATATTTAAGTGGATGTTAACTTCCATCACTGACATTTACCTATAGGTAAGCCTCTAAAAAGGCTTACCTATAGGTAGTGTAAATATCTCCTAAATGTGCACCATTTAGGAGATATTTACTGTGCATGCAGCCAATGACATCACTGGCGAATGCGCTCTGAAGGAACGGCCACCCGTGCCGTTCCTTCAGAGCCAGCCCTGTGCCGTAAACGGTGGCTCCTGCGCACATGAACCAGAGTCCACAAACCTGGAAGCAAGACGGGTGAAGATGGAAGCGGCCTCTGACATCTCGGCATGGGAGGGCTTTGTTTTAAGGTAAGTTTAACATAATGTGCTAGTATGTGATGCTTACTAGCACATTATGGCTTTACCTTAGGGTAAAAAAAAAAAACGTCCAGGGGTTTATAACCGCTTTAATATGTACTAGTTCCACAAGAGTTGGACAACTGTAAATCCCCAACAATAATACTGAATTCCAGGCAAACAGCTAAGTACACAGATGTAATACATTACCTGCCAAAGGATTTGCATTTCTGTCCATCTAGTCCTGTGATTTACACAGCTTTGCCTCACAGCACAGCTCTGTATGAGGGGGTAGAAGACCTTATTGTTCTTTGCTTTACAAGCTGCATATACTTAACTTTCCTTTGCTCCCCTGCCAATCCATTTGGCCATTAGAAAAAATGGAGAGTTAGCTCCGTGTAAGCTTTGTGTCAGGACTTGAAATCTACACAGGGCTTAAGACCCTCTCCCTGCCCCCAAGAGTCTTTGTGTGCCTGAGTGGCCATTCACCAACCACCAGCACTAGACCAAGAGATCAAATCACATTCTCTACCATACTCAAACGTTCAGTTTATTTTTTGTTTGATCTCAGCAACTGAATGAAGGAATGGGGCAGTAAGGATGAGTAGGGGCTGCTTGTGGGTCCACTATTAATTTGAAATTGTTCCTTTACCCTGCATTGGCAAAGCACAGATTTGCTTTAGGGAAAGTATACCTTTAGGTTATTCAGGACTACAGAAAAGAGAAGGGGTGACTGCAGCGCAAAGACCTTGCCATTATTATTGTATGCCTGCTAATCAATAGCTCTAAATATTACAGGAAATGACTACATGTTATCTTATCTGCAGCAGATTTTGTAATTGCTCTCTACAGGCTTACCCTCTTTGCTTCTGCTGTCTGAACTACAGTATCTACAAGTTTCCTGTAGAAAACTGGAAAAAATAATGTGCATTTAGATCTTGGTTTGACTCCACTGATTGTGGGGACAGGAAGAAAATGAAACACTACACCATATATATATTTTTTTTCTATAAAGTTTTGGTAACATACAGAAAATATAAATTTCACATAGCAAACGTCATTACTGTATACAATGAGGAGGAGAAAGGGAGATAGGTATTATGAGCTATAGTATACAGTATAATGTAGACAAAACAAACCTGAAAGAGAAAAAGGGGAAGGGGTGGGGAGAGGGTACAAAGGAAAAGCTATGTCTCATATAAATACATGTGCATTAGCCCACATTAGTAGGGCCTGAATACTACAGTTTAGGTTGGATTCTAACTTTTAGCCTGGTACATTATCCTGTTATTACCAACAGAAGCTCTCCTGACTGGCGTGAATATAGCTCTATGAATAACTTCTATGTAGGACAAGCTGACTTAAATTAAATATCGGTAAATTCTGCCAACATCCCGTATAATGTGAATAACTGTGAATCCTTTAAAAAAAACTTAGGGCCAGTCCACACTTAGAAATCAAGGGTACAGTGAAGACAAAGGGGAGGGGGGCAGAGTGAAGAAAAGAGAAGACTGGGTTCAGGAAAGAAAGTGAGGAGGGGAACTAGGTCCTGTGTATGGGTTTGATGCATGTTCACTCATAAATCACCAACACAGCAGAACATTGAGCAGAATAAATTAGTAACAATCGGGGGGCAAGGCTACCGTGCTATGGGATAGCTGCCTAGTACAGGAGCTCCGCACCAGCGCCGGGGAAAAACAACAATTGAGGTGAGCCTGACCACACGAACTTCTACCAAAACCTTCCTAATAAATCCCCAACCTCACTGGCCATGACCCAAAAGAAGTGCCAAGATGTCGCTGGCAGCCGCTCACCTACTGCATCCAGCGGCTCTCCCCATGCCTCATAGAGCCCCAGCTCACAGGCAGGCTCACAGAAGAGCTTACCCGGCGTTTCAACACCCCTCTCAAACAGCCCAGCTAAGTCTAAACCCAGGCTAGACACTGACTCTCCATCTCCAGAGCTAATTAAAGGACACATTACTCTGGATGACACGCAGGAGTTAATAGATCCTATTAACTAATTCCCCACTACAAACCAACCTATGTTTGATATGACCTTAAAGGACATGTTGCTATCCTTCCACAGCTCCCTTCACTCAGACATAATGGCATGCATGCAAAGTTTCAAAATCGAGATAGGAGAGCTGGGAGGCTGATTTAGAGGATTACTCACGCAGAAACAATGTAAAAATCCATGGCATTCCTGAAACCATACAGCGACCTCAACTTAACCAAAATGCCACTGGTCTTATTAAAGAATTTCTCCCAGATACACCTAACTCTGAGATAGTGATCAACAGGATCCATCGTCTTCCCAAACCAGTGTTCTTAGCTGACAATGTGCCAAGAGATGTGCTGATGCAGGTACATTTTTACCACATTAAAGATCAATTCATGCTGGCGTTCCGCAAAAGCTCCCAACTATCTACTAAATTCACTGCAATTTAAATCTTTGCAGACCTGTCACAATATACTATGCAAAAACGCAAGAGTCTACTGCCTATCACTAAGGCTCTGCGAAATCACAGCATAATATATCGCTGGGGATATCCTACCAAACTGACAATCACCCGAAATGGATCATCTACCATGATTTCGTCCTTGGTGGAGGGATTACAACTGCTATGCTCCTGGGACATCTTACCTGACCAGGAAACCCTTCACAACACTCTCCTTCTCCTAAGCTGGATACCCAGGAGAACTGGAAGCTGGTGGCTGCAACAAAAACACAGCAAATAACCAAATCAATCTCACCCTGCAACATATACAACAAAACCCGGTGGCGCTTTGGAGCTTAAAGCCCACAAATTTAATCCCGCTGTAATGTGCAGTTCTACTGCTAATGAATTCCGTCTGGAATCCTCCTTTTTAAATCACCTTTGTTTTGCTTGTTCATTGATTGTATGTGGTTGACTCTGCTTTTTTTTTGCCTTAACTGTTCAAAGGTTGCAAAGTGCTTTTTTCTTCATAACAGCTCACCTTCAGTCTTCCCGTCCTGCCAGACATCTTCTCCTGCTCCTTTCTACCTGGATATGAACCATCCTGAATCGAATAGAAGCCATTTGAGGAACTGTTCACTCGGTCTTTAATACACATGGTACTTAAGTTTGTCTCCCTTAATGTCAATGAGTTAAACCACTCAAAAGATCGGCTCTATTGCAAGAAGCCCTTAAATTAGAAGCTGACATTTAATGCTTCCAAGAATCCCATTTTCAGGCCTCCAACACCCCTACTCTCAAGCATAGGATGTTTCCTCACATCTTCTTGGCCTCAGCGCCCATGAAACAAAGAGGGGTTGGAATAGCTATTAAAAATTCAGTGGCTTTCAACCAATTAGAACTGCATGTAGAAGGCAGATATCTAATACTTACAGTATTGCACAAAAGTGAGTACACCCCTCACATTTTAGTAAATATTTTATTATATCTTTTCATGTGACAACACTGAAGAAATGCCACTTTGCTACAATGTAAAGTAGTGAGTGTACAGCTTGTATAACAGTGTAAATTTGCTGTCCCCTCAAAATAACTCAACACACAGCCATTAATGTCTAAACCGTTGGTAACAAAAGTGAGTACACCCCTAAGTGAAAATGTCCAAATTGGGCCCAAAATGTCAATATTTTCCAGCACTGCCTTAATCCTCTTGGGCATGGAGTTCACCAGAGCTTCACAGGTTGCCACTGGAGTCCTCTTTCACTCCTCCATGATGACATCATGAAGCTGGTGGATGTTAGAGACCTTGCGCTCCTCCACCTTCCATTTGAGGATGCCCCACAGATGCTCAATAGGGTTTAGGTCTGGAGACATGCTTGGCCAGTCCATCACCTTTATCCTCAGCTTCTTTAGCAAGGCAGTGGTCATCTTGGAGGTGTGTTTGGGGTTGTTATCATGTTGGAATACTGCCCTGTGGCCCAGTCTCTGAAGGGAGGGATCATGCTCTGCTTCAGTATGTCACAGTGCATGTTGGCATTCATGGTTCCCTCACTGAACTGTAGCTCTACAGTGCTGACAGCACTCATGAAGCCCCAGATCATGACACTCCCACCACCATGCTTGACTGTAGACAAGACACACTTGTCTTTGTACTCCTCACCTGGTTGCCCCACACACGCTTGACACCATCTGAGCCAAAAAGGTTTATCTTGGTCTCATCAGATCACAGGACATGGTTCCAGTAATCCATGTCCTTAGTCTGCTTGTCTTCAGCAAACTGTTTGCGGGCTTTCTTGTACATCATCTTTTAGAAGCAGTTTCCTTCTGGGACAACAGTCATGCAGACCAATTTGATTCAGTGTGCGGCATATGGTCTGAGCACTGACAGGCTGACCCCCCACCCCTTCAACCTCTGCTGCAATGCTGGCAGCACTCATACGTCTATTTGCCAAAGACAACCTCTGGATATGACGCTGAGCACGTACACTCAACCCCTTTGGTCGACCATGGTGAGGCCTGTTTTGTGTGGAACCTGTCCTGTTAAACCGCTGTATGGTCTTGACCACTGTGCTGCAGCTCAATTTCAGGGTCTTGGTGAACTTCTTATAGCCTAGACCAGTGATGGTGAACCTTGGCACCCCAGATGTTTTGGAACTACATTTCCCATGATGCTCTTTCAGTTTGCAGTGCAGTGGATTATCATGGGAAATCTAGACCATCTTTATGTAGAGCAACAATTTTTTTTCAGATCCTCAGAGAGTTCTTTGCCATGAGGTGCCATGTTGAACTTCCAGTCACCAGTATGAGAGAGTAATGCCCCGTACACACGGTCAGATTTTCCGATGGAAAATGTCCGATCGGAGCGTGTTGTCGGAAATTCCGACCGTGTGTGGGCTCCATCAGACATTTTCGATCGGATTTTCCGACACACAAAGTTTTAGAGCAGGCTATAACATTTTCCGACAACAAAATCCGATCGCGTCAATTCCGACCGTGTGTGGACTGTTCCGACGCACAAAGTGCCACGCATGCTCAGAAGAAATTCCGACACGGAACAGCTCGATCTGGTAAACTTAACGTTCGCAATGGATACAGCACTTTCGTCACGGTGCAATGTAAAAAATGGTTTAATACAGCGCACTCTCTTCTTCTTTATAATGTGAGAAGAATTAAGTTGTTTTGCTGCTCATATTCACACACACTTCTCACAAACTTCTTTCTTTATTATTTAGCGGGATTCCCTTAATATATTTTGATTTGTCACATCTGACAACATTATTTTGGTGTTGGATTTTTTTTTGTTTTGGTTTTAAGGCAGATTAGTTATTTTTGGTTTGTATTTTTTTTTGGACTCCATAATATTTTTGTGTGTGTTTTGTGTGTCAAGTTACCACAACAGCATTGATATGTTGTCCTATTTAATCTGTAGGAGATTGTTTGGTGTTGTTGTCTCTTGTTAATTTCACATTGTATTTTAGAAATGTACCTGAATCCTCACCAACAAACTGTCCTTTTTGAATGAAAACACACATAGGAGAGTATAATTTTCCTAAAAAAAAAAATTTATTAAGGGCTCACAACTAAACAAAGAGGGAGGCAACACTGGAGAAACAGCTGAAATGGGTGAAGCCTTGGACCCCCAGGGCACACATAAACTATTTTGAAGCAAAATTGATGGCCTGAGTAGTCCTTATCTAAGAGAGTGCAGTCTGGTCCAGAAGTCCCAGAGATCCTGAAAGCAGCAGATGACATCTGTGTCCCCAGGCTGTGGTCATACTAGAGACTGCATCTTTTGTCAGACCAGATTGAACCCAGGGTCATCACTCTCTTGTCTTCCTTCCATGCCTCCTTCCACACTGTGGCTCTGGTGGTGGAGTTGTGGCAGCAGGAGGAGGAGGAGGAGGATGGTTCAACTCAATCACGTCAGTCTTGGGTGTTAGTTCCCCACTCACCCCCTTACTTAGGACTTTATAAAGAAGGTCCTCACATAGCTTGCGTTGACCCTCCTGCATGCCCTGCAGTTTTGTGGCAGCCATGCAGGCAAAGGCCTCTTCAGGAGTGGGTAAGGCTCGGAGGGAGGCAGAAGCCTCCTGAATCAGCCTGAGTGCAGAATCCTGCATGTGAGTCGCTTTCCTCGCCCTTTTGTATGAAAGGCGGAGGGGAGGAACCTGCGATTCAGTCAGGCTGCAACTTGTCCCAGGCTTCTCCTGGCTGACACTTAGCCCCGCCTCCTCCTGGTTGCAACTTAGCCCTGCCTCCTCCTGGCTGCCACATTCCACAACCTCCTCCTGGCTGAAGTCTTCCTGTGTATGAAAAAAGGGACATTGTTTTAGTATTTTTTTCATCAATCACACACAATTTTCACCTCATGACTGTTGCAAATTGAATGTTAACAAATATAACAGACTATCATTCTGAGCCCAGCATTTTTCATTCTTGTCCCAATTTTGGGTGCCCACTACTGTCTATTGATATGTAAAACACTTTTTTCAATCATCAATTAGTGATCAATAATAACATCTAGTAAAGATCATTTATTTATTGACCAGAAATCTGTAGAAGAATGCTATACCTAACTCCAGCTGGGCTCCTCGATTTCTTCCTGGCTGGAAGGCCCAGGTTGGACATCGGAAGCCTCAGCTGGGGTGGAGGGAAGAGTGGAAGGAAGGGTTCAGAGGGATTCCCTGAATTCAGTCTGGTCTGACAGAAATTGCAATCTCTCATAGTACCACAGCCTGGGGACATAAATGTCATCTGCTGCAGCTCCGGATCTCTGGGAATCTGTGACCTTCTTGCGCTCCCTAAGATAAGTGCTCCTCAGGCCACCAATTTTGGCTTTTAAATAAGGGATGGTTGCTGTGGGGACCACCGGCTTCACCAACTCCAGCAGTTTTTTCAGCGCTGCCTGCCTCTTTTGTTTATTGTTATAATGGGGATGTCTCACCTGCCACAGACAGGGCAGCTCCCTGTATTTGTCTATGAACAGGGGGAGGAAGTTGTGGTCATTGAAGCCATCCATTTTCTCTTCAAGATACAACACAAGACAAACCCTAAGGTCAGGGCAAACTCTCCTAATCTTGTTACAATATAGGCTTCAATTTCGAAGCAGTATAGGCCCAAGTTTAGATCTTACCTTCGTTATCACGATCGGCGCCTCCGATGCACCTTCCTCCGCTCACAGATCGTATGTAATACGCACGCGTGTTACGCTTTATACACACTGCGCATGCGTCTAACTCCGCCCGCCACTGACGTTCTTTCTAGTCTATTCCCCTCCCCTTTTCATTCGGCGCAGTGGGGGAAGAGCACATGGCGGAGACACAGCAGGTGCGTGCTAATTACAGCAACGAGGAGGAGGAAAGCCCGGAGCCTGAAATGTCTGGATCCAGAAGAAGACGATTTAAGGCCTCAAATATGTCCTTTGGGGAGATGTTGGAGATGGTCGACATCCTGAAGAAGGCCGACTATGATGGGAAGTATGGACCTTACCCCAACCCCAATGTCCGAAAGGCCAAGATCATAGCGAAAGTGGTCAGGAGTCTGCACCGGAATTTTGGGGTACGACGATCGAAAGATCAGCTCAGGAAACGGTGGTCGGACCTGAAATTACTAGAACACGAGCAGTACAGAAAGATCCGGAGAATGCTGCAAAAAAGTAAGTAGTTGTCCTGTGTTCCTAATCTTTTTCTGTATATTACGTTCGTGCTGCTCCATGTGCTTTTCTTAAAAGTGTACATTTTAAAATGGCAACTTTCATGTTCATGGGCATATTATTCGTTCGTATCAAACATTTTTCTTTCGGCCTATAAAACACCATTGTTTTGGCTATATGCATTTGGCAAAATTTTTGACGCCCTACTTGTATGAAACTAATTTGGTTGTGTAGATGGGTTTGTTACTAGAATGAAATGCAAACTAGATTCTGTGTAAGGAGAGGACACTGAGCAGCTGTTTTCACATCTGGACTCTGGAGCACTAGTGTGGGACCCCAGAACAACATTTTTATTAGGGGGCCACACAGGTGCTCCAGTGTATACTATAGGGGGGTCTCCATCTGTGAAGCTTGTTTAAAACAGGTAAAAAGTATTGAAGCTTGACAAAGGACACTGAAAATGCTACATTTTGGAACTCGGCCAAAATAGACAATTGTACCCCACTTCCAAGCAATGTTTCCTATTTATAGTTCTGTCATCAAATATCTGTGTGCTAAGTATACCATTTTTATTTTACATAGGGGAGAAAAGACTCGGAGGACACCCCTCATCCGAGGAGAACAGAGACCCCCCCTCTGGAAGAAGGGGAAATACCCCCAACCCAAGACGAGCAGGAGGAGGAAGAAGATGTGGTGGAAATTGTCACCACAACAGGTGAGTGTTTGCGACCACAGGCTCAGGTAGAGTTGGATGCTGGCATATTTTTGATACCTGTTTTTGTTTGGTTTCTCTCTTTTTAGGTGATCGTGATGTTGTGGATCCAGATCCTTTCACATCAGAAAGTGCCCAGATCCTAATCGGGGAGATCATGGGGTGTAAATTACAATTGGAAAACCTCAAGAAAAACATCAATGATGTTATTCTAAAAACTAAAAACATCATTGATGTTTTGGGGCGAGTTTAAAACCCCTCCAAATCCCTTTGTTTTTTGTGTGCTACAATCTTAAAAATGTTTGAGCGATTTTCAGAAAAGCCAAATTTGGAGGATGCACACAGTGTGCCAACATGTGCTATCTGCCATCACAGGAGATCAATGGACGTGTTTTGGGGGTGCAACCCCTTCCTCAATAAAAAAGTAGCTGAGAGGAAGGGGTTTCTCCCCCAAAACACTTCCCTTGATCCCCCGTGATGGCAGCTAGCACATGTTGACATTGGCAAAATTGTGTGCATCTTGCAAATTTGGCTTTTCCTGGGGTGACTTCACCCCATCTGAACGCAATATCAAACACAGTTCCTAAATACTCATGTATGATATTGCCTTCTAAGTTCTACCAAATGTGAACTTTGTAAGTTCAAGATTTGTGTCTTTCTTGTTGGTTTTACACATGCCTGTTTTATTTTAAATGGATATTTCTATTTTTGATAATGCTACCCCAAAAAAGGTTATACAACAAACATGTTGGTTTGTTTTAAAAACCTTTTCGAAATGCACATGTGATTGTGCAGGTATTAAAAAGATTGTGAATCAAGAATGTGTGGATTATTGTCTCAACGCTACAACACTTTTGTGGTGATGTAATTGCTGCTTTCTGTGAAAATGGGGGTTATTTCCTAAGGGCAAATCCTCTTTGCACTACAAGTGCAGTTTCAGTGCAGTTTCAAGTGCACTTGTAGTGCAAAGTGTCTTTGCCTTTAAGAAATAACAGCCAACAGTGCTTTGGATAAGGTTACACAATCACGCCATTTTCAGGACTACCCACATTTCAGTCAGGGTCAGCTAAAACAAACACAATCAGTAAATGTCACCAAAGATTAGCTTTTTTTTTGTTTTATTTGATAAAGGCTTCACAGATTGTCTGGCATATTGATGGCCCCCCTACCTGCAAAGAACTCAAGGTATCTTAACAGGACATCACGGGCACTCAGGGAGGGCAAGCCAGGACGGCCACTTTCAATCGCCGTCAGGGTTGTTTCATTTAGAATTCCAGCCTCAGGCCCAACGGAGCCAGCATAGTTGGCAGAATGTTGCCGTAAAAAGTTATGTAGAACACAGCAAGCCAGGATTATATGATTAAGTTTATATTCCACCATATGGATGGGTGTCAAAAATAGGCAGAACCAGCTGGCCATGATTCCAAATGTGTTCTCCACCACTCTTCTGGCTCTGGCCAGCCGGTAATTAAAAACCCTCTGGTCCGGGGTGAGGGTCCTCATCAGGAATGGCCTCAAAAGATGGTCCCCCAGCGCAAAGGCTTCATCCGCAACGAAGACGAATGGGAGTCCTTCCACATTGTCTTCTGGAGGTGGCAAGTCCAAGCTGCCATTCTGGAGATGCCTGTAAAACTCTGTCTGGGCGATGACTCCACCATCAGACATCCGGCCATTCTTCCCCACGTCCACATACAGGAACTCGTAATTAGCCGACACCACCGCCAACATCACAATACTATTAAACCCCTTGTAATTATAATAGTACGACCCTGAGTTGGGGGGTGGGATGATGTGGATGTGTTTCCCATCAATTGCCCCTCCGCAGTTAGGAAAGTCCCACCGCTCGGCAAAGTGGGAGGCCACAGTCTGCCATTCCTGTGGCGTGGAAGGAAACTGTTGAGGAAAACATAAAAAAATTACTATTTTTGCACATAAACATGGCAAGCAGATTAGACACAAACATTCTTGGCCAACATCCAGATAAAACATTTATTAAGGGGAATTTTACAACACCAAAGTATAAGGTACACCTATCATATCCCCCCCCCTCTCATGGGCCATTTCTAACATTATAGGGGGGGGATCTTGGACAGGTAACCCTATTCACTTCATTGAGAGATGAATGCCTAAATACAGGGTATTACTTGGAACAGCCCCTACTTAGTTACACTATTGGCAGCCCACTAGACAGGTAAGAAGTGTCATAATACAAAGATATAAATACACACTGTACACATTTGAGCACATTTGGACATTCTGCTATTACCTATCAAGATAATAATATAATACAAAAACTTAAAACAGTACCATTTGAAAGTATACAGGCAGGCCCTTGCACTACATGCTTTGGGGAATTCATCCATAAATCTGACCACAAAAGAGATGGGTATAGTGTGTATGGGTTTGGCAAAGTCAGCAGATAGATGATTGAGGATAGATATAGAATTGGTATCAGCTGACTTAGCAGTTGGGGGAGGGAGGGTTAATAAAAATGATTTGGGGACACTACAAAAAAATGCCTCTGGCACTCTGCCTGAATTTGAAACACAAATCACATTTCAAAACATTTTAGGGGGTGTTTGGGGTACAGCACTACTATGGAGCTTATAAAATACATTGTTAAGTGACTACATGAGGTGAATATAGGGCAGGAGAGCATGCTGGGGAGGTAAGTGAAGGCAAATATGTATGAAGAAACAAAAAAATAATTACATAAAAATCCAGCATGCATGAGAACAAAGGGGACATTCACAGCATATTACAATCATGGTAATTAGGGAATGAGGAAAGAAATACAATATATTAGCAATCATTAAATAAAATAAAATGTGATATTAAAGGATACATCTTACCTTCATATACTCCTTCTGCAGGACCTGGATGATGGCAGAACAGGTCTCTGGGATACTGATCCCCAGAGCCTGGGGGGAGATGCCTGTCGAGAACTTCAAGTCCTGCAGGCTTCTCCCTGTCGCCAAGTACCACAGGGTAGCGATGAGCCTCTGCTCCGGAGTGATGGCTTGCCTCATGCAGGTATCCTGCCTGCTGATATAGGGGGTCAGCGAAGCCAACAAACGGTGAAATACGGGGTCCGTCATCCTGAGAAGTTCCTGAAATCATCAGGATTATTCTCACGGATCTCACGGAGCAAAGGCATGTGACAGAACTGGTCACGCTGAAGCAACCAATTCTTGGTCCATGAACTCCTCCTCACCCTGTTCATGGACTGGACTTGTGTCAAGGTCAGGACCCCAACACCAAGCCCCCGCACAGCATGAACTCTACGAGGAGTACGTATACGCAACATGGCTAGAAAACGGTCGGCTGCTCAGAACGAAGTAACAGAACGCACTGAAGAACAGCAAGGCCTGTGAAGAGCGACCTGAAAAACAGTAACGAATGCACAAGAACACAATGACTAAGTCATGCAGAACTTGCTTGCATGCACTGAAGAGCAGATACAAACCCACAAGCACAAACTGAACTGCAGAAAACGATCTGAAAGCCACGAGTCTGAAAAAGCGCGAATCGTCTCTCACCAAACTTTTACTAACACGAGATTAGCAAAAGGAGCCCAAAGGGTGCCGCGCTTGGTTCTGAACTGGCCTTTTCTAGTCTCGTCGTACGTGGTGTACGTGACCGCATGGTTGGCGATCGGAAATTCTGACAACTTTGTGTGACCGTGTGTACGCAAAACAAGTTTGAGCCAACATCCGTCGGAAAAAATCCTAGGATTTTGTTGTCGGAATGTCCGATCAATGTCCGACCGTGTGTACGGGGCATAAGAGCGATAACACCAAATTTAACACACCTGCTTCACACCCGAGACCTTGTAACAATAACAAGTCCCATGACACCGGGGAGGGAAAACTGCTAATTGGGCAAAATTTGGACATTTGCACTTAGGGGTGTACTCACTTTTGTTGCCAGTGGTTTAGACATTAATGGCTGTGTGTTTAGTTATTTTGAGGAGACTGCAAATTTACACTGTTATACAAGCTGTACACTCACTACTTTACATTTTAGCAAAGTGTAATTTCTTCAGTGTTGTCACATGAAAAGATATAATAAAATATTTACAAAAATGTAAGGGGTGTACTCACTTTTGTGAGATACTGTATATGTGAACTCAACAACAAGCTTTACACACTTGTCAATATATACACCCCCAATACCAACCAACTCTGGTTCAAGACTGGATTCACTTCAGGCAGACAGGGGGCAGATGTAATTCAAAGAATCATAAACATAATCCACCGATCCAGGACTCACCACACGCCTTCTCTGCTCCTCTCAAAAAAATTATTTCTCTGGCCCTATTCTATCCGCTATCTTAGCTTTATATTCATCCCCATCTGCACAAGTATATACCTCTAACACCCTCTCAAAACCCCTCCGCATAACTAACGGAACGAGACAGGGCTGCCTACTATCCCCTTATATCTTTAACCTTCTCATAGAGCCCCTTGCGGCATCTATTAGATCCTATCCAAACATACATGGCTTTCACATTTCAAGATAGATCCCATACTATCAGTCTCTTCACAGATGATGTTATTCTTTGCTTAACTAACCCCACCATATCCTTAACTAACTCCCATACAATATTGACTGCTTTTAGTGAGATCTCGTACTATATGGGATAATAGGATACCTTACCTATCCCACTAAAAAAAACACCACTTACAAGCCCTACAAAATATACTTAAACAATACCTATGGAAATCTAAACACCCTCAAAGCTCCTAAGCTCTTCTTAGGAAACATAGACTGGCAGGGGGGATGGGTGATAGATTTTAGGGACTACTATCACACATCAATTCTTACCCAACTCAAACACTGGTTCTCTCTTTCACCTGACATTCTTTGGTCTCAAATAGAATCAACTCTAAGTCCTGGAGGAGAACTTCGCTCACTCTTATTAACAGATATTTTGAGGCCACATCCATTGCAACAACTCTCATCCACAATCCAAGCATCTTTAAAGGCCTGGAGGGCTGTCAGAAAGCATGAAATCAGACCAAGACAGAAGTACAGTTAAATCACACTTGTTTAATAATAAAAGTAAAAAGAACAAACGTAGTCAAAACATTTCCAAAGTTCAATAACCGGAACGTATAGTCAGCCAAGCCAGAAGTCAGGGATCAAATTAGTGGAACAGCAAGCAGGATCTGGAGCCAGAAGGGATGTCAGCAAAGCCAGTCTTTAAACAGGAATGCAGGAGATAGTTTCTTGTGATGTAACCAAGACGAAGGCAGAGCTCCTCTGGACTGGACGGCTTAAGTAGGCAGGACTGATGAGCAGGATCATCAACAGCTGAGTAACTGTGGAGAGAAATGGATGCTGGCAATTAGCCGACAGCTGAGTCTCCAGCTTAGAGAAGGAAGGGCTGAGCCCAGCGCTGACAAGGACATTGAGGAACACCCAACCTTCTTCAACCCCTCGAACAACTATACCTCTGCCTATTACAATCTTGAATAGCTTAATTCCAAATCTGGCCATCACTCATTGGCAACAGAAGGGTATTATATCAATAACAGATCTTTTCTCAGGCAAAAAAATTAAAACATTTCAGGACCACTATGTATACCCCCAAATTTCTCAC
The DNA here is from genome assembly GCF_042186555.1 of Aquarana catesbeiana. NCBI lineage: Eukaryota > Metazoa > Chordata > Amphibia > Anura > Ranidae > Aquarana > Aquarana catesbeiana. The sequence continues at coordinate 409,658,855 of NC_133325.1, forward strand.
TTCTTGAAATCTCTAAAGTCTTATGAGATCTCTCTTCCTACTATGGCTTGGAAGTTCCTCAGCGCTCTTCCACCTCTCCCTAAGGGAATTTCTATGTTTTATAACTTGCTCCAAGACAAACTCACCAATAATAAATCAGCACCATACTTAAAGTGGGAAGTAGACCTAGATAATATATATACTGCGGGGCAATGGCAAGCCACACTTAAAACTGTGTATAAAGCTTCACACTGAGTGAATCATTAGGAGTTGTCCCAAAAAATAGCACTGAGATGATATCTTATCCACTTACAGACCTCCAAATTTCTCACATCCTCCTCACCCCTTTGTTGAAGAGGATGTGGAGAAACAGGACATCTCATGCATATGTTCTGCGCCTGCAAAAACCTCACAAGTTTCTGGAGGAATGTTTCTTATCAGACATCACTGGTATCCTTACACCACCAAGTCTGGCAATACTTAACTTGGGTATTGACAGATTTCTCCCCTCTTGCCGCTCCATTGTAATGCATATCGTCCTGGCTGCTAGATTACTCATAGCAAGGGGGTGGAAATCAGATAAAATCCCTAATCTCTCGGAAGTGGTGGAGATTGTATATTTGCACTACAAATACGAAACTATGCTTGCTACCAAATGGTACCAGAAATAGCTTTGACTCACACTGGCAACTATAGATCAATAGATTTACGGCAAATTAAAGAGCTGTTATGTTCTTATGTTTGTATGTTCTTTTCTGATAACTTCACAGTAAGTTTGAGATGTGTATTCCCTTTTGTTATAATAGATCTTGTCTTATATATTGGACCTAACCTGTATGTACTTTCTTTATGTAATTTCTTTATACAAGTTCCATCCACTCTGTATTGTTTGTACAATTTTGTATTTCGTAACTTTGAAATTAATAAAAATAATGAAAAAAAAAGAAAAAATACTAACAATCATCAATTTATATTTCAGGAGCAATCTGATCAATTCCCATCACCCTTTTCATTTAGCACCAATCCATTTGGTGTGGGGAGAATGATCTGTTTATACTTTAGGTTGTTTTATACTGAAGTCAAAATGTCCATGTCTTACATTTTCCCATTGTACTTTAGGAAGTGTGAATCAGTTCCTCTATCTCTTCTATTTTATTCAGTATCACAAACTGTTCTCTCAACTCTGGTGGGTATGTATCTAACCAGTGAATTGAGATGCATAATTTGGCTTAATTGATCATATGGATCATTACTTATTTTCTATATCATTGTGCTAAAAGCCTGTTATGATGAAGCAGGTTTTGGGCTGGGGTGAACTCAGGTGTAGTACCTTTTAGCATTAAAATTGTCTCATCGACTTTATCCCAGTAGTTTACACCATATATTTCTATGCAATATTTTATTAAGTAGGTAACATAGCATCAAGTTCACCGACTCAGAGGGACAAAACCAATTGCATAGAATAGTCAAGAAAACGAAGATGAGGACAGAGTCAATTCAACAGAAGATAATAATCCAGGAAGTCAACCATGTAGTTTATAAAATCACCTTTAAACTCCAACTAGGGCAGAATGTCCTGGGAATATTTGTATATCAAGTTAGGACATGAAGTGTCTGAAGGAGAAAGCAAGGAAGTTCAAGAAAAAATAAGAATAGAGAAGGGAGAAGAAGAAATTAAAGAAGGGAGGCAGTAGGAATAGTCCCCACTCAGGGGCAGTCCAGGTAGTGTGTTACAGGCAACCTAAACTGGTGGGGTGTAAGGATGGCAGAACATAATTGAGCCACAGTTCCTATGCTTTGAGGAATTTGGAGTGGGAGTCGTTTAAAATACTAGACATTTTTTCATAAATCATTGAATTAATCATATGATCTTTTACCTCTTGAAAAGGAATGGAGGGTTTCTTCCAAGCTTTGGCTATGGTCTGTTTGGCAGCCAAAAAAAAAAAATAGGCAACCAATTTTTGTTGGTATGAGAAAAGTCCTGGAATCGGCCAATGCAATAGGGCCAGCTTAGCACCTTTATGGGTTGCTAGGTGGAATAATGTTTGTAGTAGGCCAAAGGCCTAGACCAGAATCCAGGCAACCATGGACATGACCACCAGATATGAAGGACATCCCCATGCTGACCACGGACTCTAAAGCATCTATCACTGCAGATGGGGTTCATGTGAGCTATACAGACCAGGACCCAATGTCACCTGAAGATAACCTTATATGCTGATTCAAAAATAGTAGTATTAAAGGAACATTTTGTTACTTTTGACCAGGCTTTGCTCCAATATACAAGGAGTCATGTGTCTCATTCAATGTAGCATAAATGACAGAGATAAGTCCAAGTGACCCAGGAGAGTGTTGAAAACTTGTGCTTGAAAGGGAAAAGCAGAAGTTTCAGGTAGAGTCCTTATCCAATATCAATGTTGTATGTAACAATAAGATTGCAAGGGGGGAACCTCATGAGTTTCTTGCAGTGAGGCCCAAGTGAATAGAAAATAGAGTATCTGTGTGAACCTATGATGCAACCACCATGTAAATGCCCTCAGTGGTTCCATGCCCGGAGGAAAAAGAGGGTTGTTCAGGATCAGCAATATGGGTAAGAAGTTTGTCATAAGGTTGTCTGAATAGCAGACGGAATCTCAGGTTTTCAAGCTATGTAACATTAAGGGGCTCAACAAAGGCAGATGTAGTTTGTGTGGGGGCCAAAGTAAGGCTATAATGGGGGTAGGCTCACTGGTCAGGAGTTTTAGGAGTTCTCAAAGTGACCACCACTTATCTGGCATGGAAGAGGAGCTCTACTAGGCTCAGGCTACAGAACAAGCCCAGGATAAGACTAACCAATACATTATCCAAAAATTGGATGATTTAGAGAATAGGTCCAGAAGAGCAACCTGCGATTCGTGGGTGTCCCAGAATCGCTTCAAACGCACATTCTCTCTCTGAATTCTGTGCCAGGCGCATTCCTGAAGGACTGGGCCTTCCGGGCCCCTGTACAGTAGAACGCGCCCACCGCATGGAATATTTTAACACTGAGCGCAAATCACCCCGGCCAATAATTGCCAAATATCTGAACTATTCTGACAAAGCCCTTATCCTACAAAAGTTCAGACAAACCCGCTCCCTCCAAATTGACAGAATAAGGGTCCTGATATTTGCTGACTACTCAATTGAGGTCTCCAAGAAACGGAAAGCATTCCAGCAGGTCTGCACAGAACTCTATAAACAGCAAATAAAATTCACGCTGGCGTTCCCATCCACCCTCCGCCTCAAGACCCCAAATGGTGAACAATTGTCTTTCCAAGACCCCTCTGAAGCGGAAGCCTTTTTACGGTCTCTGCATGCAGACCCGCACCCCCACACTCCTTCCAAGGCTGCTCCTCTCAACCGCTCCCTGGACCAAAGAAGCCCGCGAAAAGACTCCCCTAAACGCTTCAGGCCCTCGGCCCCGGACTACCACCGTGCTACCCCTCACTGAAAGGGAGTCACATAACATGACTCTGACATTCATTCCAACAAGGGTGCATACTATGCAGCACCTCAAATCTGACACTATTTTTTTTTTTCTATCTTACACCTCAAAGTTACTCCTTTTTATTATCCTTATTTTTTCCACAAGCTCTACCTGTTTGTAACCACCATTTTTGTTTCTAGGTGACCGTTGATAACTACTATGTTCCATGTTAAGCAAATAATACTCTTTTTGGTATAAAATGCTTCTACTACACTCTACCTCTCCTCCTGGCCTCACTGTGCACCGCCTCTTATTTTTTTGTCTTCCCCCATACATGACCCGAGGCAACTGCGCAAACGCTTCTCGCTAAAAATGGGCACTCGTATGCCATTCTAACAGGGTCTTGGGAGCTGACCTACACAGTGATCCCATGCAGAAAAAAGAGAATTTCACATGATTGATTGTTATGTTTTATTTTTAGGTTTCCCCCTCCAACCCCTACTCCCCCACTCTCCTCCAACAATCCCAGGGCCCAACCCCAGACTCCCCTTCACCGCACTACTACCATGAGAACAGAACCTCTCCTCCTGATATAGCAACTACTTCACAATGTCACCTACACAGTCATAAATCTACAACAGTGGCCCAAATCTCCTCCTCAGCACCCCCAACATGAAAATAGTTTCTTGAAACATAAAAGGTCTTAGATCCCCTAACAAGAGAATGAAGATCCTCAGACATCTCAAAAGACTTAAAACTGACATTGCCCTACTCCAGGAATCTCACTTATCAACTCATGATTTTCACCGCATGAAAAAGCTATGGGTAGGCACGGTCATAGGCTCAGATGCTATAGGGTGTAAAGCAGGGGTTGCTGCTGATACACAAAAATCTCCCCTGCACAGTCCTATCTGTAAAATCAGACACCCAGGGATGTCTTATCTCAGCACATATCCAAATAGGAATCAAGGACCTAGTGATATCTAATGTCTATGCTCCCAATAACCCCGGCAAACAGTTCTATAGTGAACTATCTACTTGGCTACATAGCAATACACACCCCCCACACTTAATTGGAGGAGACTTCAAGGACATTTTCCACCAGATTGACGACAGATCATCACCCAAACGACCTAAAGGAGGATCCAATCCTACCACCCCTACATATCTGGCATCCACCATGGACTCCCTCCACCTCCAAGACATACATGACATTGCCATCTCCTACCATGCTCCAATCGAGGTGACACTCGACAACCTAGATCTACCTCCCCACCCCAAAATCTGGCGTTTCCCTTCCTACCTACACAACAACACTGACTTCCAGCAGTTCATGGAAAAATCTTGGTCTGAGTAATACACGGCTAACGTACCCCACACCGGTGACCCGAATCTCTTCTGGGATGCCGGAAAAGCATACCTTAGGGGATGGATCATCTCCTATGCCACCACCTTTAAAAGGAACACCTTGACAAAATACAAATTGGCCAGTTCGCAACTACATCAGGCACAACGCTCCCTGACCACCAAGGATTACTCTGACAGTAGAAATGGATGGCAGGCAGCCAAGAGGGCTTTTGACACATGGGCAGAACCCCTTAAAATTAACCAAAAAAGCACACTTAGAGGCCACTTTTCACAAATTCAGAAATAAAGCAGGCAAACTTTTAGCCAGGCTCTGTAAGGGACCCTTCCACCCGACCCATATCACCTCTCTATGAGACACCAATGGCAACATAAACTCCACACCACAAACAATAAACAAAACCATGCTTCAATACTACTCAGCATTATACGCCCCTGACCCCATAGATAAACAAATAGCAAAATCCTTTCTAGAGAAAGTAGACATGCCCAAAATCACCCCCATACAACTAGAAGCTCTCAATTCACCTATCTCTCTCTCTGAAATCTCAACCACCATCCACAACCTAACCCCCTCCAAGGTCCCTGGCCCTGACGGATTCACTAGTGAATTCTACAAAACCCTACAAAATATCACAGAACCCACTCTCCACACGGTATACAACGATATATGGTCCGGCGGATCTTACCTACAAACGGGAAACCAGGCCATTATTAAATTACTCTCTAAGAAAGGTAAAGATCCCCAGGACCCAGGCTCCTATAGACCAATCTCACTGTTGAACCTGGATGTCAAAATCCTATCTAAGATCATTACCACTAGACTCGCTGCTATCATCCCCTCGCTGATACACCCTGCCCAATCTGGCTTTGTAAAAGGTAGAACAGCCACCCTTAACATCCGCAAAGTCATGTTGGCCTTAGAATACGCTAAACATAACCCAGGCGGAGACTACGCCATCATTACATTAGATGCGGAGAAAGCTTTCGATAATGTCAGTTTTGATTGGCTCTCCTTGGCCATGTCAAAAATGGGATTCACAGGACCCTTCTGCCATCTCATCAACACCATGTACACGGCCCCTGCAGCTAGGCTGGTGGCGGCAGGCCTATTCTCAGACAATTTCCGCCTCCACAAAGGCACGCGGCAAGGCTGCCCACTATCCCCGCTCCTTTTCAATATTGCTCTAGAACCTTTACCAAGATACCTAATCCAATCAGCCACACTACATGGCATAAAAGTTGGTAAACACGAGCTACGCACTTCCCTCTTTGTGGATGATATCCTTATATTCTCATCCAACCCCTCCTCTGACATGTCCACTATCAAAAAGATTTTCGATTAATTTAGATCCTGCTCAGGCCTATGTATCAATTATGGCAAGAGCGAAATCCTTCCCATAAGCACTCACTCCAATCCACACTGGGCCCAACACTCCATTTTTTCAATAGCCATGTCCCACATCACTTATCTAGGTATCAAAATAGGGAAACTACCCTCCTCTTTATACCACCTCAATTACCCCCCGCTGATCACTAAAATATCTCAGGAACTAGTCAACTGGATGGATCTGCCCCTTTCGCTCCTGGGAAGATGTCATCTGGTAAAATCGGTTAGTTTTGCAAGATTGCTATACCCGATGCAAACTATTCCTCTACTCCTGCAACACAAAAATATCAAATTCTAAATTCAGCTTTTTCAAAATTCCTATGGCAAAACAAAAGACCACGTATAGCCTTAAAGAAACTTCATCTTCCTAGACGCGAAGGGGGAATTAGCCTCCTGAATGTTAGGACTTATAACTTGGCATGTTTATTGAGAACTAGCCTGGACTGGATATCACAATCCTCCCGCTACTCCAAGTATCTCATGGAAACCGAAATGGCCCACCCTTATTCCTTAGTGGCCTGTCTCCACTGCAAATTGAAATCAATCCCCCTCTGTACCAACAGAATCTCCTGCTGAGAGACACAGTTATTGCCTGGAGAGAAGTCAGGAAAATCCTCAAGCTGTCTCCTTTCATGTCTAGCCACCTACCAATTCAAGGGAATCCTAGTTTCCCCCCTGGTCTGGACCACAAACCCTTCATCGTATAGCAGGAAAAAACAGGGCACCCTCTACCCTTCTTGACCATAGCGGAATCTTTCTCACTTCCCCAAGCCCATGCTTTCCACTATGGACAATGTATCGCATTTCTAAAGGCCACGTGCAAAGAGGACTGCATGAGGTTCAAACCAAACATCACAGACCAAATGTTCCTGGACGACTCCTATAAAATCTATGACATCTACCAACCTCTTCTACGAGAGACCACTTCCCCTCTGACTTCTTCATCTGTAGCCAACTGGGGAAAAGACTTCCCGGATCCAGACCTGGTGCACAAAATTCTACAAGGCGTCAACAAAGTACAACAATTAACTTCCAATGAAATATGGAGAGAAACCCAACTAAAGATCGCACATCAAGTCCACATACCTTTTTTATTCTCCAAAACAGAACAGAGCAAGGCCTCCTGCCCCCTCTGCCACCAATCAAGGCCATCCCTATCACATCGCTTCTGGACATGTCCTTTCATATCCATCTTTTGGGACCAGGTCCTATCTTACATTTCCATAGTAACCCTACTAAAGTTACCTAAGGACTTGCTGCTGCTCATCTTTGGACATTGGAACCCCCAACTGCTACCATGGTCTTAATCTATAAATACAAACACCACTGGAATCTCCAACAAGCCCCCCCTCCCACAAAGACTGGTCTTTGATCTGTCTCCTACTTGCATGGAGGACCATAGTGAAACACTGGACTTCACCACATTCCCCTACTACCGCTCAAATCAAACGAAAGCTCCTTCTCCTACTATTTAAGGACCGACTCAACACCAACTTCAAACAAAAAAAATCCAGTTCTATTCCAGGTGGCAAACCCTCATGCTTTCAGCACTCCCTCCAGAAGAACTAGCCAACCTCAATAAATACACATTCTCCTTCAAATCCAGGGGACATGGACCCCCCCCCCCAATGGAAAACCCACAACCAGCAGACTTTAGCTCCATCTAGTTATGACCTGCAACACGAGTCTCCCCACAGGTTTTCTACCCAAAAGCTCCATCTATTTCTACCAACAGCATGAAGAAATCCACCTCAAACTGCCTCTACTCTGGCCATGGGGCCCCACCCTCCTCTTTTCTTACTTTAAGGACAAAGTCGCATAACCTATTTGACCTCCCTCCCCTCTTCTCCATCCCAACCACCCCTTCCACCTCCTGTTGTTCCCTTTTGTTTCACCCTGCAAACCTAGGGGTTTACTGTAAACAGATCCATCCAGGTATCTTCTGTTGTTGATAACTATTACCCGGTTGTGTTATGTACATCTCCTTTAGTTATCCCACCCTGACATGTATGTCCACAACCCCTAGATTGTTACTTTGCTTACCAAAAAAATATTTCTGTAAAATGTTTTTACAAACGTTGTTGTCAATATATTCGTTTTTTATATCTCAATAAATACTTTTGAAAAAAGAAGCAGAGTTACACTAGATGTTCCATGAGGCATGTTCGGCTCCATATGGAGTTGGACATATGTGAGCATGCCAGGGCATAAATCCCTAGATAGTGGGAAAAAATGGAGGGGCTAAGGAGAACCCTGTGTAGATGCATTAATTGAATGAATTATAAAAACTGTATGAAGTAATAAAATTACATTAAGCAAAAGGCTTCTGGAAAATTGTAATTCTAAACCTATTGACTGTAAGTCCAAGGCATCAGGTGGATAATAGATAAGGGAGTCTTGCTTGTCACATAGAGGAGTCATTCATCAGGACTGCTGCTATACATCTATAGCGGTATACTGTCCAATAGAGACACAGTGAAGTCTCTGTAGACCAATAAACCAGAGCAGTCCAAAGAAAATTAAAAAAAGGCATTGCTAGCATGCAAAAAGATTTGTCTTGTAATCCTAAACCTGGCGCTTATCAGTCCGGGGCATTAAGTAAATAATAAGTCCAAGACATATAGACCGATAAACCAGAGCAGGCAAAAGAAAATAAAAAAAGCATACCAACACACAAAAAGCTTCTAATGCCCCGTACACACGGTTGGATTTTCCGACCGAAAATGTGTGATAGAACCTTGTTGTCGGAAATTCCGACCGTGTGTGGGCTCCATGACACATTTTCCGACACACAAAGTTTGAGAGCAGGATATAAAATTTTCTGACAACAAAATCCATTGTCGGAAATTCCGATCGTGTGTACACAAATCCGACGCACAAAGTGCCACGCATGCTCAGAATAAATAAAGAGATGAAAGCTATTGGCCACTGCCCCGTTTATAGTCCCGACGTACATGTTTTACGTCACCGCGTTTAGAACGATCGGATTTTCTGACAACTTTGTGTGACCGTGTGTATGCAAGAAAAGTTTGAGCTAACATCCGTAGGAAAAAATCCATGGATTTTGTTGTTGGAATGTCTGAACAAAGTCCGACCGTGTGTATGGGGCATAAGTCTTGTAATCCTAAACCTGGGGGTTATCAGTCCATAGCATCAAGTGAATGATAAGTAAGGGAATCCTTACAAAAAGGAGCCATTCATCAAGACCACCATTATACATCTATAATAGGTAGGCTGCCCAAAGGGGGCATAGGATAGGGTCCGCCCAATGGTGGCAAAGCTAAGCAGAATTATATCATAATGTCTATAAGACATCGGCATTGCAGTGTAAAAAACAAGTGCAAAAGCACAGACCCAGCAAATGTTAAATGGTACAACTTCTTATATAGCCTGATAGGTCTCAACAGCATAAGCACTCTGGGTCAGAAAAGTTCATCAATCTGGCAGCAATAAGGTATAAGGAGTCTGCCTGTGTCATGCATGTTGCAATGGCTGGGAGGCCCTACAATGTTTCAGGAAGAACTGATGATGAAGAAGGGGCCAACCCCATCAACGTAAGTCAAACAATCAACTCCAAGCAAAGGTTATAGCATGGTGGAAAGAACAAAAACAGATCTTACCCCTTCAATGTTCATCCTGGATCCTAACGTGGAGACCGAGTTACATATGGAGTGCGAGGTTTGGGGGGTTTGTGTTCCACAGCTTTCTCCCACAGGTGTCCCAGGCATCTGGAGGAGGAGCAGGGGAGGATTTTGCTGAGCTCCTGCACCTACTGGTAGGAGGTGCAATGCTTCAAACGCGATATTGGCTTCCTTATGTTATCAAAAATTGAGGTTTTTCTATAGCAGCTAATACAAAACTGTATACAAACCTCCAAAAAACCTCCATTTTTGATAACATAAGTGTTTGTGTTCTATTGATATACACCCCTGAAGAATGAATGCACTTATGAAATGCGTTGGGTGCTTCTGTTAATGTTAAGTCACTGTGTATTTATCGTGAAGTTATCAGAAAATGTAGAGCGATATATACATGTACATTGCGTGTTCTGTTGGTACTACAATACATCAGCCATAATCTGTTTTGAATGATATTATTTAAAAAAAATTGTACTTGTGATTTTATAAATATTCTCTTGTTAATTCATACTACTATTATGGATTGGAATTACTCTATGGGCCTTTAAAGTCCCATTAGAGTGTTTTTCTCTTTCTTTCCATTTCATTTGGGATGATGACCTAATTTATTTTTCGACTACACCGTCCTTTCCACAAAGTTTATACTGTAGCATGGTTTTGAAGCAAGCCATAAGCTCTGTATCTCTGAGAGGTGGAAGCTGTTGTTCAGGTGGTACTTCTGTGGAGCTCTCTGCATCAAAAAGTAGGTTTGGGTCCCCCAGCAGCAGCAGTGGGGAAGGTTCCAAGCTTGAGGCCTGGGTTTCCAGTGTGGCAGAAAGCCCCGCCTTCTTTGTGATCAGCAGCTCTGGCACTGGAGGAGTGGGGCATGATCAATTTCTGCCCCATTGTGTACCTTGGGTGTGCAGGGTGTGGGGCCCACAGGGGGGAAGGAGGAAAAGCTCTCCAGGAAAAGAAAATTTGATACTGATGTGTCCAAGGGTTGAGGAGCAAGATCACCAAGTGGTCATCACTGCTTGAAAGCGCCCCAACACACCGTATATTTTAATAGATGCTGAATTTATTTGATAAAATGATTTACCATATACAGTAGAAGAAAAAAGCATGCTGTCATATAACACAGTAAGCTGTATTAGATAAGACTGTTGGATGTCACTTGTCCTCTTAAAGAGGATAGCAGTCAGCTTTGAACTAGCATGAAAACTGTGCAATTCTTACTGCAAATAGGCATCATATAAAGTGTGCTTAATGACCCCTTCTCCCCTGCAATATCCCAATGCACACTATGCAAATGCAACTGACATCAGAGGTGACAGCATGCTGTCTGAAGCACAGCGAGGCTTAATGTATTCAGCTTTAATGCAAGGTGTTTGATCTCCCCAGAATCAGGATGTAGCCAATTGTCACCAAAATCTGCCATATTTGCATAGTTAATATTTCACACCCTCTTTTGAGGAAATTGGGCTATGAAAATGTTGCCCTAATGTACCACAACGTTGTTTACAGCGGATTGATTGTCTTTAAGAAGCACATGAAAAACTGCCTCACCTTTATGCTCACCTTATAATGTATCCAGCTATGCAGGATTTTTAGAAAATAATACAAGGCATCTGAAAATACATCTAGAGAATGATAAGATTTGGCCTAAGATTGAATAACCTGTTGACCTCTAAACTGCTCTGTAGTTACCTCCCACCTATACGCCTTTCCATCTCTATCTTGAGCAGTGTCTCTGGGGTTTCCATTCTTCTTCCCAATCTTCTGTGATGCTGAAAACATGGAGTGAGGGGCATAGGGCAGCTACACTGCATTTGCAACAGCATAACAGCAGAAATGTCAGTCAGCCTGATTCAGTATTGATTTGTAAAGTCCAAGCATTCTATGCTTCGATCCACTCACTTCCTTTCATCTTGACAAGGCTTTGCCTTATTGTGGTCAGCTAGTACTGTGGTTTCAGTGCTTGAATGTGTGTTGGTCTCATCAAGCTGCTCATTCTGCTGTTAAAACTCCAAGCTGTTTTTCCTCTTTGGATGTGGGCTTTAAAATGATGCAGTATCAATACATAATATAGCACTATAAATACAAATATGGTACCAACTCATTTTTGCTGTCTTTTTACCTAATATGCCTGTCTAAAGTATGTCTTATTCATATATGTAAGTAGTATTTGTTAAGAAGGCCCACTGGGCAACCCAACTTATTTGTATGCAGGCATGTCAAGCTTAAGTGGGTCAGAGGGTCAAATAGAGTAGGACTCCTCTGCATGGGGCTGCATTAGCTGTGCTGATGGCTGTGCTTCTGTTACTGAAAAAAAAGATATATACTGCTTCATAAATATGTAGAGTAAAGGAATATTTAGTAGTGTATGCTGTGTATTAGATTATTCTAGGTTGTGTACATTAACCCTAATTTTATCAATGGAAATGCCATATTTCTGAATGAATCCTGAATAATATCTGAATAATTCAACTAAAAAATATGAAATAGACTCCTCATTAGCTATCAAGCTAATTGGATAATTGTTTGATTTTAAACTGGACAAGGACCACAGGGATGGAAATTATAGGGATATATGTGGGGGCAGAGCTTGCCGCGGATCTAGATGGACGTCTGAGAGAGGAGCTCTGATGATTCTGGGGATATATCGGCACACAGCAGGCTGCAAAACCACGATCCAGGCACCCCAGCAATGAGACCTCACCCTGGAAATCCGGTCGATCATGCCGAGGAAAAGAAAGGAGGTCCGGAAGCTGCAGAAACTAACGGCCTTCTTCATCCTAGGCAAAATGGCGCTGCCTCCTCCACGATCACTGCATCCAGCACACCACAGCAAAGGTATCACAAATACAATCCGTCCAAAAGGAACACACCACCCAAAAGCACACAATCTCCCCTTAATACTCCTACCTCAGGGAGCCCGGAGAAGGCACGATTTAGGATGGATGAATCAGATCCTGAGCATGAGGTGAGCCAAGGCCTAGATTCGGTAATCATCCTTCTCCTTTATGCCACCTATTCTTGGGTCCTTTCACAGGCTTTGAAGCATGAGGTTGCCCATGCGCCTCAAATTTGCAGAGGCTTGAGAATCAGACTCCTCGGGGTCACTCAGGATGACAGCATCTGGAACTTCCTCCTCCCAGCCACATACTACTCCCAAGGGTCCTGGGGTTGGAAAGCCATTGCTTACAGATTGATGCATGTCTTCCTTTTCTTCAAAGCCTATGAAAGTGCCAGAATCCTCCTCCTCCTCATCCTCCTCCCCTCTCTCCTCCTGTGTGTTCTGTGACATTGGAATGATGGTGTCTGGACAAAGTGGGCCTTGAGAGGAAAGGACGTCCTCCTCTTCCTCCTGCTGCTCTGCCTCCAGTGCCCTGTCCATAATGCCGCGCAGAGTCTGCTCCAGCAGGAACACAACAGGGATTATGTCACTGATGCATGCACTGTCACAGCTCACCATCCTTGTGGCCTCCTCAAATGGTGACAATTAGGGATGAGCTTCGTGTTCGAGTCGAACCCATGTTCGACTCGAACATCGGCTGTTCGCCCGTTCGCCGAATTGCGAACGATATGGGCCGTTCGCGCCAAATTCGTGTGGCGCGTCACGGCCCATAATTCACTGCGGCATGGCAGTGCATTGCTTGCTGATGATTGGCCAAGCATGCACTATGACCCGCATGCTTGGCCAATCACAGCGCCGCCTGAACAGAGAGCCATAATTGGCCAAAGCCAAGGAGGCTTTGGCCAATTATGGCTCAGGGGATTTAGTACACGCCCCACACTATATAAGGCCGCCTGCACGGCAGCCCTGTGTAGTGTGTGTTCCGGCGTTCATTGAGAGAGAGAGAGAGACAGACAGTGTCATTTGATTTGAGTTAGATAGATTAGGCAGAACAGTCAGTCAGTTAGCTGCACTTACAGTGTATTGTGTATATATATGCATCCCAGGTGTTGCATATATATATATATATACACTGTATTCAGTTTAGCTGCGTCCTGCTCACAGTGTTCAGCTAGATCCGTTCCTGTTATCTTCCTACTGACAGGCAGGCTTGTCTGGTTACAGTATATAAAGCTACCTGAAGAAAATTACTGGTGTTCTATTTGATCCTATTAGTACCACGGTCAGGCAGCTAGACTATTTACATTTAGTACAGTGCGTCCTGCTCACAGTGTTCAGCTAGATCCGTTCCTGTTATCTTCCTACTGACAGGCAGGCTTGTCTGGTTACAGTATATAAAGCTACCTGAAGAAAATTACTGGGGTTCTATTTGATCCTATTAGTACCACGGTCAGGCAGCTAGACTATTTACATTTAGTACAGTGCGTCCTGCTCACAGTGTTCAGCTAGATCCGTTCCTGTTATCTTCCTACTGACAGGCAGGCTTGTCTGGTTACAGTATATAAAGCTACCTGAAGAAAATTACTGGGGTTCTATTTGATCCTATTAGTACCACGGTCAGGCAGCTAGACTATTTACATTTAGTACAGTGCGTCCTGCTCACAGTGTTCAGCTAGATCCGTTCCTGTTATCTTCCTACTGACAGGCAGGCTTGTCTGGTTACAGTATATAAAGCTACCTGAAGAAAATTACTGGTGTTCTATTTGATCCTATTAGTACCACGGTCAGGCAGCTAGACTATTTACATTTAGTACAGTGCGTCCTGCTCACAGTGTTCAGCTAGATCCGTTCCTGTTATCTTCCTACTGACAGGCAGGCTTGTCTGGTTACAGTATATAAAGCTACCTGAAGAAAATTACTGGTGTTCTATCCCAGCTTAGTGCAGCTACAGGCGATTAGTATGTCTGGAAGGCCAAGAAGGAGAGGCAGACAGTCACAAGCCAATAAGAGAGGGCAAGCAGGCTCTGTGTCTAGTGCTGGTCGTGGAGACGGTGCATCCTCATCAGCACGTGGCCATGGGACACGCTGGGCCTTTTTTTCGGCAGCTGGCCGTGTTGAGCCACAACATGCGGAAGACTTGGTTGAGTGGATGACCAAGCCGTCCTCATCCTCCTCATCCTCTCTCACCCATGCCCAGGGTGCTTTGTCTGGCAAAGCAGCGGCCTCTTCCCTCAGCTCAATGTCATCAGTGACTCCTTCCCTAGCTCCACCATGTCCTCATGAGGATTCCCTCGAACTGTTTGACCACAGTGTTGGGTACATGCTCCAGGAGGATGCCCAGCGTTTGGAAGGCTCTGATGATGATACTGAGCTCGATGAAGGCAGTAACATGAGCACGGACAGAGGGGGTGCCCAAGAAGGACAGCAATCTGGCAGTCATGCTCCCCCTGCTGCAGCATACTGCCAGGTTTGCTCCAGTGATGAGGAGGGAGGGGATGATGAGGTCACTGACTCAACGTGGGTGCCTGATAGGAGAGAGGAGGAGGAGGAGGAGGCGGCACATCACCAATGAGGCAGGATGCCCTCCAGGGGCCAGCCTAAGGGCAGCACATTGACTGCATCACACCCCAAAGCTCCACATGTGCAGGGCGCTGCAGTCTCTGCGCGTTATTCAAAAAGTTCTTTGGTGTGGGCCTTTTTTGAGACGAGTGCATCAGATCGCACCGCTGCTATTTGCAACATATGTCTCAAGCGTATCTCACGTGGCCAAAACATCTCCCGCTTGGGTACCACATGCTTGACCAGACATATGTTGACCTGCCATGCAGTTCGTTGGCAAGCGTATCTAAAAGACCCACACCAAAGAACAAAGAGGATCTCTCCTTGCTCCTCATCAGCTGAGATTTCCAACCCCACTAGACCTCCAGTCCTCTCTGAGACCTGCAGTGAGAGGAATGAAGGTGTAGAATTAGGTGTGTCACAGCCAAGTACTTGTGGGCAATCCGCTTTTGGTACACCGACGTCAGATTGTACCAGGCAAATTTCCCTGCCCCAGCTGCTGCACCGCCTAAAGAAGTTTGCTCCCAGCCATCCACATGCCCAGCGGTTGAATGCTAGCTTGGCAAAATTGCTAGCACTTCAACTGCTGCCTTTTCAGTTGGTAGACTCTGCCCCTTCCGTGAGTTTGTGGAATGTGCGGTTCCTCAGTGGCAGGTACCCAAACGCCACTTTTTCTCACGGAAGGCGATTCCGGCTCTCTACCGGCATGTGGAAGGCAATGTCCATGCCTCGCTGGACAGGGCGGTCAGCGGTAAGGTGCATATTACCGCTGACTCATGGTCCAGCAGGCATGGACAGGGACGTTACCTAAGTTTCACGGCACATTGGGTGACTCTGCTGGCAGCTGGGAAGGGTGCAGGACAAGGTGCAGTAGTGTTGGAGGTTGTTCCGCCACCACGCCTCCAAAATGCTGATTGTGACACATCTCTCTCCTCCACCCCCTCCTCTTCTTCTTCCTCCATGGCCTCTTCCTCGGAACCAGCGGTGCTCCGTAGTTATTCAAGGGGCTACGCAAGTACGCAGGCCAAAAGATGCCATGCGGTGCTTGAGCTGGTGTGCTTGGGGGACAGGAGCCACACTGGGGCAGAGGTTCTGTCAGCTCTGCAGGGGCAGGTTCAGAGGTGGTTGACGCCACGCCAACTTAAGGCAGGAATGGTGGTTTGGGACAATGGCACCAACCTCCTCTCTGCCCTCCGACAGGGACAAATGACCCATGTGCCCTGTTTGGCTCACGTCCTTAACTTGGTGGTGCAGCGGTTCTTGGGCAGGTACCCGGGCTTACAGGATGTCCTGAGGCAGGCCAGGAAAGTCTGTGTGCATTTTCGCCGGTCATATAATGCCAGTGCTCGGCTGATGGACCTCCAAAAAGGAGTTTAACCTGCCCAAGAACCGCCTAATCTGTGACATGCCCACCAGGTGGAACTCAACGTTGGCCATGCTGCAGCAGCTGCACACGCAGCAGAGGGCCATCAATGAGTACCTGTGCGACTATGGCACCAGGACAGGGTCAGGGGAGCTTGTTTTTTTTTCCCCACGCCAGTGGGCCATGATCAGGGATGCATGCACTGTCCTGTCACCATTCGAGGAGGCCACGAGGATGGTGAGCAGTGACAGTGCATGCATCAGTGACACTGTCCCCCTTGTCCACCTGTTGGAGCACACGCTGCGTGGAATAATGGACAGGGCACTTGAGGCAGAACAGAGGCAGGAAGAGGAGGACTTCCTTAGCTCTCAAGGCCCCCTTTATCCAGACAGTGTTCCTGCGTGCCCGCCGATCACACAGGAAGAGGACGAGGAGGAGGAGGAGGAGGAGGAGGAAGATTGTGTCAGTATGGAGGTGGAGCCTGGCACTCAGCATCAGCAGCAGTCTTTAAGGGATCAGTCCCAAGAAACACATGGACTTGTACGTGGCTGGGAGGAGGTGGCTGCGGACGTTGTCGTCCTTAGTGACCCAGAGGACTCCGGACGGAATGCCTCAGCAAACCTACGCTGCATGGCCTCCCTGATCCTGCAAAGCCTGCGTAAGGATCCTCGTATTCGTGGTATCAAGGAGAAGGACCAATACTGGCTGGCAACCCTCCTTGATCCACGTTACAAGGGTAAGGTTGCGGACCTTATCTTGCCATCGCAGAGGGAGCAGAGGATGAAACATCTTCGGGAGGCCTTGCAGAAAGGTCTGTGCAATGCGTTCCCAGAGACTGGGAGGTTACAAACTCCTGTTTCTGGACAACGTGTTGCTGAGGCTTCGGTCAGTCAAAGAAGGAGCGGTGGAGAAGGTGGCCGTCTGACCGATGCGTTCAGACAATTTTTTGGTCTGCAGCCCCAAGGTATGATCGGTTCCAGCAACCATCGCCAGCGTCTGTTTTACATGGTGCAGGAATACCTAGGGGCAAGATCAGACTTGGACACCTTTCCCACCGAAAATCCTCTGGGTTACTGGGTCTTGAGGATGGATCACTGGCCAGAGCTTGCACAGTATGCAATTGAGCTACTGGCCTGTCCTGCATCCAGCGTTCTTTCGGAACGCACATTCAGTGCTGCTGGAGGCGTGGTAACCGATCACAGGGTGCGTCTGTCCACCGACTCGGTCGATCGGCTGACCTTCATAAAAATGAATGAGTCTTGGATCACCACCAGCTACCAAGCACCTGATGCTGATGTAACCGAATAATTTTTTTTGAAATCTCAGATCCCTTCAAAGACTGCCTATGCTGATGCTGAGTGACTATCCCTGAGTAATTATCCTCTTCCTCCTCAATCATCACGCTGATAGCTTGTAAGAACATTTTTGGTTCTGGGCGCCACCACCAGTGCCTAAGGCACAATTTTTCAGCCCCTGTTTAACAGGGGCGTGTTAATTACAATTTTTGATGTAATACTTTGCAGCAGGGCTCGTTCCTGCATTCCAACTAGAGTGTTTGTGAGGGGTTGCAGTGTTGTGGCACCAGCACCAGTGCCTAAGGCCCAATTTTTCTGCCCCTGTCTAACAGGGGCATGTAATTACAATTTTTGATGCAATACTTTGCAGCAGGGCTCGTTCCTGCGTTCCAACTAGAGTGTCTGTAAGGGGTTGCAGTGTTGTGGCACCAGCACCAGTGCCTAAGGCCTAATTTTTCAGCTCCTGTTCAACAGGGGCATGTAATTACAATTCTTGATCTAATATTTCACAGCAGGGCCCTGTGAGGGCTTACAGTGTTGTGGCCACAGCAACACCTAAGGCCCAAATTTCTGCTGAGTATATAGGGCAGGACCCTACTTTCAAACATCTAACTTACAAACGACTCCTACTTGCAAACGGAAGGAGACAACAGGAAGTGAGATGAAATCTACCCCTAGGAAGGGAAATTCTCTCCTGTAAGAGTTAATATGGGAAAACAATTTCTCCTTTCCACTGATGCTTTCCAATCCTTGTTCCACAAAAAACCCAAATTTTCAAAAAGCATTTTTCATTGGGACAAAAAGTGAGGTGAAATCTTCTGAAGAGGAGGAAAGACAGCAAAACAAATGTCACAGGGGTGATAACCCTTCCCTATGTTTTCCAAAAAGCTTAAAAAAGATTTTTTGGCTGGAGTTAAACGCTTTAAAAATGTACCCGTTCAAAATTACAAAGAGATTCTACTTAACAACAAACCTACAGTCCCTGTCTTGTTTGCACCGCCTGTATACTGCTGTTCAGAGTATATAGGGCCTTTCCTTATTTTAATTTGGGTGCGGGGTTCCCCTTAATATCCATACAAGACCCAAAGGGCCTGGTAATGGACTGGGGGGTACCCATGCCGTTTGTCTCACTGATTTTCATCCATATTGCCATGACCCGACATGACATTAAACCCGCAAGCAGTTTTAAATGAGATTTTTTCCTTTAAAAATGACATTTGGTGCAGGGACTGTTCTAAACACGGGAAACACGAGCCACTTTACAGGCCTACTATAGACACACCCCAGGTACGATATTTAAAGGAATATTTCACTTTTTTTTTTTTACTTTAAGCATCATTAAAATCACTGCTCCCGAAAAAACGGCCGTTTTTAAAACTTTTTTTGCATTGATACATGTCCCCTGGGGTAGGACCCGGGTCCCCAAAACCTTTTTAGGACAATACCATGCAAATTAGCCTTTAAAATGAGCACTTTTGATTTCGAACGTTCGAGTCCCATAGACGTCAATGGGGTTCTAACGTTCGTGCAAACTTTCGGTCCGTTCGCAGGTTCTGGTGCGAACCGTACCGGGGGGTGTTCGGCTCATCCCTAGTGACAATACAGTGCATGCATCCTTAATGATCAGCCATTGGCGTGGGGAAAAAAAGCCAAGGCGGCCTGAGCCTGCCGTTGTGCCGTATTAGCACAAGTACTTGTTGATGGCCCTCTGCTGCATGTATAGCCACTGCAGCATTGACAAAGTCAAGTTCCACCTGGTGGGCATGTCACAAATCAGGCGGTTTATGGGCAGGTGGATTTCCCACTGAATTTCAGCTAACCGAGCACTGACTGTGTATGACCGCCTGAAATGGCTACAGACTCTTCTGACCAGCTTTAGCACATCTTGCAACCCTGGGTACGTATTTAGGAAACGCTGCACCACCAAATTGAGGACATGTGCCAGGGATGGCACATGTGTCAACTTTCCCTGTCTAAGGGTGAACAGGAGGTTTGAGCCATTATTGCACACCACCATTCCTGGCTCCAGCTGACGTGGTGTGAACCACCTCTGAGCCTGTACCTGCAGAGCTGCAAGAATCTCTGCTCGGGTGTGGTTCCTGTCCCCTAAACACACCAGCTGAAGCACTACATGGCACATTTTAGCCTGACTCTGGGAATAGCCCTTTGAATGCTTAGGGAGTACCCGATGTTCATAGGACAATTCTGCAAAGAAGGGCATGGAGGTGGAGGAGGAGGGGGTAGAGCTCACAGGTCTGGCATTATCACCACCAGCTGTATGGAGACATGGGGGCACAACAAGCTGCAGCACCGAGCCCTGTCCTGCATCCTTTCGAGTTGCAAGCAGCGTTACCCAGTGTGCTGTGAACAAAATATATCATCCCTGTCCATGCTTGCTGGACCATGTGTCAGCAGTAAGGTGGATTTTACAGCTGACTGACTTGCCCAACGATGCCAGAACATTCCCTTCCATGTGATGGTAGAGGGGTGGAACGGCCTTACATGAAAAGTAGTAGCGACTAGGATCCTGCCATTGTGGTACAGCATATTGTGCGAATTCACGGAAGGTGGCAGAATCCACCAGGCTGAAAGGCAGAAGTTGGAGAGCCAAAAGCTTTGACATGCTTGCATTTAAACGCTGGGCATGTGGGTGTCCGGGACTGTATTTTTTTGTATCCCCTCTCTAGGCTCATGTTC
Source organism: Aquarana catesbeiana (assembly GCF_042186555.1). Taxonomy (NCBI): domain Eukaryota; kingdom Metazoa; phylum Chordata; class Amphibia; order Anura; family Ranidae; genus Aquarana; species Aquarana catesbeiana. The sequence goes on from NC_133325.1 coordinate 409,679,422, forward strand.
CTGTCATCCTCAACTTCAGAACCAGCATCTGAATCCAGTAATGGCTGCGCATCATCAAGGAGCAAGTGGCTGATGCTGTGGTCAAACAACTGACTCCTCAATGGCTGATGTTGGGGCTATAGCAGGAATAGATGTGGACAAGGAGGCGGGTTTATCCACTCTGGCAACTGCAGGGAACTGCACACTTGCCTCTGCTTGCGTGACAGAGGATGAGGATAGTTTAGTAAGCCAGTCCACCACCTCCAAATGTAAAGAAGAAGTTGAAATCTGTACGTAGATGCACTTTAATCAATGTAAAGAGGTGTTTGGCGCATATTAACTTGAGTACTCACACTACACAGACACACTCCATAGATACACTATAATATACTGCAATATAATGTGCCAAACGTACAGTGACGCACAGAACTATATGGCGTTAAACTGGCAGTAATGCAGACAAAACTATATGGCGTTAAACTGGCAGTAATGCAGACAAGAGGAAGAGGCTTCATGGTGCATTAGCCGGTTCAATGGTTTTATTTAAAACACGATACTGACATCAAACATTAAAGAGATAGGATTATCTCAATGAAATAGAGAAGCTTTTGTCAGATAGGGATATGTATAAAATCCTAAAGAAGGATCCCACCAACTTGTATAGAAAATCATTGTACAATATAGCTCAGGAAGGATTCAGAAAAGGGATCATAAATCAGAAAGAGTTGGATTTTCTTATCCCTTTAGCCCTGAGAATACCCATCATTTATTATATCCCCAAGGTGCACAAGAACCCAGATCATCCCCCGGGTCACCCCATTGTAAGTGGCATAGACTCCCTCACCTCATGGGTAGGGAAATTCATAGACCAATTTTTACAACCATTAGTAAAAAAGACTCCAGCTTTTTTGAGAGATTCAATGCAAATATTAAATGAAATTTCTCAATGTGAGGTGGGGGAGGATGTGGTGCTGGTGACAGCGGACGTTGCTCCACTGTACACCATCATACCACAAGAGATAGGATTTCATGCTGCAAGGTACTTATTAAATCAAGAATCGTCTTGGAGTTCATCATTAAACTATTGCAATTTGCAATGGAGCATAATTATTTTTACTATGAGGGGGTCTATTAACTACAAAGCACCGGGGTAGCTATGGGGGCTAAATGTTCCCCCAGTCTAGCTGGGCTTTTTATGGCCCTTTGGGAAAGTGATGAGCTTCTCTCCAGGAACGAGCCCTGCCTCCTTTTTTGGCATCGCTACATAGACAACGCCTTCTTCCTATGGAAGGGGGAGGAAGACTCTCTTTGTATGTTTATGGCTAGCATTAACAATAATCAATTGGGGATTAGATTTACGTATGAGTGTAGTAAACTTTCGGTCAATTTTTTGGATCTAGTTATAGTTAAGGAGCAAGGGGTTTTATCTACTAAAACATTCTTCAAAAGTACTGATAGGAATGGCTACATATATTTATTACATAGGGGTTTAGCACAGATATCCTACCACATACATCCAGTAATGCAGACAAAACTATATGGCGTTTAACTGGCAGTAACAAACACAAAACTATATGGAGTTAAACTGGCAGTAACGCACACAGAAGTAAATGGCATGAAACTGGCAGTAATGCACAAAACAATGTAGCGTTAAACTGGCAGTAACACCCACAGCACTATATGGCATTAAACTGGCAGTAATGCACACAAAACTACATGGCATTAAACTGGCAGTAACGCACAAAACTATATGGCGTTAAACTGGCAGTAACCCACACAGAACTATATGGCGTTAAACTGACAGTAACGCACACAAAACTATATGCGGGTAAACTGTCAGTAACGCACACAAAAGTAAATGGCGTTAAACTGGCAGTAACGCACACAGAAGTAAATGGTGTTAAACTGGCAGTAACACACACAGAACTATATGGCGTTAAACTGGCAGTAACCGACACAGAACTATATGGTGTTAAACTGGCAGTAATGCACACAAAACTATATGGTGTTAAACTGGCAGTAACGCACACAAAAGTAAATGGCATTAAACTGGCAGTAATGCACACAGAAGTAAATGGCATTAAACTGCCAGTAACGGACACAGTACTATATGGCGTTAAACTGGCAGTAACGCACACAGAAGTGAATGGAGTTAAACTGGCAATAACCCACAAAACTATATGGTGTCAAACTGGCAGTAATGCACAAAGAACTATATGGCGTTAAACTGGCAGTACGCACACAGACGTAAATGGCGTTCAACTGGCACTAATGCACAAAACTATATGGCGTTAAACTGGCAGTAACGCACACAAAACTATACGGCGTTAAACTGGCAGTAATGCACACAAAACTATATGGCGTTAAACTGGCACTAACACACAGAACTATATGGCGTTAAACTGGCAGTAACACACACAAAACTATATGGCGTTAAACTGACATTAACGCACAAAAAATGATATGGTGTTAAACTGGCAGTAACGTACACAGAAGTAAATGGCGTTAAACTGGCAGTAACACACACAGAAGTAAATGGTGTTAAACTGGCAGTAACGCACAAAACTATATGACATTAAACTGTCAGTAACGCACACAAATCTGTATGGCGTTAAACTGGCAGTAACGCACACAAAACTATATGGCGTTAAACTGGCAGTAATGCACACAGAACGATATGGCGTTAAATTGGCAGTAATGCACACAGAAGTAAATGGTGTTAAACTGGCAGTAATGCACACAGAAGTATATGGTGTTAAACCGGCAGTAACGCACAAAACTATATGGCGTTAAACTGGCAGTAACGCACACAAAACTATATGGCGTTAAACTGGCAGTAATGCACACAGAACTATATGGCGTTAAACTGGCAGTAACGCACACAAAACTATATGGCGTTAAACTGGCAGTAACGCACACAAAACTATATGGCATTAAACTGGCAGTAACGCACACAAAACTATATGGCTTTAAACTGGCAGTAACGCACACAAAACTATATGGCATTAAACTGGCAGTAACGCACACAGAAGTAAATGGGGTTAAACTGGCAGTAATGCACACAGAAGTAAGTGGCGTTAAACTGGCAGTAATGCAATCAAATAAACGGTGCTCAAACGTCACTACACTGACGCTATCCGAACTTTCCCTACTCTAGCTATACACTAATGTCAAGATTACTGACACGGTCTCACTACACAATTTGGATTTACGAAAGGTCGTCAAACAGCAGAGGCTACCAGACACCTAGTTAACATCATACACCTAGCCAACAGAACAAGAACGCCTTCTCTGCTTCTAGTTTTGGATGCAGAGAAGGCATTCAATAGGATCCATTGGGACTACTTGGCGCAAGTTCTGCACAGGTTTGGATACACTAATGTCAAGATTACTGACATGGTATCACTACACTATTTGGTTTTACGAAAGGTCGTCAAACAGCAGACGCTACCAGACACCTAGTTAACATCATACACCTAGCCAACAGAACAAGAACTCCTTCTCTACTCCTAGCTTTGGATGCAGAGAAGGCGTTCAATAGGACCCATTGGGACCACTTGGCGCAAGTTCTGCACAGGTTTGGATTCACAGGCCAGATTTACCAGGCCATTATGGCATTGTACACAACACCTTCGGCCCAAGTCTACATCTCAGGTATGCTTTCGACCCCATTCATCATTACCAATGGGACATGTCAGGGATGCCCATTGTCCCCACTATTTTTTAATTTATTAATGGAACCTATGACCACTTACATCCGCCACCATCCCAATATCAAAGGATTCCAAGTCAGAGGTAGAATGCACACCATAAGTCTCTTTGCAGATGACATAATCTTGATGCTCACGGATGCTGAAACCTCCCTGGCTTTGGTACACCAAATGTTACAATTATTCAACACTATATCTTACTATAAGGTCAATGAGACTAAGTCGTATATTCTGGGTCTGGGATTATCCAGCATAGTTAAACAAGATATCAGTCATAGCCATATGCCTGGAAGGAAAAAGGGATTTCATATTTGGGCATTACTCTTACTCCTACAGTGTCGGACCTTGTTAACCACTTCAATACAGGGCACTTATACACCTTCCTGCCCAGACCAATTTTCAGCTTTCAGCGCTGTCGCAGTTTGAATGACAATTGTGAGGTCATGCTACACTGTACCCAAACTAAATTTTTATCATTTTGTTCTCACAAATAGAGCTTTCTTTTGGTGGTATTTGAGCTTTCTTTTGGTGGTATTTGATCACCTCTGCGGTTTTTATTTTTTGCTAAACAAATAAAAGAAGACTGAAAATTTTGAAAAAAATAAAAGTTTTGCTTTTGCTTCTGTTATAAAATTTTGTAAATAAGTAATTTTTCTCTTTCACTGATGGGCACTGATAAGGCAGCACTGACAGGCACTGATAAGGTGGCACCGATGAGGTGGCACCAATGAGAGGGCACTGATGGGCACTGACGATGGGCACTGATATGCGGCACTGATATGCAGCACTGATGGGCATTGATAAGCAGCACTGATGGGCACTGATAGGCGACACTGATGGGCACCGAAAGGCTGCAAAGATGGTTTCATATGGGTGGCACTGATAGGCGGCACTGCTGGGCACTGATAGGTGGAACTGCTGGACACTGCTGGGCACTGATAGGTGGCACTGCTGGACACTGATAGGTGGCACTGATGGGCATTGATATGTGGCACTGATGGGCACTGATATGTGGCACTGATGGGCACTGATATGCGGCATTGATATGAGGCACTGATAGGCATCCCTGGTGGCACTGGCAGTGGTAGGCATTGTGAGTGGGCACTGATTGGCAGCTGCCTGGGCATTGATTGGCAGCTGCCTGGGCACAGATTAGTATATCCCTGGGGTATAGGGGGGCATACCTGGTGGTCCAGTGTGGATGGCCATCCTGGTGGTCCTGGGCAGCATAATGGTGGTCCTGGGCGGAATCCGAGGGGGGGCTGTGCTGATAAACAATCAGCACAGACCCCCCCTGTCAGGAGAGCAGCCGATCGGCTCTCCTCTACTCGCGTCTGTCAGAAGCGAGTGAGGAAAAGCCGATCACCGGCTCTTCCTATTTACATCATGATCAGCCGTGATTGGATCGGCTAATCACGCGGTAAAGAGTCTATGTCAGAGACTCTTTACCTAGACAAGAGTTGCGGTGTGTGAGACTGACAAACCGCAACAACGATCGCCGCGATGCGGACATCATATGAAGCCCAGTCAGGATATTGAAACCACTTTGCCGCTGTCATTCTGCTATATGGCGGGCGGCAAGTGGTTAAAGAAAACTATGCTCCTTTCTTACAGTCCTTTCATTCCAAGCTAGCCAACCTGGGAAAATGCCAGCTATCTTGGTCAGGCAGACTAGCGGCCTTTTAAATGCAAGTGCTCCCACAACTCCTGTATCTGTTTAGGTCACTGCCCATCCCTGTGCCTAATTCTTTTTTCTCATACGTGCAATCCAATCTAAATAGATATTTATGCAAAGGGAAGAAAGCACAATGTGCATTTAGCAGGCTAATCAAGCTCAGAAGAGCAGGAGGTGTGGGGCACACTCACTTAAGAGACTACAGAGACTACCGCACCGCCTCTATAGTAGCACAACTAAAAGAATGGTTTTCCCCAAACCCCAATACACTTTGGGCTGAACTTGAACAACACCAGGTTAGGGGAGGTAACTTATACAACTATCTTATAGCTAGCCCTTTCCTCCCACAGTGGTACACCTTCCAGTGGTATTGTCTTTGTAAAATCTTGTCCACCGCAGGTAGCTTAACTTCATTAAGAATTACAATATCAGTTATCTCACTCCTAATCCCTGATATCTCCCTCACTAACTGGTGCTCCAATAAGGATATTATAATAGAAGATCTTTTTATAGGTCCTGCGCTCAACATTTTTAGGACGCTCCAGCTAGAGTACTCCATTTCCCAGACGGAGTACTATAAATATATCCAAATCTCACATCTGCTAAAACACGCTAACAAACTGAATATCTATTTACCTTTGCAAGTTGACCAATATTACTTAACCAACAATACAAAAACTAAAGGTATCTCCTTAATATATAAACACCTACAGAACAAACAGGAATTTACCAAATCCTCCAATATACAAGCCTGTGAAAGGGATTTTGGGAGAGAATACTCTGAGGACCAATGGCAAAAAGCCTTGAGTGCAGCATATACAGTACATCAACCAAATGTACCAACTTATGGGAACTTTACCAAAAGATTTTGTTACGCTGGTATCTTACTTCATAAAGTATTTCTAAATTTGCCCCTGGAGTATCCCCAGAAAGCCCGGAGAAACTGCAGAGGACCTGGGACACTGATGCACCTTATGTGGTCCTGTCCGAAAATTAATAATTATTGGTCTCTTATATTCAATCTTTTGGAACAAGTTTTAGGGATCCATATATTTTCCTCTTCTGGACATTGATACTATTCCGCCTGATCTGTAACTTCCGATAAAAACTTTGGATAGTAACTTCCCATATCTTAGCGCGACTTAACTTGGTCCGGCACTGGAAAGATAATATGGCCCCAGGCCTGTCAGAAACCTTGTTAACAATAAACATACACAGTACATATGAAATACTTTTTGCATATGACTATAGGCATAAATGTTGTTACTTTTGTTAGTTACAGGTAATTGTTCTTTTACTTTCCTCTTGTTAAGTACATGTAGTGTAGTAGCCGACACTCAGTATTCTGGTATGGTTCACGCAAGGTATACTTCGAATCTGATGTTCAAATTATTCTTATAATTACCTTCTGCCAATGGCAGGTTCTTTTAAATAAACAATTATTATCTTCTTACTATGTGCCCTACTTGCAATGTGATCTCAATGAATAACTGCTAATATGAAACCAATATGTCATGTACTTCCTACCTTTGTATTTCTTCAAAAACAATAAAAACTTATTGAACCAAAAAAAGGGATGTATGTAACTCAAAAACACAATATTTTCATGCCTGCCCTTGGCAAACATGATGTTTGTAATATAAAGGGGAAAGAAAAATCCCCCCTTGTTATAAAAATGGGACTTTAAGGGCTCACAAAATGTACGTTTATACTTGTTAATTTTTTATTTTTTTATTTTTTTAAAGTTTAAATAGTATTTGTTATCAAAGTATACAAACTGGAAAATACACAAATATCAAAAAGTAATGCACATAAAAAATGGGGGTTACATATTACCACAGACCATTAACAGACCATTAACAGAAATGAAGTGATATGCGATAGGGGGTGCTAATGAAATATGCAATGCAATAATTCTATGAATTATTATTAAACATTTGTAGTTATACAAACATAATAAAGTACATAGTGCAGATTGATGTATCAAATGAATAAATTGATAAAAAATGAATCCAATTAATAATATTGGTGATGAATTCAATTGGTCAAAACAATCCGAAGTACATATAGATTCTTAGTGTGATGATTCTTATCCATATACCGTCACCAAGGCTAATCTTTATAAATATCACCCGATGAGTGTGAGTAAAATTCCTACTCACCAAATGAACATGACCTCTAACTAAAAAGAAGATCACAGCAGGCAGTTTGGATATAGTTACATAGTTACATAGTAGGTGAGGTTGAAAAAAGACACAAGTCCATCAAGTCCAACCTATGTGTGTGATTATGTGTCAGTATTACATTGTATATCCCTGTATGTTGCGGTCATTCAGGTGATTATCTAATAGTTTCTTGAAGCTATCAATGCTGCCCGCTGAGACCACCGCCTGTGGAAGGGAATTCCACATCCTTGCCGCTCTTACAGTAAAGAACCCTCTACGTAGTTTAAGGTTAAACCTCTTTTCTTCTAATTGTAATGAGTGGCCACGAGTCTTATTAAACTCTCTTCTGCAAAAAAGTTATATCCCTATTGTGATGTCACCAGTACAGTATTTGTAAAATTAAATCATATCCCCTCTCAAGCGTTTCTTCTCCAGAGAGAATAAGTTCAGTGCTTGCAACCTTTCCTCATAACTAAGATCCTCCAGACCCTTTATTAGCTTTGTTGCCCTTCTTTGTACTCGCTCCATTTCCAGTACATCCTTCCTGAGGACTGGTGCCCAGAACTGGACAGCATACTCCAGGTGCGGCCGGACCAGAGCCTTGTAGAGTGGGAGAATTATCGTTTTATCTCTTGCGTTGATCCCCCTTTTAATGCATGCCAATATTCTGTTTGCTTTATTAGCAGCAGCTTGGCATTGCATGCCATTGCTGAGCCTATCATCTACTAGGACCCCCAGGTCCTTTTCCATCCTAGATTTCCCCAGAGGTTCTCCAGTGTATAGATTGCATTCATATTTTTGCCACCCAAATGCATTATTTTACATTTTTCTACATTGAACCTCATTTGCCATGTAGTCGCCCACCCCATTAATTTGTTCAGGTCTTTTTGCAAGGTTTCCACATCCTGCGGAGAAGTTATTGCCCTGCTTAGCTTAGTATCATCTGCAAATACAGAGATTGAACTGTTTATCCCATCCTCCAGGTCGTTTATAAACAAATTAAATAGGATTGGTCCCAGCACAGAACCCTGGGGAACCCCACTACTCACCCCTGACCATTCTGAGTACTCCCCATTTATCACCACCCTCTGAACTCGCCCTTGTAGCCAGTTTTCAATCCATGTACTCACCCTATGGTCCATGCCAACGGACCTTATTTTGTACAGTAAACGTTTATGGGAAACTGTGTCAAATGCTTTCGCAAAATCCAGATACACCACGTCTACGGGCCTTCCTTTATCTAGATGGCAACTCACCTCCTCATAGAAGGTTAATAGATTGGTTTGGCAAGAACGATTCTTCATGAATCCATGCTGATTGCTGGCAATGATATTGTTCTTATTACTAAAATCTTGTATATCCACTTCAGCCCCGGAAGGTTTTACCCCCTTCCTGACCAGAGCACTTTTTACAATTCGGCACTGAGTCGCTTTAACTGCTAATTGCGCGGTCATGCAATGCTGTACCCAAACGAAATTTGCGTCCTTTTCTTCCCACAAATAGAGCTTTCTTTTTATGGAATTTGATCACCTCTGCCGTTTTTATTTTTTGCGCTATACACGGAAAAAGACCGAAAATTTTGAAAAAAAATGATATTTTCTACTTTTTGTTCTAAAAAAAATCCAATAAACTCAATTTTAGTCATACATTTAGGCCAAAATGTATTCGGCCACATGTCTTTGGTAAAAAAAATGTCAATAAGTGTATATTTATTGGTTTGCGCAAAAGTTATAGCGCCTACAAACTAGGGTACATTTTCTGGAATTTACACAGCCTTTTATTTATGACTGCCTATGTCGTTTCTTGAGGTGCTAAAATGGCAGGGCAGTACAAAACCTCCACAAATGACCCCATTTTGGAAAGTAGACACCCCAAGGAAATTGCTGAGAGGCATGTTGAGCCCATTGAATATTCATTTTTTTTGTCCCAAGTGATTGAATAATGACAAAAAAAAAAAAAAAAATTACAAAAAGTTGTCACTAAATGATATATTGCTCACACAGGCCATGGGCATATGTGGAATTGCACCCCAAAATACATTTAGCTGCTTCTCCTGAGTATGGGGATACCACATGTGTGGGACTTTTTGGGAGCCTAGCCGCGTACGGGGCCCCGAAAACCAATCACTGCCTTCAGGATTTCTAAGGGCGTACATTTTTGATTTTACTCCTCACTACCTATCACAGTTTTGAAGGCCATAAAATGCCCAGATGGCATAAAACCCCCCCAAATGACCCCATTTTGGAAAGTAGACACCCCAAGCTATTTGCTTTGAGGCATGTTGAGTCCATGGAATGTTTTATATTTTGACACAAGTTGCGGGAAAGTGACAATTTTTTTTTTTTTTTTTTTTTTGCACAAAGTTGTCACTAAATGATATATTGCTCACACAGGCCATGGGCATATGTGGAATTGCACCCCAAAATACATTTAGCTACTTCTCCTGAGTACGGGGATACCACATGTGTGGGACTTTTTGGGAGCCTAGCCGCGTACGGGGCCCCGAAAACCAATCACCGCCTTCAGGATTTCTAAGGGTGTAAATTTTTGATTTCACTCTTCACTGCCTATTACAGTTTCGGAGGCCATGGAATGCCCAGGTGGCACAAACCCCCCCCCCCCAAATGACCCCATTTTGGAAAGTAGACACCCCAAGCTATTTGCTGAGAGGCATGGTGAGTATTTTGCAGCTCTCATTTGTTTTTGAAAATAAAGAAAGACGAGAAAAAAAATTTTTTTTTTCTTTTTTCAATTTTCAAAACTTTGTGACAAAAAGTGAGGTCTGCAAAATACTCACTATACCTCTCATCAAATAGCTTGGGGTGTCTAATTTCCAAAATGGGGTCATTTGGGGGGGGTTTTTGCCACCTGGGCATTCCATGGCCTCCGAAACTGTGATAGGCAGTGAAGAGTGAAATCAAAAATTTACGGCCTTAGAAAGCCTGAAGGCGGTGCTTGGTTTTTGGGGTCCCGTACGCGGCTAGGCTCCCAAAAAGTCTCACATATGTGGTATCCCCGTACTCAGGAGAAGCAACAGAATGCATTTTGGGGTGTAATTTCACATATTCCCATGGCATGTTTGAGCAATATATCATTTAGTGACGACTTTGCGCAAAAAAAAATAAAAAAAATAAAAAATTGTCTCTTTCCCGCAACTTGTGTCACAATATAAAATATTCCATGGACTCGACATGCCTCTCAGCAAATAGCTTGGGGTGTCTACTTTCCAAAATGGGGTCATTTGGGGGGCTTTTGAACTGTCCTGGCATTTTATGCACAACATTTAGAAGCTTATGTCACACATCACCCACTCTTCTAACCACTTGAAGACAAAGCCCTTTCTGACACTTTTTGATTACATAAAAAAATATTTTTTTTTTGCAAGAAAATTACTTTGAACCCCCAAACATTATATATTTTTTTAAAGCAAATGCCCTACAGATTAAAATGGTGGGTGTTTCATTTTTTTTTTCACACAGTATTTGCGCAGCGATTTTTCAAACGCATTTTTTTGGGGAAAAAACACAATTTTTAAAATTTTAATGCACTAAAACACACTATATTGCCCAAATGTTTGATGAAATAAAAAAGATGATCTTAGGCCGAGTACATGGATACCAAACATGACATGCTTTAAAATTGCGCACAAACGTGCAGTGGCGACAAACTAAATACATTTTTAAAAGCCTTTAAAAGCCTTTACAGGTTACCACTTTAGATTTACAGAGGAGGTCTACAGCTAAAATTACTGCCCTCGATCTGACGTTCGCGGTGATACCTCACATGCATGGTGCAATTGCTGTTTACATTTGACGCCAGACCGACGCTTGCGTTCGCCTTAGCGAATTATTATTATTTTTTTTATCTTATTTTAAAACTGTTCCTTTCATTTTTTTTTTTTTTTTAAATCATTTTTATTGTTATCTCAGGGAATGTAAATATCCCTTATCATAGCAATAGGTAGTGACAGGTACTCTTTTTTGAAAAAATTGGGGTCTATTAGACCCTAGATTTCTCCTCTGCCCTCAAAGCATCTGACCACACCAAGATCGGTGTGATAAAATGCTTTCCCAATTTCCCAATGGCGCTGTTTACATCCGGCGAAATCTAAGTCATAAAATGCTCGTAGCTTCCGGTTTCTTAGGCCATAGAGATGATTGGAGCCACTCTGGTCTCTGATCAGCTCTATGGTCAGCTGGCTGAATCACCGGCTGCATTCTCAGGTTCCCTGTTGAGACAGTAGAGCCAGAGAAAAACACGGAAGACGTTGGGGGGGGGCATTCCCTCCCACTGCTTGTAAAAGCAGTCTAGAGGCTAATTAGCCGCTAGGATTGCTTTTACATGAAAGCCGACCGCTGGCTGAAAAGAATGATACCAAGATGATACCTAAACCTGCAGGCATCAGTCTGGTATAACCACTCAAAGTCGTAAATGGCGTACCTGAAGACAAAAAAATGGTTAACAATAAAGCACAGTAAACGGTAAAGTATAAAAAATTGCATACCTGAAAAGCAAACTTGATAAAACATAATAACAATAAAACATTGCAGAATAGAATACAGTAAAAAAGAGCAGAACAATAGAGAGAATAGAGAGAGAAAGAACAATAAAACGACAACTATTATTTTTTATTTTATATTTTTGTTTGTGTTTTTTTTTTTTTTTTTACACTTTTTTTTGTAACTAACTTTTATAACTGTAACCGGTTCCAGGTTCGGGTCTCTCAAAATGCGATGGCATCTTGGGAGACCCTGTGAAAGTGTGCCTAGTCTGTGCAATGCTGTACCCTACGCTAATACTCAACTAGTGAATGGTAGCGTTCAAAACATTCACCAATGCAAAGACCAGGATTGTCAGGACAGGAGAGACAATAATAGCGGGTGTCACGCCTATATCCGCGCTTGCTGCAGACACGACATCTTTTTTGGGGGGGTTCGTTGGGTAGGGGTACTCGGGAGGACATAAAGAAAATGCCTCTCATGCAGCCGACTGCATTTGGTTGGGGATGTGAATGGGGGAAGTACGGGCGCTGCAGAAGTGGTGGGTTCCCAATTAGGATTGGCGAATGCAGCAGGAAGGGCATTATGGGCACGACGGGCCTGTGTTTGTCTTTTTGGTGGCAGCGGGACACTACTTGTGCTTGCCACCTCCCCAGCTTGAACTGCACTTATGGGACTCGCCACGTCACCAAGTGTTACTGCAGTGCGGGTTTGACTACGACCGGGGTGTACTAGGCCGCTGGTGCTTGCCAGTTCACCAAAACGCTACAAAAAAAACTGTTAGCGATCGCAGGGATCAGGCCTGACTCTGCGAACGCTGCAGTTATGCGTTTAGTGTTTTGTAAGTGTCAGTGATCGATCGATACTGCACTTGGGTGGGCTGGGCTGGGCTGGGCAGAGGGGCAAAACGCAGGTGCTAGCAGGTATCTGGGCTGATCCCGCTAACACTGCGTTTGTGGGAACCCTAAACTGCTGGGGACGCTAGTATAGATCTGATCGGATCAGATATTGATCCGTTCAGATACTATACCACTAAGGGAGGTGTACGGTGCGTGGGTGTTAGCGGTACTGGCGCTAACCTGACGCTGCCTGGGGCTGGTGCTTGCCAGTTCACCAAAACGCTACCAAGAAAACTGTTAGCGATCGCAGGGATCAGGCCTGACTCTGCGAACGCTGCAGTTATTTGTTTAGTGTTTTGTAAGTGACAGTGATCGATCGATACTGCACTTGGGTGGGCTGGGCTGGGCCGGGCGGAGGGGAAAAACGCAGGTGCTAGCAGTTATCTGGGCTGATCCCGCTAACACTGCATTTGTGGGAACCCTAAACTGCTGGGGACGCTAGTATAGATCTGATCAGATCAGATATTGATCCGATCAGATACTATACCACCAAGGGAGGTGTACGGTGCGTGCGTGGGTGTTAGCGGTACTGGCGCTAACCTGACGCTGCCTGGGGCTGGTGCTTGCCAGTTCACCAAAATGCTACCAAAAAAACTGTTAGCGATCGCAGGGATCAGGCCTGACTCTGCGAACGCTGCAGTTATGCGTTTAGTGTTTTGTAAGTGACAGTGATCGATTGATACTGCACTTGGGTGGGCTGGGCTGGGCCGGGCGGAGGGGAAAAATGCAGGTGCTAGCGGGTATCTGGGCTGATCCCGCTAACACTGCGTTTTTGGGAACCCTAAACTGCTGGGGACACTAGTATAGATCTGATCGGATCAGATATTGATCCGTACATACTATACCACTAAGGGAGGCGTATGCTGCGTGCGTGGGTGTTAGCGGTACTGGCGCTAATCTGACGCTGCCTGGGGCGACGCATATCACCGCCGGGCGATCAGGGGGCTAAACCTTTATTCGGTAATAAACGGCGTGTGCCCTGACACTATAAAAAATAAACGAACTAACCAGCGTCACCCGTAACACTTATACGGTGATCAGTGGTGAAAGGGTTAACTAGGGGGCAATCAAGGGGTTAAAACATTTATTAGATAGTATATGGGGGTCCCTGACGCTATAAAACGCTGACGGCGAACCTAAATATTTACCTCCCTAACTAGCGTCACCAGCGACACTAATACAGCGATCAGAAAAATGATCGCTTAGTGACACTGGTGACAGGGGGTGATCAAGGGGTTAAAACTTTATTAGGGGGGGTTAGGGGGGTACCCTAGACCTAAAGGGGGCTACCACTCACTGCCCTAACACTGTAACTGTCACAAACTGACACCAATCAGTAATCAGAAAAAAAAAAAAAAAATACTGCTTGGTGTCAGTTTGTGACGGGGGGGGGGGGGGGGGTTGGGGGGATCGGGGTGTTTTATGTGCCTGGCATGTTCTACTGTGTGTGTGTAGTGTTTTGTGCACTTACATGTCTTCTCTCCTCGGCGCTGGAACGGAAACTGCCAAGCTGAGGAGAGATGACATCACATCCTCTGCCTGTGTGAAACTACACACAGGCAGGGGAGGATTCCGATTGGCTGGGAGCGATCGCGAGGGGGGGCCACGATCGGATGGTCTCCCCCTCGCCTCCCAACGCTCCCAGTCAAATGCCGACCGCCGCTGGCACCGGGGGGGGTCCGATCGGACCCCCCGCCCGCGGGAGGCAGATCACGTACAGGTACGTGATTCTGCCTGCCCGTGCCATTCTGCCGACGTATATCTACGTTAGGCGGTCGGCAAGTGGATATAGCCCCGTGAACTTGCTGATAACCCAATGGAGCTGTATCTGGAAATCTTTGCAATAGGGTTCTCCTCTCCACCACAGGTAGACCATTAAAGATAAACATAAAACGGGACCATAGTGTGATACAGTTTAATAAAAATTAATAGCATAAAAACAAAAAAGCCAAAATGGCTGTTCACATTTTAAGGTGCCTTGTCCCGGCCCTTGGGATAATAGCGTGTAACACCAGGTGTATGATCTGCAGCCACCCAGCCTCCGCTCGGTGTCTTGCGTGCGTGGTGATTGTAAACCGGAAGTTGATGACCATAAGTGACATGACCTGATGCGGCTTGACGTACATTTTATCATCTTTCAACATCTTTAGCACGAGGTCTCTACTCTCTAACTTTCTTGACATCTACATATGAACGCATGCATCAACTAAGCTGACACATTTCAGAGAAACTGAATTCCTTCCTCAGAGATAGTATAGAAACAAAGGACGTCAATTTTGTTTGGGTACAGCGTCGCACGACTGCGCAATTGTCAGTTAAAACGATGCAGCGCTGTATCACAAAAAATGGCCTGGTCAGGAAGGAAGTAAATTCTTCTGGGGCTGAAGTGGTTAGGGGAGCAGCCGCAGGTCCTTCTTTATGATTAACAGCCTTAGCATTCCTCCTGTCAAGTCTCATCCCATCGGCATCAGCTATAGACTGAAGGTATAAGGCAGGGATCTTCAAACTACGGCCCTCCAGCTGTTGCGGAACTACACATCCCATGAGGCATTGTAAAACTCTGACATTCACAGACATGACTAGGCATGATGGGAATTGTAGTTCCTGAACAACTGGAGGGCCGTAGTTTGAAGACCCCTGGTATAGGGGTCTCTCTCTCTACATTGTAGCCTGGTCTGCAAAACTGGCAGGTTCCTGTGTACAATGCTGCTCATGCTCACATTTGGGGAGAAGATATTTCTGTCTGGTCAGTAACAGAGACAGTTTACAGGTACAGCTGCAGGAGATGCTTCTGTCACAGAACATAGAACAGACATTGATAAGCCACCCTCCATCCGCTAGGAAGAAAATGAAGGATGAGGACTGCTAGAGACTCTGGAGAGACATGTAGAGGATTGTGGAAGGTGTAGTTTCTACAGACTGAACTCACTTTAGATTCTAAGAGGGAAAGACTTCAGCTCCCAGGGGCACTGTGGTGGAGAGGAGGCAGAGTATTGTAACTTTCCCAGGACATTTCCCCCTAGTTAGTGTGGCCTAGTACAAGTTTCAGGAAGGGTTGTGTTGTTTCTACAGCATATCACTTCTATTACTTAATCACTGCAATATATTTCTCTTACTGTTTAACCATTACAGTGCATTTCTTCAGGGTGTGTTTACCCTGTTGCAATATACTTCTTGCACTGTGTAAATCCTGGTGTCTTTATCACAGTTGCCAAAATTGTAAAAAAAATTTATAGGGACACTCTTTTGCCTGTAGGTGGAGTCTTATTATACTTAGGGGTGGGGCATTCATTTGTAGGTGTGACATATCGAGAAAAGAAAACATGCGGCGCACTTCGTGCGTCAAGTCGAAAAACGGGTGTGGTTTAAGTAAAAAATTGGGTGTGGCTTAGAGGGGCGTGGCTCAACAGGGTGTGGCTAGAGTCTGAGATGAACGAGGGAGAGAGAGAAAGAAAGAGATAGGGAGGGAGGGAAGGAGAGAGAAGGAAGGAAAGAAAGAGGGATGGAGGGACAGCAGGCCCAGATCCTACACCACAATAGAAATATGTATATTCCAGAGTTTAACAATCAGCAGATAAAGATACTCCAAACACCTGGTGTTAGTGCTTCAATCATCACGACACCATGGTTGGTATGGTGTCAGGATGATTGAAGTGCATTATTTCTATTATTACATTGTAATATATAATGAAATCATTCAACTCACTAAAATGCAGAATCATTGGGAGCCTTGAGCGTGTCACTTGCCATATTGGCTGCCACCAGATGCCAGCAGGTGCCCCCCAGCGGAGTCCCTCCTTACATCAGGTGCCCCCAGCAGAGACCGTCCTTACATCAGGTGCCCCCAGCAGAGTCCCTCCTTACATCAGGTGTCCCCAGCAGAGTCCCTCCTTACATCAGGCATTCTCAGCAGAGTCCCTTCTTACATCAGGTGCCCCCAGCAGAGTCCCTCCTTACATCAAGTGCCCCCAGCAGAGTCCCTCCTTACATCAGGTGCCCCCAGCAGAGTCCCTCCTTACATCAGTGTCCCCAGCGGAGCCCAGTCCTTACATCAGTGTTCCCAGTGGAGCCTAGTCCTTACATCAGTGTCCCAAGCAGAGCCATAGTTACCCCCCTGTACATAGTTACCCCCTTCCCCCTGTAAATAGTTACCCCCCTCCCCCTAGTTACCCCCTGTACATATTACCCCCTCCCCTGTACATAGTTACCCCCTCCCCCTGTACATAGTTATCCCCTGTACATAGTTACCCCCCTGTACATAGTTTCTCCCCTGTATATAGTTACCCCCCTCCCCCTGTACATAGTTACCCCCCGTACATAGATACCCCCCCCGTACATAGTTACCCCCCTTGTACATTGCATCCTCCATGTAGACAATGCCCGCTGTCCCCATACATATCTATGGTGGAGATATTGCAGTCATGGCAGTGGTTACAGCTGATGATCATGTGTCGCTGACCTGGGCTGTACACTGAAATCCCCACATAACACACAGACAGCAGAGCAAACTCCCACAACAAGCTGTGTGTTCAGTGGAGCGGGGAGGGGCCTCTGATTAGTGCAGCCAATCGGTTTTAGTGTACAAGAGAATAGTCTACTTGTACACTGAAGAGAAAAGCCCATCGGCTGCCCCTCCCTTCTCCACTAAACACACAAGGAAAGACACCTTGTGGCAGTGACGGTGGCCATTTTTTTGTAGCCCGCCGGCCATTTTTGCCTAAAATATACCCGATTTCCTGGGACAAAGGCAAAATCCCGGGAATTTAATCGGGACGAGCTCCAATCGGGACAAGGGTCCCAAAATCGTGATTGTCCCGGGAAAATCGGGACTGTTGGCAAGTATGCTTTATACCTTGAGTCTTTGGGGTGTATATACAGTCACCTGCAATAAACATTCCTCACCCAGCTAGGTGTGTCAGAGTGTGTGGTGTTGTTTACAGAGTGTGTGGCATTGTTCACAGAGTCATGAGCACCAGAACAGTGGCTCCTTCTGGGGTAAGCAATACACATGTGTGATTTAGCGTGAGGGAATAACTTTCTTGGAGGAAGTTCCTGTTGCGAAGGAGTAAAGAGGTTGAGCCAGGTCCCAGAGCAGCCACCTCTGTTCTGCTGGGCGAGGTGGCAGCTGTGGAAATAAAGCTTACTCATTGAAGCCTAAGGCTGCAGCAATGTGAGGAGTGTGAGGAGGATCAGAACTTATCCAATCAAGATCCAGGACTACTTCAGCGCAGGAGTCATCTGTGGCTGCATCTGAAACAGATCTAGTGGTTCAACATGCCTTCCTGGGTATCCTAGCACAGGAGCTCTGCAACAGTGAATTGGGGGATCTCTGGAAGCATTGGAAGGAGGCAAGGTCCACAGGGTCTCTGTTGTGGGAGACAGTGTTAATCCTTCTAGTGCTGGGCTAAAGGAGGAAGTGACTCTCCCAGATAAAGGGGGTGCTGGAGGTAGACAAATTGCTATGGCTGCTCAGGATGTGGGTGTTCCTAGGGTGTCTTTTCTCTGTTATTACCATCACAGTCTACTGTAGCCAGTCTCCAGGAGGGAGATCCTACACACATGCTATTGACCATGCATCAAGAGGGACACCTTCAGCATCTTTCAGAAATCAGTTGCACCATGGCCGATTCTACTACATTGCCCACACTGGGTACTGAGGTGCAATTTTACAGAGGTAGATAAACCTCCAATGCAGTTGTCCAATGTTGATATGGGAGTGGTTTCACTGAGGGAAAAACAGATGATTTCCATCCAAGGTAGTGTATACAGACTTGTGCCTACAAAGACATCATTGTGGGTAGGTGCAAATCTGGCTGTGTCATCACTGAAATGACATATACTATACTTGTGCAAATGTAATTGTACGTAATTGCAGATTGCCATCTTATTTCAAAATGTTATAAATATACTATGCAATGACATGTTAAACATTGCTAATTTTTTGTTTAATGATCATAGGAAAAGACAAAAAAATGACAATAAATAACATACAGTATACATATTATATAATAATGAACAACTGAAACAATGTAATTATTTAAAAACTAGAGTCCTACGAACAACACATGCAGATAATTTTTTTAGCTGTGTTATATATCAGGTTATCTTTACGGTAGGTTTGGACCTCCGAAACCAAGTTGAGTTACATCCCCCCAATACAATGAAAGCTAAAGAGATTTTTAATTTTCCTCAAATAATTGGTTACTGAGATTTCTGTGTTCAGACATTTGTTAAGTTATTTGATAAAAATTGTGACTGGTTTGTGCAGTTTATGTATGATGATTTCTGTAACCGGTGTGTTTTTCTGTCGGGGCTTCTGTGTTTGGTTAGTTTACCTGCGCTATCCGGATCACCAAGCGTGGACGCTCGAGACACTCGGGACACTCGAGACCTCCAGTCTCTAACTGTGAACGTGGGGATATCAGAAGGTGAGCCACAGGTTTTCACACAGACTGTCAATCATCAAGCACTGGAATCCCAGACAGGTGAGCTTGCTGGGGAGTTTACTTAGGGACCCATTGGGGTTCCCATACCGGAAGCTAAAGGAAAACACACACCAGTAAACAAACCGGACACAAGAGCCAAAAAGGGGGTTAATAGCACTAACAATACTACAAGTACCAGTATAATTATTAACATGCAGATGGGGCAAACAGCTGATGGACTTTCGGGTCAGGTTAACCAGCATATAGATCAGCTTACACACCAGCATATACGTCAGTATGCACCAACACCCTCTAAAGAAATATCTGGTATAATTGGCACAACTGGTACAACTGGATCTGCCATCCCCGTTTTGCCATCTCTGTCGGCCGATTCGGATACAAATTCCTTTTTTTCTACACTATCTACTAAGGCAGATATGGACCGAATGACCACTACTCTACAGCCAGTATTTAGAGAAGAGTTCAAGGAGGTCAAAGAGTCATTGCATAGCTTGACATTCAGGGTAGACACCATTGAACAAAACCAGACCACAGCAGAACAAAAAATAGCGACTCTGGAAGTTAGCCGCACAGTCACAGTATCTACACAATGTGCGACTTCAACAGGACAATTTAGAAAATAGGAGCAGGAGGAATAACTTAAAAATTCGGGGTATCCCTGAGACCACGCCCGCTAAAGAGCTGTGCCCCACTGTTACGGTGTCATATTAAATAAAATCCTGGGGAAGGATTCAACAGCGGATATTGAACTAGACAGAGTTCATTGGATACAAGGCAATGCTCCTTTGTCAGATGGTAGACAGAGGGACACCCTATGCAGAGTACATTTCTATATTAATAAAGAAGAAATTATCCGAAAGGCATGGTCATTGGGTACTATTGATTTTAATGGAGCAACTATACAGATTCTGCCGGACCTTTCAAAATATACTTTACACATGCGCCGTAGCATGAAGCCCCTATTAGACAAATTACGTGAAGAAGGTGCTACATATAGATGGGGTTTCCCTTTTTCCCTGCATATACAGAAAGGCCAACAATTTTTTTGTACTATGTGCACACACCCAATTGCCAGATATGTTCGTTAGGCTGTCTATGACACATATTCTGCTTCATGACTGGACTGACACTGAAACTGGCTTGATATAGCATGATTGAACTTAATTTATGAGATACTCTATTCTCTACAAATAGGAATGACTTCTAAATAATGCTTTGACAAAGTACTGATTTGCTAATCCTTTATTTATCTGTTTATATGAGCATTATAGATGTCTAAGGCTCGATTCACATCTATGAATGTTGCTTTTGAGCGTTTCTGCAGTGTTTTTTGTGGTGCTTGCCGCGTTTTTGAGCAGCGTTTTTGCGGCATTTTTGCAGCGTTTTTGCTGCGTTTTTGCCACGTTTTGCGTTTTTTTTTCCTTTTTTTACAGTTTTCTTTTATACTGTATACAGTGTAAAAGGAAGAAAGGGAAAGGCGTGGGGCGCTGTGGAGGCACTGTGAAGAGGCTGTACTTGCGTTTTTGATGCTGGTCTATTGAATTACATGCAAAATGCTGCATTTTGCATGAAAAAAGTCCCAGATCCTTCCCAAAAACTCAGAGGTATAAAGAAGCATTGATGTGAACATGTTCCATAGGAACCCATGTTAAAAATTTCCCATGCATTTCTGCAAAATGCAAAATGCATCACAAAACGCATTCGTGTGAACAGAGCCTTAGAGGTGTTAAATCGGAATAGAACTGGGTGTTAGAATCTCCCTCCCCCACATCCCCTTCCTCCATCCCCCCCCCGTTCCCGTCCCCCCCCCCCTTTTTTTTGCCCGCCCCCATGTAGGTGGGAGGGGGGAGGTGGAGGCAGCGGGGTCGCTTGATACTATTTAAGTGCTGTACTATGAAGAGCAGGCACTGTGGAAAGTTACTTTACAGAAATAAGAATACTGGGTATGGGAGATGTCTGGGGGGAGGGGAGGGGGGATGGGGTAGGCATGGGTAATAACAGATAATGTAAATGGAGTATAAGTCATAAATATACAGGAGCTGTGTGGGTTTTTTTTCCCTCTTAAGGTGGGCATGGAATACATGATTTGATATGAAACCTAAGCTGTGGATATTAGGATAAAGAATCACACGTGCTATATATGTTAATGTGATCCGAATGATCCCCATTATTGTTGTCGCTCTCCAGTGCTATCTCCTCCCGGACTATTCTAGGAGGAGGCGCGCAGGCTCAATTAGAGCCCTATTAGTAGTTTGTTGTGTATTCAATTTTGTGTTTTTGGTGTGTTGGGGTGTGTGGGGTTTTTTTTTTTTGTGTTTTTTTTTTTGTTTTTTGTTTTTTGTTTTTTTTTTGTTTTTTTTTTCTCTCGCTCTCTCTTCTTTCCCGTATTGGGCTTCGCTATGACCAGTGTGCGCTGCCTCTCACTGAATGGATTGAATATACCGGAGAAGTGCACAGTGGTCCTACGTGAACTCTGGCGCATGCGCGCTCAGGTGGTATTCATACAAGAGACACATTTCCAAAATTTAAAGATGAAAGTTATCCATATGTTTTACACAGTATAGCCCTAGACTCTAAGATGAGGGGGGCGAGTTACTTGCTTTCTGGGACGGTTCCATGGTCCTACGCCGACCATATGAGCGATCTGGAAGGACGCTACCTTTTTCTTAAAGGCGACTTAGCTGGCCGTCGAGTTACTTTGGCGTCCATCTATTTACCGAACCAGGCACAGTTGAGTTGTCTTAATGGAATTCTTAATAATCTACAGGTTTTTATGGAGGGTGGACTGATACTGGGTGGAGATTTGAATGTGGCTCTTGATCCTTTACTGGACTTTTCTAAATCCACTACACATCTATCTTATTAATATCTTAGATGAATAAAAAAAGCTATACAATCTATGCGACTTGTAGATGTTTGGAGAGCCCAGCATCCAGCCGAACGTGACTACACTTTCTACTCGGCGCCACACAATAGTTACTCTAGAATCGATTGTGTGTTAATATCTCAATCTTTACTACCAGCGGTGGTCAACTCAACCATCAGGACATTAACGGTATCAGATCATGCTCCGGTGTCTTTAGATCTTCAGCTATCTAAGCCGGCTAACAGACCATGGACATGGAAACTTAATGAATCGCTACTACAAGAAGGCCAACTTCGGAACGAGCTTTCTAGCGAACTGACTAGAATCTTTAATGAAAATGACTCAGAAGAAATCTCCCCACTCATTCTATGGGAAACACATAAATGCGTTATGCAAGGTATATTGATTAAAAAGGCGATGGAAATAAGAAAAAAAAAACAAAGAGTGTTTCAGGATCAATTAAAATTGGTAGCAAAGTTAGAGACTAAACATAAAAAATCACTTTCACAAACCGTAGCAGTAGATCTCAGGATACAGTGGGAAAAACTCTCTTCTTTGATGAAACAGGAGGCCAGCATACAGACAGCGAGAGCTAGAAATGTACACTAAGAACAAGGGAACAAATCAGGCAAACTCCTGGCACATTCACTTAGGGAAAACTCACGTAGAAACTATGTCCCACATATAGACTCTGACGGAGGGAACCGTTTCTTCGAATCTAATAAAATCGCAGAGGTTTTTTCGAAAATATTACTAGTCATTATATAACTTACAGATGAATACCCTATCAGACCAAACAGCACAAAACAACAATAAATTCGAGAGTACCTTGCCTCCTCAGGTTTACCATCAATCTCCGACGACGACTCGGAGACACTAAATGCGCCAATATCAATTGACGAATATATGAACGCAATCAGTACGTTAAAGCCACATAAAGCTCCCGGCCCAGATGGGTATACAGTAGTCTATTACAAGGTATTTGCTCCCATTTTAGGTCCAAGATTTACAAAAGCATTTAATTCCCTCCTAGAAGATCAACCCTTACCGACTGACACTCTTAGGGCACATATTGCAGTCATTCCTAAGGAGGGCAAAGACCTCACCCAATGTAAGAACTATAGGCCGATCTCATTATTAAATGTCGATTTGAAAATTTTCACAAGGATATTAGCTACAAGATTACAACCTCTCCTTCAGACTGTCATCCACCCTGATCAGGTAGGCTTTATGCCTAACAAAGAGGCTAAAGATAATACCACTAGGGCTTTAGATATTATTCATCTGGCTCATTCTCGTAAAATACCACTATGTCTACTATCGTCTGATGCTGAGAAAGCCTTTGACAGGGTGGATTGGACATTTCTGAAGGAGACGTTGACCCATATTGGAGTTGGGAAAGCATTTGGTAAATGGATAGAGGCTATATACCGAGATAAAAAGAAAACAAGGGCGCACCGGCCTTGTGCATTAACTTTTAAAACATTTATTAAATAAAAAATAGTAAAGGAAGTAACTCACAAATGATTGGTGGAGGAAGCAACATAAAATCGCACCAGTAGACAGTCTGCGATATGGGATGAGCGAATCCTTCCAAGGGTCATGGAGGAACGCACAGACGCTGCAATCCGCTAACGCGTTTCGAGGGGAGAGTCCCCTCTTCCTCAGAGCTTTGCAGTGCAACCTCCCTCAGCGAACTTCACTTATAAATGCCTGCATGCCAATGAGGTAGGGATGGGGTGCGGGGCTCCTCCCCCTTTCCTTAAAAAATCCCTCCCTCCTGGGTCCTCTAACCAGGCATGCCATATACGCATAAGTGCACATGCAGACACGTGCACATACCATATATATACGTGTATGCATACACGAACATGCATACACGTAAGAACATATAATGAATAGTCAATTGATAAATAGGAAATGAACTGCAGCATACCGTGCATACGGACTGAAAGGCAACATGTGGAGTCTAAAAAAAAAAAATATAAATATATATATATATATATATATATATATATATATATATATATATATATTATATATATATATATATATATATATATATATATATATATATATATATATATATATATATATATATATATATCTCAGATAAAAATCACAGCAGGCATCATCAGTCGCATTGCCAGACATAAAACACAGCAGACACCACCGATCATAGTGGGTGAGAGTCACCCCCTCAAACCTCACTCATCTATTCACAGGATGTGGACGGTGGATGGAAGTGTGCATGTACTCACATTAGTGTTGTGGGGATCGATGCCTGTGGAGTGTCTCCACATCCGCTGCACAGCGGACCGATAGCTGTAGCAAGTCTGTACTCCAGAGGAACGCACGCCAATGTGCTTGCGTTCCAAGCTACAGGGGAAGAGGGCGGGGTTAGCGTGCCATGCTGGAGGGGGGAGGCGGGGTTGACATCCCTCCCTCTGCATGACACACAGTGCACTGGCCGTACGGACGGCATGAGACAGCATAGTGACGTGCAGGTGGGGGCGGGACCAACATGTAGAAAGCTCTACGCCCTCCAGAGACAACCTGGTGTCTGACTAAGCGACCAGCTGTCGCACAGACCATGGACCAGGTACATCTAAAAAGCACATTGCCACAACACACTGCCAGTGTGTATAGCCATGATAGGATAATATTAAAACTGGCAATGAAAGTACAACTGCCACCAGATGATCTGTGGACTGTACAATGAAAGGAATAATATTAAAATCATTGATAATGGTAATGTGTGTGCTAACTAGCAATGCGGTTGACGATGCTATTACAAGGGTAATGCTGCTAGACGTATTTTTAAAAAAAATCATCATAGCGCTAGTAACAATAGTGATACACAATATAGTAAAAGATCAAACATCCGTCCATCAGCGCGACCAGCACGCTATACATGTAGCTCCTATGCGTATATGGGTGCCCACAGACTCGTATAACTCTAATAAGCTGCAGATCACTACCCATATTAATGGCAGTGCTAATAGTGAAATGAAATGAATTAAATTAAAATACAAAATAAGGATTGCACTGAGAGAGGTATGCGCATGCAACAACCTATTGCGACTGCTATACCATACATATTATATAATATAATAACAATAATATAATAACAATACAAACGGTAAGTATTTCATTTTCAGTCGCTATGTGTAAAAGGTGGTTGTGACAATGACTGTACAAACAAAACAATATCTATACTTAACCACTAGACATATATATATCTCACGAATGGTGTCCCAAGTAAAACGCTATATTGGCAAGAAATCGTTGGTAATCCACTAGTAATCAAAACAGAGAATTGGTTGCATCAGATGAATTGAGAAATGCACTGACACTGTCCAAAGGAAGGTGGGATATGTGAAGGCTTCCCGCGGCCGTGGTCGAGGCCTACCCCAGAGACTACCCGAACAGGAGCCGGAGAAATACATGGATCCGGAGAAGTCCACATCAGGAACGGGTGAGAGTTCAAAGGGGAACATATCTGGGACTCTTTGTAAATATTTGCCAGCAGAAGAGTTGAGAGACTCGGAGATAGATTCTATGTCAGATCTCTCCGGTGATGATTATTTGTTTGAGACAATGTCACAGGAACTATTGTGGGCCAAGGGTGAAGATGTTGCTTCTGCCTTAACTTTCTCAGAGTGGACAGCCCTGAATTCTGGGAAGACATCACCTTGTGTGGAGCCGCACAGTACTACCAAAAAGACATTGTCTAAAGTTGCCAGTTTGCTTTCGACGCCCGTCGGATCTATGGTGAGTAAACAACCAAATTCGTGTGTGCCTCAAAATAGACCTTTGCCTAAACTTGCCCGTTTGCAGAGAGTGCTCACCAAGTGAGTTGCTACAGAATATGGTCTGGAATTTCCCTATGTTACTCAGGACATTATGCAGGAAATTGAGGCTAACCGGGAACAGTGGTACCGTGAAGCTGTTTGGGACTATTTGTCTGTGCCAAAACCTTTCTGGAGAGCTGGGCATTCTGTTGCCATTGATGAACGCTTTAATGGATGTTTTCTACATTGGAACTATGGTCGGCACATCTATGCTGACAAAGTGGTCATTTGAAGACCCAGAAAAGATGATGTTGTGTACTTTATCACTACCGTGGATAAACTAAGAAAGAAACTGACATACCAGATCCTTGGTTTTATTGGTGACTATGAAAAGGAGCTTTGGGGTGTGTAATTACAAAGTTTCAGTGTTTAGAGATCTCCGTCGTCAAGAGATAATATTCACCTCAGCGTTTTCAAATCCAAAGATTCTTTGCTAGCTGGACTTTCTCTATTGAAAGAATGTAATCCACTTAGAGATAGGGATGGACTTTTCAAGCTACTTTAATTTGTTTCCTTGAAAAGGAAAATATGTGGGAAGAGAGTGTCATTCTTCTGCTGGAATGAGGCTTTGCTCCTAAACTGTTTAGCGATAATACTGTACATATCTCGAGTGTGTTTAACTTTGTTTTTTTTTTCAGGAACAATTGGATCTCCTATCAAGCTGTTAGGCTTTTCAGCTAGATAGATAGTGGGGTTTGTGACAGTCTAATGTGATTTCTTTTGCGGATGTGAACATGTTGTTGTATAAATGTTGAAACTGTAATATTTCTATACTGTCTTTTCTTCTTCTTTATCCAAGTTCTAAGTTCAAATACCTACTCTCAGGCTTGGGAGTTATTTTGACAGACGTTGAGGACAACGTCTATTCTAGTGGGGGGAGTATGTAGCGCTGGTAGATTTTCATCTACCACTTATAGGTAAATTTAGTGGGTTATATGTTTTATATATAGTCAGATTTAGCCACTGTTCCAGTTTGGCTGTGTTGCATGTAGTTTCACACTGTGCCTGTGGGTGTCGTTGTCGCCATGGGTCAGTGTTGGAAAGGCAATGCGCTGAAGCGTATGGGTGCTCTTCTGTCCCGGAGATAACTCGGTGGAGGTGGTCCTCCGAGTTGCAGTCTGGGGGAAAGTATTTATGGGACAGACGCCATGTTTTTGTTTTTTTTTTCATTCCACCTGCTGGCCCTCCTGGCCGACAGGTATGTGTTAGGAGTACTACCGCGTGGTCCTCCAACCGGGAGGACCACATTGCTGCAGCGCGTGGGTGGGCCCAGCAGCCTGTCTGGGGCCTACCACAGCCACGAGGGAATGGTCCTGTGCTGTGTGTCCTGCAGGAAGAAGCTGGATAACTGAGAAGATCCCAGGGGAGGACCCGTCATGGAACGATCATGCAGAGTGCTGGTCTGGAGAGGGGCCTGGTGACTCAGTTGGAGGACGCATCCTAAAGTTAACCTACTGCATAGTACTGCCGGGTCGGCTTAAAGGTTCTAGTGCTGTGTTTGCTATTCATCGTAAACCATTACATCCTGTGGCAGAGGATCGTACGGGTATATATTCCATTCAAGTCTGTGGCAGAAACGTTTGTTCGTGCTGCGTGCTGGTTGCTAGGTTAGTGAGAGAAACCTATCCGGGCGGGCAAAGATTTAACTCCAAAGGAGAGTACATTCATCAAGATTCCAATTGATAATACTATATCAAGAAAAGGTATTTGAACTTCCCTGCAACTCTTCTTCTACCTCTTTCCTGCTACTTCCTTCAGTTACATCTTTATTAAAGCATTGGAAAAGATACTCAAGTGTCTGGTGTCTACACTGTCTGGGACGGAAAGTATTCAAACCCCCTTAAATTTTTCACTTATTGCAGCCATTTGCTAAAATCATTTAAGTTCATTTTTTTCCTCATTAATGTACACACAGCACCCCATATTGACCGGAAAACACAGAAATGTTGACATTTTTGCAGATTTATTAAAAAAGAAAAACTGAAATATCATGTGGTCCTAAGTATTCAGACCCTTTGCTCAGTATTTAGTAGAAGCACCCTTTTGATCTAATACAGCCATGAGTCTTTTTGGGAAAGATGCAACAAGTTTTTTTGCCATGAGGTGCCATGTTGAACTTCCAGTGACCAGTATGAGAGAGTGAGAGCGATGACACAAAATTTAACACACCTGCTCCCCATTCATACCTGAGACCTTGTAACACTAATAAGTCACATGACACCAGGGATGGAAAATGGCTAATTGGGCCCAATTTGGACATTGTCACTAAGGCTGAATTCACACCTATGCATTTTTTGTAGATTTGCACCACAGTCCATTTAACATATATTTCCTATAGAACACGTTCTGTAATGCCAATCTGCAAAATGCACAAAAAAGCATAAATGTAAATCCAGGCTTAGGCTGTGTGTTGAGCTATTTTGAGGGGACAGCAAATTTACACTGTTATACAAGCTGTACACTCACTACTTTACATTATAGCAAAGTGTAATTTTGTCAGTGTTGTCACATGAAAAGATAGAATAAAATATTTATAAAAATGTGAGGGGTGTATTTACTTCACTTTTGTGAGATTATATATATATATATATATATAGATATACATACAGTGCCTTGAAAAAGTATTCACACCCCTTGAAATTTTACACATTTTGTCATGTTACAACCAAAAACATAAATGTATTTTATCAGGACTTTATGTGATAGACCAACACAAAGTGACACATAATTGTGAAGGAAACGATAAATGGTGTTCAATTTTTTTTTACAAATAAATATCTGAAAAGTGTAGCGTGTATTTGTATTCAGCCCCCGAATCAATAGTTTGTAGAAGCACCTTTCGCTGCAATTACCGCTGCATGTCTTTTTGGGTATGTCTCTACCAGCTTTACACATCTAGAGAGTGACATTTTTGCCCATTCTTTGTAAAATAGCTCAAGCTCTGTCAGACTGGATGGAGAGCGTCTGTGAAAAGCAATTTTCAAGTCTTGCCACAGATTCTCAGTTGGATTTAGGTCTGGACTTTGACTAGGCCTTTCTAACACATTAATAAGCTTTGATGTAAACCATTCCATTGTAGCTCTGGCTGTATGTTTAGGGTTGTGCTGGAAGGTGAACCTCCGCCCCAGTATCAAGTCTTTTGCAGACTCTACCTGGTTTTCTTCTAAGATTTCCCTACATTTGGCTCCATCCATCTTCCTATGAACTCTGACTAGCTTCCCTGTCCCTGATGAAGAAAAGTATCCCCACAACATGATGCTGCCACCACCATGTTTCACAGTGGGGATGGTGTGTTGGGGGTGATGTGCAGTGTTAGTTTTCTGCCACACATAGCGCTTTACTTTTAGGCCAAAAAGTTCAATTTTGGTCTCATCTGACCAGAGTACATTCTTCCACATGTTTGCTGTGTTCCCCACATGGCTTCTTGTAAACTGCAAATGGGACTTCATATGGCTTTCCTTCAACAATGGCTTTGTTCTTGACACTCTTCCATAAAGAACAGATTTGTAGAGTACACAACTAATAGTTGTCCTGTGGACAGATTCTCCCACCTGAGCTGTGGATGTCTGCAGCTCCTCCAGTGTTACCATGGGCCTCTTGGCTGCTTCTCTGATAAATGCTCTCCTTGCCCAGCCTGTCAGTTTAGGTGGACGGCCATGTCTTGGTAGGTTTGCAGTTGTGCCATATTCTTTCCATTTTCAGATGATGGATGAGAGATGTTCAAAGCTTGGGTTTTTTTAACAACCCTACCCTGCTTTCTCCACAACTTTATCCCTGACCTGTCTGGTGTGTTCCTTGGCCTTCATGATGCTGTTTGTTCACTAAGGTTCTCTAACAAACTTCTGAGGGATTCACAGAACAGCTGTATTTATACTGAGATAAAATTACACACAGGTGAACTCTATTTACTAATTAGCTGACTTCTGAAGGCAATTGGCTCCACTAGATATTAGTTAGGGGTATCAGAGTAAAGGGGGCTGAATACAAATGCATGCCACACTTTTCAGATTTTTTTTGTAAAAAAAAATTGAAAACTATTCATCATTTCCCTTCCACTTCACAATTATATGGCACTTTGTGTTGGCCTATCACATAAAATCACAATAAAATACATTTACATTTTTGGTTGTAACATGGAAAATGTCAAGGGGTATGAATACTTTTTCAAGGCACTGTATGTATATATGTATTTTTTTTTCTTTATTCTACAAATTGTACAAATGTGGTTGATTACTCTAGCCACAAAAATTAGCCACAGCAACAGCTGTTTCATTGGCCGGTTTTTGTGAGCAATTGTTGTGGTGAAATGTTGTTTCTTCTTCTGGCCAATTCTTCAAATTGCCAAGGTACAACAGTTGACCACAGCCTTTCTACCAGGATTTCCGCAGCATTTCTACAGCAGGGCCACTGGTAACTTCCTGTACCTCCTAGGGCTTCCAATCAATAGGCAGTATTTTATTAACCACTGTATATGAACAATAAGAAAGCTGGAATGCTCATAAAAAACTGTTTTTGCATGCTTATGCACTTTTTTTGCGTGCTTATGCATCTTTTATGCTTGAAAGCTCTTCTCACAAACACAAGTTTAGTGGGTTTTGTTTTCTGCCTGAAAGCTCATATGCTTGTAAACTCCTGAAAACACCTATAGTGTGCATGGGCCCATTGGCTAACATGGAGGGGAGTTTCCAGGCAGAGAAAAATGAGAGCTCAAAAAAGCTCAAACACCTGTAGGAGCCACTTCTTTGAGCTTCTTTCAGCTGCAGTGTGCAGGAGCTCCTATTGCTGTAAAAAATCTATTTTATAACAATGTATTGTTGTATAATTTTTTTTTTTTTTTTATAGTTAATTTTTATTCATTTTCACAGTAATACAAAAATGTATGACATATAATATCAGTACAGAGTTGGTACAATGCTAATTGTCATGTTTCATAGTACACAATTTAATTCGTTCATTTAACTGTATATATAACCACTAGTAATGTCAGCTGTCAGGCCCATCCCACTGACCTGGTCACCCCTTTGGGAACTAACTGCAACCAGGCCAGGGTGACATCCAAAAAAAAAAAAAGAAGGAATGAATTTCTTACTGCGTTATTTATCAACAACCGTACTGCTATCTTAGTGTACATGTAAAGTAGTAGTAATATTTCCAACTTCTTTCTTTTATGTTAAAAGAGAATAATGGGAGAATAAACTTGGAGGTGGGGCAGAAATAAAAGAAGAAATAAAAAGGAGAGGAGAGAAGGGAAAGAATTTAAGGAACTATAGTTCTATAATTATTTTCATTGCAGTTTATTTTATAAGGCTTGACTGGGTATATTATGAGCTTATTTCTATCTAGTTATGCCCGTTGTAGTAATTGCCATCCTGTACGTGCATTGTAGGATGTGTACCATGCTATCCATGGATCCCAGTGACTAAGAAATTCTGTATATTTCCCTGCTATATTAGCTAGCATACCTTCATAAGTGTGGTGAATTGTCAGTGTACGCATAACGTCTTCAATTTCAGGAAGAACAGGGGACCTCCAAAGCCTCAAAATTACCAAGGAATAGATGGGTAGTAAATTTCCTATAAGGTGGTGGAATGTTTTCTATTCCTACATTTAGTATAGCCAATGAGGGTGAGCATTGTATTGCTACTCCTGTGACCTGTCGAAAAATTGCATATACCTTGGGCCAAAATTTTGCCAATTTTCCACAGGTCCACAGTATATGGAACAGGATTCCTGTTTGTGTGCAATTTCTCCAACATGACGAAGGTGCAGAGGGGTCAAATTTGGCAATTCTGTATGGCGTTAAATACCACTTCTGTGTGATTTTATGGGATAATTCCCAAAGATTAGTACTTTTAGTTGCTGAGTAAATGTATTGTAGCACTTTGTGCCACTGTTCTTTTTTGTACAATGTCTCTAGGTCTCGTTCCCATGCAAGCATAGGAGTTGTTTTCTCGAGAATAGATTTTCAGTCGAGAAAATTGTAGAAAAATGAAATTCCGCCTTTGCAATTTTCTTTAGAGGTGAGGTAAACATGTATTTTCCAGAATAGGTTACATTGTAGTGGTTGTCTACTTTTAAGATATGAGGTCACCCTCATGTAGTTGAATTGTTCAGAAGAGCATATTCTGATTGTAATTGTGTAAAGGTTTTCAGTTTATTATTTATGTATAGGTCTGAAGTCCATTGTATGCCTCCAGATATCCATTTGGATAAACTTAAATTAGGTATTAATAGTGCTATTACAGCAGTGGGTATGGCCAGATTAATGATGAGCGTTAAGGGAGATTTAGATAGTATTAATCTTTTCCAATAATCCAGAGTGACTAGAACTGTGGGGGATGCTTTTTTTTAATCTTTTTGTTATAGTAGGGGGAGACTAAAATGAAATTATTAAGATTCCTGCCTGGTATTTGGATTTGTTCTAGGAGACCCCAAAGTGGTGTTGTTTGGTTAGGGAACCACCCTTTGACCTGGGTCAATACTGCAGCTTTATGATAATCATGGAATACAGGCGCTCCTACGCCTCCTGCTTTTCTTAATTTAAAAGTTTAGAAAACGCACTTCTTGCTTTTTTACCCTCACAAAGAAAGTTGGAGAGTATGCTTTGTAAATGTTTGAAGAAGGTTTTTGGTGCTGGTATGGGGACAGTTCTAAATACATACAATACTTGAGGCAATATTTGCATTTTAAATGCTGCTAATCTTTCTGACCATGATAGTATGTGTTTACTTAATTTCTGCGTTCCTTCTTTTACTTTGCCTTCAAGCGGGAGGTAATTGGCTTTGAACAACTGATCGGGATGGGAAGTGAGGTTAATCCCCAAGTAATTGATCATATGGGTATTCCAGATAAATGGGAAGTTATCTTGTAGATCTAGTTTGTTCTGTTGTGACATATCTAGTATATATGACTTAGTTTCATTCACTTTATAATATGACACTTTGCCATAGTCTTGAAGTACAGAAGACACTTTACCTAGGGAAGACACCGGATCTGTAAGCATTAGGATTACGTCATCAGCAAAAAGACTAATGACGTGTTTTCTATTGTTGATCATGAAACCCTGTATGTCAGGTGATTGCCTAATATAGGCCGCGAGAGGTTCCATCAAGAGGTTAAAGATAAGAGGGGACAAAGGGCAGCCCTGCCTTGTGCCATTCGTGATTTGAAAGGATTTAGAAAGCATCCCGATGTGTACACTTTGGCTGATGGTGAGGTATATAGGGCTAAGATCGCAGACAGTATCTGACCCGTAAAGCCGAATTTCTTAAGGGTTTGCGAAAGATAGATCCAGTGTACTCTATCGAACGCCTTCTCTGCATCCAAAGATAGGAGCAGAGAAGGCGTATGAGTTCTTTTTGCTATGTGAATTATGTTGATTAGGCATCATGTTGCATCAGAGGCTTGCCTACCCTTTGTAAAGCCTGATTGATCAGGGTCGATCAGGGTGGGGAGGATATCCACCATGCGGAGTGCTATCATTTTGGCGTAGATTTTTAAATCATTATTTAATAATGATATAGGTCTAAAGTTTTGGGGTTGGTCCGGCGTCTTCCCAGGTTTGGGTAGTGTCACAATGAGTGCCTCAAGCCTATCAGGAGGAAAAGAGGCAGCTGCACCGTTGAATACTTTGAGGAGATGCGATCCTAAAATTGACTGGAAGCTCTTTTAATAGTCTCCTATAAGTCCATCTGGACCTGGGGATTTATTGCTTGGGAGCGTTTTAATTGCATGCAATAATTCAGTTAGTGAAAAGGGTGAGTTGAGTACTTGGAGTTGGGTAGGTGTGAGTGTAGGTAATTTGATGTTAGACAAAAATTTGTTTATAGTTGCTAGTGTAGGTTGTGGTGTAAGGTCATCTTGGTTCAAGTTGTAGAGAGAGCTGTAATAGTCGCTAAATGCATCAACGATGCCTTGTGGGTCATATTTTTTTTTTTTGCTTTGGGGGTGGGTGAGGTGAGTTAGTTTAGTCTTGAAACATTGTCCCCGAATTCTCCTAGCCATCGCTTTCCCAGCTTTGTTGCCAGTAGAATAAAAGGACATTTTTTACTTCTTTTCTGTATATTCAAATTTTTGTAGTAGGATGATTCTAAGGTCATGTCTCAGAGAGGTGAGTTTTGCACTATTGGAGGGAGTGGGTTTAGTTTTGTAAAGAGCTTCTAGTGAGTGAATTTCTGTTATTATTTTGGTAATATTCTGCTGCCGCTGACTCTTCACCCTCGCTCCTAGTTGGATAAATATGCCTCTGATATAGGCTTTGTGGGCGTTCCACAATAAAAAAGCATTATCAGCAGACGAGGAATTGATCTGAAAGTATCTGGACAGGTGGTCTTCCAGTAATTTTTTTTGTTTTAGGATTTTGTATGATGTGTGAATTGGCACGCCATACATAAGTAGTGGTGCTAGGATAGGAATCATTTAGTACAAGAAGAATGGGGGTGTGATTTGACCACGTTATTGTGCCTATTTTGGTCTGGGACACTTTTTGAAGAAGCCACTTATCCATCAAGAACAGATCAATTCTCGTGTATGTGCAATGTCTATGGGAAAAAAATGAATAATCCCTTTCATTAGCGTGCCTACAACGCCAAACATCATATAAATCATGAGAACGTAAAAAATTTGTTAAGGATGGAGTCCTTTTTGAGGGTGTAGTAGTAGAGTCCATGAGTGAATTAGGGACAATGTTAAAGTCTCCACAGATTATTAGAGCTCCTTGTTGTATTTTCTTCACTTTCCGCATGAGACCGTTTAAAAATCTAATTTGGTGCTTGTTAGGAATATAAATGTTCAGCAGAGTGTAGCGGATATTATTCATATCGCAAATGACAAAAAGATATCGTCCCGCTGGATCAGATGTAGTTGATATTAGGTTAAAGGAGATTGTGTCTTTAACTGCGATCATCACTCCTCTTTTTTTGGCTGGCATGTTGGAGAAAAAGAGGTGCTGAAAGGATTTGTAAGTGCACTTAGGAGGAGCATTGTGATGAAAATGTGTCTTTTGAACACAGCACATCGCACTGAGATGTGTCGGCTTCTTTCCATAGGGAAACCCTCTTAGCTGGGTGGTTTATTATTATTATTATTATACAGGATTTATATAGCGCCAACAGTTTACGTAGCACTTTGCAACTTGAGGGTAGACAGTACAAATACAATACACTTTAATACAGTAGGAATCAGAGGGTCCTGCTCCTTAGAGCTTACAATCTAAGAGGGAAGGTCAAGAGATACAAGAGGTAATAACTGTGGGTGATGTGCTGATTGAGAAAATAAATGTACAGTTGTTAGGTGGGGGCCAGATAGGCTTCTCTGAAGAGATGAGTTTTCAGGGATCGTCTGAAAGTGGATAAAGTAGGAGAAAATGGGACAGATTGGGGTAGAGCATTCCAGAGGATGGGAGAGGCTCTGGAGAAGTCCTGAAGGTGAGCATGGGATGAGGTGACAAGGGAGTTTGAGAGCAGGAGGTCTTGGGAGGAGCGAAGAGAACGATTAGGTTGGTATTTTGTGACTAGGTTAGAGATGTAGCTGGGGGCCAGGTTGTGGATGGCTTTGTAAGTTATAGTTAGTATCTTGAATTTAATTTGGTGACTGAGTGGCAGCCAATGGAGGGATTGGCAGAGGGGTGTAGCAGACGCTGAGCGGTTTGTGAGGTGGATGAGCCTGGCAGCAGCGTTCATGATGGACTGAAGTGGGGATAGCCTATTTAGAGGTAAACCAATGAGGAGGGAGTTGTAGTAGTCGAGGCGGGAGATGACCAGGGAGTGGATTAGAAGCTTTGTGGTGACATTGGTTAGGAAGGGGCGTATCTTGGAGATGTTGCGGAGGTTTAGGCGGCAAGTTTTGGATAGTGATAGAATGTGGGGTCGAAAGGTTAGTTCAGAGTCCAGGATTACACCCAGGACCTTGGCGTGGGGGAATGGGTTGATAGTTGAGCCGTTGATATTGACAGAGAAATCAGGGGAAGTGGCACCTGAGGGAGGAAATATCATGAGCTCGGTTTTGGATAGGTTGAGTTTGAGGAAGTGATGTGACATCCAGGCTGATATGTCTGCTAGTAAGTTGGTAATGTGTGAGGAGACAGATGGAGAGAGCTGGGGGGTGGAGAGATAGATTTGGTTGTCATCAGCGTAGAGATGATATTTAAAGCCGTGGGAGGCAATCAACTGACCCAAGGAGGTAGTGTAGATTGAGAAAAGGAGAGGTCCAAGAACAGAGCCTTGGGGAACCCCAACAGAGAAAGAAAGAGGAGAGGAGGAAGTAGAGTTGTAAGTGACACTAAAGGAGCGGTGGGATAGGTAGGATGAGAACCAGCGAAGAGTACAGTCACGGAGACCAAAGGAGTGGAGTTTTTTGAGGAGGAGGGGGTGGTCCACTGTGTCAAAGGCAGCAGAGAGATCCAGGAGAAGTAGTACAGAATAGTGTCCACTGGTTTTAGCCATTAGTAGGTCATTTGAGAGTTTAAGGAGAGCAGTTTCCGTGGAGTGTTGAGGGCGAAAACCAGACTGAAGGGGATCAAGAAGTTTATTCATGGTCAGATGGTCGCTTCGTCGGTTGTAGACCAGTCTTTCAAGAAGTTTAGAGGAGAAGGCGAGTAAGGAGATGGGACGTAAGTTGTTGAGATTGGTGGGGTCCAGTGAGGGCTTTTTAAGTATGGGGGTGACTAGCGCATGTTTTAGAGAGTTTGGGAAGATGCCACAAGAGAGGGAGAGGTTGAAAATGTGAGTTAGAGAGTGTAAAATTGAGTCAGAGGGTGAGCGTAGCATTTGCGAGGGAGCAGAATCCAGGGGGCAGGTGGTTAGATGAGTGTTAGATAAAAGTTTAGCAACCTCAGTAATAGTAGCAGGGTTGAATGAGGGAAGTAATGATTGTATCTGTGGACATGGGGTGTTGCATGGAGGAGGTTTTTGCACATTGGCGATCTCCTCATGAATTGTATCAATCTTAGTTTTGAAGTAATTGGCAATCTCCTGGGTAGTGAGTGAGTTGGTGGGTGGAGGCAGTGGAGGACAGAGTAGAGTGTTGAAGGTAGAGAAGAGTTGACGTGGACTGGATGAGAAGGTGTTAATGAGTGTGATAAAGTAGGTCTGTTTGGCAGTGTGAAGGCAGGAATAGTATTTTAGGAGGGCAGATTTATATTGTGTGAAGTCTTCCTGGATCTTAGTCTTATGCCACAGGTGCTCAAGAGCACGGCTACGTTTTCTGAGACTTCTGGTGTCATCTGTTTGCCAGGGTTGTAGCAGTCGGGGCCTAATTCTGCGTGTAGTGAGGGGGGCAAGCTTGTCTAGGGAGGAAGACAGTGAGCTGTTGTAGATGAAAGTGGCTAGGTTGGGGCAGGACAGGGGTGAGATTTTGTCATAGAGGTGATCAGTAGCAGAGTAGAGAAGAGAAGGGTTGAGGTGGCGAAGGTTTCTACATGTAACTATTAGGGGGTTGGAGGGAGAAGAGGTGGAAGACAGGGAGAGAGCAAAACTAATAAGGTGGTGATCAGAGAGTGGGAGAGGATTGTTGGAAAGGTTGCACGGAGTGCACAGATAGGAGAAGACAAGGTCAAGGGTGTTGCCGTTGGAGTGGGTAGGAGCCTGTATCCATTGCTTCAGGTCAATCGATGAGGTTAGACTGAGAAGTTTAGAAGTAATAGTAGTGTTAGTGTTAACAGGGATGTTGAAGTCCCCAAGAATAATTGTGGGGATTTCAGAAGAGAGAAAGTAGGGTAGCCAGGCAGAGAAGTCATCAAGGAAGGCTGATACTGGTCCAGGGGGCCGGTAGATGACAGCAATTTTTAGAGAAATGGGAGAGAATAGACGAATGCAGTGTGCCTCAAAAGAGGAGAGTGTCAGAGAGGGAGGTGGGTGAAGTACCTGATATGTGCTGCATGGGGCTAGAAGGATTCCCACTCCACCTCCCTTCCGTCCACTTGGTCTGGGGGAGTGAGTCTAGAGAAGGCCCCCATGAGAGAGGGAAGCAGGAGAAGTAGTATCTGCTTCATAAAGCCAGGTTTCAGTAATGGCAAGTAGGT
The DNA here is from genome assembly GCF_042186555.1 of Aquarana catesbeiana. Taxonomy (NCBI): domain Eukaryota; kingdom Metazoa; phylum Chordata; class Amphibia; order Anura; family Ranidae; genus Aquarana; species Aquarana catesbeiana. Next base: position 409,717,534 of record NC_133325.1, read on the forward strand.
TAAAGGAATTTGTGATAAAGAGGTCGTGAAGGGCGGTGAGTTTGTTGCAGACAGAACGTGCATTCCAAAGGGCACAGGGAAAGGGGGGCTGGTTTTGGAAAGAGGAATAGAGACCAAGTTCTGTGGGTTGCGGCTCCTGCCAGAGGGTGTAGGGGGATGGGAGCAATGGGCAAAGAGAGATGATGGTGGCCCAGGGTTTGGGGATATATCACCAGAGATTAGGAGAAGCAGGAGGGTGAGGGAGGTAATGTGGGAATGTGATTTATGTGAAGGGGCATGTCTCAGAGTACTGGAGCTTTTATCAGTATATAGATGTAGAATGAGCAAGAGTTGGTAGGAGCAGTAGTAGGGAGAGGACAGAAGGCAGGGTGATATGTATAAGCAGGCGGGTGGAGAGGGGGGGTGAAGGTAAGAGAGTTTGAGGAGAGAGGACACAAGTGTCAGAAGCAGTGGTAGAGAGTGCATGTTACAGAGTGGAAGGAGAGCTTAATAGAGAGACAGGGTCACCTGCAGTCTGTTAGGTGCTTTCCAGTGCAGATTGCTGTATTTGTTTGCTTTGTGCAATCGCTGAAGTGCAGAGATTGATGTGCATATCACTTGTAGAAAGAATCACTTAGAGATAGAGGCCTTAAGGATAGAAGCCACTGCAATGTGCTCCCCAAGCAATGTGCTGACCCCTTAAGGATGCTCAAATTTATACTCTTATAAGGGTGGGGTTGACGTTCGTTAATTAATCATGAGTGAATATAATAATGCCTAACAATAAAACTGGACTTTTTGCTTCTAAAGTCAGAATAGCAAGAGGCCAGAGGCCAAGATAAGATCAACACATAAAACTTAGTTAAGATAGTCCAGAGCAACAAAAACAACATCATGGTTATGCACACAGGGCAACAGATAGAGAAAGCCACATACCAAAGACACACACACAGAGACAGCAATCAGATCCCAATTTCATTTAACGGTGGAAGATGTGGTTGAGCTGACACATACCAAAGACACACACACAGAGACAGCAAGCAGATCCCAATTTCATTTAACGGTGGAAGATGTGGTTGAGCTGACACATACCTGTAAAGAGACAGAGAAGGAATGTTCAGGTAAGGCAGAACTTGAAGCAGAGATTGAAGTGCATATCACTTGTAGAAAGAATCACTTAGAGATAGAAGCCTTAAGGATAGAAGCCACTGCAATGGTTTAACCCATGTGCGTTTATAGAAAGAATCTTAACTGGCATAGAGGGTCATTTTGGTGGTGCTTTGTGTCAGGTGATAAGCGTACTCACTGTTGTAATTACATACAGGCGGGCTGCGTTCATCGATGCGTCGGTTGTTCGGCTTGTTGATGCTGTTGATGCTCATATAGGATCTGTGGTTGGTTTGTTCAGACTGTTGAGAAATGGTGGGAGAATTCGAATAGCATGGTAGAAATAGTTCCTGTGGAAAAAGAGAAAAAAGAAAACAAAAAAACGAACAGCATAAACTGGAACTTAAAAGGAGGGTATTGATAACCCAGGTGCAGATCATGGCTGCTCAGGTTATGGGAGCTTGTGGTGCGGAATAAGCTCCACAAGGCGGGGCCCTACGTCAGGGCTGAGACTTGGCGGCATAATGACAAATAGGTGCTAAAAATCGTGTCATTTAGAGGTTGAGGTCTGTTGCCATTCAGGAGGAATTTTGTTGAGATTCCCGGTGTCAGAAGGGGTGGAGTGTTCCTCTGGCGTGATCTTCCATTTTTGGAGCAAATGGTAGCCTTTGGATGGAGATGTGATCACATGGTTCACTCCATCTTTAGTAATCAGCAATTTGGTTGGATAACCCCATTTGTAGGTAATCTTGTGGTTCCTTAATGCTTTAGTAATATTATTCAAATTCCTGCGTAATTGTAAGGTGAATTGCGACAGGTCTGCATAGAACTGCAATGCTGCATAATCAGTATTGCGGTGTTCCCCTTTACGTGCAGCTAACATCAGGCACTCTTTTGTCTGATAAAAATGCATTCGAAACAGAACATCTCTTGGAGCATGTTCTGGGATGAAGGAGGGTTTAGGTAGCCTGTGGATCCTATCTATGGAGAGTTCAATGACAGGGATATCAGGCATGAGGGCAGTAAGCATTGCTGTGGCATAGGCACGCAGATCAGAAGATTGTACCTTTTCAGGGATCCCTCGAATCTTAACGTTATTTCTTCTGGATCTGTCTTCCAAATCTGCTAATTTGGCTTGGATCCATGTTTGTTCATCCTCTGTAGCATCATGTGCGTCTACTAAGTCATTAATGGTGGAGGGGTACTCTCCCATTTTGTTCTCAATATGGTCAACTCTGTCACCCACTGCTGTAAGTTCTGTCTTAAAGTTCCTCATACATGCCATCATGTCAGTATAAATGGTACTTCTTAAAGAAATAAGCATGTCTTTAAGTGTTGATACTGATACTGGTTGGTTCAGCGTGGGGAAGGAGACTATGGAGTCAGGGAGCTCTCTTGTGTCTTCTTGTCAGCATTAGACCTTACCGCACATTGTTGCATCCCTGGCTCATCCATCCTGAAGGGAGACTTAGCTGGGCTTCTATTGATTGGTGAGGGAGGTTGAGAAGATTCTCCTGAGTCGAAAGCTTGCCTGTATGCTTGTTCATCAAGGCTCTTAGGATGTCTGTGAGCCGTTCGTTGTGAGGGAGAGGAGCCGGCGCCATCTTGTCCATGAGGCAGCAGCGGCTGTATGTAATAGTCCGTCAGCTTTTTTGGCCAATGTGCCACTTGTCTCTTTCTGGGCATAGTGCCGGTCTGTTGGGGGAACAATCCGCTAGATCGGGTGGTCATTGCAATGCCTCTAGCTGTTGTGAGCTGCTATATTATCCCGCTGTGTGCCGGAGTTCCGGGTTCAAACCGCCATCTCGGTGGAGTTCAGACCACTCCCCTTGTTGTATAATTTTAATGCAACTTTGCCTAAAAATGTACAAGGGCTTCACAGAAACAATAACATAGCAGATAGTTGTGCATTTTTAGACCTAATTTAAGCCCCATTCAAACTGGCATCTGATCTGGTGTGGTTGTAGAGGAGAGAAAATTTTCAATGCTCTAGAGTAAAGGGAAAAACAGATCTAAAACAAATCTGATGTTTTCATTTGTCATTAGACGTAGTAAATGGATGATTAACCAATTATGTTTGAGTGTGGCAAATTTGACCCTACATGCAAATTTCCGATAGGGAATCATTATAATCCAGTCTTCAAATGGCATCTTGTACAAAATACCAGATAAAATCCAGGGCCAATGTGAAGGGGGCCCAAATGTACAGTGATTAATCCCATAAAGGCAACACAACATTAGATGTGGGTGCACACTCCCAAGGATCACCTACCTTGTACCTTAAACAGTATGTCAGAGTGAGAACACGCCTCTCCCCATGTTCTCTTTAAAAAAATACAAAATAATTGCAGGGCATTCATGATCGCACATTGCTTTGCTGTATTCATTACTGCAAGGCAACTCCCAGGATAAATTGTAGGTCTAGCTGTCAAAAGTCCCCAAAACAGACTACAAAAACAAGATGACGTTGGGGACACCACCTGCTGTATAGGAACGTGCCCCGCTGCATACACATTCACTCGCACACACGCACACCCTCAATAATGGACATTTATAAAATAATAATAAATAATAATAATAATAAAATAATAAAAAACATATTTCTTACCTCTCAAATCTTAATCAATGTTTCTGGCAACACCTTTAATAACATCAGGGCATATGTAGCCCCTAAGCCTTTCTTCATATTCAAGAAACTCTTTTCCCCTTAGGTGTTTTGAAAATTGGCAATTTGTCTTTTCACTGTATAAGGAATCCTTATAGGTTTCAACATTACTCCCCACCATTCTAACAGACCTTACAGCTTCTATCACCTCCTCCCAGATTAATTGCTCCCCAAGACCTTTCTATTTGAATGCTGTTCTCTTTCAATGAGAATCTTGCATTTTGTTCATTGGTGGTGTAACCTGGGCGACAAGTAGCAGGTACAAAGCTCCCTGGGATGAGCAGTCTTTCAGGCACAGATACCAAATCCAGTGAGGTAGTGACAAACAGTGCGGTGTTTATTTGTGTTATATACAAGTCTATATACAGGTGCTGTACAGTGTTCCAGAAAACAAATAGTAAGAAAATAGCAAAACAAAAACCTAGCTGTGTCTCGGCTCTAACTATACAATATATTCAGGTCCTAACTACCAGTCTGTGCAAGCCTACAGCTTGTCAGCTTCCACATGTACAGCTTAGCAGCTTTTTACCAACCTTTTGCTCTCACAGACCAGTGTTGTCTGTGTTTCCCAGGCCAAGAGCAAAGGCTGTCTGTCTCAGGTGAGCTTAAATTAGCCTGGGGGAGAGGACCAATATCCGAACTGGACCATATGCCAGTACTTTTCTGTTCTGCTACAGTGGTCCCTGCAAATCAGTTACTCAAATTGTTTTTTATTATCACATGTGGCGGTGCCTTCCTGTGGAATGGAGCTTCTGCCATGTTCCCTTGGAGAATCTAGTTTAGTTTTTGCTGTTTGAAAGGAAATAATTTGCAATGATGATAGCTAACCTGTGAATCTGCAATTATTGCATTGTATGTACCACAATTTAGACTCATGAATCTATACAGAATGAAAGAGAGCAGCTCAGCAGGTGTTACAAAAGTTTGTATTGCCAATGAGCCGATCCGTTGTAGCTAGGTAGGCACAGAAGAACTGAGACTCAGTCTAGAGTCTGTCTAGAGTAGAGCAGCGACACTATAAAGGAAGGATTGTGAGGACAAGTGATCTTCTTGTTTTTTATTCTGTCCTGCAAATTCATTGGTATGTAACACAATGAAGTTCTAAGTTTCAATTGCTGTTGCTAAAGTAGGAAATAGTAGGCAGAAGCATGCCTTTCAGCTAGAGAATTATTCAAAGTTTGGTGCCAGTAGGTGGATGTATGAAGTGAGCCAAGGGAAAGGGGAGTATAGGAGTCACTAAGAGCTGAAGAATGGTAAATGTAGTTCCACAGGAAAACAGATCACAGATTTTTTTTAACTATGGGATCACAAAAATAATAGAAGGTAACATAAACATTGTTTTAACATTATGGTGTAATATTACCTTCTACATACATTGATGCGGCACAATATCATTTTATGCAAGCAGAGATAGTTACATAGTTAGTAAGGTTGAATAAAGACACCAGTCCATCCAGTTCAACCTGAGTGAGTGTGGGTGCGTGCCTACAGTTGTCCCTATCCCTGTACATTGTGTTATTAAGATGCTCATCTATTTTATTATTATTTTTATTTTAAGGTACCCATATAGCACCGTCAATTTATGCAGCTGTATAGAGTATGGCCAAAATAATGCATACTACTTTGAAGTATCTAAATTAAAACTACAAATGCAGCTGAAAAGTATATTATGCAAATTGCAAGTCATCAGTCAGAATCCAAACCAAACCATGCTTATCCCTATCAATAATCCATCAAACTACAGTAAAACTTGTTAGGAGGCAGAGTCAGTTGTAAGAGTCAGCAGCCAGTTTTGCTAGTTTTTTAAACTTCCACCTCCCTCCCTTTTGTTCTATTTAAAATTTCCTTTTAAAATGTGTCATCATATTTATTAGAACATTCTAACTCTGTATAAATCATATTTAAAAGCACCATTATTGTATTTTAATGTAGAAAAAAACTTAAAGGTAGTCAAGGCTGAAACATCAGTGTTATAATGCTTATAAGTAATGACTTCAGTTTTATTAAAGATATCCTTAATGTACAAGCTCCATACTCCATGTTTTTAATGCTTGCTGTTTAATATTCATATGATGCAATTATAGGCACCCCTCAAAAATGGAGAGAGGTGCTAACATTCAGTAGCGTGGTGGTGCCCATATTTGTGTTATGTGAATGGCATTACTAATAAATGATTCACCTCTTGTTCTGGTGACAGCTGCAAATATGGGATTTCCCATCACTTTAGTTCCAGTGTCATAGTTAATCAGTACAAAGAGAGGGATTCAATCTTTCTAGGGAGGACACAAACAATATTAACATCCAAAAGGGGATTTGACCCTTTAATATTCTATTCAAAAATAAATAAAAGTCTTGTCTTTAAATATAATTGAAGTCAGTACTACTGTTACCTCCTTTTTCAAAGACCTGATTTCTAAATTTTCAAATGATGGATGCTATAAACTAGTACCCCTCCCCCTTCCTATCCAGGGTGGAGTTCTCATTTCTCCTGAGACACATTTAAACTGTAAAAGGAGCAAAAAGTCAATATATCTAGTAAAACTTAAAAATGGTCCACAGGATGTGCAGTCATTTGATGATTTTGTAGGTTGAGATTTTATTGTTATATCTGATTTTTCCAGCATTGCATTCCTGGCTTTGTAAAACTGCAATATATATATAATATATTACCATGCTGTAATATTTAAAGAGGAGACAAAGGTAATCATGTTTTTTTATCTGCTGTTAAGCACAGAATGACTCCCCAGAGAAGTCGCGGAAATTGTCTTCAAGAGGAATCTTGGGTCTGCTAAGCTGAAGATTGGATATAGGTGAAAGCTTTTCTTATCTGAGTATTTCAACAAATAAGCTGTATTGGGGCCAGGGAGACAAGGAATAATTTTTCTCACTAGAAAGGACTGCTGTTTTATACCAGAGGTTATGTATAAGTGATTCTTCCTGTTCAAAAGTATTTCATACTAAAACGCATATTTTTAAATGGGCATATGTTCCTATATAACTATTACATTTACAGTATTGGTAAAATTGGTATTTTATGTAGTACTGTGGGCAAATATCTATCCAGAAAACGAAATACCATCTATCTAAGGCTGTTTTGCTCTGCTGTTTATTTGTTGTTCGTGTAATGAAAAATATGTGTGCAAGATACTAGCATCATTTATTTTATTTAGAATTTTTCAGCATTATTGATACTGATAGTGAGGTGGAAAAAGTAATAATAATGGTGTGCCAATATGGCCATAAATGCAAATGAGGTCCACAGAACTAAAGAGCTGAGGTTTCGACCCTTTATTTATATACAGGCTAGAAGATGAAGCATTACATTGCTAACATATAAATGTTTGGTAGGTGCCCAAAGTGGTAAAAGAGGAAAGAAAATACTCTTTTACACATTAAGGGCCCATTTACACACTTGTATATTAAAAAAGGGCATTTTGACATGTGTTACCACAATTAATATCAGCACACCCGACCTACAATGATGTTTTGTGGTGTCATTCAGTGTTAATAGTGTGTCAACATACTATTTAGTAGAGGTCAAAGAACAATAATCTATAGTGTCCAATAAAGTACATACCATACCTTTGCTGCACTGTGGTGAGTCAGAAAAATGGGTCATGTCCTGGTTGGTTGAGGTGCTTTTGCAGTACATTTATAATGAATGGGCTGCCTTGTTGCAATGCACGTTAATGCAACTGAATGGACCAACTAGCAATAATTGTAGGAGTTATACGGTATGATATATATAAAAATAAAGACCTGTCTCAACTGTCCCAATGAAACTCATTGTATATAAGTGCTCTGTTGTTTCAATTCAGCTTTACAATGAGTGTAAAATGTGTCTAATATCCACTTTTAGGTAGGGAGTATCTTCCCATGGATGTAGTTCAGATAGAGATCCATCCACAGGCATTTTTGTTTAAGGTTGTGGATTCACACATTATTATTATTATACATGATTTATATAGCACCAACAGTTTGTGCAGCGTTTTTACAACACGAGGACAGACAGTACCGTTACAATACAATACAGGAGGAATTAGAGGGCCCTGCTCGTTAGATCTTACACACAATAAAATGTTGACTGTATTGATAATTAGGTGTATTTTTCATAGATTAAATTGTTAGTTGCTGTTTAATCAGAAGTAGTGTGTACTGAATCTAACCATCCTGTGCAAATGCTTTCAAACTCAGCAGCTTTACCTCTGCTTGCATGTGACTTTATATAAGTGTGGGGGAGTTTTTCGAGGGCTTTTCAGGCTGCAAGGGAGGCGGATAAGATTTTTTTCCAGTTAAGAGTTATTATTTTACTGGCATAATAAAATAACAGTGCAGCAAAGTTCTTCAGTTTAGCGCTAACTGAGAATTGTGGAGTACACAAAAAACAAACATACATGTTTGTTTGCTGCATGCTGCAGCATCCATGTAACACTGTGGATGTCCTGCACTTGCTTTAAGATTGAACACTGACACATCTTGTCCACATAGGAAAGCAAGGGAATCTCCACATCAGAGACACAAACCACAATGTGAACCTAAAAAAGGCTTTATTATTTTGCTACGCTGTACAAAGAACTTTTGGTTGGAGTTTAACCACTTAACCACTGGGCACATAAATCCCCTTAATAACCAGACCAATTTTCAGCTTTCGGTGCTCTCACATTTTGAATGACAATTACTCAGTCATGCAACACTGTATCTATATGAAATTGTTGTCCTTTTTTTCACACAAATAGAGCTTTCTTTTGGTGGTATTTAATTGCCGCTGGGTTCTTTATTTTTTGCGCTAAAAAAGAAAAAAGACTGAAAATTCTGTAAAAAAAATGCATTTTTCTTCGTTTCTGTTATAAAATTTTGCAAATTAGTAATTTTTCTTCATATATTTTGGCCAAAATTTATACCGCTACATATCATTGGTAAAAATAACCCAAATCAGTGTATAATATTTGGTCTTTGTGAAAGTTATAGAGTCCAAAAGCTATGGTGCCAATATCTGAAAATTGATCACACCTCTAATTTATTGAGACCCTAACATGCCAGAAAAGTACAAATACCCCCCAAATGACCCCTTTTTGGAAAGAAGACATTCCAAGGTATTTAGAAAGATGCATGATGAGTTTTTTGAAGTTGTCATTTTTTCCTACAATTTATTGCAAAATCAAGATTATTTTTCTTTTGTTTTTTCACAAAATTGTCATATTAGCAGGTTATTTCTCACACACAGCATATGCATACCACAAATTACACCCCAAAACACATTCTGCTATTACTCCCAAGTATGGTGATAGCACATGTGTGAGACTTTTACACAGCGTGGCCACATACAGAGGCCCAACATGCACGGAGCACCTTCAGGCGTTCTGGAGCACCCAGGCCAATTCTGACATTTCTCTCCTACATGTAAAAATCATCATTTATTTGCTAGAAAATTACATAGAACCCCAAAACAGTATATATGTTTTTTAGCAAAGACCCTAGAGAATACAATGGCGGTTGTTGCAACTTTTAATCTCGCACGATATTTGCGCAGCAATTTTTTCGAACGCGTTATTCTGGGGAAAAAAACAGTTTTGTGCTTAACAAAAAACAGTAAAGTTAGCCCAATGTTTTTGCATAATGTGAAAGATGAAGTTATGCCGAGTAAATAGATACCTAACATGTCACCCTTCAAAATTGCACAGGCTCGTGGAATGGCGCCAAACTTCGCTACTTAAAAATCCCCATAGGCGATACTTTAAAATTTTTTACTGGTTACATGTTTTGAGTTACATTGGAGGTCTAGGGCCAAAATTATTGCTCTCGCTCTACCGATCGCAGCGATACCTCACATGTGTGGTTTGAACACCATTTTCATTTGTGGGCGGGACCTACGTATGCGTTCGCTTCTGCATGCGAGCACACGGGGACACGGGGAAAAAAAAAAAAAATTTCTTTATTGTCTATTTTACTTTATTTATTTTAGTTTGATGCTTTTTTCCAAAAAATAAATTTTTTGATCACTTTTATTCCTATTACAAGGAATGTAAACATCCTTGTAATAGGAATATGGCATGACAGGTCCTCTTTACAGTGAGATATAGGGTCAATAAGACCCCACATCTCACCTCTAGGCTGGAAATCCTGAAATAAAATAACAAAACAAAAAAAAATCCTGGCTTTGATAGTAGCGGTGAGTCGGTAGAAGCACCTGAGGGTGGCAGGAGGGGGGGACGTCCCCTCTCACCTCCCGTAAGAATGATCAAGCAGTGGAACAGCTACTATGATCATTCTTTTGGTGTAGGGAATCTCTGGCTGAAAAAGCTGATATCTGAGTGATGCCTGTAGCTGCAGGCATTATTCAGATATCCCCTCACAAAGTCAAGGACATCGTATGACGGCCGGCGGGTGGGAAGTGGTTAAAACGCATTTTTTTTTTTAACACAAAGTTATACAATATTTCTAACACATAGCATGTACATATCAAAAATGACACCCCAAAATAGATTCTCCTACTCCTCCTGAGTATGGCGATACCACATGTGTGAGACTTCCACAGCCTGGCCACATACAGAGGCTGAGTACAGCCGAGTATGGCTGAGCACGGCAGAGTATGGCCGAGCATGGCTGGGTATGGCAAAGTATGGCTGGGTAACACCGAATATTGCAGAGTATGGCTGGGTATGGCAGAGTATGGCTGGGTATGGCAGAGTATGGCTGGGTATGGCACATTATTGCAGGATATTGTGGGGTATTGCAGAGTATTGTGGGGTATTGCGAGGTATTGTGGAGTATTGCGGGGTATTGCAGAGTATTGCGGGGTATTGCAGGGTATTGCAGGGTATTGCAGGGTATTGCAGAGTATTGCGGGATATTGCAGAGTATTGCGGAGTATTGCAGGGTATTGCAGGGTATTGCAGAGTATTGCGGGGTATTGCAGAGTATTGCGGGGTATTGCAGAGTATTGCAGGGTATTGCGGGGTATTGCAGAGTATTGCGGGGTATTGCGAGGTATTGCAGAGTATTGCGGGGTATTGCAGAGTATTGCAGAGTATTGCAGGGTGTTGCAGAGTATTGCAGAGTAGTGTGGGGTATTGCAGAGTATTGCAGAGTATTGTGGGGTATTGCAGAGTATTGTGGGGTATTGCAGGGCATCGCAGAGTAGTGCAGGGCATTGCAGAGTATTGCAGGGTATTGCAGATTATTGCAAAGTATTGCAGGGTATTGCAGAGTAGTGCAGGGTATTGCAGAGTATTGCAGGGTATTGCTGAGCATGGAGGGATGGCTGAGCATGGATGGATGGATCCATGAATGTGACTGCACATGTCACAGATCAGCGCTGTGGGCACTACAGATCCAGTCCACAGCACTGCTGCCATCCAATCCCTCCCCCTCTGTACCGATCGGTACAGAGAGGGGAGAGAGGAACCGGCGTCATGACATTGACAGAGCGATCACATGGTAAATGACCGTGATGCGCCAGGTCTTCTGGACCCGGCGGTCACGGATGTTCCCACGTGCGCTCCCCAGGGGGGCGTGCGGGAGCCGTTTTCCGGGATCACGTCATAGTACGTGCTTCCAGAGTTAACCAACCGCCCTGCAACCATCATTGGCTATGGGCCGGTTGGTAACTGGTTAAAGTGGCACTACAGATCCAGCCCACAGCACTGCTGCCATCCAATCCCTCCCCCTCTGTACCGATCTGTACAGAGAGGGGAGAGAGGAACCGGCGTCATGACATTGACAGAGCGATCACATGGTAAACGACCGTGATCCGTGATGCGCCAGGTCTTCTGGACCCAGCGGTCACGGATGTTCCCGCGTGCGCACCCCAGGGGGCGCGCGGGAGCCGTTTTCCGGGATCACGTCATAGTACGTGCTTCCAGAGTTAACCAACCACCCTGCAACCGTCATGGGCTATGGGCCAGTTGGTAACTGGTTAAAGTGTCACTAAACCCACATAATTAAAAACTATCAATGATTGGTGTATTTCATGCTGTTTATACCCATTCAGTCACAATGAGATTTGTTTTCTTTATTCTGCAAAAACCTGGTTGATTTTGTTGTTCTCTATCGCCACATTCTGTTCATGTCCCCAATTCATCTAGGGATTTTGCAGCTGTGGTGGCAACTCTGCACATGCTCAGTTTTCAGTGAGTTTCTATACTGAGCATTTCCTCCCTATCACATCCGAGCAGCCCATGTGACTATAGAGTCACACATGTTGGTGCATACACAGTGGTAAATGACAACCCACACCCTCCCTCCTTCCCCATGTCCACTAACCAGCTAAATACAATGGGGGGCGGGATATTACATGTAGATTGATGGAGGCTTCGCCTTCCTCTTATTCTAACACACAGGCTGGAGGGACGTGACTCAGCCTGTGACTGGTATTAAATCTGCCTACACCATGTTATTTCCACAAAAATATAGGAATTTGATTTCAAATGTATATTTGTATGTCAATTAAAACCGTTTATTAATATTATTTATTTATAATAAAAAAGGTGTATCTCCACACTGTGGTGGGGCGGCAGCTAACACAAATAAGTAATATACCAAACTTATAAAAAACCCTAAGAAAAAGTGTGTATTGCCAAAAGTAAATGAACAGCCAAATGAAAAGTCCAATCTTGAATGCAAAAAACAATAAAAAACAATATAATGAAAAATAAAGATTTAAATGCACAGTCCCATGATAGGATCAGCAATATAAACTTATTGGTGAAAACACAAAGTTTAGTGCAAAGATGTGCACAAAAAATTTGTGATCCAGTACAGTGCTCCAAAATCATCCACCTCACCCCTGTGAAATGGACACTCACCAGAAAAGCTGGCTGCCGTTACAGCAGCAAACATGCACTCAGTGTAAATCTGCCATCTGTTGTGGGTAGTGTAGTATTATATTATTATTATTATAGTATTATAGTGTAGTAGTTATTGAATTTATATGTTATATGTGTTTCGTCCAATAGGACATTATCAAGGGGTCCCATTGGACGAAATGCTTCGGGGAGGAGACACTAGTGCTGACATCAGGCCACTGTGCGATACCAGGTCGGCAGTGGCACCCATTGGCATACGTTTTTGTGATTTATTTTATTTTGTTTTTTAACATAAATTCAATAAATACTACACTATGGAAACTTAATTTGGCTCCCAGTGAGCTTTATTTGCGAGTTGCTGAACATTCTTCCCCACAACAGATGGCGGATCTACACTGAGTGCGTGTTTGCTGCTGTAATGGCAGTCAGCTTTTCTGGTAAGTGTCCATTTCACAGGGGTGCTGTGGATGATTCTGGAGTACTGTACTGGATCACCTCTTCACTTTTTAAGTCACCACAAATTTTTTGTGCATATTTTTGCACTGAACTTTGTGCTTTCACCAATATATTTATATTGCTGATCCTATCATGGGACTGTGCATTTAAATTTATTTTTTCATTATATTGTTGATTTTCATTCATGATTGGACTTATATATTTTTTTTTTCACTTTAGCATTTTTTTCACTTTAGCACTTTTTTGGACTTTATTTCAATGTACTGTCCATTTATAGCAGTATTCACATTTCATTGCTGTTATTTATTTTTATTTATTTCAGGTACTTATATAGCGCTGTCAATTTACACAGCGCTTTACATATACATCGTACAATCACATCAGTCCCTACCCTCAAGGAGCTTACAATCTAAGGTCCCTAACTCACATTCATACATACTGGGGACAATTTAGACAGGATCCAATTAACCTACCAGCATGTCTTTGGAGTGTAGGAGGAAACCGGAGTACCCGGAGGAAACCCACGCAGGCACAGGGAGGACATGCAAACTTCAGGCAGGTAGTGTCATGGTTGGGATTCGAACCAGTGACCCTTCTTACTGCTAGGTGAGAGTGCTACCCACTACACCACTGTGCCACCCCTACTTATGGCGCTACACACTTTTTCTTAAGATATTATCTATTTATTTTTACTGAGTATTTCAAAGTTTGTTTTTTCTTTTTTTTTTGAACATGTGACCAGCAGCAGAGGACTAGAAGCTACTTCTATTTATGTTTCCCTGTAGACAGGCTGGAAAGGAGCTGGGTCACGTGACTGCTGTATATTGAATAGAAAAAAGGTACTTAGATGTGTTTGTTTTAATAAAGTACTTACAGTGCCATCATCCACATACAGAAATAGAAGGGACAATGTAAATTAACCACTTCAGCCCCGGACCATTTGGCTGGCCAAAGACCAGAGCACTTTTTGCGATTCGGCACTGCGTCGCTTTAATTGACAATTGTGTGACCTGGCTCCCAAACAAAATTTATGTAGGCTGATACACAGACCAGGCTATTTGAGGCCATCAAGGCTATTCAGTGCACTCCGGAATCCAAGTGGATTGATAAGCACATCAGCGGACACTGACTGTCATATAGCTCGTTTACTGCACTTGCACTTTGTTCATCACTAGGGATGAGCTGAACACCCCCCTGTTCGGTTCACACCAGAACATGCGAACAGGAAAAAAGTTTGTTGGAACACACGAACACCGTTAAAGTCTATGGGACACGAACATGAATAATCAAAAGTGCTCATTTTAAAGGCTTATATGCAAGTTATTGTCATAAAAAGTGTTTGGGGACCTGGGTCCTGCCCCAGAGGACATCAATGCAAAAAAAAGTTTTAAAAACGGCCATTTTTTCAGGAGCAGTGATTTTAATAATGCTTAAAGTCAAACAATAAAAGTGTAATTTCCCTTTAAATTTCGTAGCTGGGGGGTGTCTATAGTATGCCTGTAAAGGGGTGCATGTTTCCCATGTTTAGAACAGTCTGACAGCAAAATGACATTTCAAAGAAGAAAAGTCATTTAAAACTACTCGCTGCTATTGCATTGCCAGTCCGACAATACACATAAAAGTTCATTTATAAAAACGGCATGGGAATTCCCCACAGGGGAACCCCGAACCAAAATTAAAAAAAAAAAATGACGTGGGGGGTCCCCCTAAATTCCATACCAGGCCCTTCAGGTCTGGTATGGATATTAAGGGGAACCCCGGCCAAAATTAAACAAAAAAATGACGTGGGGGTCCCCCCAAAACTCCATACCAGACCCTTATCCGAGCACGCAACCTGGCAGGCCGCAGGAAAAGAGGGGGGGACGAAGGAGGAGCGCCCCCCCCTCCTGAACCGTACCAGGCCACATGCCCTCAACATTGGGAGGGTGCTTTGGGGTAGCCCCCCAAAACACCTTGTCCCCATGTTGATGAGGGACAAGGGCCTCATCCCCACAACCCTGGCCAGTGGTTGTGGGGGGTCTGCGGGCGGGAGGGGTACAAAAGTACCCCCTACCATTTCACTAAAAAAACTGTCAAAAATGTTAAAAATGACAAGAGACAGTTTTTGACAATTCCTTTATTTAAATGCTTCTTCTTTCTTCTATCTTCCTTCATCTTCTTCTTCTTCTTCTTCTGGTTCTTCTGGCTCTTCTGGTTCTTCCTCCAGTGTTCTCGTCCAGCATCTCCCCTGCGGCGTCTTCTATCTTCTTCTCCTCGGGCCGCTCCGCACCCATGGCATGGGGGGAGGCTCCCGCTCTTCTCTTCATCTTCTTCTCTTCTTCATCTTCTTCTCTTCTTCTCTTCTTCATCTTCTTCTCCGGGCCGCTCCGCATCCATGCTGGCATGGTGGGAGGCTCCCGCTGTGTGACGCGTCTCCTCTTCTGACGGTTCTTAAATAACGGGGGACGGGGCCTCCTGGTGACCCCACCCCCTCTGACGCACGGTGACTTCCCTGTGACATCACGGGGAATGCCAGAGGGAAGTCCCGTCATGTCCCGTGTGTCAGAGGGGGCGGGGTCACCGGGTGGCCCCGCCCACCCGTTATTTAAGAACCGTCAGAAGAGGAGGCGCGTCACACAGCGGGAGCCTCCCTCCATGCCAGCATGGATGCAGAGCGGCCTGGAGAAAAATATGAAGAAGAAAAGAAGAGAAGAAGATGAAGAAGAGAAGAAGATGAAGAGAAGAGCGGGAGCCTCCCCCCATGCCATGGGTGCGGAGCGGCCCGAGGAGAAGAAGATAGAAGATGCTGCGGAGGAGATGCTGGACGAGAACACCGGAGGAAGAACCAGAAGAGCCAGAAGAACCAGAAGAAGAAGAAGATGAAGGAAGATAAAAGAAAGAAGAAAGAAGAAGCATTTAAATAAAGGAATTGTCAAACACTGTCTCTTGCCATTTTTTACATTTTGACAGTTTTTTAGTGAAATGGTAGGGGTACTTTTGTACCCCATTACCATTTCACACGGGGGGGGTGGGATCTGGGGGTCCCCTTGTTAAAGGGGGCTTCCAGATTCCAATAAGCCCCCCACCTGCAGACCCCCACAACCACCGGCCAGGGTTGTGGGGATGAGGCCCTTGTCCTCATCAACATGGGGACAAGGTGTTTTGGGGGCTACCCCAAAGCACCCTCCCAATGTTGAGGCCATGTGGCCTGGTACGGTTCAGGAGGGGGGGCGCTCTCTCGTCCCCCCCTCTTTTCCTGCAGCCTGCCAGGTTGCGTGCTCGGATAAGGGTCTGGTATGGATTTTTGGGGGAACCCCACGCCATTTTTTTTTTTTATTTTGGCGCGGGGTTCCCCTTAAAATCCATACCAGACCTGAAGGGTCTGGTATGGAATTTAGGGGGACCCCCATGTCTTTTTTTTTTAATTTTTGCCGGGGTTCCCCTTAATATCCATACCAGACCTGAAGGGCCTGGTATGGAATTTAGGGGGACCCCCACGTCATTTTTTTTTTAAATTTTGGTTCGGGGTTCCCCTGTGGGGAATTCCCATGCCGTTTTTATCAATGAACTTTTATGTGTATTGTCGGACCGGCAATGCAATAGCCGCGAGTAGTTTTAAATGACTTTTTTTCCTTTGAAATGTAATTTTGCTGTCAGACTGTTCTAAACATGGGAAACATGCGCCCCTTTACAGGCATACTATAGACACCCCCCAGCTATGAAATTTAAAGGGATATTACACTTTTATTGTTTGACTTTAAGCATTATTAAAATCACTGCTCCTGCAAAAACGGCCGTTTTTAAAACTTTTTTTTTGCATTGATCCATGTCCCCTGGGGCAGGACCCAGGTCCCCAAACACTTTTTATGACAATAACTTGCATATAAGCCTTTAAAATTAGCACTTTTGATTTCTCCCATAGACTTTTATCGGGTGTTCCGCGGCATTAGAATTTGCCGCGAACACCCCAAATTGTTCGCTGTTCGGCAAACTTGCGAACAGCCGATGTTCGAGTCGAACATGAGTTCGACTTGAACTCGAAGCTCATCCCTATTCATCACCTTCAGAGGACTCATTAGGCGGATATTAGGAGTCACACGCTACAATTTTTATTCTCTTTTTTGAACTGCACTTTGTGTGGCTTTTTGGACACTTTTCTTTGCCATAACTCATCTACTTATTTATATTTGGTTTTACATTTATTTTTTGCACTTGCACTTTACGCTATTTTTACTGTCATTTTTTGTGTGGTGATTATTAGTCTACACCTGGACATTGTTTAATTCTGCATTTCATCATTATATTTTATATTTTAGGTACATGTTAATTATAATATTATTATTCACTTATTATTGCCCATCTTAATGGTTCACCATTGTTGTAGATACAGTATGCACTTTGAATAGTGGGTATTCTTCACCTTATTTTGTACATCCTTTTAAAGATATTGTCATTGATCTAATTACTACACACTTAGTGAATACAGTTTGTGTATCACATCATATTTACATTAGGAGTTCACATAATATGTTTTGTTTGTTTTGATGATTAAGGAGTTCACAATTCAAATGTAATTAATTTTATATCAGGAGCTCATACATCACGCTGGATATTGGGTCACACATACTTTGTGGTTGATGAGTTAGGTCACCTTTCATATCTTATATTTTTGTGCACACTTGGATTGTTACTGTTACTTATTTGACCCCTGCACGTATCATTGTGAGGTCTTCTTTATATCACTCATTTTGCAGACCAATTTTTTTATCTATTTAATTCTAGAACAGGTAGCGCCACATATATTTATATCTAAAATTTATGTCCTATTTTCCCACAAAGAGAGCTTTCTTTTGGTGGTATTTGATCACCTCTGCGGTTTTTATTTTTTGCGCTATATTTGCTATAATAAATATCCCAAAAACATATATATAAAAAAAACATTTTTTTCCTCAGTTTAGGCCAATAAGTATTCTTCTACATATTTTTGGTAAAAAAAAAAAAAAAATTGCAATAAGCGTTTATTGATTGGTTTGCGCAAAAGTTATAGCGTCTACAAAATAGGGGATAGATTTATAGCATTTTTATTAATATTTTTTTTGCATTGATCAGCGATTTTTATCGTGACTGCGACATTATGCGACACATCGGACACTTTTCCCGCTATTTGGGGACCATTCACATTTATACAGCGATCAGTGCTATAAAAATGTTATAAAAATGCATTGATTACTGTGCAAATGTGACTGGCAGTGAAGGGGTTAACCAGGAGGGGTCGCTGAAGGGGTTAAGTGTGTCCTAGGGATGTGTACTAACTGTAGGGGGGATTTGCTACATGTTTCACGACTCTGATCACTGCTCCCGATCACAGGTAGCTGTGATCAGTGTCCTGTCACTAGGAAGAATGGGGAAATGCTGATTTACATCAGCATTTCCCCATTCTTCCTCTCCGTGAGACGATCGAGTCCGCAGGACCTGCTATCACACTCACTCACGCAGGCGCGCCCACAATGCCGCATCTTAAAGGAGACATACAGGTACGTTAATATGCCTGTACGTGCCATTCTGCCGACGTATATGGGTGTGAGCCAGTCAGCAAGGGGTTAAACAGTGAAAAATAGCAATATGGGTAGGTGACAGAACATAAAAAAAGGGGAAAAAAGGGCACCAACATCCCTGTACAATAATGTAAAAAGGGAGGATTTTTTGGTGGGACTTTTAAGGTGCCAGCAGGGGAGAATAAATCATTACAGACCCTGATGGGTATAGAAAGTACAAAGATTTTTTATTGTTACATGCAAACATGATAAAAGGTTTGGTAGGGGTTATGTGCACATGTACAAGGATACATCAAGAATTCAAAACAGATGAAACAAATATGATCACTTAATGGAGACATTGGAGTCATTGTCCCGACATGTTTCGCCATTCTAGGCTCATCAGGGGATATTTTAAAGACAGTTAGATTTATCACTGCATACAGCCAAAACAAAAACAAAATTGAGATTAAAACCGTAACATAAACCAAAAATACAATATAAATAGTAAGGAATAGTAGTGGTACAGTGGAATAGGCTGTCAACCACCATGCCCACAGTCAATATGTATGAGGATCTGTCGTCTGCACCTCAGAGTCAAGTCATAGACGACCATCAGTGGGTAGTGCTCATAGAAAGACACCAAAGTGGCTCCAAAGGGGTTTTAAGGCTGGAATCTGACCAACAGAATGTGCATAAATTAGTAGACATTGTATCAATTGAATGGTATATTGAATTGTATATTCTCGTGTAGATAAAGTGAGAAGAGTTTGAGGGGGGAATTGGGGGGGGGGGGGGGGGCAAAGGGGGAGGGATAAGAGTGGGAAGTGATGGGGAGTGCAGAAAATTGAGGAGTGGGATGGTTAACAAAAGTAACCATTGGAAAAGTGATAACTAAAGGTGGACTCATGTGAGACAACAGTGCGAACACTGGGAAAAAAGGTAACTTACTTGCATCAATAAGAACAATAATTAGGAAAGAAGGCCAATGGTGTCTGGACTGCAGATAGAAGTCTGTTGAGAATGTTACTGCAGAAGGTGAAATGAATGCATTTATAATTGGTTATAATCTATATGAGATATAAATCCAATATGGAAAGAAAACACAGTTCATGTTTATACTTGATGTGGTAAAAAGGAATAATAAATAAGTCATCTTATATATGAAGATGACAAAACCTGCTGCAGATCAACTGCCACCCATGATTAGGGAGGTAAAGTTTCCAACACAGGCGGCAGCAAGTGGAATAATTTAAACAAGTGAACTGGGATTTGAGGCTTAATAGAAAAACTATAGTTTTACCCCAAACTAGCACAAAAAGGACAGATTTGTTCTGCAATTTTACCTTATGCATAGCAGTGTCATGGCATGGACTACCCTTGAGATGTCTGATAGTCTAATAGTCAGAAGGGGATATATAATAACCCTACAAATACTAATACTAATCAATCAGCATCTGACGTCTGACATTGGCCTCCGGTGTGAGGACCGCACTGCGCATGCGCAGATGTCATTGAGCTGATACAGAGCTGAAAAGACTACAATTCCCATGCCGCATAGCGGCCCAGGGGCAGGAGGAGAGAGGATGTGAGGGGAGCTAAAATGTCTCAATCAGTGGGCATGCGTCAACTCTCCCCTTCGTGCACAGAGCAGAGAGCGGCATGGGAGAAAATGTAAAATGTAACAAGAGTGTGATAAAGAATAATATTATCATAGCATAAAACAAAAATTAGACTTGGGATAGAGGATGAATGTGGAAAAATGTGTGTGCAGTGAAAGTGTATACGAGACCAGTGCACTACACCAGAACAGTCGGTTCGTATTGAGAAGACAGGGAGGGAGTGCAGATTATCATATTGGGGGAGACGATGTGGCTGCACAATATACTTGACAGGCATTATAAATAATACTGGTAAAAGAAAAGTTAACTAAGTAAGAATTAATGTAATACATTTGGGAACAGATTTCATGGAAGACATGTTCATTGATATTGGTATAATAGTTCAGACATCAAGTGCATGATTAGTACAAGAAAGTACGCACTGTTAAATATGTATAATATAATAATTTAATAATGTATTGTTAAATTTATTTTTTAGATATTTTGATGCTTTTGAATTCTTTTTTTCACAAGAAAATGTTTGTATGTAACAATAAAAAATCTTTGTACTTTCTATACCCATCAGGGTCTGTAATGATTTATTCTCCCCTGCTGGCACCTTAAAAGTCCCGCCAAAAAATCCTCTCTTTTTACATTATTGTACAGGGATGTTGGTGCCCTTTTTTATGTTCTGTCACCTACCCATATTGCTATTTTTCATGTTCCCCAGGTGTTGTACCACACCGCTAAATCTCCTATGGATAGGTGACATGCACTTGATGTCTGAATTAATATACCAATATCAATGAATATATGTCTTCCATGAAATCTGTTCCCAAATGTAATACATTAATTCTTATTTAGTTAACTTTTCTTTTGCCAGTATTATTTGTAATGCCTGTCAACTATATTGTCCAGCCACATCGTCTCCCCCAATATGATAATCTGCACTCCCTCCCTGTCTTCTCGATACGAACCGCCGGTTCTGGTGTAGTGCACTGGTCTTGCATACACTTTCACGGCACACACATTTTTCCACATTCATCCTATATCCCAAGTCTAACTTTTGTTTTCTGCTTTGATAATATTATTCTTTATCACACTCTTGTTACATTTTACATTTTCTCCCGTGCCGCTCTCTGCTCTGTGCATGAAGGGGAGAGTTGACGCATGTCCACTGATTGGGACATTTCAGCTCCCCTCGCGTCCTCTCTCCTCCTGCCCGTGGGCCGCTATGCGGCATGGGAATTGTAGTCTTTTCAGCTCTGTATCTCCTCAATGACGTCTGCGCAGTGCGGTTCTCACACCAACGGCCAATGTCGGACGTCAGATACTGATTGATTAGTACTAGTATTTGTAGGCTTATATATAGCCCCTTCTGACTATTAGACACATTTCAAGGGTAGTCATGCCATGACACTGCTATGCATAAGGTAAAATTGCATGACGAATCTGTCCTTTTTGTGCTAGTTTGGAGTAATACTATAGTTTTTCTATTAAGCCTCAAATCCCAGTTCACGTGTTTAAATTATTCCACTTCCTGCCGCTTGTGTTGGAAACTTTACCTCCCTAATCATGGGGGGCAGGTGATCTGCAGCAGGTTTTGTCATCTTCATATATAAGATGACTTTTTTATTATTCCTTTTTACCACATCAAGTATAAACATGAACTGTGTTTTCTTTCCATATTGATTTATATCTCATATAGATTATACCCAATTATAAATGCATTCATTTCACCTTCTGCAGTAACATTCTCAACAGACTTCTATCTGCATTCCAGACAGCATTGGCCTTTTTTCCTTATTATTGTTCTTATTGATGCAAGTAAGTTACATTTTTTCGCAGTGTTCGCACTGTTGTCTCACATGAGTCCACCTTTAGTTATCACTTTACCAATGGTTACTTTTGTTAACCATCCCACTCCTCAATTTTCCGCACTCCCCATCACTTCCCACTCTTATCCGCCCCCCTTCCCCCCCCCCCCCCCCCAATTCCCCCCTCCATCTCTTCTCACCTTATCTACACGAGAATATATACCATTCAATCGATACGATGTCTACTAATTTATGCACATTCTGTTGGTCAGATTCCAGCCTTAAAGCCCCTTTGGAGCTACTTTGGCATCCTTCCATGTGCACTACCCACTGACGGTCATCTATGACTTGACTCTGAGGTACAGACGACAGATCCTCATTTGGGTGAGTGATTGACTGTGGGCATGGTGGTTGACAGCCTATTCCACTGTACCACTACTATTCCTTACTGTTTATTGTATTTTTGATTTATGTTACGGTTTTAATCTCAATTTTGTTTTTGTTTTGGTTGTATGCAGTGATACATCTAACTGTCTTTAAAATATCCCCTGATGAGCCTAGAATAGCGAAACATGTCCGGACAATGACTCCAATGTCTCCATTAAGTGATCATATTTGTTTCATCTGTTTTGAATTCTTGATGTATCCTTGTACATGTGCACATAACCCCTACCAAACCTTTTATCATGTTTGTATGTAACAATAGAAAATGTTTGTACTTTCTATACCCATCAGGGTCTGTAATGATTTATTCTCCCCTGCTGGCACCTTAAAAGTCCCACCAAAAAATCCTCCCTTTTTACAAGGGGTTAAACAGTGTGTGTTTAGTATCACTTTAAGGAAATTTAACATAGCACAATAAATTTTGAGCATGCTGGTCTTGATTCCCCACTTGAAGCAGACAGCCTGATTACAGGCTCAATTCATTTCTGGAGGTCCAGTAAAGTTGCCTAGCATATGCTGGAATGATGCCTACTGTGCAGGACCTTGAGACCTATCCCTATTGATGAGTTTGGGTTTGAAGCCCTTGCTACCACTTGAATATATAAGTTTTTACTACCATTCTTTATATTGGTGATACTCTTGTGTTGTGACTCTATGGTTACAGATTTGGGGGATTGGTCTTCCTTGTAAAAACTGGGTGCACAAAATGTTCTGCCGATATGTGGATATTTTTACCTGAGAGGCAGTGGCTTCCATCTTGATTTGATCAGATGCATCTCAATGGGAAACACATTCATGTTGTAAATTCCAGCCTATGATACCATTTGATACCTGTCTACATAGATTAAGTGTGGTTTCCCATGTATTGATTCTCTCACATGTGCACATGAAGAATGATTTATGAAATGCATTGAGTCCACATGTGAACTATGTTTGGAATCTATACATGTTGTGAACATCTATACATGTTGTGAAGTGGAGAGTAATTTAGCATGTCTTGTTTGTGTATTTAATGGAATGAAATACATTTTTTTTTATGATACTCAGTTGTTTTATATATATGTCCACAGAAAGTCCATGACTACACATTTTGATTTCTAAACCATATCTTCTATACCATGTCAACTATGAAGGCTGGATAATAACTAACTGAAGAATATGAAGAAGAAGAAAGGAGGAGTGTCATCTAGACACACTGGTAGATTGGATTATACAATTTTACAAGCATTTCATTGTAAGTTGCAGTTAAACTAGATTATTACATGGTGTCAGTACAAAGGTATTATATATAACATAATGAAATCCAGTGCAAGGTGATCCAGAACTCGCAACCTTCTGTATTTGGGATTAAAGCCTTGCTATGAGCAGCAGGAACTCTCAAATCCTGCTTGCTTGTTTACTAGCTTCGAGCACACCCTCCCTGTCCTGCTTGTTTTCGTGATGTGCAGAAAATGCTAGTCCACCTGACTGCCACTAGCCACGCCTGGCTGATCTTCCTCCCAATCCTCCTGATTGACTTTTCTGGAGACCTCTCAGGTCAAGGTTAGATGAAGACTTGGCACAATGCGGTCTTCAAGAGAGACCTGCTACAGCTACCATCTTCCACCTGACTCCCCTGCTGGAATAGCTCATGTCTATTGATGGGGTTGTCCCAGGCCCTGCCAGCCCACTTCTGGGGATTGGCTGAGGCCCCATAAATATTCATGACAGCTCCTCCTAACCCCCACCCTCTAGTTCTACAAAGTTCTCCAATCTTCCAGATACCAGAGGGAGGCACCAGAAAACTGTTAGGATGAGTCAACCAGCCCTGGCTTCTAGTAACCCTAACCCAATTCAGTGACTCAGGTTATTTCTGCCCAGAGATATGCTTTTAGGTACTCTCACTTCTAGTAGCACACACTAGAGGGTGCTACATACACTTGCAGAGCACTTGAAGCACAAATTCTAGTTGACACTTTCTAATTTGTAGCAAATTTGTGTGGCAAGTCTCTAGCAAGAGCAAAGTTGCGGTGGTGAGTCTACAGCAAGAGCTCTGCAAGTCTACAGCATGAAAATTCAGCCACAGTGACTCCTGTGGTGAGATGACTATTGCACAACATAACTTAACCAGAACTTGCAGCAGACTTGCAGAATGTTGGCAAAGAAAGTTGGTCTGGAGTCATGCAATGCAGACTTGCTGCAATTGTGCAACAAACTTGTGAAGCCTGGCAAGTCTAGCAACAGATTAGCAAGTCATTTTCAAACATGCAGCTCAGTTGCTTGCTATCTGAGAGGGTGCCATTACCATGAATATGCTTGAGTGCTGACAAGGATTTTGCAAGACATTTCTATGTGTTCTTTTCCTTTGAGTTTTTTAAACATTTTGTTTAATACGGTAACTTACACAATCCTGTTATTGAATAGAGAGCCTTAAAGTAAAGCCTAGTACACACTAGTCACTTTCTTTTGTTCAACCCAGCGGGTCTGAACAAAAAAAAACCTGACAGCTCAGGTGTACGCTTTACTAACTATTCAACGTTAGTACAGCAATCTCCCCTGCTGTTCTATTGTGTTCTGACAGGGGCCCGCCCCACCCCCCTCGCCAGAAAACTCCAGCAATTGGCTGAGAGCGCTGATCAGGAGCCAATGCCCCTTAGACAGAAACCGACCAAATGGCCGGCTTATGTCAGACCGACTCCAGTACACACGGGCCGAATGTCAGCCGGTTTCTATTGAACTGGCCAGTGCTGCCCTACATTTGGCCCGCATGTACTAGGCTTAAGGCACCAAAAACACTGATTAGCAATGTAAGAACCATTTTCATGCATTTTCCAAATCACGTTAAAGTAAGCCTGCCATGAGAGAAATATGGGGCCATGCATTGCTGATTTCCTTCTGAAAATGATAATTGCATGGATATTATGCTGACGCACTGGCTTTAATGGTTTGAGTCACTGACCTATAACAAGTATAGAATCAGTTGGATTAAAGTCCATATCTGCATATTTGTTTCAGGTCAGTGACTGAAAGTATTGAAAAAAGAGTCTCTGGATTAAAGCCAGATATAATGCATGATCAATAGGATGTTAACCATGACAGCCTTTATAATTATCTCATAACAAATTACCTTAAAGGACACCTATCAAAAAGGCTGCTTTACCCATATAGACAAAAGGGCCAGCTGCCCTAAGTCTACACAACCCAGGAGATCCAGGATCATTTGCCTGTGGGTGCCAGGCTCAGGAGGTCAGCAAAAGCATGTATTTTATATATTTATGACTGTTTTTTATTTTAAATGAATATGGCCTTCTATTCTAGGTTAAGCTGGGCCTTATTAAGTTAAGAGTGGAATGTTAGGGTATTCATTTCTTTCCAGTGTTTTTTTTTTTCATTTAAGTTTATTGTTTATAAGGCATTTTGGATGCTGAATGTGGAGCCTTCACTTGTTACCTACTATCTGTTCTTGGAGCTACCTTTTTTTGGGGTTCCTGAAAGTGAACAGGCAATGGTAAATCCGTTAAATCACTTCCATCTGAGCGCTAACAGCTGGATTGTCAGATTTACGTGAATTCTCAGCTACTGCAGTATGTGTAACATCCTCTGCTGCAGTAAAAGTGTTAAGACATCCCCCAAGCATATGTTTTAAAGAATGTGTGAATTGTTAGTGTTGCCCTCAAAGCCACACAAAAAAAAAAAAAAAAAAAAAGTCTTTGCATTGGTATGTCTCCTATGGCAGTACACATCTTCCCATGCTTTATTTACTTTGCCTATCAGCACAAAAAATGAACAGAATTTAACAAGATTCTCAACCTCACTATCAGGCTTTAGTGAGATTTAGCCTCTAAATTTCGATTTACTGAACTTTGAACAATATTCGTACCCTTGGCAAACTGAACCTGGACAGATTAGCTCATCACAATACGACTATAAACTTTACTTACTTTTTTTTTTTTTTTATACTTAGGGTATGCAAGGATTGTACCTTCTGTAGAGTTTTATTGCTGTCTGTCTCCCTGTTGGAGACCAGAGAGAGGGAGAGAGACCAGGTGGCTTGTTAGAGTGGTAAGGGGTAATTCTAAATTTTAGAGTTGTCATCAATACAAGAGGTGAGTTAAGTGTTCCAATGAGGGCGTTATTCCACTGACAAATACCTAATTAAAACATTATTTTGGGAGGTTTTCTCTCATTTCCTATTCTATCACAGACAAGTGAAGGGAAATCTCCCCACCAGTAAACAGATAGATAAATATAACCTGGCATGGGTTTTAACCATTCCCCTCGCCATTCAAAACTAAAAAGAATAGTTTTTTCTATATTTCCATTAAGAATATATGTTCAATTTAATCACAGTAATTAAAAGTGGGTATTATTTGTATTTCTGTGAACAAGGATGCCCATTTTACATGGTGCCTCACTATAGGGAAATCTACCATTGTAACATATGTTAACTTCAACTTCACTGGCTACTACAGAGGATTTTCTGATATGCGAGGAGTTCATGATTTTTTTGGAGAGGTCAGTAAAAATAAGAGATCACTTCATATGCAGCAATATGCATTATGCAGCAATTCAAGAGGATAACATTTATGGAAATTATGGAAATTGTATGTATATTGTGATGGCATGGCCTTATATGTATTTGAAATGTATAGAAAATGGTGAAGTGCTTGAAAAAAGTCCAACATGAACCCAAAGTATATTGCTGGCACAAAAACATATAAATGTAATCCACTTTTAAAAAGTCAGAAATAAGCCAAAGGGATGTGTCTTGAGGTATCAAATAAGTAAAGAGATTGCCACCGTCACCCAAACACACTGCCTCTTACCCATAGGTGGATGTTAACAAACATGGATATAAATCACTGACAACTCCTCAGCAGCACGGGCATGACTTTGTATCTCCTTCACAGTCTCAATACCCAGTTAGGAGAAAAAAAGAGACTCCTCATAGTGCAGACATCCAAATGTTAGTTTATTGATAAAAAGCTAAAAAGTTTTGCACTCACATTTTAGCGGGTTAATATAGGCATCGTAGGAAAAGGGCAGCATTTCCAACCCACAAAATGTCCGCCGTGTCCCAGCATGCAAGTCGCGTCACGTGTCTCAAACTCCTCCTATGCGTTTTGTTCATTTTTGACGTTGTCAGGGGCATGGCTTGATGTGTGCTATGCTCAATATATATATAGGACTGATAATTATTGGGTGGAAATTACCTGCATTCCAACAACAGGAAGCAGGAAGCAATAGAAGATCTACTGAGTTCCAATGACAGAAAACAGGAAATACTTATGTACTCAATGGACAGGAAGCATCAATACTAACAGTGCATCTTAAACAACCAAGCCAGGAAGCAGCGCCATCTTGTGGTACAAAAATATATTAACAAAATTAAAGCGTGAGTCCGGCGACCAATCTTTTTTTTTTTTTTTAGGTCATTGAGACACTTTGCTAATCCCAAAATAATACTCACAGTTTGGGTGTAATATTTCCGCCTCTGTCTGTTTTCATACTGAAGAATAACTTAAAAAATGTGATGCTGGCTGTTTCCATCTTGCTTGTGAAGCCCACAAGCATTGATTTCCTGGATGCGGTGAATACTGTTCATTCACAGCTTGTTCACGCGCATGATCATTGTTTCCAGACTGAATCTTGGGAAGCCTGACACTAAGCTCCCAGGAGACAGTGCGGCACTGAGGAAAGGCAATAAACACGCCTACTCCCATGGGAGGAGAGACAAGAAGTGCCATAATAAAGTACAATATAAAGGTAATTACAGCGATAAAAAAAATGTTCATGTGGCATTTGAACATCTATGCAATTAACTGAAGGAGGTAAGATTAAGTTAAAAATTTGAGTGGAACTCCGCTTTAAACAATTGATAACATTACAACACTTATACACAATTACATGCATATTACGAAAACATTAACCGCTTCAATACCCGGCCATAGTCAAATGACGTCCACAGATGGGATCTCCCATCCTGGGTGGACGTCAAATGACGGCCTCGGGTTTCCGCCGCTACTGCAGGCCCCCGGGGGCCCGCAGAGCGGCGATCGGGGTACCGTTGTGTCCCTCAGGACACAGCTGTTCCCTGATGGGGGTATTGAAGCAGCGGCGGCGGCGTGCGGCGGGCGGCGGAGCGTCGGTAACGGCGGATGCAGAGCGGCATTGGGAAGCGTGTACTTTCCGGCGGAAGAGGAGTGATCAGGGCGGTGATCGGGGCTGAGGCTTTTCCCCTGGATACAGCTCAGCCCCGATCACTGTAGCCAATGGCATGGCTCTGCATCACATGACCGGCTGTGTCCAATCACAGCCGGTCACTAATGTAAACAAAACACACACAGTCAGATAGTAACTGCTGTTGCTGGGCTCTTCTCCTCACACACCGATCCAGTGTGAGGAGAAGAGATCAGCTAACAGTGAGTTACTAATTACATGTACTACTGTGCCCAGATCGCCCCTCCTAAATAAAGAGTACCTGTCACCTCAGTACCTGTCACCTCAGTACCTGTCACCTCAGTACCTGTCACCTCAGAGTACCTGTCATCTCAGAGTACCTGTCCATCACCTGCCACCAGAGTACCCGCCACCTCATCACCTGCCACCAGAGTACTCACCACCTCATCACCTGCACCAGAGTACCCACCACCTCATCACCTGCCACCAGAGTACTTGCCACCAGAGTACCCGCCACCTCACCACCAAAGTACCTGCCACCAGAGTACCCGCCACCTCATCACCTGCCACCAGAGTACCCGCCACCTCATCACCTGCCACCAGAGTACCCGCCACCTCATCACCTGCCACCAGAGTACCCGCCACCTCATCACCTGCCACCAGAGTACCCGCCACCTCACCACCAGAGTACCTGCCACCAGAGTACCCGCCACTTCATCACCTGCCACCAGAGTACCTGCCACCTCATCACCTGCCACCAGAGTACCCGCCACCTCATCATCTGCCACCAGAGTACCCGCCACCTCATCACTTGCCACCAGAGTACATACAGCCAGTCAGCCACTATGTCCAGAAAGATGTACACCCCAGAAGAGGCATACCAGATCCTGAGTCTGACCGATGAGAGCAACGGGGAGCTCTCACCGCTCAGTTCAGATTCTGGTTCTGATTCGGAATATGAGCCCCCCGAAGGCAGCACATCCGGATCAGATTTAGAGGAGGAAGTAGTCCGTCCAAAAAGACGACGGTCTGAAAACCAGGCAGCTACCAGCAGTGCCAGCGGCGGTAGACCCCAGGAGGAGGGGCCCAGTACAAGCGCTGCTAGACCCCAGGAGGAAAGACCCAGCACAAGTGGACGCCAAAGAAGTAGGGCCCAAACCCAACTTCCAGATTCCTTGGCAAACCCATTGTGGCTGCCTTCTACCACAGGGTCAGCCACGATCCCCCCTTTTACAGCACAGTCGGGTGTGCAGGTCAACACTGCAGGATTTACACAAATGGATTTTTTTAATTTATTTTTCCCGAATGATTGGATTCAAGGCATCGTGGACCAAACTAATCTGTTTGCCCAACAATTTATTGCAGCCAACCCCAGCTCCAGCTATGCCCGCCCTTTTGAGTGGAGACCGCTAACAATAGTGGAGCTAAAATTGTTTTTAGGCCTAACCCTGAACATGGGGCTTACAAAAAAAAATGAAATTCATAAGTATTGGTCGACCAAACCCATCCAACATATGCCAATTTTTTCAGCAGCCATGTCCAGGTCCCGATACGAAATCATAATGCGCTTCTTGCATTTCAATGACAACTCACAGTGCCCCCCCCGAAATCACCCAAACTTTGACAAATTATATAAAGTTCGCCCCCTAATTAATTTTTTTTCCCAGAAGTTTGCCGAAGTTTATGTCCCTGAAAAAAATATATCTGTGGACGAATCCCTGGTGCATTTCACAGGCCGGCTGGGAATCAAACAATATATACCCAGTAAGAGGGCGAGGTATGGCTTGAAGCTTAACAAGCTTTGTGAAAGTGCCACCGGTTATGTGTATGCATTCCGCGTGTACGAAGGGAAAGATACCCAGCTCCAGCCCCCTGAGTGTCCCTCGTACATGGGAATAAGTGGGAAAATTGTTTGGGAGTTGGCATTCCCACTCCTCCAAAAGGGGTACCATATTTATATGGATAATTATTATACGAGTTTGCCCCTTCTCCGCCACCTATATCTCAAACAAACTTTGGCCTGTGGTACAGCTAGAAAAAACCGAAAGGGCTTCCCACAGTGTCTTGTCACCACAAACATTCCAAGGGGGGAATCGACAAGCTTGAGGAACGAAGAAGTGTTGGCTGTGAAGTGGAGGGATAGAAAAGACGTGTACATCATGTCCACCATCCACGATGACACCTCGGTGGAACTTCACAGAAGACGCGGTACCGTTCGCAAGCCAACCTGTATCACTGAGTACAATAAATACATGGGGGGGGGTGGATTTAAACAATCAGTTGTTGCAGCCCTATCTTTCAACAAGAAAAACCTTATTCTGGTACAAAAAAGTCGCAATTTACTTTTTTCATTTGGCCCTTTTAAATTCTTTCATAATATACCAAAAATCCACAGAAACGCCCACCACCTTCATAAAGTTTATTGAAGACATTGTCACTGCCCTGATTTATCAGCAAGTATCCCCCCCAGAAAGCATTCGCTCCGATTCTGTCAGCAGACTACATGAGCGCCATTTC
Organism: Aquarana catesbeiana; assembly: GCF_042186555.1. Taxonomy (NCBI): domain Eukaryota; kingdom Metazoa; phylum Chordata; class Amphibia; order Anura; family Ranidae; genus Aquarana; species Aquarana catesbeiana. Next base: position 409,748,596 of record NC_133325.1, read on the forward strand.
CCAGACCATATTCCACCAACAGGATCCGGAAGACGACGCCAAAAAAAATGTCGGGTGTGCACCAAAAGAGGAATTAGGAAAGATACCAGCTTCCATTGTACCGACTGTCCCTCCCAACCTGGCCTTTGCATCGGAGAATGCTTCAGGCGATATCACACTCTGGAAAATTATTAGTCCATATTTCTAATACTGCCATTTCCCCGTTTTTAATTTCTGTCCTGAATATTTACCTTCCTCAACCAACCACATTATTGCTTTCCATGTGAACCGACCCTGGCCTGTTTCTCGACTATGCCTCTGCCTACCGTCTGCATTGTTTTTCCGCCATGTTTTTGCCTTTCACGTGAACTGACCCTGGACTGTATCGACACCAGAGTACCCGCCACCTCATCACCTGCCACCAGAGTACCCGCCACCTCATCACCTGCCACCAGAGTACCCGCCACCTCATCACCTGCCACCAGAGTACCCGCCACCTCATCACCTGCCACCAGAGTACTTGCCACCAGAGTACCCGCCACCTCACCACCAGAGTACCTGCCACCAGAGTACCCGCCACTTCATCACCTGCCACCAGAGTACCTGCCACCTCATCACCTGCCACCAGAGTACCCGCCACCTCATCATCTGCCACCAGAGTACCCGCCACCTCATCACTTGCCACCAGAGTACATACAGCCAGTCAGCCACTATGTCCAGAAAGATGTACACCCCAGAAGAGGCATACCAGATCCTGAGTCTGACCGATGAGAGCAACGGGGAGCTCTCACCGCTCAGTTCAGATTCTGGTTCTGATTCGGAATCCTTCCACGCCCACCACCTTCATAAAGTTTATTGAAGACATTGTCACTGCCCTGATTTATCAGCAAGTATCCCCCCCAGAAAGCATTCGCTCCGATTCTGTCAGCAGACTACATGAGCGCCATTTCCCAGACCATATTCCACCAACAGGATCCGGAAGACGACGCCAAAAAAAATGTCGGGTGTGCACCAAAAGAGGAATTAGGAAAGATACCAGCTTCCATTGTACCGACTGTCCCTCCCAACCTGGCCTTTGCATCGGAGAATGCTTCAGGCGATATCACACTCTGGAAAATTATTAGTCCATATTTCTAATACTGCCATTTCCCCGTTTTTAATTTCTGTCCTGAATATTTACCTTCCTCAACCAACCACATTATTGCCTTCCATGTGAACCTATTTCTGCCTTTTACCTGCACTGACCTCGGCCTGTTGACCATGTTTTTGCCTGCCCCTTGGATTGATCTTTCACCCTGCTACACAGGGGTCTCACATATGTGAGGGGCTCCAGAATAGTGTTCGGAGTTCAGAAAACCAGTTTTTGGTTTTCTGTGTTCCCATAACAGGGTCTGGTTGCCCGGAGGCTTCAAAGCGATTTGGGTGGGAGAAGCCTCTACCCCTGTCCCCATTCTTTCCTGACCAATGCCCTAAGCTTGATGATACTGCCTGCTCCCTGGCCAAATACTCTGGCTGTGCTGACCATACCTCTGCCTGCTGCATGTACTAACTATGGACAGTATTCCTGCCTGCTGCATGGACGATCCTTTGATCCTTTTGCTGCTGCTGACCACATCCCTGCCTGCTATCTGGACTAATGCTTTGGCTGTGCTGACATCTCTACCTGTACTGACTATTCCTGCCTGCTGCCTGTTTTGCTGTCGCTGTTCACGTTCCTGCCTGCTGCCTGGACCGATGCTCATCTCTGTGGACCACTGCACTACTAAAACTGCAGGTAATCTTTTCTTTACCCTTTACTCAGCAGAATGTATTTTGGTTTGTAATTGGTATGTACAGTACATGCTATGTGTTAGAAATATGAAGGGCCTTCAATAATGTGATAGGTTGGCAGGAATTTGTGTGTAATGTATGCTCCTAGAACAACTGACAGTGCTACTTGGATGTTGGGCCTCTGTATGTGGCCAGACTATGTAAAAGTCTCACACATGTGGTATCGCCATACTCAGGAGGAGTAGCAGAATGTATTTTGGGGTGTCATTTTTGCTATGTACATGCTATGTGTTGGAAATATCTTATTAATGGACAACTTTGTGTAAAAAAAATGCGTTTTCATTTTTTTTCCACAGTTTCCAAAAACTTCGGGAAAAAAATGAACCATTCAAAAGACTAATTATGCCTCATAGATTATACGTTGGGGTGTTAGCTTTCTAAAATGGGGTCATTTTGTGGGCGTTTCCGTTGTCCTGGTGCTCCAGGGCCTTCAAAATTGTAATAGGTGGTTGAGAAATGAGATGTGTAATTTATGCTCCTAGAATGCCTGGAGCTGCTACTTCAATGTTGGGCCTCTGTATGTGGCCAGACTATGTAAAAGTCTCACACATGTGGTATCGCCATACTCAGGAGGAGTAGCAGAATGTATTTTGGGGTGTAATTTTTGCTATGTACATGCTATGTGTTGGAAATATCTTATGAATGGACAACTTTGTGTAAAAAAAATGCGTTTTCATTTTTTTTCCACAGTTTCCAAAAACTTCGGGAAAAAAATTAACCATTCAAAAGACTAATTATGCCTCATAGATTATACGTTGGGGTGTTAGCTTTCTAAAATGGCGTCATTTTGTGGGCGTTTCCATTGTCCTGGTGCTCCAGGGCCTTCAAAATTGTAATAGGTGGTTGAGAAATGAGATGTGTAATTTATGCTCCTAAAATGCCTGGAGCTGCTACTTCAATGTTGGGCCTCTGTATGTGGCCAGGCTGTGTAAAAGTCTCACACATTTGGTATCACCACACTCAGGAGGAGTAGCAGAATGTATTTTGGGGTGTCATTTTTGCTATGTACATGCTATGTGTTGGAAATATCTTATGAATGGACAACTTTGTGTAAAAAAAATGCATTTTCATTTTTTTTCCACAGTTTCCAAAAACTTCGGGAAAAAAATGAACCATTCAAAAGACTAATTATGCCTCATAGATTATACGTTGGGGTGTTAGCTTTCCAAAATGGGGTCATTTTGTGGGCGTTTCCATTGTCCTGGTGCTCCAGGGCCTTCAAAATTGTAATAGGTGGTTGAGAAATGAGATGTGTAATTTATGCTCCTAGAATGCCTGAAGCTGCTACTTCAATGTTGGGCCTCTGTATGTGGCCAGGCTGTGTAAAAGTCTCACACATTTGGTATCGCCATACTCAGGAGGAGTAGCAGAATGTATTTTGGGGTGTCATTTTTGCTATGTACATGCTATGTGTTGGAAATATCTTATGAATTGACAACTTTGTGTAAAAAAAAATGCGTTTTCATTTTTTTTCCACAGTTTCCAAAAACTTCGGGAAAAAAATTAACCATTCAAAAGACTAATTATGCCTCATAGATTATACGTTGGGGTGTTAGCTTTCCAAAATGGGGTCATTTTGTGGGCGTTTCCATTGTCCTGGTGCTCCAGGGCCTTCAAAATTGTAATAGGTGGTTGAGAAATGAGATGTGTAATTTATGCTCCTAGAATGCCTGAAGCTGCTACTTCAATGTTTGGCCTCTGTATGTGGCCAGGCTGTGTAAAAGTCTCACACATTTGGTATCGCCATACTCAGGAGGAGTAGCAGAATGTATTTTGGGGTGTCATTTTTGCTATGTACATGCTATGTGTTGTAAATATCTTATGAATTGACAACTTTGTGTAAAAAAAAATGCGTTTTCATTTTTTTTCCACAGTTTCCAAAAACTTCGGGAAAAAAATGAACCATTCAAAAGACTAATTATGCCTCATAGATTATACGTTGGGGTGTTAGCTTTCCAAAATGGGGTCATTTTGTGGGCGTTTCCATTGTCCTGGTGCTCCAGGGCCTTCAAAAGTGTGATAGGTTGTCATCATATGAGATGTGCAATTTATGCTCGTAAAATGCCTGACGGTGCTAGTTGGATTTTAGACCTCTGTATGTGGCCAGGCTGTGTAAAAGTCTCACACATGTGGTATCACTATACTCAGGAGGAGTAGCAGAATGTATTTTGGGGTGTTATTGCAAGTATGCATGTGCTGTGTGAGAGAAATAACTTGTTATTATGACAATTTTGTGCAAAAAAAAAATTAAAAAAAAAAAAATTTTCCAAGAATTGTGGGAAAAAATTACAACTTCAAAAAGCTCACCATGCCTCTTGCTAAATACCTTGGAATGTCTGCTTTCCAAAAAAGGGGAATTTGGGGGGTATTTGTACTTTCCTGGCTTGTTAGGGCCTCAAGAAATGAGGCCTTCAGTACATCAGGTGTGATCAGATGTGATCATTTTTCAATGATTTGCACCATAGCTTGTAGTCTCTATAACTTTCACAGAGACCAAATAATATACACTAATTTGGGTTATTTTTACTAAAGATATGTAGCAGTATACATTTTGGCCCAAATTTATGAAGAAAAATTACTTATTTGCAAAATTTTACAATAAAAACTAAAAAAAAGTGTTTTTTTTTCAAAAATTTCTCTCTTTTTTCGCTTATATTGCAAAAAATAAAAAAAACAGCAGTGATTAAATACCACCAAAAGAAAGCTATGTTTGTGAGAAAAAAATGATAAAAATTTGGTTTGGGTACAGTGTAGCATGACTGAGTAATTGTCATTCAAAGTGTGAGAGCGCTGAAAGCTAAAATTTGGTCTGGGAAGGAAGGGTGTATAAAAGCCCTGTATTGAAGTGGTTAATGACACTTTAAATTAAATTGAAAATGTTGTCTAGGAGGAGACAAAAGGGTACAAACCAAAAAACTGATTAACTATTATTAATGAATGAATTAATATCCCACTCTATGTTCATACCATGTGGGGCATAGCACCTAACCTGATAAATCCACTTAGTTTCAAGACATGATACCTCTCGCACCACATTGCTACCTCTCCAGTTACTAGTGAATCTATCAATACCAATAAAAACAGTACCACTAGGATCTCGATTATGACACAGGTCATAATGCTTGGATAAGCTGTTCTTAGGAAACCCTTTTTTTATATTGGCCACATGTTCGCTTAATCGCACATGTAACATACATATCATGCGACCGATATATTGAAGCCCACATGGGCACCGGACAATGTACACGACATTTGCAAAAGAAAATTACACTGTGCTAGAGTGTACTATATTACGCTAAATCAAAAATGTGTGTGTATCTACAAACATCTGAAACTAAATACACATAAAATTATATATAATATATACCCCCATTGGGTAAACACCAACAGTGGTGAATAAATAATAAAGGTGACTAAATTATTACAACCATGTCAAAGTGCACCATAAAATAAAATAAATGGTACAAAAAGTGCCAAAGTGCCACACAGTACATGTGAAAAGAAAATAGTCCTTATTATAACGTTAAAGGTGAAAGTCTGTAGATAAGTAGCAAAGGTGCTTATGTTAGATGTCCACTGTAGTTATTTTACAGCATGCTCATAACTTTCCCTGTGCTGCAAAACCATGCTTAGGTGCAATCCGGTGGCCCCCCCAGGTAATGTGCTCAGCTTAGAGCGTGTGACCCAGCTGCTACACTGAGTCAAAACACGCTTTTGAACCAAATCTGGGCTCAGTACAGATCCCCGAATCTCAGGCTCCAATGCGGTATCCAAAGAGATATATGAGAAAGAGAGCTTTATAGTGTGATATTGTTTTAAATTTATTGAATCAATATAAAAACACACTCCCCAAATCGGGTACTCACAATCTTAAGGTGCGTCAGTACACCACTCTGCAGAAAGCGTACAAACAATGAACCAGTCTAGGAGTATGGTAGGCGTCTCATCACTGGCAGATTCACTACCTCTCGCTCCATCCTGGCCCCTCCCCTACACGTGTTCGACACAGGGATCACGTGTCATTATCAGGGGGGTTGTAATTGCACGGCCGCTCTGTCGTCATTTTGTCATGGACCGCGGACACTCTAGTATTAGGCTACCTACTAATCTGGAGCACTCAATACTGAATAAAGCTCGGCGGACATCTATTGGCAAACACATCATATCCATGCCAATACCGTGGCGCCATGCAAAGTGCAAAGATTCCAATATTACATGAAGTAATAAGCGCTACTTAATATGTAAATTAAATTTGAGAATTTAAAGAAAACTAATAGATGTAATTTATTTATTAATCCAGGACAAAGGATGATGTTCAGCTCACCATACCCCTCTTAATACTCAGTATACTAAACATCCAATTTTAATATAAAACAAATATTTAAAAATAAAATAAATAAACATGAGAAATTTAAAAATGTATATATATGAAATTCATACAATACACAAATACCATGTGTATATAAAACCTACACTACATGCAATCATCTTGGTTTCTATATAAATAGACCGGTAATCGGTCAATAGGGGAAAAAACAACCGATATCGTATCATCTATGGTGAAACCAAAAAATATAGTATTAAAAAATAGTTTAAAAAACTGTTAAAAATTGCTAAGTTTTAATCTATAACCTTAATCACTAATAAAAAATGAAAATGTGAAATATAGAATTAGAATAGAATAAAAATAAAGATAAAAATAAAATAAAAACTAAAAATGGCCACAATAATTATAATGGGGATAACTTATATTAGACCATATATAAAATATAATGAGTAATAATTATACCGCGATCTAAATATCATAGTAAATGGATGGACAGATAATGTATGCAAAGCATTATGTCATGTAAATATCTAATACATAATGATATGTACATAATATAATAAGAAGTACTCTAATTTTGTAGATATAGATAAATAGACCCAGCATCTTAAACAATAATGTGATATGAGATGTATGTAAATATCATCTAGGTGTAGATAATTAACAGTAGGATTAAGTTGTTAGTAATTGCTTAAGAAGCATCTAAGAAGAATGCGCATGCGCGGGACCTCCGGAGAGACGCGCTAGTCCGGAGCTCCGCACCGCTCCGGTCCTTCTGTGACCCCCACGACAGCTACCGATAGCGGGACCCCTCGTTGAGCACCCCCCCGATCGCAGGACGAGACGAAGTGCCACCTGCATGCCGAAGAACCAGCCAAAGAAGGAGGTAAACCGACAACTGAAGTTCGGCCTTGCAGCCCTTGAACCCTCCAAGATGGTGGCAGCGGCCTCCTCACACACAGGCCTGGGAGATAGGGAATCCACAGCAGATCCCCCGCCCTCTCCTAATATGGATTCTCTCTCTGTACACCTCAGACAGGACCTGACAGTCTCCCCTGCCTCCACGGAATCTCTCATAGGCAGAACCAATTCTCCCTTATTGAACACCCCTAACAGCCTGGCTGATTCCTTGCAGGCCTCTCCCCTCATCCAAATTCATCCCAATAAAATGGCCCAACTCCTCAGCAGATTTTCTGACATACATGCTGCAGGGCTTGCACAAACTGCTCTGCGGATCACTACTTCCATCAATGCTGATCTACAGAACCTCGGTGCCCACATGGATGCTATTGAACAAGCAGTAGATGATTCCTCAGCACACACTAATCAAAACACCACATGCATCCAAACACTGCAAGAACAATTGGATCTGGCTCTCTCTAAGAACGATGATCTTTTCCGCATCAGAGGTGTACCAGAATCGATCGTCGACATACAGGACACCGTCAAATCTTTCATTAAAAATGTCATCCCAGATATCCAGGACCACAGATTAGAACTGGATAGGGCCCACAGAGCCCTGCAACCCTCTCGCTAGGACGGCCTTCCACGTGACATAGTGATCAAGCCTCATTTCTATGCAGTGAAAGAAGAGATTATGAGGAAATCCCGCAACCTGGACAGTATGGCTGTGACAGACCTAGCCGGGACAGAGACTTTTGGAGGGGACTGTATGCTAGCCTCTTGCCGATCGATCGTGGGCCCTGGCATTTGGGGCATTTGTGCTCTTTGTGAGCTGTATGCCTGGGGACCCTTGAGGTGGTATTACTGTGGATTCGGGTCCTGGTCCCCCAGGACACACAGACTCTGGGGACCCTGGATTTGCCATATTGGAATAGTGACTGATTCATACCATTGGGACTCCTACTGTTAAATGCTAATGTCTTCATTTCCAGCTACCTGTCTGTTGTCTGCTAAAATGTGTATTGTAAATAAGTCTCTAGTATGGGATCTAAGAGTCATTAGATCCCCATTGTTGTTTGTGTTTAATTAACTCTGCTATTATGATAATGTTGATTGGGGGTTCTAAGCTACAAGACGGCCAGTCTGGCCTAAAGGTCATGTCTGAGTCATCTGGGCTGTCTAAAGGGATTAGTTAATTAGCCCATGTTAATTAGGTTAATTAGGTTACAGGTGTATTGTTAAAGTAATATGAGCAGGAGGTATGCACCTCCACTGTTAGTGTATAAAAGAGCCTGTATTTTTGAATAAAGGAGATTCCTGGTTGAACTTACATACAGCCTGTCTGGTGTTTGTTCTGAGCTATCACAACTGGGTTAGAACGGCACATAGCTGTAGTTCTAATCCCGGAGCATTGGATGCAGAGGAGTGTCGGGAGAGTGGAACCGAGCGAGCAAAGGGGCTTGTTACAATGGCCATACAAGGCAACAAAATACAAATTTTTGCTGATATATCCCCTGCCACGATTATTAAACGGAGATCCCTTAAACCCCTCCTGGACGTTCTCAACCAAAATTCGATCAAGTATCGGTGGTCCTTCCCCTTCCGTCTCCAATTCCATTACAGAGACAGGTCCTACGGTTTCACTAACATCCAAAATGGCGAACGTCTTCTTCTGCAACTCGGTCTTATCTCTCAGGAATCCTCACATCGCCAAGATGAAGGCCGCCCTAACAACACCTCCAAGAGACCCCCACCGACCATCCCCCTCACCCCCCTCTGGATCAAGCAACAATCAAAGAGACTCCGAGACTCTATCCCACCGAGATGAATCTGAGATTTAATCGTCTGAAATAGTCTCACTCTTCTCACCCCTGAGGTTTTTCCTTTTACAGACGGTGTAGTAGTTTTTTCTACACCCACCTAGGCCTCCCTTATCATGGCCGGAACAGTCTGTATTTCTTTTAGCTTTTTAGCTGCAGTGTTTTTTACCTCCTGTTTTTCTCCCATTTGGGGTTAGTTCTTTGTTTTAAATTTATACAGGTTCCCTCATATGATCCAGTGATATACACCTTCAGACCGGCTGAAACCGAACTAAGGTCCAGGACCCAACGGACTGGTATTAATACTGTATATGCTGCCTCCATCATCCCCTGCCTAACCTGCCCCCCTCCCTCATCCCATGTTCCCTTTTCCCTTTACCCTTTCCCACCCCTCCCTTCTCACCCTCAAACCCTTTACCAGAGATGGTTCCTCAACATAGTACCAACAAATGTACTCTCCCCTTCTAGACAGATTTGTTGATTTCTGGTTTCATTTGTTCCTTATTTGGTTTAATGTCTTACTGTACTAACACACCCGGTTATAGATGCGTTGACTCCCATCTTGGGGTCCTTTTCTCCTGCTTTTTATAAGGGGCCACAAGACCGGAGCGGTTCCACTTGCCACTCCACCTGCTGAGCTCTAGAGGAGCCCCTCTCCCCTAGGTTCATCAGGAATGCAACCCCTTTGTAGGTTGCCTCTTCACCGAAATCCGAATTATATTGGGTTTCGGAGTAGGGCCTGGCGCGCCAGCCCTACACCTCAGGAAACAGGGACAATGTCTTCCCTGCTACTGAGTTCTCTTATTCTCTTTACCCTTCAACCCTTTTTCTGGCTCTGCATTACCCTTCCTAACCTCTTCTTCCTCCCCCTCCAGGTGCACCCATCGATGACTAGTCGATCTTAATTTCCCAGGTTGCTGAAATTGAACAGCCGCTTCAAGACAAGTATACCCACTCCTCGATACCAGGTAGGATCTTTCCTATTTTATGTGCGCTCCCCCCTTTACATCCATGGCTGACCCCACCTCACCCACAGCGAACCTCAAAATAGCACACAGGGATTCAACTCCCCAGTCAAACGGCGTAAAGCCCTACAAAACTATCACTCCAGAGGGCTGGAAATCCTCCTATTACAAGAAACCCACTTCCCCAAAAGTTTTTCTCCCACCTTCCTCCATCACAGCTACCCGACTTTCTTTCTGGCCAATGCGGATGACAAAAAGAGAGGTGTAGCAGTTCTCCTCTCTAAACACATATCTTTCACCCATTCCTAGACCATTAGAGACATTGAAGGTCATTACATCCTAGTCAAGGGACACATTAATGGCAACCTTTTTTCTTTAGTCTCTTACTATGCCCCTAACAGGAAACAAGTGTCCTTTTTCACTCCCATGCTTACCGCCCTATCGCCTTATCTAGAAGATACGATAGTAATGGGTGGAGATTCGAATATAGCATTCGATCATCTACTAGACAAATCGCCAAAAGGTATCCCCATCTCCAAAAGAACCCCCAAACAAAGCCTCCACATTGCCCGACTACTTCACTCTTTAGGATTGATAGACATCTGGAGGGAATTGAACCCTTCCGTAAAAGACTATACTCATTATTCGGCTCCACACTGGATCTATTCCCGAATCGATCACATCTTTTTACACACATCCGAGATTCAATTAGCATCCCATTCTTCCATTTGCGAAGTCCCCTGGTCAGACCACTCTATAGCCACTCTCAAAATCACAAACTCCCCCACTCGAGTGGGCCCACCCCAGTGGCGCCTTAAAGATTCTCTTCTCTCTAACCCAGTACATTGCACTATTTTAGAGAATGACTTAAAGGATTTTTAAGTCCTTAAACTTACTTCCTCCTTAACAATGCTGACTGTACACCCAATTCTTTATGGGGTGCTAATAAAGAGGTCATGAGAGGAAAAAATCATCAAATTATCCTCACGTCTGAAACGTGAGACACAAATGGATATTCTCAATCTTGAGAAGGAATTCCGGTCCCTTAGCAAAATACATAAGAAAAAACTGACACCAAGTTCTCTCTCTAACCTAGACGCAGCTAGAGTAGCTCTTAATTTAGCACTTACCTCCAGTGCCAAAAAACACCTCAATTGGGTAAGTGGCAAGTTTTACCTTCTTGCCGACAAATTTGGCCCCCAACTTGCTGCAAAACTCTCCCCCAAACAAAAAATTTGAGCTCTCCCCGAAATAAAATCACTTTCGGGCTCTTTAACCCAAAACCCAAAGCAGATATTAGAGGCCTTCCATGCGTTCTATTCTAACCTCTATGCGGATACCAATACCGGCTCCCCTCCTAATATAAACTCCTTCCTTGACAACACCTCTCTTCCTAAATTAACCGACTCTCACCAATCTATTATGAACTCCCCTTTCTCTGAAGCAGAGGTCAGAGGGGTCATCAAAGGACTTAAAAAAGGTTCAGCCCCAGGCCCGGACGGCTTTTCGAATCAATATTACAAGACCTTCTCAGATGTCCTCTCGCCTTATCTGGTCTGGCTCTTTAACTCCCTTCGAGGGGGACAGGCTCTAGACACTACAGCAAACCTTGATTACATCTCCGTCATCCCTAAACCAGGCAAAGACCCCAGCCAAGTCAGCAATTATAGACCAATTTCATTAATCAATAATGATCTTAAGATCATGACAAAAATCCTCTCTAACAGACTGGGGTCTTTTATAGGGTCTTATGTACACAAAGATCAAGTTGGCTTTATCCCGGGAGGCAGGGACTGGACCAGATAAGGAGAGCGGTGGATATCATTTCTATACTTAGGTCGGGCTGGGATGGGGGCCCTTCTCAGGAGGGATTCCTCCTTTCACTAGACCTTCAGAAGGCTGATACGGTCACTTGGCCATACCTTTTCACAGCCCTCGAAAAGTGGGGTTTTGGCCCACACTTCCTCTCCTCATTGAAGGCCCTTTACTCACTCCCCAATGCTCAGGTTAGGCTTCAAGGATCCCTTTCCAACCCATTCCCTATCTCTAAAGGAACACGTCAAGGGTGCCCCCTTTCCCCCCTCCTTTTCGCCATAGCAATAGAGACCTTAGCCATTGCTATAAGAGAACACCCAGACATTCACGGAGTTAAATGTGGCCCTTCAACACACAAATGTGCACTATTCGTGGACGATATCCTCCTTTTTGTAACCTCCCCCCTCATCTCGACCCCTAATGTATTACAGTTACTAAACAATTTTGGCCAAGCCTCAGGACTCAGGGTTATTATGTCCAAGTCCACCGCCCTTAATATTTTTATCCTGTCACCCCTGCTAGATAGACTTAAAACTCACTTCCCATTCTCTTGGAGTGCCTCCTCTATTTCCTATTTAGGAGTCCACCTCACAGCCTCCATGGACCAGCTATATAAAAATAATTATCCCCCCATGTTTAGGAAACTCAAGTCCGACCTTGATCAATGGTCACTCTACAATTTGTCCTGGCTAGGCAGGATTAATGCTGTTAAAATTACCCTCCTTCCCAAGATCCTCTATCTTTTCCGCTCCCTCCCCATCCCCGTCCCCAAACTACATATAACGAACCTTCAATTATTTGTTTCACTTGGGGCAAATTAAATCATTGACTCCCCAAACAGATGCTTTTTAGACCCAGAAAGAAAGGAGGACTAGGTCTACCTAACCTCTGGTGGTACTACCTGGCGGCCCAATTAACCCAATTTTCCGTCATTTATTCTAGAGGCCCTAAACCAGATTGGGTGGGTATAGAAAAACAAGCTGTCCCTAACTACACTTTAGATTTCCTTCTGTGGCGGCCCCCCAAATCTAGGCCCCCTATCCTCTCTCCCACACTGTCCCACTCGTTTTCCTTGTGTGACTCCCTACATAAATTAAACTCTATATCATCTAGGTGGCACCCCCTCGCCCATATTTTTCATAACCCCCACTCCCCCCCAGGAATGGATATTAGGGCCTATCAATGGTGGCTGGATAAAGGCCTTTATCGAATTGGACACTTTTTCAACTCCAACGGCCCCCTAAAACTTGGCTTCTGCACTTCTAAAATAGATATGCCCCAACCGAAAAATTTTGCTTTCACCAAATATCACACTTCTTGCTCTCTCTTACACCCAAGGACAATACCCCTCTTGCGGTCACCCCTTATGAGCAATGGTGCTCCACGGCCATGGATGTGCGGGGTGGTATCTCCCTGATATACTCAGCACTTGCTGACCCTCCGGAGAAAGCGCCTTACATGCTAAGCTGGGAGAGAGACATTGAGATCGAGTGGGACTCAGACACTTGGAACTTTCAGGTTTCAAAAGCATTCAAAGGAATCCTTAATGTATCCCTAGTTGAAGCAAATCTTAAAGTCATTACCCGCTGGTATCTGGTCCCGACTCGACTTATTAAATTTTACCCTCAATCATCGCCCCTTTGTTTCAGAGGGTGTGATCACCTGGGCTCCCACCTCCATATCCTTTGGCAGTGCCCCAGGATCAGGAGCTTTTGGAACAAAATCTTTAACCTAATTCGTACAGTCACTGGGGCAGTGCTCAAGCAGGACCCAACAATAGCCCTTCTGAACAAGCAGATCCCCAATACCCCAAAATATCAGCAAAGGCTGATACATTTTATGCTACTAGGCGCTAAAATGACAATAGCACGGGCCTGGAAGTCCCCCTCAGTATCCTTTCTTTTAGCAAAGCAAAAAATTACTTGGATTATGATCCAGGAGAAAACCTCCAACACTATACTGGATAAATTAGAATCCTTTAAATGTATTTGGGAACCCTGGGCCCAGCACATCGGCACCTCTATTTAACCGCTTCAATACCCGGCCATAGTCAAATGACATCCACAGATGGGATCTCCCATCCTGGGTGGACGTCATATGACGGCCCCGGCTTTCCGCCACTACTGCGGGCGAACGAATTGATTCAAGGCATCGTGGACCAAACTAATCTGTTTGCCCAACAATTTATTGCAACCAACCCCAGCTCCAGCTATGCCCGCCCTTTTGAGTGGAGACCGCTAACAGTAGTGGAGCTAAAATTGTTTTTAGGCCTAACCCTGAACATGGGGCTTCCAAAAAAAAATGAAATTCATAAGTATTGGTCGACCAAACCCATCCACCATATGCCAGTTTTTTCATCAGCCATGTCCAGGACCCGATACGAAATCATAATGCGCTTCTTGCATTTCAATGACAACTCACAGTGCCCCCCCCCCGAAATCACCCAAACTTTGACAAATTATATAAAGTTCGCCCCCTAATTCATTTTTTTTCCCAGAAGTTTGCCGAAGTTTATGTCCTTGAAAAAAATATATCTGTGGACGAATCCCTGGTGCATTTCACAGGCCGGCTGGGAATCAAGCAATAAATCCCCAGTAAGAGGGCGAGGTATGGCTTGAAGCTTAACAAGCTTTGTGAAAGTGCCACCGGTTATGTGTACGCATTCCGTGTGTACGAAGGGAAAGATTCCCAGCTCCAGCCCCCTGAGTGTCCCTCATACATGGGAATAAGTGGGAAAATTGTTTGGGAGTTGGCATTCCCACTCCTCCAAAAGGGGTACCATATTTATATGGATAATTATTATACGAGTTTGCCCCTTCTCCGCCACCTATATCTCAAACAAACTTTGGCCTGTGGTACAACTAGAAAAAACCGAAAGGGCTTCCCACAGCGTCTTGTCACCACAAACATTCCAAGGGGGGAATCGACAAGCTTGAGGAACGAAGAAGTGTTGGCTGTGAAGTGGAGGGATAGAAAAGACGTGTACATCATGTCCACCATCCACGATGACACCTCGGTGGAACTTCACAGAAGACGCGGTACCGTTCGCAAGCCTACCTGTATCACTGAGTACAATAAATACATGGGGGGGTGGATTTAAACGATCAGTTGTTGCAGCCCTATCTTTCAACAAGAAAATCCTTATTCTGGTACAAAAAAGTCGCAATTTACTTTTTTCATTTGGCCCTTTTTTCTTTCATAATCTACCAAAAATCCACAGAAACACCCACCACCTTCATAAAGTTTATTGAAGACATTGTCACTGCCCTGATTTATCAGCAAGTATCCCCCCCAGAAAGCATTCGCTCCGATTCTGTCAGCAGACTACATGAGCGCCATTTCCCATACCATATTCCACCAACAGGATCCGGAAGACGACGCCAAAAAAAATGTCGGGTGTGCACCAAAAGAGGAGTTAGGAAAGATACCAGCTTCCATTGTACCGACTGTCCCTCCCAACCTGGCCTTTGCATCGGAGAATGCTTCAGGCGATATCACACTCTGGAAAATTATTAGTCCATATTTCTAATACTGCCATTTCCCCGTTTTTAATTTCTGTCCTGAATATTTCCCTTCCTCAACCAACCATATTATTGCCTTCCATGTGAACCGACCCTGGCCTGTTTCTCGGCTATGCCTCTGCCTACCGTCTGCATTGTTTTTCTGCCATGTTCTTGCCTTTCACGTGAACTGACCCTGGACTGTATCGACTATGCCTCTGCCTACCGTCTATTTCTGCCTTTTACCTGCACTGACCTCGGCCTGTTGACCATGTTTTTGCCTGCCCCTTGGATTGATCTTTCACCCTGCTACACAGGGGTCTCACATATGTGAGGGGCTCCAGAATAGTGTTCGGAGTTCAGAAAACCAGTTTTTGGTTTTCTGTGTTCCCACAACAGGGTCTAGTTGCCCGGAGGCTTCAAAGCGATTTGGGTGGGAGAAGCCTCTACCCCTGTCCCCATTCTTTCCTGACCGATGCCCTAAGCTTGATGGTATTGCCTGCTCCCTGGACAAATACTCTGGCTGTGCTGACCATACCTCTGCCTGCTGCATGCACTAACTATAGACAGTATTCCTGCCTGCTGCATGGACGATCCTTTGATCCTTTTGCTGCTGCTGACCACATCACTGCCTGCTATCTGGACTAATGCTTTGGCTGTGCTGACATCTCTACCTGTACTGACTATTCCTGCCTGCTGCCTGTTTTGCTGTCGCTGTCCATGTTCCTGCCTGCTGCCTGGACCGATGCTCTTCTCTGTGGACCGCTGCACTACTAAAACTGCAGGTAATCTTTTCTTTACCCTTTACTCAGCAGAATGTATTTTGGTTTGTAATTGGTATGTACAGTACATGCTATGTGTTAGAAATATGAAGGGCCTTCAACAATGTGATAGGTTGGCAGGAATTTGTGTGTAATGTATGCTCCTAGAACAACTGACAGTGCTACTTGGATGTTGGACCTCTGTATGTGGCCAGACTATGTAAAAGTCTCACACATGTGGTATCGCCATACTCAGGAGTAGCAGAATGTATTTTGGGGTGTCATTTTTGCTATGTACATGCTATGTGTTGGAAATATCTTATGAATGGACAACTTTGTGTAAAAAAAATGCGTTTTCATTTTTTTTCCACAGTTTCCAAAAACTTCGGGAAAAAAATGAACCATTCAAAAGACTAATTATGCCTCATAGATTATACGTTGGGGTGTTAGCTTTCCAAAATGGGGTCATTTTGTGGGCGTTTCCGTTGTCCTGGTGCTCCAGGGCCTTCAAAATTGTAATAGGTGGTTGAGAAATGAGATGTGTAATTTATGCTCCTAGAATGCCTGGAGCTGCTACTTCAATGTTGGGCCTCTGTATGTGGCCAGACTGTGTAAAAGTCTCACACATTTGGTATCGCCACACTCAGGAGGAGTAGCAGAATGTATTTTGGGGTGTCATTTTTGCTATGTACATGCTATGTGTTGGAAATATCTTATGAATGGACAACTTTGTGTAAAAAAAATGCGTTTTCATTTTTTTTCCACAGTTTCCAAAAACTTCGGGAAAAAAATGAACCATTCAAAAGACTAATTATGCCTCATAGATTATACGTTGGGGTGTTAGCTTTCCAAAATGGGGTCGTTTTGTGGGCGTTTCCATTGTCCTGGTGCTCCAGGGCCTTCAAAATTGTAATAGGTGGTTGAGAAATGAGCTGTGTAATTTATGCTCCTAGAATGCCTGAAGCTGCTACTTCAATGTTGGGCCTCTGTATGTGGCCAGGCTGTGTAAAAGTCTCACACATTTGGTATCGCCATACTCAGGAGGAGTAGCAGAATGTATTTTGGGGTGTCATTTTTGCTATGTACATTCTATGTGTTGGAAATATCTTATGAATGGACAACTTTGTGTAAAAAAAATGCATTTTCATTTTTTTTCCACAGTTTCCAAAAACTTCGGGAAAAAAATGAACCATTCAAAAGACTAATTATGCCTCATAGATTATACGTTGGGGTGTTAGCTTTCCAAAATGGGGTCATTTTGTGGGCGTTTCCATTGTCCTGGTGCTCCAGGGCCTTCAAAATTGTAATACGTGGTTGAGAAATGAGATGTGTAATTTATGCTCCTAGAATGCCTGAAGCTGCTACTTCAATGTTGGGCCTCTGTATGTGGCCAGGCTGTGTAAAAGTCTCACACATTTGGTATCGCCATACTCAGGAGGAGTAGCAGAATGTATTTTGGGGTGTCATTTTTGCTATGTACATGCTATGTGTTGGAAATATCTTATGAATGGACAACTTTGTGTAAAAAAAAAAATGTGTTTTAATTTTTTTCCCACAGTTTCCAAAAACTTCGGGAAAAAAATGAACCATTCAAAAGACTAATTATGCCTCATAGATTATATGTTGGGGTGTTAGCTTTCCAAAATGGGGTCATTTTGTGGGCGTTTCCATTGACCTGGTGCTCCAGGGCCTTCAAAAGTGTGATAGGTTGTCATCATATGAGATGTGCAATTTATGCTCGTAAAACGCCTGACGGTGCTAGTTGGATGTTAGACCTCTGTATGTGGCCAGGCTGTGTAAAAGTCTCACACATGTGGTATCGCTATACTCAGGAGGAATAGCAGAATGTATTTTGGGGTGTCATTGCAAGTATGCATGTGCTGTGTGAGAGAAATAACTTGTTATTATGACAATTTTGTGCAAAAAAAAAAAAAAAATTTCCAAGAATTGTGGGAAAAAATTACAACTTCAAAAAGCTCACAATGCCTCTTGCTAAATACCTTGGAATGTCTGCTTTCCAAAAAGGGGTAATTTGGGGGGTATTTGTACTTTCCTGGCTTGTTAGGGCCTCAAGAAATGAGATAGGCCTTCAGTACATCAGGTGTGATCAGATGTGATTATTTTTCAATGATTTGCACCATAGCTTGTAGACTCTATAACTTTCACAGAGACCAAATAATATACACTAATTTGGGTTATTTTTACTAAAGATATGTAGCAGTATACATTTTGGCCCAAATTTATGAAGAAAAATTACTTATTTGCAAAATTTTACAATAGAAACTAAAAAAAAGTGTTTTTTTTTCAAAAATTTCTCTCTTTTTTCGCTTATATTGCAAAAAATAAAAAAAACAGCAGTGATTAAATACCACCAAAAGAAAGCTATGTTTGTGAGAAAAAAATGATAAAAATTTGGTTTGGGTACAGTGTAGCATGACTGAGTAATTCAAAGTGTGAGAGCGCTGAAAGCTAAAATTTGGTCTGGGAAGGAAGGGTGTATAAAAGCCCTGTATTGAAGTGGTTAAAACACTGCTGTACTACTCCTTGAGTAACCCTTTCGATTTACAACTCCCCCGCTGTACCTAGCCATCAATGTGGCTGCACCCGGACCCCCTTTTCCGTCTTTCTGTCTGCTTCCCCCTTTCATTCTACTTTTGACTCTCCTTTCCTTTCTTGCCTTCTCCTTCCTCACACACCCCATTAAACCTATCTAATAGGGAAGTTAGTATAAGCCAGTAATATTCCCTCAACTCTTATTTCTATATACGCCCCTTTATCCACTGGGCGTTCTTTAGGTTAACATTCCTCAGACAGGGCTCCTTGCCTTTCTGTGATTTGCTACTAGCATTTCTAAAATGTATATTCAAACAGTTCTACGTTTCATATGTCTCCACCCAATGGGATTTCAGGCTGGCCCCTGGCGGCCCACATGGGGTTAGCCCATTGTCCCATGGCACAGATTGGGATGGGTTGTCATGTGGCATGGGCGGTCCTCGTTTGGCTCCCCGTGGCCTGCAGTGGACTCCATATACATTTATTTTAGATATATTCTCTTTAAACCTTGTCCTTTATTATATTGATTGTTTTAATTTGTTTATTCTGTGCAAGACTCTGTATTTTGTCTTCTATACCCTTATGACTTTATCTCACCCCTGCGTGGGTATTTCTTTGCCCTAATGTTACTCTCCATGTCAACAATAAAGCTCTTTTGAAAACTAAAAAAAAAAAAAGAAGCATCTAAGATCGAACTCTTTGTTCAATCCACTCGGTGACAATGAGCCAAGCTGGTGTATTCACCAAGATTCACGTTTACTTATTTCTCTAATATTATTAGAGAATTGGATTTCCGACTTACTAGCCTCCTGTTTTAAGATTATACCCTTATCATTGGCATTCAGTTCGGCCATATACAGGTCAAGGAGGAGGATGTCGTCTATATACCTTTTCCAGAGAATCAGCTGCGGTCAAGGCCTCTGAGAGACGACATCCTCCTCCCACTTGGCCATAAAGAGGTTGGCCATGCTCGGGGCAAACTTAGCCCCCATGGCCACACCTCTATTCTGTACATAATAAGTGCCTCTGAACCAAATATAATTATGGCCCATTGCAAAATCCAAGAACCTTAATAAAAATTCTCTCTGAACATCCAACAGGTCACTTGAGCTGAGAAAATGATCCACAGCCTTACAGCCATGTTGGTGTGAGATGATTGTGTAGAGAGATGTTACATCTGTTATGGCCAGTATGTAACTCTCCTTCCATTTAACAGTCTTTAGGATATTTAAAACCTGAGTGGAATCTCTAAGAAAAGAAGGGGTATGGGCTACCAAGGGCTACAAGAAATAGTCTATATATCAACCGACTCTAGAGGTAATAGAGTCAATACAACTCACAATAGGCCTTCCAGGAGGATGCACTGGATCCTTGTGAACGTTTGGCAGGTAATAGATCACAGGCACCCTTAGAGCCACAGGAATCAAAAACAGTTTTTCTTTTTTGGAAACCAAATTTCTGCTAAAACCTTTATCAACCAAGATTCCCTGGTGGGTTGAAAAAAGATGCATTAGACAATGAGGTATGTTTTACCTCAGTGGATGCCATCCTAATGGTGGATCCAGTGCATCCTCCTGGAAGGCCTATTGTGAGTTGTATTGACTCTATTACCTCTAGAGTCGGTTGATATATAGACTTAAAAGGATTGGTGATCATATACCTTTTAATATTGATCTTGTGAACAAACCTGTGGAGATCAATAAGGGTTAAAATGTATTTAGTGGTCTAGAAGGGGCGAATTTGAGGCCATGGTACAGCACGTGTTTTTCTTCTACTGAAATTGTGGCTGTACTCAAAGAGATGGGCGTCTTTCAGATCTACCTTATTTTTTGAGCAGATCCGCCTTCCCCTTCGGGGGGAACCCCTTTTGGATCTATTGTTCTTTTTAGATTTGGAGCCCTGGGAAAAAAATGTTGGTCACCCCTATTATAATTATTCGGCCTATCAGGACCTATAGGTCCAGGTAAATAATCTGGATGTTGCCACCCATTATTTCCTTGATGCATTCTCTGGAAATAAACATCCCTCTGATAAGGTTGAGAATCCCAATATCTAGGGTGCTCAGTCATATATCTACCTTCATCAAAATACTCATTATCACCCTCCAAGGGAACATATCTTTTATGGGTACTCACGGGGTATTGTTCGATGGGTTAGGGCATCCCCCTCTTCTCCCACTCCTACCCCTACCTCTAAACAATCCTCTGGTTTGAGAATGAACCGGTTGAGAATTTTGTAGATAGAGGGAGTGTGGAGGTTTCGGTGTGTTAGGTGGATGGGCTAATGCCGTTAACATAGCAACTGCCGCTTCACCATTAGGATGATTGACTCCCACTGTCTCACACCTGGGAATGCTCACACCCGGGAATGCTTGCTCTGTCAAACACAACCTAAGGTAAGCCTTGTGTGGGGGTAATTGACGGTCCAAGTCCTTGGCCCACAGAACGTTGCAGCTGGGCTCTTTCCTTCATGTTGACTATTTTGATCGAATATCCAAGTCTCTGTTTATATTATGTTTTCATCAGATCAAACAGATTCCGTCTGTTTGACACCTCCTGAATAAGCGGCGGCACACGTTGCAAAACTTATTGAGGAATTGTCTCTACCCGCATCAATCTGTTCCCATCTACCAGATGGGTTTTAGAGCACATAATTGTTAACCCTTTTTTTTTACAACAATTTGTTCTGTTGTGATTGTATTTTTTATATTTTCTCTAATAAATGTACATATTTTTTAATGTAATTCGATTTGTCTCCAATTAGTGGGTATTGAGATAATCCTAACATCACCACAGGCGTTACTGGGCATTATTGTTTGGAGTAGCTCAAGTTAACCCATCCCCTCTTCTATTAACCCAATTAGGATGATGGTACCCACCCCTATCCAATTTTTACATACCAAGTGAGTCATTACACAATTTAACTGTTCAAAGAAGGCAATGTCCCAGTGAGTATGCAGCTCAGTAGGGATGGCCTATCTGTTCGAGTCGAACATGAGTTTGACGCCAACATTGGCTGTTCGCCCGTTCGCCGAACAGTGAACAATTTGGGGTGTTCGCGGCAAATTCGAAAAGCCGCAGAACACCCTTTAAAATTCTATGGGAGAAATCTAAAGTGCTAATTTAAAAGGGTAATATGCAAGTTATTGTCATAAAAAGTGTTTGGGGACCTGGGTCCTGCCCCAGGGGACATGTATCAATGCAAAAAAAGTTTTAAAAACGACTGTTTTTTTGGGAGCAGTGATTTTAATAATGCTTTAAGTGAAACAATAAAAGTGAAATATTCCTTTAAATTTTGCACCTGGGGGGTGTCTATAGTATGCCTGTAAAGTAGCGCATGTTTCCCGTGTTAATAATAGTCAGAGAGCAAAATGACATTTCTAAAAGAAAAAAAAGTTGTTTAAAAGTGCTAGCGCTAGTGCCGGCTATTAATGAATTGTCGGTCCTGACAATACACATAAAAGTAATTGAAAGTCATTGAACAATAAAAAAAATGTGTGGGGGTCCCCCAAAATTCCATTACCAGGCCCTTCAGGTCTGTTATGGATATTAAGGGGAACTCCGTGCCAAAATTTTTTAAAAATGGCGTGGGGTTCCCCCCAAAAATCCAGAAGGGTCTGGTATGGATTTTAAGGGGAACTCCACGCCAAAATAAAAAAAATGGTGTGGGGTTCCCCCCAAAATCCATACCAGAGCCTTATCTGAGCATGCAATCCAGCAGGCCACAGGAAAAGAGGGGGGACGTCCCCCCCTCCTGAACCATACCAGACCACATGCTCTCAACATGGGGAGTATGTCCCCATGTTGATGGGGACAAGGGCCTCATCCCCACAACCCTTGCCCGGTGGTTGTGGGCGTCTGGGGGCGGGGGGGCTTATCGGAATCTGGAAGCCCCCTTTAACAAAGGGGACACCCAGATCCCGCCCCACCATGTGAATTGGTAAGGGGTACATTGTGGTGGCCTGGGACAAGTCCTTTATTAAAAAATTAAAAAATAAACAATAAAAAAGAGATTCCAGCGATGTAATCGAATAAATCAATGCTCCTACTCCAGCGATGTAATCCAATTCTCGATCTCCAGCGACTCCAGCCAGGAACACGCACAGGATCCTGCCTCCACTGGAGGCACCCAGCCAATGATGCAGCGCTAGCTTGACAGCTCTTATGTAGCTGATGTCGGGGCCACCCTTCACGTGACCCCGTCCCCCTCTGATGAGGGGAAACGCCAGGGTTTCCCAGTGACATGTACGGGTGACCCTGCCACCCCTGATGTAATGGGAATCCTGCGTTGCTCTCCACAGCGACTCAACTGTTCATGATTAGGGATGAGCCGAACACCCCCCGGTTCGGTTCGCACCAGAACCTGCGAACGGACCGAAAGTTTGCACGAACGTTAGAACCCCATTGACGTCTATGGGACTCGAACGTTCGAAATCAAAAGTGCTCATTTTAAAAACTAATTTGCATGGTATTGTCCTAAAAAGGGTTTGGGGACCCGGGTCCTACCCCAGGGGACATGTATCAATGCAAAAAAAACTTTTAAAAACGGCCGTTTTTTCGGGAGCAGTGATTTTAATGATGCTTAAAGTAAAAAAAAAAAAAAGTGAAATATTCCTTTAAATATCGTACCTGAGGGGTGTCTATAGTATGCCTGTAAAGTGACGCGTGTTTCCCGTGTTTAGAACAGTCCCTGCACCAAATGTCATTTTTAAAGGAAAAAATCTCATTTAAAACTGCTTACGGGTTTAATGTAATGTCGGGTCCTGGCAATATGGATGAAAATCAGTGAGACAAACGGCATGGGTACCCCCCAGTCCATTACCAGGCCCTTTGGGTCTTGTATGGATATTAAGGGGAACTCCACACCCAAATTAAAATAAGGAAAGGTGTGGGGCCACCAGGCCCTATATACTCTGAACAGCAGTATACAGGCGGTGCAAACAAGACAGGGACTGTAGGTTTGTTGTTAAGTAGAATCTCTTTGTAATTTTGAACGGGTACATTTTTAACGTGTTTAGCTCCAGCCAAAAAATCTTTTTTAAGCTTTTTGGAAAACATAGGGAAGGGTTATCACCCCTGTGACATTTGTTTTGCTGTCTTTCCTCCTCTTCAGAAGATTTCACCTCACTTTTTGTCCCAATGGATTGGAAAGCATCAGTGGAAAGGAGAAATGTTTTTCCCATATTAACTCTTACAGGAGAGAATTTCCCTTCCTAGGGGTAGATTTCATCTCACTTCCTGTTGTCTCCTTACGTTTGCAAGTAGGAGTCGTTTGTAAGTTAGTTGTTTGAAAGTAGGGTCCTGCCCTATATACTCAGCAGAAATTTGGGCCTTAGGTGTTGCTGTGGCCACAACACTGTAAGCCCTCACAGGGCCCTGCTGTGAAATATTAGATCAAGAATTGCAATTACATGCCCCTGTTGAACAGGAGCTGAAAAATTAGGCCTTAGGCACTGGTGCTGGTGCCACAACACTGCAACCCCTCACAGACACTCTAGTTGGAACGCAGGAACGAGCCCTGCTGCAAAGTATTGCATCAAAAATTGTAATTACACGCCCCTGTTAAACAAGGGCTGAAAAATTGGGCCTTAGGCACTGGTGCTGGTGCCACAACACTGCAACCCCACACAGACACTCTAGTTGGAAAGCAGGAACGAACCCTGCTGCAAAGTATTGCATCAAAAATTGTAATTACACGCCCCTGTTAAACAGGGGCAGAAAAAATGGGCCTTAGGCACTGGTGCTGGTGCCACAACACTGCAACCCCTCACAGACACTCTAGTTGGAATGCAGGAACGAGCCCTGCTG
Source organism: Aquarana catesbeiana (assembly GCF_042186555.1). Taxonomy (NCBI): domain Eukaryota; kingdom Metazoa; phylum Chordata; class Amphibia; order Anura; family Ranidae; genus Aquarana; species Aquarana catesbeiana. The sequence continues at coordinate 409,772,856 of NC_133325.1, forward strand.
CAAAGTATTACATCAAAAATTGTAATTACACGCCCCTGTTAAACAGGGGCTGAAAAATTGTGCCTTAGGCACTGGTGGTGGCGCCCAGAACCAAAAATGTTCTTACAAGCTATCAGCATGATGATTAAGGAGGAAGAGGATAATTACTCAGGGATAGTCACTCAGCATCAGCATAGGCAGTCTTTGAAGGGATCTGAGATTTCAAAAAAAATTATTCGGTTACATCAGCATCAGGTGCTTGGTAGCTGGTGGTGATCCAAGACTGATTCATTTTTATGAAGGTCAGTCGATCGACCGAGTCAGTGGACAGACGCACCCTGTGATCGGTTACCACGCCTCCAGCAGCACTGAATGTGCGTTCCGAAAGAACGCTGGATGCAGGACAGGCCAGTAGCTCAATTGCATACTGTGCAAGCTCTGGCCAGTGATCCATCCTCAAGACCCAGTAACCCAGAGGATTTTCGGTGGGAAAGGTGTCCAAGTCTGATCTTGCCCCTAGGTATTCCTGCACCATGTAAAACAGACGCTGGCGATGGTTGCTGAAACCGATCATACCTTGGGGCTGCGGACCAAAAAATTGTCTGAACGCATCGGTCAGACGGCCACCTTCTCCACCGCTCCTTCTTTGACTGACTGAAGCCTCAGCAACACGTTGTCCAGAAACAGGAGTTTGTAACCTCCCAGTCTCTGGGAACGCGTTGCACAGACCTTTCTGCAAGGCCTCCCGAAGATGTTTCATCCTCTGCTCCCTCTGCGATGGCAAGATAAGGTCCGCAACCTTACCCTTGTAACGTGGATCAAGGAGGGTTGCCAGCCAGTATTGGTCCTTCTCCTTGATACCACGAATACGAGGATCCTTACGCAGGCTTTGCAGGATCAGGGAGGCCATGCAGCGTAGGTTTGCTGAGGCATTCGGTCCGGAGTCCTCTGGGTCACTAAGGACGACATGGTCCGCAGCCACCTCCTCCCAGCCACGTACAAGTGCATGTGTTTCTTGGGACTGATCCCTTAAAGACTGCTGCTGATGCTGAGTTCCAGGCTCCACCTCCATACTGACACAATCTTCCTCCTCCTCCTCCTCCTCCTCCTCCTCCTCGTCCTCTTCCTGTGTGATCGGTGGGCACGCAGGAACACTGTCTGAATAAAGGGGGCCTTGAGAGCTAAGGAAGTCCTCCTCTTCCTGCCTCTGTTCTGCCTCAAGTGCCCTGTCCATTTTTCCACGCAGCGTGTGCTCCAACAGGTGGACAAGGGGGACAGTGTCACTAATGCATGCACTGTCACTGCTCACCATCCTCGTGGCCTCCTCAAATGGTGACAGGACAGTGCATGCATCCCTGATCATGGCCCACTGGCGTGGGGAAAAAAAAACAAGCTCCCCTGACCCTGTCCTGGTGCCATAGTCGCACAGGTACTCATTGATGGCCCTCTGCTGCGTGTGCAGCCGCTGCAGCATGGCCAACGTTGAGTTCCACCTGGTGGGCATGTCACAGATTAGGCGGTTCATGGGCAGGTTAAACTCCTTTTGGAGGTCCGTCAGCCGAGCACTGGCATTATATGACCGGCGGAAATGCACACAGACTTTCCTGGCCTGCCTCAGGACATCCTGTAAGCCCGGGTACCTGCCCAAGAACCGCTGCACCACCAAGTTAAGGACGTGAGCCAAACAGGGCACATGGGTCATTTGTCCCTGTCGGAGGGCAGAGAGGAGGTTGGTGCCATTGTCGCAAACCACCATTCCTGCCTTAAGTTGGCGTGGCGTCAACCACCTCTGAACCTGCCCCTGCAGAGCTGACAGAACCTCTGCCCCAGTGTGGCTCCTGTCCCCCAAGCACACCAGCTCAAGCACCGCATGGCATCTTTTGGCCTGCGTACTTGCGTAGCCCCTTGAACGACTACGGAGCACCGCTGGTTCCGAGGAAGAGGCCATGGAGGAAGAAGAAGAGGAGGGGGTGGAGGAGAGAGGTGTGTCACAATCATTAGCATTTTGGAGGCGTGGTGGCGGAACAACCTCCAACACTACTGCACCTTGTCCTGCATCCTTCCCAGCTGCCAGCAGAGTCACCCAATGCGCCGTGAAACTTAGGTAACGTCCCTGTCGATGCCTGCTGGACCATGAGTCAGCGGTAATATGCACCTTACCACTGACCGCCCTGTCCAGCGAGGCATGGACATTGCCTTCCACATGCTGGTAGAGAGCCGGAATCGCCTTCCGTGAGAAAAAGTGGCGTTTGGGTACCTGCCACTGAGGAACCGCACATTCCACAAACTCACGGAAGGGGGCAGAGTCTACCAACTGAAAAGGCAGCAGTTGAAGTGCTAGCAATTTTGTCAAGCTAGCATTCAACCGCTGGGCATGTGGATGGCTGGGAGCAAACTTCTTTCGGCGGTGCAGCAGCTGGGGCAGGGAAATTTGCCTGGTACAATCTGACGTCGGTGTACCAAAATCAGATTGCCCACAAGTACTTGGCTGTGACACACCTAATTCTACACCTTCATTCCTCTCAGTGCAGGTCTCAGAGAGGACTGAAGGTCTAGTGGGGTTGGAAATCTCAGCTGATGAGGAGCAAGGAGAGGTCCTCTTTGTTCTTTGGTGTGGGTCTTTTAGATACGCTTGCCAACGAACTGCATGGCAGGTCAACATATGTCTGGTCAAGCATGTGGTACCCAAGCGGGAGATGTTTTGGCCACGCGAGATACGCTTGAGACATATGTTGCAAATAGCAGCGGTGCGATCTGATGCACTCGTCTCAAAAAAGGCCCACACCAAAGAACTTTTTGAATAACGCGCAGAGACTGCAGCGCCCTGCACATGTGGAGCTTTGGGGTGTGATGCAGTCAATGTGCTGCCCTTAGGCTGGCCCCTGGAGGGCATCCTGCCTCGTTGGTGATGTGCCGCCTCCTCCTCCTCCTCCTCCTCTCTCCTATCAGGCACCCACGTTGAGTCAGTGACCTCATCATCCCCTCCCTCCTCATCACTGGAGCAAACCTGGCAGTATGCTGCAGCAGGGGGAGCATGACTGCCAGATTGCTGTCCTTCTTGGGCACCCCCTCTGTCCGTGCTCATGTTACTGCCTTCATCGAGCTCAGTATCATCATCAGAGCCTTCCAAACGCTGGGCATCCTCCTGGAGCATGTACCCAACACTGTGGTCAAACAGTTCGAGGGACTCCTCAGGAGGACATGGTGGGGCTAGGGAAGGAGTCACTGATGACATTGAGCCGAGGGAAGAGGCCGCTGCTTTGCCAGACAAAATACCCTGGGCATGGGTGAGAGAGGATGAGGAGGATGAGGACGGCTTGGTCATCCACTCGACCAAGTCTTCCGCATGTTGCGGCTCAACATGGCCAGCTGCCGAAAAAAAGGCCAAGCGTGTCCCATGGCCACGTGCTGATGAGGATGCACCGTCTCCACGACCAGCACTAGACACAGAGCCTGCTTGCCCTCTCTTATTGGCTTGTGACTGTCTGCCTCTCCTTCTTGGCCTTCCAGACATACTAATGGCCTGTAGCTGCACTAAGCTGGGATATATATATATATATATGTACTGATACTGCAGCTAGCAAAATCAACTGCCTGCCTGTAGTATGAGAACACCACCAACCTTCTACAGGTAGCTTTAGCTGAACACTGTGAGGTGGACGCACCCCACTAACTTGTAGGTTTAGCTGAACACTGTGAGCAGGACGCACTGCACTACCTGTAAATAGTCTAGCTGCCTGACTGTGGTACTAATAGGATCAAAAGAACACCAGCAATTTTCTTCAGGTAGCTGTATTTACTGTAACAAGACAAGCCTGCCTGTCAGTAAGAAGATAACAGAAACGGATCTAGCTGAACACTGTGAGCAGGACGCACCCCACTAGCTTGTAGGTTTAGCTGAACACTGTGAGGTGGACGCACCCCACTAACTTGTAGGTTTAGCTGAACACTGTGAGCAGGACGCACCCCACTAACTTGTAGGTTTAGCAGAACACTGTGAGCAGGACGCACTGCACTAACTGTAAATAGTCTAGCTGCCTGACTGTGGTACTAATAGGATCAAAAGAACACCAGCAATTTTCTTCAGGTATCTGTATTTACTGTAACAAGACAAGCCTGCCTGTCAGTAAGAAGATAACAGAAACGGATCTAGCTGAACACTGTGAGCAGGACGAACCCCACTAGCTTGTAGGTTTAGCTGAACACTGTGAGGTGGACGCACCCCACTAACTTGTAGGTTTAGCTGAACACTGTGAGCAGGACGCACCCCACTAACTTGTAGGTTTAGCAGAACACTGTGAGCAGGACGCACTGCACTAACTGTAAATAGTCTAGCTGCCTGACTGTGGTACTAATAGGATCAAAAGAACACCAGCAATTTTCTTCAGGTAGCTGTATTTACTGTAACAAGACAAGCCTGCCTGTCAGTAAGAAGATAACAGAAACGGATCTAGCTGAACACTGTGAGCAGGATGCACCTCACTAGCTTGTAGGTTTAGCTGAACACTGTGAGGTGGACGCACCCCACTAACTTGTAGGTTTAGCTGAACACTGTGAGCAGGATGCACCCCACTAACTTGTAGGTTTAGCAGAACACTGTGAGCAGGACGCACTGCACTAACTGTAAATAGTCTAGCTGCCTGACTGTGGTACTAATAGGATCAAAAGAACACCAGCAATTTTCTTCAGGTAGCTGTATTTACTGTAACAAGACAAGCCTGCCTGTCAGTAAGAAGATAACAGAAACGAATCTAGCTGAACACTGTGAGCAGGACGCACCCCACTAGCTTGTAGGTTTAGCTGAACACTGTGAGGTGGACGCACCCCACTAACTTGTAGGTTTAGCTGAACACTGTGAGCAGGACGCACCCCACTAACTTGTAGGTTTAGCAGAACACTGTGAGCAGGACGCACTGCACTAACTGTAAATAGTCTAGCTGCCTGACTGTGGTACTAATAGGATCAAAAGAACACCAGCAATTTTCTTCAGGTAGCTGTATTTACTGTAACAAGACAGGCCTGCCTGTCAGTAAGAAGATAACAGAAACGGATCTAGCTGAACACTGTGAGCAGGACACACCCCACTAGCTTGTAGGTTTAGCTGAACACTGTGAGGTGGATGCACCCCACTAACTTGTAGGTTTAGCTGAACACTGTGAGCAGGACGCAGCCCACTAACTTGTAGGTTTAGCAGAACACTGTGAGCAGGACGCACTGCACTAACTGTAAATAGTCTAGCTGCCTGACTGTGGTACTAATAGGATCAAAAGAACACAAGCAATTTTCTTCAGGTAGCTGTATTTACTGTAACAAGACAAGCCTGCCTGTCAGTAAGAAGATAACAGAAACGGATCTAGCTGAACACTGTGAGCAGGACGCACCCCACTAACTTGTAGGTTTAGCAGAACACTGTGAGCAGGATGCTCTGCACTAAATGTAAATAGTCTAGCTGCCTGACTGTGGTACTAATAGGATCAAAAGAACACCAGTAATTTTCTTCAGGTAGCTTTATATACTGTAACAAGACAAGCCTGCCTGTCAGTAAGAAGAGAACAGGAACGGATCTAGCTGAACACTGTGAGCAGGACGCACTGCACTAAATGTAAATAGTCTAGCTGCCTGACTGTGGTACTAATAGGATCAAAAGAACATCAGTAATTTTCTTCAAAATACTGTAACAAGACAAGCCTGCCTGTCAGTAAGAAGATAACAGGAACGGATCTAGCTGAACACTGTGAGCAGGACGCACTGCACTAAATGTAAATAGTCTAGCTGCCTGACTGTGGTACTAATAGGATCAAAAGAACACCAGTAATTTTCTTCAAAATACTGTAACAAGACAAGCCTGCCTGTCAGTAAGAAGATAACAGGAACGGATCTAGCTGAACACTGTGAGCAGGACGCACTGCACTAAATGTAAATAGTCTAGAAGATAACAGGAATGGATCTAGCTAAACTGAATACAGTGTATATATATATATATATATATATGCAACACCTGGGATGCATATATATAGACAATACACTTTAAGTGCAGCTAACTGACTGACTGTCCTGCCTAATCTAGCTAACTCAAATGAAATGACACTGTCTCTCTCTCTCTCTATTTCTCAGCACACCGGAACACACTGCACAGGCCCGCCATGCAGGCGGCCTTATATAGTGTGGGGCGTGTACTAAATCCCCTGAGCCATAATTGGCCAAAGTCTCCATGGCTTTGGCCAATTACGGCTCTCTGTTAAGGCGGCGCTGTGATTGGCCAAGCATGCGGGTCATAGTGCATGCTTGGCCAATCATCAGCAAGCAATGCACTGCGATGCCGCAGTGAATTATGGGCCGTGACGCGCCACACGAATTTGGCGCGAACGGCCCATATCGTTCGCAATTCGACGAACGATCGAACAGCCGATGTTCGAGTCGAACATGGGTTCGACTCGAACACGAAGCTCATCCCTATTCATGATATGCTGCTCGTCAGTCCTCCCGACTTAAGCTGTCCAGCCCAGATGATCTCTGCCTTCGCCTTGGTCACCATCACAGAGACTATCTCCTGTGTTCCTGTTAAAGACTTGCTTGACCCCAAACTCACCTCATATCCTATATACACAACCTCCTCTTTGCTGATCTTAAAGCCAATGAAACCTTAGCCTGTAAAAAATGGGACTCTGAACTTTCCATAACACTCACGGAAGAGAATTGGGAAAACATATTCAAAATCATTCACAAAGGCTCAATGAACGTTACCACCCAAGAGAACGGATTTAAAATCCAATCCAGATGGTACCGTACTCCTACTTTGCTACACAAGTTCAAACCTGACATTCCTGAGACCTGTTGGAGATGCCACCAGGACAGGGGCTCCTTACTTCACATCTGGTGGTCATGTCCCCCTCTGCAACACTTCTGGTCAGATGTTTGTCGCATAACCGCTCAGGTTACCTCGTACAGCCTAGTGCTTACCCCAGCCCAATTCCTTCTCCATCACTCGCCCTTACCACACTCCTCCTATTATAAATCCCTCACCATGCATATGATTAATGCAGCGAAACAATGCATCCCCATTCATTGGCACTCAACACAGGTTTCCGACTCTCAAAGAATGGTTCATAAGAATACAGAAAGTTGCCAAAATGGAAAAACTCATTCACATCTCACGAGATACTCCAACAAAATTTAGCCATAAGTGGGCATGCTGGATACATTTTCAGACGACAGACGAATACTCTACTATTATGAAAACACCTAGCTAGGTAAATTGTCCATCCCCGAAAACTACACTCAATTAACCAAAAATACAACCCGTTCATTTACAACTAACTGAAAACAATTAAGGGAAGTCAGAGACGACCATCCCACCTTTACCCTTCCTCCCCTAACCTTACCCCCCTCCTATTTCACATCCCACCCCCTCCCTCCCCCCATATAAAACTCCATTTGAGAGCCACCCAATTGAGAAGTATCCTCACTCTCCGTGGCTGTGACACACCCGCCCTGAGCCCTACTACAAGCTGACAATACCCAAATCCACCTTCTTCAAACAAGAAACATATTTTCTTTCCACATACACACACCGCTACCTTCCTCCCTTATCGATAAAGTCCTCCTTCTGTAATACTTACCCCATCAATCAATATGGATACCAACCACATAACAAACAAATCTCAGCATTGCTATTTACCTCCGCCCCAGAGATTATACGGGAAGACTAGCGGAGAGGGCGCCTTAGTCACGGCTGAGTCAGTATCAAAGTATCTGTTTTTCTTTTTATGTACAACGATACAACAATTTGCTGTAAATTTTTCATTGTAATACTACTGTTTTCATTTACTTGTATATGCTCTCGATTTTCCTTCAATAAAGAAAATTATTGGGAAAGACTTGCTTGGCTGACATTCCTTCTGGCTCCAGATCCTGCATGCTGTTCCACTATGCTGATCTCTGGCTTCCTGACTTTTTGGCTTGTCTGACTATCTGTTCCAGTTACCGAACTTTGGCTATGTTTTGACTACTTTTGTTGTATTTACTTTTATTATTAAACAAGTGTGATTTAACTGTACTTCTGTCTCAGTTGCAGAGGTTGCTTGGAACAATGAGGCCCTTGTGGCTGCTTTTTCTCATGGTCTCTCGGATACCATCAAGGATGAGATAGCAGCCCAAGATATACCCACTGAGCTGGAGAAGTTGATCACGCTTGCCATCCTCATTGACTCTAAGGATGAGCCGAACACCCCCCCGGTTCAGTTCGCAGCAGGACATGAGAACAGGCAAAAAATTTGTTCGAACACATGAACACCGTTAAAGTCTATGGGGCACGAACGTGAAAAAATCAAAAGTGCTAATTTTGAAGGCTTATATGCAAATTATTGCCATAAAAAGTGTTTTGGGACCTGCGTCCTGCCCCAGGGGACATGTATCAACAAAAAAAAAAGTTTTAAAAAATTGACTTTTTTCGGGAGCAGTGATTTTAATAGTGCTTAAAGTGAAACAATAAAAATTGTTAAATAAATATTCCTTTAAATAGCTTGCCTGGGGGTTGTCCTTAGTATGCTTGTAAAGTAGCACATTTTCCCAGTGTTTAGAACAATACCATTTCTAAAGGAAAAAATCTCATTCAAAACTACTCGTGGTTGTAACATATTGTCGGGTCCCGGCAATATAGATGAAAATCATTGAATAAAAAAAGAACACCATAAGCCCTCATAGTTACCCTTGGTGAGTGCAGGAACGGCCCTGCTGTGAAATACTATAACAAAAATTGTAATTACACGCCCCTGTTAAACAGGGGCATACAAATTGGGAATTTGGTGGTGGTACCAGAACACTGTAAGCCCTCACAGTTAATCTTGTTGGGCGCAGGAATGGACCCTGCTGTGAAATATTATATCAAGATTTGGAATTACATACTCCTGTTAAACAGGGGCATAAAAATTGGGCCTTGGGTGGTGGTGATGTTGCCACAACACTGTAAGCCCTCATAGTTATACTTGTTGGGCGCAGGAAAGAGCCCTGCTATGAAATATTATATAAAGAGTTGTAATTACATGCCCCTGTTAAACAGGGGCAGAAAAATTTGGCCTTGGGTGGTGGTGGTAACCCCTTACGGATACTCTTGTTGGGCACAGGAACGGGCCCTGTGTTGAAATATTATATCAAAAATTGTAATTACATGCCCCTGTCAAACAGGGGCAGAAAAATTGTGCCTTGAGTGGTGGTGGTGGGGGCGCCAGAACACTGTAACCCCTCACAGTTACTCTTGTTTGTTGCAGGAACGGGCCCTGCGTTGAAATATTACATCAAAAATTGTAATTACATGCCCCTGTTAAACAGGGGGAGAAAAATTGGGCCTTGGGTGGCGGTGATGGTGCCACAACACTGTAAGCCCCCAAAGATACTCTTGTTGGGCGCAGGAACTGGCCCTGCCTTGAAATATTGTATCAAAAATTGTAATTACATGCCTCTGTTAAACAGGGGCAGAAAAATTGGGCCTTTGGTGATGGTGGTGGTGCCACAACACTGTAAGCCCTCATAGATAATCTTGTTGGGTGCAGGAATGGGCCTTGCTGTGAAATATTAGACCAAAAATTGTAATTACATGCCCCTGTTAAACAAGGGCAGAAAAATTGGGCCTTGGGTTGTGGTGGTGGTGCCCTAAATCAAAAATATTGTTGGAAGCTAGTATCAACAAGATTGAGGCGGAATAGGATAGTCAGCATAGGCAGTCTTCAAGGGATCCCACATCCATAGAAAATTCAATCAGTTACATCAGCATCAGATGCTTTATAGCTGGTGATCCAAGACTGATTAATTTTTATAAATGTGAGCCTATCGATGGAGTCTGTGGACAGGCGCAGTCTATGATCCGTTACAAACCCTCCAGCAGCACTGAATGTGCGTTCAGAAAGAACGCTGGATTCAGGACAGGCCAGTAGCTCAATTGCATATTGAGCAAGTTCTGGCCAGTGGTCCATCCTCAAGACCCAGTAACCCAGTGTATGCTCTGTTGGAAAGGTCTCCAAGTCTGCTCTTGCCCCTAAATATTCCTGCACCATGTAATGCGGACGCTGGTGATGGTTGCTTAAACCGATCAGACCTTGGCCCTGAGGACTGAAAAATTGTTTAAAGGCATCGGTCAGCCAGCCACCTTCTCCATAGCTCTTCCTCTGACTGAACAAAGCCTCAGCAACACGTTTTCCAGTAACAGGAAATTGTAACCTCCCAGGGTCTGGAAATGCATTGCACAAACCTTTCTTTAAGGCCTCCTGAAGATGTTTCATCCTCTGCTCCCTCTGCGAAGGCGGGATGAGTTCTGCAACCTTGCCTTGTAACGTGGATCAAGAAGGGTTGCCAGCCAGTAATGATCCCTCTCCTTGATACCACGAATCCTAGGGTCCTTTCGCAGGCTTTGCAGAATCAGGGAAGCCATGCAGTGTAAGTCTGAAGAGGCATTTGATTCTAAGTCCTCTGGGTCACTAAGGATCACATGATCCGTAACTACCTCCTCCCAGCCACATACAAATCCTTGAGTTTCTGGGGACTGAAAAACATCCCTTGAAGACTGCTGCTGAGTGTTAACCTCTACATCCGTGCTGACACAGTCCTCCTCCCTCTCCTCCTCCTCTTCTTCCTGTGTGTTTGGCCGGGCCCACAGGAATGCTATCTGGATAAAGGGGGTCATGGGAGGTAAAGAAGTCCTCCTCTTCCTCCCGCTGTTCTGCCCCAAGTGCCCAGTATATTATTCCACGAAGCGTGTGCTCCAACGGGAAGACTAGAGGGACAGTGTCACTGATGCATGCATTGTCGCTGCTCGACATCCCTGTGGCCTCCTCAAATGGTGACAGGACAGTGCATGCATCCTTGAACAGTAGCCACTGGCATGGCGAAAAGAAGCCAAGCTCCCCTGACCCTGTCCTGGTGCCATGCTCACACAGGTACTCATTGATGGCCCTCTGCTGCTTGTGCAGATGAGGAGCAAGGAGAAGTCCGCCTTTTTCTTTGATTTGGGTTTTTCAAGTGCTGTTGCCAACGCACTGCACTGCCCAAGCGGCTGCTGTTCTGGCCACGCTTGATTCGCTTCAGACATGGGTTGCAAACAGCAATCTACTGCACACGAGTCGAAAAAGGCCCACACCAAGGAACTTTTGAAAGTCAGCGGTGCCCCCTAGAGGACATCCTGCCTCGTTGGAGTTGTGCCTCCTCCTCTCTTCTCTCAGGCACCCAAGTACAGTCAGTGAACTCATCAACCCTCCCTCCTCATCTCTTGGAGCAAACTTGGCAGTATGCTGCAGCTGGGGGAACATGACTGCCAGTTTCTTTTCCTACTTGGGCACCCCCTCTCTCTAGGCTCATGTTAGTCCCTTCCTTAACCTGGGAACCAACATCGGAGCCTTCAAATCACTGTGCATCCTCCAGCAGCATGTACCTGACACTGAGGTCGAATAATTCTGGGGACTTCTCCGTGCATGATGGTAGGGCTATGGAAGGAGTGACTGTAGACAAGAAGTCAATGAAATAGGCCCCTTTGGCAGCTGCATTGGAAGGAAAACTACTCTGAGCCTGGGTGACAGAGGATGTGGAGGATGAGGACGGCTTTGTTATCCACTCCACCAACTCTTCTGCATGTTCTGGCTCAATAACACAGCCAGCAGCAGAAAAAAGGACAAGCGTGCCCCACGACCACCTGCAGAGGATGCACCATGTCCATGAACAGCACTGTTAACTGCAGACACTGAGGCTGTTTGTCCTCTTTTAGTGGCCAGTGAGCGTCTGCCTCTCCTTGGTGGCCTTCCGGACATGATGTATATTTTGTTTTGGAACACCACACTACACTGTATTAGATACTGTGTACACCACCAGAAGTGTAGAAAAAACTGTACTCACTGTTTTAGATACTGTGTACACCACCTGCACTGTATTAGAAACTGTACTATGGCTGCACTGTATTTTATACTGTGTACACCACCAGAAGTGTAGTAGAAACTGTACACACTGTATTAGATACTGTGTACACCACCTGAAAAGTAGTAGAAACTGTACTACGGCCGCACTGTATTGTGTACTGTGTACACCACCAGAAGAGTAGTAGAAACTGTACACACTGTGTTAGATACTGTGTACACTGCCTGCACTGTATTAGCAACTGTACTACAGCTGCACTGTATTGTGTACTGTGTACACCACCAGAGGTGTAATAGAAACTTTACACCGCCTGCACTGTATTAGCAACTGTACTACAGCTGCACTGTATTGTGTACTGTGTACACCACCAGAAGTGTAGTAGAAACTGTACACACTGTATTAATGTTTATACCGCCTGCACTGTATTAGCAACTGTACTACGGCTGCACTGTATTTTATACTGTGTACACCACCAGAAGTGTAGTAGACACTGTACACACTGTATTGGATACTATACTATGGCTGCACTGTATTGTGTACAGTGTAAACCACCAGAAGTGTAGTGGAAACTATACACACTGTATTCGATACTGTGTACACCACCAGAAAAGTAGTAGAAACTGTACTATAGCTGCACTGTATTGTATACTGTGTACACCACCAGAAGTGTAGCAGAAACTATACACTGTATTAGATACTGTGTACACCACCTGCACTGTATTAGCAACTGTACTACAGCTGCACTGTATTTTATATTGTGTACACCACCAGAAGTGTAGTAGACACTGTACACACTGTATTAGATACTGTGTACACCACTTGAAGTGTATTAGAAACAGTACACCATAGAATGCACTGTACATATAGGCTACACTGGATGCAGAGTATCTTTATATATACAAGACTGTATATATATATTAATACACTGCCTGAAATGTATTAGAAACAGTACACCACGGAATGCACTGTAGATATAGGCTACACTGCATGCAGAGTGTATATATATATATATATATATATATATATATATATATATATATATATATATATATATATATATATACACTCATGTATATACATATATATATATATATAGTGTATATATATCGTGTATATACATATATACTGTATATACACGAGACTGTATATACAGTAGCTCACAAAAATGAGTACACTTCTTTTCATGTGAAGAAGAAATTACACTTTGCTACAATGTAAAGTACTGAGTGTACAGCTTGCCGAGTGTAAATTTGCTGACCCCTCAAAATAACTCAACACACAGCCATTAATGTCTAAACCACTGGCAACAAAAGTGAATATACCCCTAAGTGAAAATGTCCGAATTGGGCCCAAAGTGTCAATATTTTGTGTGGCCACCATTATATTCCAGCACGTCCTTAACCCTCTTGGCCATGGAGTTCACCAGAGTTGCCACTGGAGTCCTCTTCCACTCCTCTTGACATCAAGGAGCTGGTGGATGTTAGAGACCTTGCGCTCCTTCACCTTCCATTTGAGGATGCCCCAGAGATGCTCAATAGAGTTTAGGTCTGAAAACATGCTTGGCCAGTCCATTACATTTACCCTCAGCTTCTTTAGCAAGGCAGTGGTCATCTTGGAGTTGCATTTGGGGTTGTTATTATGTTGGAATACTGCCCTGCGGCCCAGTCTCCGAAGGGAGGGGATCATGCTCGGCTTCATTATGTTACAGTACTTGTTGGCATTCATGACATTCATGGTTCCCTCATTCATGGTTCCCTCAATAAACTGTAACTCCCTGGTGCTGGCAGCACTCATGCAGCCCCAGACCATGACACTCCCACCACCATGCTTGACTCTAGGCAAGACACACAGGTCTTTGAACTCCATACCTGGTTGCCGCGACACACGCTTGACAACATCTGAACGCAATCGGACCACAGGACATGGTTCTAGTAATCCATGTCCTTAGTCTGCTTGTCTTCAGCAAACTGTTTGCGGGCTTTCTTGTGCATCATCTTTAGAAGATGCTTCCTTCTGGGATGACAGCCATGCAGACCAATTTGATGCAGTGTGCGGCATATGGTCTGAGCACTGACAGGCTGACCACCCATCCCTTTAACCTCTACAGCAATGCTGGCAGCACTCACACATTTATTTCCCAAAGACAACCTCTAAATATGACGTTGAGCACGTGCATCAACTTCTTTAAACGACCATGGCAAGGCCTGTTCTATGTGGAACCTGTCCTAATACACCCCTGTATGGTCTTGGCCATCGTGCTGCAGCTCAGTTTCAGGGTCTTGACAATATTCTTATAGCCTAGGCCATCTTTATATAGAGCAACAATTCTTTTTTTCAGATCCTCAGAGAGTTCTTTGCCATGAGGTGCCGTTTTGAACTTCCAGTGACCAGTATGAGAGAGTGAGAGCAATCCCCATTCACACCTGAAACCTTGTAACACTAACCAGTCTTATGACACCAGGGAGGGAAAATGGCTAATTGGGCCCAATTTGGACATTTTCACTTAGGGGTGTACTCACTTTTGTTGCCAGCGGTTTATACATTAATGGCTGTGTGTAGAGTTATTTTAATGAGACAGAAAATGTACACTGTACACTCACTACATTACATTGTAGCAAAGTGTCATTTCTTCAGTGTTGTCACATGATAAGATATAATAAAGTATATACAAAAATGTGAGGGGTGTACTCACTTTTGTGAGATACTGTATATATTAATACACTGCCTGCACTGACTGAATATAAAGTAAACACTGAATTTATAGGCTATGCTAAATGCAGAGTATATATATATATATATATATATATATATATATATATATATATATATATATATATATATATATATATATATATATATATCAAATACACTGCCTCTAAATGAATAACCTGCCTGCTTAATGTAACTCAAGTTATCTCTTTGTCCATGCCAACAACACTACACAGAACTGCCGTGTAAGCTGCCTTATATAGTGTGGGACATGGACTTAGTCCCCCTGAGCCATGATTGGCCCAAGGCACCCTGCCATTGGCCAATTATGGCTCTCTTACCAGAGGATGCTGTGATTGGTCAGAGTATGCAGGTCAGGTGCATGATTTGGCCAATCATCATACAGCAATGCACTGCGATCTCACAGTGAACTCCTCACTGCGATCTCACAGTGCATTATGGGGCATTCTGCGGAGGCTCGAATTTGCCGCAAACGCCCCATAATGTTCGCTGTTCTGCGAATGGGCGAACACCCGATGTTTGAGTCAAACTTATGTTCAGCCCGCACATCAAGCTCATCCCTAATTGACTCCAGACCCCAAGAAAGACTTTCTTTTAAGAAGCGCTTGCGGAAGCTTCCTGTACATTTATCTCCGAGCTTTGCAGTCCCACCCTTGCCTCCATGTCCTCCTATGCATCATGGTACAGAGTCAGTCAGTGAAGGTTAGGGATGAGCTTCGAGTTCGAGTCAAACTCATGTTCGACTCAAACATTGGCTGTTCGCCAGTTTGCCGAACAGCGAACAATTTGGGGTGTTCGCAGCAAATTTGAAAGCTGCGGAACACCCTTTAAAAGTCTATGGGAGAAATTAAAAGTGCTAATTTTAAAGGCTTATATGCATGGTAATGTCATAAAAAGTGTTTGGGGACCTGGATCCTGCCCCAGGCGACATGGATCAATGCAAAAAAAAGTTTTAAAAACGGCCGTTTTCTCGGGAACAGTGATTTTAATAATGCTTAAAGTGAAACAATAAAAGTGTAATATTCCTTTAAATTTCGTACCTGGGGGGTGTCTATAGTATGCCTGTAAAGGGGCGCATGTTTCCAGTGTTTAGAACAGTCCCTGCACAAAATGACATTTCAAAGGAAAAAAAGTCATTTAAAACTACTCGCGGCTATTAATGAATTGTAGGTCTGATAATACACATAAAAGTTAATTGATAAAAATGGCATGGGATTTCCCCACAGGGGAACCCCGAACCAAAATTTTTAAAAAAATGGCGTGGGGGGTCCCCCTAAATTCCATACCAGGCCCTTCAGGTCTGGTATATATATTAAGGAGAACCCCGGCCAAAATTTAAAAAAAAACATGGCGTGGGGTCCCCCCAAAAATCAATACCAGACCCTTATCCGAGCACGCAACCTGGCAGGCCGCAGGAAAAGAGGGGGGGACGAGAGAATGGACCCCCCCTCCTGAACCGTACCAGGCCACATGCCCTCAACATTGGGAGGGTGCTTTGGGGTAGCCCCCAAAGCACCTTGTCCCCATGTTGATGGGGACAAGGGCCTCATCCCCACAACCCTCGCTGAGCTGAGCCTTTTGTGCACAGTTGGGAATTCAACTTGCTTTTTCCTCTGTGTATCCCCTGCTGTCTAATGGGGCTGCAGAACGAGCCAATCAGTCCTTGGAGCAATTCCTACGTTGCTTTATTTCTGACCATCATAACAACTGGTCAGACCTCTTACCGTGGGCGGAGTTTGCTCATAATTCCAAATGTGAAGTTCTAATGTACCGCTAAAACATGTAAACAGAATATATAGTAAAGTGCTGAAGTGCAAAAGATAAATATAAAGCAGCTGACCTCTGTAGTGTTGCCAGCACCA
Source organism: Aquarana catesbeiana (assembly GCF_042186555.1). NCBI lineage: Eukaryota > Metazoa > Chordata > Amphibia > Anura > Ranidae > Aquarana > Aquarana catesbeiana. Next base: position 409,789,322 of record NC_133325.1, read on the forward strand.
AGATATAGAGTTAAAAATGGTGAAGCAGTGAAGTGGCAAGGAGGGTCAGTTTATATGGCCATAGTTATGTGTGTAGTAAGACTGATTTAGAATTTCAGCTAAGCTAAGCACTGGACTTACTCACTCCCCCCCCCCCATACAGAAACCAGCTGAGTTCCTCTTTGTGCAAGAGCATACTGCAGAGAAACAAAAGTTTGTATAAAGTTAAAAATATATATGGTTTGCAGAACTTGTCTGGGTTAGGATGCATAGGTTGATTTTTAAAAGGTTAGAATGTTTTGTATAATGGAAGTGTACCGCCTGTTCGCTTGTGACGCAATATGCTAAAAATTATATGTACACTGTATTAGCTGTATTAGACACCCTTGACATGTAGACACTAGTCGGGTCAGGAGTGTCCATTCTTTTTGGACAGAAAGATGGAATAAATCTCCCATACCAGAGTTCTTTGTCCAATGTCATTTACCAATATTCTGCTACTTTATTTGGTGCATTTGGCCGTGAGGGGGGAATATCGGTGTGACCTGTTGAGGCAGGTGGCACTGTTTTCCACCAGACCTACAAGGAGTGGTCCGAGAGGCCAGCCCTGTGGGCTATATCGTAGTCTCAAAAGGCGCCTTCTAGAAGTGTTATCTAGGAGACTGCGCTGTGTCCCATTTGGTGGCCTGCTGTGGACGACCTTGGTAGCATCAAAAGGACCTGGGAATCTGAGAAATAGATAGCTGGAGCTCCAACGGGAACAGGTGAGAGTCCTTTTACTTTTGTTTTTGGATAACAGTCAGACAGCCAGCCAGCCTCTCGACGGATCAAGAGAAGGGAAGCCTGATCACCTTCCAAGAGAGACGTCCGTTCAGATGATTGTGCATCTTTCGGACGAATCCTCAGCCAGTCAGTTAGGAGGAATATACGTCCGGATGATTGTGCATCTCTCGGATAAATCCTCAGCCAGTCAGTCAGGAGGAATGTTCATCCAGATGATTGTGCATTTCTCGGATAAATCCTCAGCTAGTCAGTCAGGAGGAATGTTCATCCAGATGATTGTGCATCTTTCGGACAAATCCGCAGTCAGTCAGTCAGTCAGTCAGTAAGCTAGGAGAAAACGTCCGTCTGGATGATTGTGCATCCTTTGGACAAATGGGAGATAAAGAGCTGCAGTGAATAGGGGCCACAAAAAGAGGAACAGTGTAGTAATTATGGTTATGACAAGAGTAGTACCACTGACAAAACAAACAAAACACATATATTCTCAACCCGAAGAGACAGATCAGCCTCCCCCGTATGTAGATGAACGGACCTCAGATAGAGACAGGTCAGAACCATGTCCAAATGCCCCGTCCAGTAAACAAGGGGACTCAAGTTGTTGTCCACCTACATCAAATTCAGCAAGTTTGTCAATGCCAAATCTCAGTAAATATACTCTGAACTGTAACACTCTGGGTATAGGCAGGACAGAAATAGGGAACTCAGTAGTAGTCAATGGGCTCCCCAATCAAGTGTCCACTTCCACTCCGAGAAATCCTGATGCAAATAGCCGGACCCTTGCCCCGTCTTTCAACATACCTCTGCAAATGCCCCTAAGAAAACAGGCAGTGGGGGAACATCGGACTCTAGTTTACACCCCTTTTTACTACAACAGATTTACTGAACTGGAAGATTCATAACCCTGCCTACTCTGAGAAGCCCCAAGCCATGACAGATTTGCTTCGGTCAATAACTCAGACCCATAACCCCACTTGGTCGGACTGCCAGCAAGTTTTATTGACCCTTTTTAATACTGAGGAGAGACACAGAATTAACCAAGCAGTGCAGAAGTGTAAAGTCAAAAGACCCTTCCTATTAGAAAGACTTTGTAGTTTTGGGGGGGGCATCAAGTCCAACATCAGTTCCTGTACATGCCGGATTGCCCTATTCCCTTGCTGGGCAGAGACTTACTTGCTAAACTCAGAGCATACATATACTCCCAATCTGACGGACAGGCTATCCTAAAAATTGCCCCATCCCTTTGAAGCCCGCATACTGTAAGACATCCCAGGACTATGGGCAGAAGACAACCCACCAGGATTAGCCAGACACATTTCCCCAATCCTTATTGAATTAAAATCAGGAGCCACTCCAATCAGCCTGAAACAGTACCCAGTCCCTTGAAAAGCCCTAGTAGGTATACAAAAGTACTTAAACAAATTCCTACACTATGGAATTCTAAAACCCTGTCAGTCTCCCTGGAATACACATCTACTCCCAGTACAGAAACCCGAAACAGCTCACTGTCGTCCTGTCCAAGACCTCAGAGCGGTCAATCAGGCTGTAATGACCATTCACCCAGCGGTTCCGAACCCATACAACCTATTGGGATTAATACCAGGGGAGGTCACCTATTTCACAGTTCTGGATTTGAAAGATGCCTTTTTCTGTCTGAGTGGCAGAACAATCCCAGCGCATTTTTGCTTTCCAATGGGAGGACCCAGAGACTGGGGGTAAGGGACAACTGACATGGACACGTTTACCCCAGGGATTCAAAAACTCCCCTACACTATTTGGAACAGCCCTGACCCAAGACCTGAAATCCTTCAAGTCTGATCCTGAGAATAGAGTCCTCTTTCAGTATGTGGATGACCTATTGATTGCCGCCAAAAATAGAGAAGAGTGCCTTCAAGCTACTAATGAACTGTTACAATTACTGTGGGAGGCAGGTTATAAGGTGTCCCGGAGAAAGGCGCAATTGTGCCAATAGACTGTAAAGTACCTAGGATTCAGAGTATCACAAGGACAGAGACAATTGGGAGAAGGCAGGAAAGAAGCTGTTTGTCAGATTCCCACCCCGACTACCAGACGGCAAGTATGTGAATTCCTGGGGGTGGCAGGATTCTGCTGAATCTGGATACCGGACTTTGCCACAAAAGCCAGACCCCTCTATGAATCCACAAAGGGGGGGGAAGACGAACCCTTTCAATGGGCAGAACAACAAAACAGAGCATTCCAAGACATTAAGGTCTCCCTAATGCAGGCTCCTGCTCTAGGCTTGCCAGATAGCCAAAAAGTCCTCTATTTGTATGTCAGTGAAAAACAAGGAATAGTAGTAGGAGTCCTGACACAATACTCGGGGTCTTGGCAGCGCCCTGTAGCATACCTTTCAAAACAACTGGATACTGTAGCTCAGGGATGGTCATCCTGCCTGCGGGCCATCGCAGCAACAGCCCTCCTTGTGGCCGAAGCTGACAAGTCATTAGGTCAGGAGACTTATGTCCGAGTCCCATACCAAGTACAGGAATTAATGAATTACAAGGGGAATCACTGGTTTACTAACAGTCGAATGGTTGAATATCAAGCTATGCTGTGTGAAAATCCTCGTATCCACTTAGAGACTGTAAACACTTTAAACCCAGCCACTCTGCTCCCCACCTCACAGGAACCCCTAACTCATGACAGTCTCCAGGTAATGGATATGCAAGCTGACCAGACTTGAAAGACAGCCCCTTGGAAAATCCAAACGTTGAGTACTTTACTGACTGAAGCAGTTTTGTAAAAGATGTTTATCCCCAGATATGGAATCCCCTTCGCCATAGGCTCAGACAATGGCCCTGCCTTTGTCCACAAGTGCTTCCAGGAATTAGCAACAGCACTTAAGATTACTTGAAAACTACACACTGCATATAGGCCCCAAAGCTCTGGAAAAGTTGAACGAATGAACCGCACTCTCAAGTCACAACTGGCCAAGCTCTGTCAGGAAACCCAAATGAAATGGACCTTAATGTTGCCCATTGCTTTACTGAGAATTTGGAGTACCCCCAACAAAGAGGACAAATTTGTCCCCTTTAAGTTACTGTATGGTAGGCCCCCACCAATCATTAGAGGGATAAGAGGAGACTTGCATGAGATAGGAGGGGTAGTTAACCGTGAACTGATACAGAGACTTGGGGAGAGTAAGCAAGACATAGGGAAATGGGTTCAAGAGAAACTTCCCATAAGCTTGTCAAACCCAGTACACCCCTTCAAACCAGGAGACACAGTGTGGGTAAAGGAGTGGAACTTAACCCCACTAGGGCCAAAATGGAGAGGTCCTTACACTGTTCTGCTATCTACCCCAACAGCCATTAAGGTAGCTGAGGTGACACCCTGGATACACCACTCCAGGGTAAAACGAGCTTCTGACCTCACAGACTCCTGGCACAGTACAATAGATCCCCAAGATCCTTTGAGACTGAGATTGACCAGAGAAATCAGAAGGAAGAACTCCAGCCCTGTAGCCAGCACACCCCTGGAAGCTGCTGGCTCAACGCACGGCAGAAGATAAAGGACATCTACTAAGCTCTGCTCCAACCACAGCCCGGACGCTGGTTGGTCTACGCATAAGCTGAAGCTTGAGGATATTCATCGATGTAATGTTTACTAAAATCTTTATAATGAGACTGTTGATAGCCATAGCAGTGATACTGGCCGAGCTAAAAAGGGGGAGGGTAATTCATGTGACCCTTGTATAAAGACCACCAGAGTAGGATCCATAGCTACCAAGATGTTACTGTGGCACTCTCATTATCAATGCAAGGGCACAGAAGCTGGTACTTGCATACATAATGGGACTACCTATTCAATGTGCTCAGTTGAAAATCAGATAACCTGTTATAACCCTACCTATGCACCCTATAAAACTTGGCTAACTGCTCGGAGCTTTAGCTCCACCAGTAAACTGGTAAACCATACCCGATCACCAACTCAAGTATTACAGAGACAAGTTTTAATTATTTTCTGATTCTGTATAGAGTGCTAATATTTTTACTCTTTTTGCATTCTTATTGTTACCATGGGCCAAGGGTCACTATCCCAGTGTTTTATAAGTTATTGAGAGACCTGACTGGAGCTGACAATGGGGATTAGTCTCGGTAGAAGAATGTTTTGTGCCTGCTAGTGAGGCCACCATAAAGAAGAAAAAAAACAAAAAACTGTATGTTATCTAGTGATGCTTAATCTCGCTCATATTAATCGCTATGATTATGATCAAAGGGGGGAATGAAGTGGCAACGAGGGTCAGTTTATATGGCCATAGCTACGTGTGTAGTAAGACTGATTTAGAATTTCAGCTAAGAATCATATTTCTTGTTTTTCATCCTGAAACTATTTATGACAGGTTGTGGTTAATGACACTGGACTTACTCACTCCCCCCCCCCCCATACATAAACCTGCTGAGTTCCTCTTTGTGCAAGAGCATACTGCAGAGAAACAAAAGTTTTGTATAAAGTTAAAAATATATATGGTTTGCAGAACTTGTCTGGGTTAGGATGCATAGGTTGATTTTTAAAAGGTTAGAATGTTTTGTATAACAGAAGTGTACCGACTGTTCGCTTGTGACGCAATATGCTGAAAATTATATGTACACTGTATTAGCTGTATTAGACACTCTTGACATGTAGACACTAGTCGGGTCAGGAGTGTCCATTCTTTTTGGCCAGAAAGATGGAATAAATCTCCCATACCAGAGTTCTTTGTCCAACGTCATTTACCGATATTCTGCTACTTTAGCAGCACTAAATGTCACTTCAAAAATGATAATAATAAAGTGCTAATAATATTCCTGAGTACCTCTGAATAAATCATAGCAATGTAAAGTGCTAATAATAAAGTGCTAATAGCAATATAGAATAATTAATATGCAAACTGGTGCAATAATGATAACATCCAATAAATAATTCACAAAGATGACTGATGTAATTCCAAAAGCCTAAATGTGCAAAATAATGCAATGATAATGACACCAAATAGTAAAGTTCACAAAATTGACAGATGGATCTTCAAATGCTAAGCAATTAGTCTCTATATGAGTAAAAACATTGCTATGATTGATTCAGAGGTACTCAGGAATATTATTAGCACTTTATTATTATAATTTTTGAAGTGACATTTAGTGCTGCTTCACCATTTTTCACTCTAGAGTTTGCTCATAATAGTGCCTTGAATTCTGCTTCCTGATTGTTCCCGTTTATGGCGAACTATGGTTTCCAACCTTCCATGTTGCCTGACTTAGTTGTTCCGCAAAGTATTCCTGCATTAGAGAAGCATCTCCGTGGTCTTCATTCCACTTGGGCACAAGTCCAGGAGGCTTTGCGACATGTTAATGATTAGTACAGACTCCATGCTGACCGCAGATGCCTGCCTGCGACTTCCTACCAGGTTGGGGACAGAGTCTGGCTGTCATCTCGCAACCTCCGACTTCGTGTTCCCTCTCTGAAGTTCGCACCTCGGTTTATTGGGCCTTTCTGTATTCGGTTTATTGGGCCTTTCTGTATTCTTTGCAGGATTAACCCAGTGGCTTACACATTAGACCTTCCTTCTAATATGCGTATCTCAAATGTATTTCATGTCTCCTTATTAAAACCTTTGGTCTGCAACCGCTTTACCACCTCTGTGCCATGTCCTCACCCTGTACAGGTTGAGAACCATGAGGAATATGAAGTACAGTCCATTGTTGACTCCCATAGGTTCCGTGGGTGCATACAGTACTTGGTGCATTGGAAAGGGTACGGTCCGGAGGAACGCTCTTGGGTCTCATCCTCGGACGTACATGCCCCTGTCCTCCTCCATGATTTCCATAGATGTTTTCCTCTCAAGCCTGGTGGTCCTCTGAGGGGGAGGGGTCATTGAGGAGGGGGTACTGTCAGGGCTGGCTCAGCCGTTCCTTCCTCTGAGCTGGCCACTCAGCTGTCGGCTAATTGCCACCTCCTATTTCTCCACAGTGACTCACCTGTTCATGATATCCTGCTTGTCAGTCCTGCCTACTTAAGCCGTCCAGCCCAGATAATCTCTGCCTTCACCTTGGTCAACATCACAAAGACTATCTCCTGCGTTCCTGTTAAAGACTTGCTTGGCTGACATTCCTTCTGGCTCCAGATCCTGCTTGCTGGTCCACTACGCTGATCTCTGACTTCCTGGCTTTCTGGTTTGTCTGACTATCCGTTCCTGTTACCGAACTTTGGCTATGTTTTGACTTTTGTTTTACTTTTTACTTTTATTATTAAACACGTGTGATTTAACTGTACTTCTGTCTCGGTCTGATTCATGGTTTCTGACAGCACTACAGGTCAGAAGTTCTCTTTTTTTAATTTCCTCTAGACTAAACAAGCCTTATATCCTGTATATACAAGGGGGGGGACACTCACAGTTCATTTTTTTTTTTGGCTGGCAGAAAGACCTAGAATGCATATGGCAGTGCAGTATGACTAACGCTGTTGACAGTTTGCTGTGGAAATATATGAAAAAGTATAAAGCAAGCACAGAATCATTTGGTTGAATACACATAAACACAGTGTATAACAATGGAGTACTGTTCTGTTGTTATTGCCAAATGTTCTAAATGATATATATAAAATACTTTAAGAGTAAAATGAAAAATGAACCATTTAAACCTTAGCTCTGGAAGAAACGAACAAGCATCACTTAAGCATGATGTGTACAATGTACCTGACAATGCCTAAAGTTTATCCCAGTAGATACACACTAAATCAACTATTAGAGCTATTTAATGGCTCAAGAACAGAGCAGCTAATAGATCAGGTCATCGTAGCTCATTAAAGATAATTAACCCCTCACACACATAATTAGTTGATTACTATCATCACTTGTCTATGTAGTCCTGTTTTTACACAGAAGCCTAAATAGTCCAGACATTTAGAGTACATATAGTATGTAGAATCAGTGATTATTTCAAGGTTGGCTTTGTGTACAGTTTTGAAAATGTCCTTTAAACTCCAAAAATCAAATATTTTCTCTAAATTGCATTGAAGCTTGTGGAGGGTGAATCTTGTTGTTAAATTCTGGCCCTTTGTAGGGTAGTTAATAGTCAAACCATTGTTTAAAAAAAGGCACTTCCATAGAGACATGGGTCAAAGGCAACATTTAAAAACATTTTTTTTACATACAGCAGGGAGAGGAGCATTTCATTGAAGATACACAAATCGTTTAAATAACAAGTATGTGTTAAGGTTGTTTGTGGTGTTATAGAAAAGCACAATGTCCATAAACAGTTGCAGATAGGAATAGGGGAAATTAAACCTAACAGTAACACTGGCAGACAACTGGCTGCTTTCTGCCTGTTAGGATGTGGTTGTAGAAGCTTTTGTCAGCAAATTTTGAGGGGGCCTATGAATGCGAATGCAGTTCCAGCACTTTACTGCAACTTCACATCTTCACATCTTCACATAGGTTCTTGTAACATATCATTATTTAACAGAAGAGCACCTCTAGAAATTCCATCTGTAATCTTTATTTCAGCATGACCATGTTAAAATGACGGCTAACGTGTTTCGGCACAAGCCTTGTTCACAGCACAATCAAAATTTAAAAACACGGGTTGAAGACTGCAAGGTGTCAATTAGAAGCGGGGCGGGATCGGAAACGGATGATGGAGTGAGCTGGTGAGGAGAGAGCGTGAGTGTGTGTGTCCACCCCACTCCCACCATAAAATAAATAAGTGCCCATCTCTGGTCGTACAATAAAGGGACAATGCTAACAGCACCTATGGTGGTGTACGTGCCGTGCTAGCGCCTGAACCACAGCCCCCGTGCCTGTTTGCTGCCCGTACCTTGCACCTTGTGATATCCCCCCAGCGTACAGCTACAGGAGCCAAAGCGGTGCACTGCATCTCCCTTTACTCCTCGGAGGCTCCCGGGAGGCTTCGGAGGATCTAGGTTCCGAAAGGAAGTCAAGCGGAGACAAGCTCTCGCGGGAATGCGACGGAGAAGGGCCATCTCGTCGGCCCCAGGAACTGACGTCGGAGTGCCAGCAGTGGAGGACCCGGTGTGAGAAATCATAGCACAGGACCGAGTTGCGGAGGTACCCGAGCCCTCTCCGAAGCAGCGGTGCAGCGGTACATAAACGATGCCTGGGTGAGTGAATGGGCATATAACTGAACTTTATTGAATTGATTAAACGGACGGTGGTGAGAGAGTGTTGCCTAAGGCTCCCTAAACCCTGTATATCCTCCACTGTGGGAAGAAGCCCAAATCAACCAGTGTACTTGTGGGACTTGCTGGGACTTGCTGGTGACATGAGACAGGATAGTGGCATATTGTAATACATCAGGCATACTACATTGAGAAGTTTAATCTCAGGGCTCTACCTGACAACACGTTTGAAGCTTGAAATACTCCTAAAAGTGCCTCCCTGTACATCTGCCACTCCTCTGCACTGATTAAATTTCGGGGTTTTTTTTTTTTGTTTTGTTTTTGACTCCTGGCCCCCTCATTGTATTGTTGCAGCACGATAGATAATACAAATTAGCTGTGGCCGGAGGAGTTAGAAATGTCAACAAGAAGGAAGGGAGATGAGCAAGCAAATATGGAAGCTATGGGGTCTCAGTCTCTACGTTCAGCTAAAGAGAAAGAAAAAGATAAAGGTGGAGTGTCATCGGTAGCGGGGGCAACGGCAGCTGCGGTTGCGGCAACTGCAAAATTGGAGAGACTGGTTAACATAACGGACCACACACCAACAAAAGGGGGGCAGCAGGTACAAAGCAAGACAGCGTCGGACAGGAAGAGCCTGGGTCAGACGAATACGCTTCCAAATAGTATTACAATAAAGAATCCCTCAAACAAAGGTGCAAGTATGGTGGGGAAAACAACAGAAACAAGTAGTACCCAGATACATGTAACGGAAGGCGAACCAACTCTTAAAGAAATCCTTACAGCAATCAACGCCTGCAAACAATCTCTGAGCAATATGGCAGATCAAATGAAAGACATAAGGGAAGAATTAGCCCATGTAAGCCAAGATCTCAAGAAAATGGCAGAAAGAGTGACAGAAATAGAAGGGAGAATAAGTCTGCTGGAGGATGACTTGAATCCAATGAAGCAAGAGATGAAAGCACAGAAAGATCAGATAAAAAGGCTTATGGAAAAATTTGACGAAATGGAAAACAGACTCAGGAGAGACAATGTGAGGATAGTTGGGCTCCCAGAGAAGAGTGAGGGATCAGACCCGACAGGTTTCGTGGAAAAATGGTTAATTGAAACTTTTGGGTCAGAGACATTCTCACAGCAGTTCTCTATTGAAAGGGCACATAGAGTTCCATTTAGACCTCCCGCTCAGGGTAGCCCCCCAAGAGCCTTGTTACTGAAGTTTTTAAACTATAAGGATAAGGTGATCCTTCTTCGAAGGGCTAGGGAAAGAGGCAACCTGTATTATAATGGAGCCAGGATATCAATGTACCCTGACTTTTCACACGAATTGGGGGGGGGGGGGGTTGAGAGTAAGCAGGGTAGGGGTAGAGGAGTGGGTGACGGTCATTAAAAAAGCCTACAAGGGGGACCTAGAATGGTGTGGGGGGGGAGGCGGGAAGGGGAGGGTAATGATTATAGTATGAAGATACAGAAAAGGGTACGTTTGAATTACAGGATCGTAAGGAAATTTTTATTGCACAAAAATAATATATTCCTTCACAAGGTTACACTGAATACACTAGTAAAATATAAATAGTTATGGTAAACACGTATGACATGTGTATTATGTATAGGTCTTTAGGATTTGAAGCCACTAAAGTAAAAAGTTTGAGTGATGGGGAAAAACCCCTCTTATTAGTAGAGATAAGCATTTTAGTCGTTCAGGAACACAAAGTGATAGGGAGGGGACTTAGTGGTGGTGTGTTTTTTTTTTTTTTTTTTTTTTTCTTTGTTGATGGTGTTTCGCTCGCTCCTACTACTGCCTTTTCCCCTTAATTCAGGATCTCCTGTTCATAAACATAAGCAATAAATCATGGTCCTGAACATTGGGTCATGGAATGTTAGAGGGTTGGGTTCCCCTGTTAAACGAGCAGCAGTATTTGATGGTTTAGACACATTTAAAGTTGAAATTGCCTGTCTGCAAGAGACACACCTGACAAAAGATACTAAAATTAATTTGTGGAATAAGAGATATCAACACCAGTTCCACTCTACACATACCTCCTATTCAAGAGGAGTATCAACTTTGATTGGCGGTGGGGTAGCGTTCACTTGCAGACAGTGCAGGGTAGACGAAGAGGGGCGGTATGTGCTCTTACATTGCGTAATAGAGAATCTGGAATGCGTACTGGCTAATTTATACATCCCTCCCCCGTTTAAACTGGATATTATGCATAACCTCATGGAATTTATAATTGACAAGACTGGATTACCAGTTATAGTTGTCGGGGATTTTAACATGGTTTTGGATAGTAAAGTAGATAGATTCCCTGGGGGGAAACAGAGTCAACGAAAGCAGGAAAACCGGATGAGACAATTCCTTCAAGAAGCAGGGCTGCTTGACATGTGGAAAATACGGAACCCGAGGGCCTCACAGTTTTCGTGCTACTCGAGTTCCTGTGCTTCACTGTCAAGGATAGATTTAGTTTTAGGTAATGGGTTAGCATCACAAGTAATAAATAACATAAACTACCAACCTAGAGGGGTATCGGACCATTCTCTGCTCACAATCTCGATAAACCCGGGTCATAAGAAAATCTATAGAACATGGAAGTTGAATCCAGCTTGGTTGGAAGTAATAGAGAATCAGGAAGGGGCAATAGCAGAATTGAAAGAATTTATAAAGTTTAATTCGGGTACCACATCGAAGGGGGTGTTGTGGGACGCACTGAAGGCATACCTAAGGGGCTCACTTATACAGAAGGTGTCAAAAATTAAAAAAACATCCCGGGACTGGGAGGAGCGGTTCAAGAGGGAATTAATTGATGCTGAAAGAGAGTACACGAATGAACCTTCCCTTGAAAAACAGAGAGTGTGGGAGAATAAACAACAAAGGTATAAAGATATAATAATTAGGAAAGTAGAAAATAGAAGGGCATTTCAGAAACAAGTCATGTATGGGGAAGGGGAAAAATTTGGAAAGATACTGGCCCATATAGTCAGGTCCGGCTCCCCCCCATCCGTGGTCCCAGCCATTAAGACCTCGGGAGGCGAGATATCATCTCAATTAGAAATAATTACTGAGACGTTTAAAGAATACTACAAGGGGTTATATAAATCTCGTGGGACTATGGATGAGGGAGAAATGGACAATTTTTTTCAAAATATCGACATCCCAACATTGGAGGGGATGGATATTGATGAATTGGAAAGACCAATCACTTTAGAAGAGATCAAAATGGCTGTATCAGAAATGGCCAATCATAAATCACCCAGTCCCAATGGTCTCCCAGTCGAGATATACAAACAGTATGGGGAGGTACTATTTCAGGAACTTTTGGACGTATTTAATTGGGCAAAAGAGCAAGGGAGGTTACCCACATCAATGACAGAAGCCACAATAATAGTATTGCATAAAGAGGGGAAAGACCCCCTGGACCCTGGGTCATATAGACCTATATCATTACTCTGTGCAGATGTAAAAATCTTAGCAAAAATTTTAGCTACCAGAGTAAAGAAAGTGATCCATAAAATAGTCCACCCGGACCAGACAGGATTTATACCCCATCGAACAACCAGTATGAACATCAGGAGAGTTCTATTGAACTTACAGATTCCCACGGAAAACAGGGGCTCGAGGGCAATTCTTCTGTTAGATGTGGTAAAAGCATTCGACAGTTTAGAATGGGAATATATCTGGAGAGTATTAAAGGAGTACGGTTTCGGCCCCTCATTCATTAATTGGGTTAAAGTATTGTGTAATGAACCAAATGCAAAAGTAAAAGTCAATAACGATTACTCGACTGGGTTTAAATTAGAGAGGGGATCAAGGCAGGGATGCCCTTTGTCTCCCATGATTTTTGCCTTAGCTATGGAGCCATTAGCTACAACAGTAAGGCAAGATAGGAAAATAGAGGGGTTCCGGAGGGAGGATGGAGAAGAGCGGATCGCACTATATGCGGACGATGTCCTCATATTCATGGGAGACACTGAGGGATCCCTGAGACAAGTAATGGATATATTCTCAAGGTTTGGGAAAATCTCGGGATGGTCCATAAACTGGAGAAAATCAGCTCTATTGCCATTAGACCCCGTTAGTGTAGACACTCCCTCAAATAATAACAGGTTAGAAATAACAGCGTTAACGAAATATTTGGGTATTAAAATAACCAAGGACCTAACGGCTGCAAAACAAACAGTGGCCAAGGCATGGAAATCTCCTACATTGGTACTAGCAGAAACAATTCACAGAATGAATAATACAATGTCCCATGCTAAGATGGTAGCCATCGATCAAAATCAAATTCCAAAATTTGAAAAACTTTGGCATCCTTGGATAAAACAACAGTTCCTGTCAAATTTCAATGACTCTGTCCTGTTGCCATGGTAACAGATTAAATGACTTACAGAGACACCCATTCTAAGGCTTCAAAGAGAACTAAAAAGAATAATAAACTGACGAGCGGGACAACCTTGTGGACCATACCTCTACCTTTCAACCCTTTTTCTTCTTTCTCTTTCCTTTTCTCCACCTTACGATTAAAGCTCATTATCAGAATTTATTTGACCTATATACACTCTACTTGTAAACAATATGTATAGTAGGTATAAATCATTTAAATACCTACAAAAGTAACTAAGGAAATGATATATATCTTTAATTTAGGTTTACGTGAACCCAATGTTTAATATTTGAAATTTCATGATATTTACCTATATAAACCCTACTGTAAAACAATGAGCTTACTTTATAGATCCTTGTAAACTTACTTTATGTATCTTTATGTATCTTTATAACATTGTATACTCAATAAACTTCTTTTGACAAGGAAAATAACCAAGGACCCAGAGAACTACCTAGATAATAATTTAACCCCCTTTTTAAAGAAATTTAAAAGTAAGACTGAAATATGGAAGGGCCTCCCGTTATCAACAGCGGGTAGGTGTAATTTAATTAAAATGCTATGGCTCCCCCAACTACTGTATATAATGCAGAACTCGCCCAATATGGATAAGTAGGAAATGGTTTAATAAAATAGAAACAATATTTAGAGACCTTGTATGGAAAGGGGGATCCCCTAGGATAAGGTTGCAGACCCTACAACTCCCTTCGCGAGAAGGGGGGATGGCAGTACCCCACCCACGTAGTTATTTTTGGCAGCCCAGCTGCAGCACTCGGGGAAAAATTCAACCTTTAGGGGATGTAGTAATGAGAGATTGTTGATCACGGGAGCCCCCCAAAGGACCGTGATAGAGACAGTGGAGGCGGACTCCTTTATACATAAAACTCCTACGGTCAAATTAATAATAAAAGTTTGGAGATCCATTAAAACCCTGAAGGGAATGAATGGTTGGACCAAATATACTCCATTGTGGAATAATAAGAACTTACAAGAACTACAAGCAATAGGAACAATTAAAATATGGGAAAAAAGAGGAATAAATAAATTAGTTCAGCTATATAATCAGTCTTCACTAAAACCCTTCTCCTTATTGAAAAAAGAATTCGATATACCAGATCGGTCATTATATAACTATATACAAGTTAAACATGCCCTTAAGACACAGTTTGGGGACCAGGGTCCCTTCTGGAATGAGTCCAATGTGCTTCAGAAGCTGGGTGACCAGGGGGGCCACTGTGGGTCTATAGCCGAAAAATACCCACATATCTGTAAAAACAGTATAGAGACCCCGGGAAAACTTAAAAGTAGAGGTAAATGGGAGAAAGAGTTGGGTGTGTTTTCAGACGGGCAGTGGAGGGAGATACTAGCGGGGGGACATCGGGTGTCGGTTTCTCCTGCCCAAAAGATTTCACACCTGATGTTACTCCATAGGACGTATTACACCCCTAAAAGGTTATTTGAATTTGGGCGGAGAATAGATGCCAACTGCCCTAGATGTCAAGATGTGGGGGACTTGTTACATATGCTATGGAAGTGTCCGTAATTATTCCGGTATTGGTCAGAGATTGCAGAAACCCTCAATAAGACCTTCTCTTTAGAACTTAAAATGGACCCGAAACTATGTATCTTAGGAGTAGGGGAGAATACAGATATAGGAATCTCCAAGACTATAATAGTTCAGAGATGTCTCTTTCAGGCAAGAAAGTTAATTGCTCAAAGATGGCAGGCAAGAACCCCCCCTCGGAAAGACGAGTGGATTAAAAAGGTGACTGAAACAATGTGGAAGGAAAAGGTAGTATATATAAAAAGAAGGAACCTGAAAGAATTTAAAAAACTCTGGAGACCCCGGTTGGAGGAAATGGGTACCCGCTGTAGGGAAATATAGAGATAATGCCCTTACGAATAGGGAAGTTAATATGTGTTAGAATGATTTGAACTGGGTAGGTTGGGTGGGGGGGGGGAGAGGGGGGGTGCCGAGGGGAGGGAGAGGGGTAGGGAGAGGGGTAGGGAAAGGGAAGAGAGGGAAGGTATAAGGTTATAAAAATAATAGAGCACTTTTGTTACGGGGTTCTTATGTACATCTAATAGTGGTGATTTTAGTAATATGATATTGCAGGAATATTGTATATTGTGATGTATTTTGTATGAATATAAATAAAAATGATCAAATTAAAAAAAAAAAAAAATTTTAAAACACAACATATACATACACACACAGATAAAAAGATAGTGTAGTCCACTCCCTCTAATTAGATGATGCCATCGATTGAGGTAAACGGGAAACACCGCTGCAGGTGTGTACTCCCTGGGAAGTATAAAACACATCAGAATGTTTTTGAGAAATGCTGGGTAAGCAAAATGGATCGATAAGAAACTAAATAAATTAAAATAAAATCAGAAAATTGAAGTAAAGATATTTAGAAGCACAGAGAATCACTTACATAAACAACTACTGGAGGAAAATATCAACATCATATCTGAAATTCATAACAGTTGGTATTCTGGTTGAAAATCCACCAGACTTCTCGTTCGAGAAGCCTACGATGCAAATCACCACCCGAGGTGGATTTTTAACTCTTTCTAGACCATAAAAGGCAAAAGTTGATATGTTGCCCGAATGTTGATATTTAAAACGTTTGGATACATTGGATAAACCCTTATCAAAGGAATTGGGTGAACCATGGTAATGCTCTCTAGGGATGAGCCCAAGGTTCGAGTTGAACATCGGGTTTTCATTGGTTTTAAAACAAACCAAACATATGGGGCATTCATGGAAAATTCGAGCACCGCGGAACGCCCCATAATCCACTGCGAGATCGCAATTCATTGCTGTATGATGATTGGCCAAAGCATGCACCTGACATTCATGCTTTGGCCCATCAGAATGCGCTCTGCTGAGAGAGCCAGGGTGCCTTTGGCCAATCATGGTTAAGGGGGACTAAGTCCATGCCCCACACTATATAAGGCTGCTTACAGAGCGGCCGCATGTAGTGTTGTTGCCGTGGACAGAGAAATAGCTTTAGTTAGATTAAGCAGGCAGGTTATTTAGTTAGTGGCAGTGTATTTGATATATATATATATATATATATATATATATATATATATATACTCTGCATTCAGTGTAGCCTATATCTACAGTGCATTCCGTGGTGTACTGTTTCTAATACACTTCAGGCAGTGTACAGAGTATCTGATACAGTTTGTACAGTTTCTACTACACTTCTGGTGGTGTACACAGTATACAATACAGTGAAGCCATTGTACAGTTGCTAATACAGTGCAGGTGGTGTACACAGTATCTAATACAGTGTGTACAGTTACTACTACACTTTTGGAGGTGAACACAGTATACAATACAGTACAGCCATTGTACACTTTCTAGTACACTTCAGGTGGTGTACACAGTAACTAATACAGTGTAGTGTGGCGTTGCAAAACAAAAAATACTACCTGTCTGGAAGGCCACCAAGGAGAGGCAGACGCTCACAGGCCACAAGGGCAAGCAGCCTCGGTGTCTGCAGTCAACAGTGGTGGTCGTGGACATGGTACATCCTCTGCAGGTAACCGTGGGGAACACTTGTCCTTTTTTGCTGCTGCTGGCCGTGTTATTGAGCCACAACATGCAGAAGAGTTGGTAGAGCGGGTAACAAAGCCGTCCTCATCCTCCTCATCTTCTGTCATCCAGGCTCAGAGTAGTTTGCTTTCCAACGCAGCTGACAAAGCGGCCTATTCCACAGCTCCTTGTCCACAGCCACTCCTTCCGTAGCCCCACCATCATGCACGGAGGAGTCCCCAGAATTATTCAACCACAGTGTCGGGTACATGTTGATAGAGGATGCGCAATGATTTGAAGGCTCCGATGTTGGTTCCCAGGTTCAGGAAGGGAGTAACGTGAGCCTAGAGAGAGGGGGTGCCACAGAAGGACAAGAAACTGGCAGTCATTCACAGCAGGGCCCGTTCCTGCACCCAACAAGAGTATCTGTGAGAGGTTATCATGTTGTGGCACCACCACCACCCAAGGCCCAATTTTTCTGCCCCTGTTTAACAGGGGCATGTAATTACAAATTTTTATATAATATTTCACAGGAAGGCACGTTTCAGTGCCTAACACGAGTATCTGTGAGGGGTTACAGTGTTGTGGCACCCCCACCCAAGGCCCAATTTTTCTGCCCCTGTTTAACAGGGGCAGGTAATTACAATTCTTGATATAATATTTTACAGCAGGGCCCATTCCTACGCCCAACAAGAGTAACTGTGAAGAATTTTAGTATTCTGGTATCACCAACACCTAAGGCCCAATTTTCTGCAGAGTATATAGGGTGTGGGGGCCTGGGGGACCCCAACGCCATTTTTTTAAAAATGATGGGCCTGGAATGGATTTTGGGGGGGACATCCATGCCATTTTTATTTGGTATTTTTGGTATTTTTATCTATATTGCCAGGATATGACAATACATTACAGCCGCAAGCAGTTTTGAATTACATGTTTTCCTTTAGAAATGTCATTTTGCTGTGGCACTGTTATAAACATGGGAAAGATGCTCTACTTTACAGGCATACTAAGGACACCCCCAGGAACAATATTTAAAGGAATATTTCATTTTTATTGTTTCACTTTAAGCATTATTAAAATCACTGCCCCCTGAAAAAAAATGTTTTTTTCTTATGCCTGTGGAGTCAATACCTGTCGCTTTTGTGGAAAGCATTACAAGACATCTAATGTAGTACGATCCTGCTCCACTGGTAAAAACTTCACAATATGTGATTACATTAACTGTGGAATTAGCAGCATGGTTTACATGGAATGCACCTCTTGTAAATTACAGTATGTGGGGTGCTCCAAGGACCCTGGTTCCCTGGATTTCCTATTCTTCAATACCCACAACAAGAGCAGAAAGTGTTCAGGGAACATTTGTTACCCTATCACCTCTGCAATTAATAAACCTAGAAATGACATGTATTACGCCACTTCCGAGTTCAAAGCTGTCATTCCCAGTCCACCGTAGCTGAGAATGCAGCTAATCAAGCACAATCTCTGCTTGATTAGTTGCATTGGAAGACAGGGTGGGCATTGGGGATCTAATAGATCCCTGATGTCTTAATAAAGAGTCCCTTTCACTTGCACAATGCTATCACATAGGGCGCTTGTTAGCCCCTTGTGATAGCAATAAAGTTAAATAAAGAAAGTTAAAAAAGAGTGTAAAAAAAAGTCAACTATATAAAATAAATAACAATAATATTCTTTTAACATATCCTCGTATAATTCCCAACTTTATACATGCAGTGTGGGGTGAGCACGTGTATGTAAACATAAATTGTGTCACACATTTAAAGAGGTTAAAGCGGTAGTAAACCACCTGCAGTTTTTTTCTTTTAAATCTGCAAGGCAAAGTTATAATGTGCTAGTTTACATATATATGACCTGGTGTTAACTATTAATGGGGTTAATCATTTATCCACAGTTCCACACTAATATTGCATGCGATAAACGTTAGTGAATTGACCTCAAGGGGGGGGCAGTACAAAGAGTAGATTAAAGTACAGAAGAACATTCATACAGTGGGTGCTCTGCTGAACTTTAAAAAAACTACACCACTTTGTGCTTTGTATGTATTTATGTGTATATATGTATGTATATAGATATATCTATATATCTATATATATATAGATATATCTATGTATAGATATATATATATTATTCTTTATACTAACATGGAAAATGTTTTGTCTACAGCAACAGAGGGTTAAGATGCCAGCCTCTGATGGACAAGCAATGATGAGCAGACAAGTGATTCAAATAGTCTCCAGATGATGGAAAGGTTTTCAGAAATGGGTTTGGAGAGGTCCAATCTTGGATAGATTGAGTGTGAAATAATTGAAGTTGCTAGTATTCTCACTCCTGTGTATTTATATGTTAATCCTATACCCTACAAGATTCCCATAGAGTAACAGACAGTCAGTCGAAGGAGATTTGTTTATTGCAGTCTGTAAAAACCTTTCACATTAAATAAAAAATGCACACTAGAAGCATCCTTTTTGTGGCTTATAGGGCGTACACACGGTCGGACTTTGTTCGGACATTCCGACAACAAAATCCTAGGATTTTTTCCGACGGATGTTGGCTCAAACTTGTCTTGCATACACACGGTCACACAAAGTTGTCAGAAAATCCGATCGTTCTGAACGCGGTGACGTAAAACACGTACGTTGGGACTATAAACGGGGCAGTGGCCAATAGCTTTCATCTCTTTATTTATTCTGAGCATGCGTGGCACTTTGTTCGTCGGATTTGTGTACACACGATCGGAATTTCCGACAACGGATTTTGTTGTCGGAAAATTTTATCTCCTGCTCTCCAACTTTGTGTGTCGGAAAATCCGATGGAAAATGTCCGATGGAGCCCACACACGGTCGGAATTTCCGACAACACGCTCCGATCGGACATTTTCCATCGGAAAATCTGACCGTGTGTACGGGGCATAAGACTGTTATCTTCTATTCCCCTGAAAAATAAAAATTGGTGTACTACACAAAGCAGTGTAAACACAAACGTATGTGTGTATACATACACTATACCTGTATATTCTGTATAAATATAGTCATTGTAGGCTGCATACATTTCAACCCTGCTTGTGCTATTCTTGTGCTAGTCTTCCAATTCTCTGGCTGTCACACTGTCGTCCTCCATCCTAGCAGTTCTAGAGCCTTCCTGATGTCTGACTTTAATACTTCCACCCTGTCTGTGAGCTCAGTTATTTTTAATGAAAGTGGCTGAAGGTAAAGTACCTGTCTTGCCACTATACCCCTTCCTGGCCCTGCCCCAGGCTTATTCCCTGTATATTATCCTCCTGTTCTAGACTAGGGGTCTGGAAACCCTCTTGGAAAACTGCCATTGTGCTGTACTCTCCACCAGTCTATTCACCACTGTGCTGAAGGAGAGGTATGAGCTCTTTCACACTGGCAGCTGGAGAGCAGTAAAAAAACATATGGCTGAGCCTTAGTTTTCCTGCAACCCCAGATTTGTAACATTACAGCCTTACAGGATTGTACAAATGCCACCGCCTTGATGCTTTGCTTCAAGGCCACAGCAATTTTAGCTCAAGCTGCAGAGTTTAACAGGCAGCACCTCCTATCTTATTTGCCCATTAAGATCAATGGGGCTTGCAGTTGCAGCGTGGTACTGCAATGTAAACTTGCTGTTTGCCAATTGGAATTAGTTTTCTAAAAAAACACAAAAAAAACAGGCATCATTATGTGCCACTTGAACGCCTGCCAGCCGTTGCTATAACTTTGAAAAGTGATCCACTAAAAGAGCCCTATCTGTGTTTCCAAATTAACACAGGCTTAGCCCTGCTCCAGGCAAGGGGGCCACTGACAGCCTGCAAAATATATTTATGCACGTAATATATAATATATTTAAAGTGGAGTTCCAGCCAAAAATGGAACTTCCACTTCTTCCACTTTAAGGGAAGGTGAGCCCCTGACATGCCACATTTGGCATGTCATTTTTTTGGGGGGGGGGGGGGGGGCGGAAACCCTCTTTTTAGAGGGTTCCAGCTCCCACTTCCTCCCGGGCACCGCGGCGCCAGAAGGAAGATCACCTCTCCCCCCTCCCTCTCAGCAATCATCTGGGACATGTCACAGGTCCCAGATGATTGCCCGGCCAGTCACAGTGCGCAGCGTGGATGGCGCATGCGCAGTGCGGATGGCGCATGCGCAGTGCGTACCCAGCTGTGAAGCCACAGCCGAGCGCCCACAGTGACAATGCCGGTGCCGCAGAGAGGAGGGGGAGATGAGCGGGGACTTTGTTCCCCCGCATCACTGGACCCTGGGACAGGTAAGTGTCTGATTATTAAAAGTCAGCAGCTGCAGAATTTGTAGCTGCTGACTTTTAATTATTTTTTTTTTTTTTTATTGTTATTTTTTTTTTTTTATTGGAACTCCGTTTTAAATGTCCTAATGATTAGCATAGAAGAGCGTAAAAATATTATGTGTAAGTGTCTACATTCTGATCTATCTGAAACATATCAGAAATATTTATAATGCCTAACTTAACTAGCTGGGTATACACATCTGAACTCTCTGTTCAATAGAAGCTGGTGTAAGGCTTGAGTCACACCTATGCATTTTTAGTGCTTTTTGCATTTTGCAGATTTGCTCCACAGAACCTGCTCCATAGGAAACCATGTTAAATGGGCTGTAGTACAAATCTGCAAAATGCAAAAAGCAATAAAAATGCATAGGTGTAAATCAAGTCTAATGGGGCGTACACACGGTCAGACTTTTCAGCTACAAAAGTCCGACAGCCCGTCCGACAGACTTTCGACGGACTTTTGGCGGACTTGCGGCAGACTTTCTAACGAACGGACTTGCCTACATACGATCACACAAAAGTCCGACGGATTCATACGTGATGACGTACATCGGACTAAAATAAAAAAGTTGATAGCCAGTAGCCAATAGCTGCCCTAGCGTGGGTTTTTGTCTGTCGGACTAGCATACAGACAAGCAGATTTCTGGGTCCGGCGGAGTTACGACGTAAAGATTTGAAGCATGTTCCAAATCTAAAGTCCATCAGATTTGCGTCTGGAAAAGTCAGTCGGCGTCCGTCGGACTTTTGTAGCCGAAAAGTCCGACCGTGTGTACGCCCCATAAGAACTGGCTTCTGTCAAATGGTCCAGCTGGAAAATCTGCATTCAATCAGGGTTTGCAGCCAATATATTTTTTATGGTTGGAGGGGGGGTCACCACTGTTAAAATAAAATAGTGTTGCGGGAGGATCGCTTGTGTGGATGCGGAGATCTGTAAGTTTTTTCGTTCAAACCTCTGGTTGAATGAAAAAAAAAAACTATGAGTGTGTACCCAGCTGCTTAACCATTATAGGGCTTATCTACTTTATTATCATCTTTTATGTAAACAAAGCCAAAAATCCCGCAGTACTGTAGAAAATAAGGATGTATTTGGTAGAGATAGCATAGGGAAACACATAAAATAGGAAAAGAAACCTGTCTAAAAAGGCTTATGATATTACATGGGACCTAAACTCAAAACATGAATAGGTTGCTAGGTTATAGATAACAAAGAGAATTGTGCATCAGTAGTACCATGAAAATCTATATAGCAGTGCACTTCCTGGTACTGTATGCAAGTGTACCTAGGTATTCATGTACCTACAGCCTCATAACTGTACACCTGCAGTGTGAGATCATGTAATGGGGCGTACACACAGTCGGACTTTTCAGCTACAAAAGTCCGACAGCCCGTCCGACAGACTTTAGACGGACTTTTGGCGGACTTGCGGCGGTCTTTCTAACGAACGGACTTGCCTACATATGATCACACAAAAGTCCGACGGATTCGTACGTGATGACGTACACCGGACTAAAATAAGGAAGTTGATAGCCAGTAGCCAATAGCTGCCCTAGCGTGGGTTTTTGTCTGTCGGACTAGCATACAGACGAGCGGATTTCTGGGTCCGGCGGAGTTACGACTTAAAGATTTGAAGCATGTTCCAAATCTAAAGTCCGTCAGATTTGCGGCTGGAAAAGTCCGCTGAAAGTCCGGGGAAGCCCACACACGATCGGATTGTCCGCCGGACTTAGTCTGTCGGCGTCCGTCGGACTTTTGTAGCCAAAAATTCCGACCGCGTGTACGCCCCATAAGGCACTGCTGCTTACTGCTAGTCTCACCAGATTTGGATCTCCCAGCTCCTAATGTATTTATTATGTGAATCTTTGCTTCTTACACCTGTCCTGCTACTTCTTGAATGCAAGTCACCAAATAACCAGTTTTCGGGAAGAGCTACAAAACCAGGGAGCAAAGCCCTATTCCTCTACCATAATGACTGTCCCTACACAAATACATACACAGTTTAGATGAGTCAGCAATGAGGAAAATATAAGCTCATGGGGCTCATAGGCAATACTAGTAATTAGTGCTTTGCCTTTTGCATGCTTTTTTTGGCACAGCTTCCAGAGTTTAGGTTTTCTTTAGTGAAGAGAGGCTAGATGTAAAGGTTCAATAAAAAGTTCTTAATACAGTTCTACAGATGACATACTCAACTAGCATTGGCAACAGTAAACCATGCATGAGGCAGGGACATCTAGTAATAATCCAAATAGGTTTGTTCTGCACTTTTATGCAGCAGGACAGCAAGCACAGGTTCAAAGCAGAAGGGGTAGATGGTTATCTTGTGGGGCGGGCCTTCAAGAAAGTATTGGCACTCTTCCAAGATCAAGTTGACAGGTAAGGCCCATACAGACAATCAGAAAATTGTACAAAAAATACTGCTATCACCGCGATCGTCCGACAATCTGATCATTGGTACGCAGCTTTCGTCCGAAATTATCCGAAGGGACAGACACAACATCTTTACGTGTATGACGTTAGATCATACGATTTCCATTTAATCAGTACAGTTTTTGTTAGAAAATACAATACAAACATTATACAACACATTACATCGCTTCCAAATTTTTATTCTATTGTTGGAGAATTTTCAAATTTTAGCAATCTCTTAATTTTCAATGTTGAAAAAAACAGGCAAACATTTGTCCGGTAATCTAATTGTGTGTACCAGGCTTTAGTAGTTTACAATGTCCAATGGAGTAGTTTCCTCTCAGCAGGAGAGAATTTCTCGAGCAAAAAATGCACAGGGATGCTTTACTTCTGTTGGGGGGAGGGGGGGTGGAAGCAGGCAGAAGATAATGGCATTTACCTCAATGAAAAAAGATTTGAATAAATGTGGCATCAATAGGACTGGGCCAAAAAAGAAAGCTTGCTTAACCTGCTCAGATCCGGGCCATTGCCAAATGACGGCAACAGCGCGGATCTGAAAAACCGGGACGACGTCCATTGACATCCTCCCCTTTCCTCATTCCCAGCGCGCTCTCGTGAGCGCGCCTCGGGGAAAATCTGTGTTGGCCGTGTCCCTTGGACACAGCCAATCACAGATCGCTGTAAACGGCCAATCACAGCGGCCGTTTACAGCGCGATCGCCGCCTCCAATGAGAGATGATCTAAAAGGTAAACAATTGAGATCATCTCTCATTGCCGGCTCTCTCTCTCCTCACACAGAGACAGCGTGTGAGGAGAGAGAGATTCTGTGAGTAGTAAAACAGCAAAGTGTGCCCAAAAAGTGCCCAACAGTGCCCACAGTGACACCAATATAGTGCCATCTGTGCCCACCTGTGCACATCAGTGCCCACTTGTGCCATCAGTGCATCATCAGTGCCCATCTGTGCCCATCTGTGCCCGTCTGTTCCCATCAGTGCCCATCAGTGCCCGTCTGTGCCCATCAGTGCCCGTCTGTGCCCATCAGTGCCCGTCTGTGCAGTGCGCATCTGTGCAATCAGTGCGCATCTGTGCAATCAGTGCGCATCTGTGCCAACTCATCAGTGCCCATCTGTGCCATCTCCTCAGTGCCCATCTGTGCCATCTCCTCAGTGCCCATCTGTGCCACCTCATCAGTGCCCATCTGTACCAATCAGTGCCCATCTGTCGCTTCAGTGCACATCTGTGCTGCCTTATCAGTGCCCATCTGTGCTGCCTTATCAGTGCCCATCTGTGCCGCTTCATCAGTGCCCATCTGTGCCGCTTCATCAGTGCCCATCTGTGCCACCTCACCTGTGCCACATCAGTGCATATCTGTGCCCACCTGTGCCGCCTCATTAGTGTAAATCTGTGCACATTTGTGCTGCTTCCTCAGTGCTCATCTGCTGCCTCAGTGCCCATTTGTGCCGCCTCATCAGTGCCCATCAGTGCCCATCTGTGCCGCCTCATCAGTGCCTATCTGTGCGATCAGTGCCCACCTGTGCCGCCTCATCAGTGCACATCTGTGCCATCAATTAGTGCCACCTCATCAGTGCAGGCTTAGCACACAGCTGTGCAATCTCATAAACCACCAGCAGCCATGTCCAAAAAAAGCTTTTCCGCCGAGGAGGCATACCAAATTCTTTCTACGGCCGACGAGAGCAACGCGGAGCTCTCTTTTTCAGATTCCCTCTCCAATTCAGATTCTGACGTAAATTACGAGCCAGTCCTCAGTAGTGAAACACTTACAGACTCGGAGGAAGAAACTCGGCCCGCCAAACGAAGGCGTTCTAGTGAGGAGGCAGTGGCATCCACCAGCACCGCAGTGGCATCCGCCAGCACCGCAGTGGCATCCGCCAGCATCGCAGTGGCATCCACTAGCACTGCAGTGCCATCCACTAGCACCGCAGTGCCTCGGCAAGAAAGGCCAAGTACCAGTGGGGTGTCACCCCAGCCCCAAAGGGTTAGGTCCCATGCCAGCCTTCCCTTTGCACTTCAGAACCCCTTGTGGCTTCCTCCCAATTCAGGAGTCCCAGCCAGGAGTCCAGGTGGATACAGGGAATTTCACCCCAATTAATTTTTTTAATTTAATTTTTACGGAGGACATGTTGGCGTCAATTGTGGCCCAGTCCAACCTGTATGCACAGCAATTTATTTTGCAAAATCCCACATCATATTATGCCCGTCCCTTTGAGTGGAGAGACCTGACAGTGGAGGAGTTCAAGGTTTTTTTGGGCCTCACATTGAATATGGGGCTCACTCAAAAAAACGAATTCCGTTCCTATTGGTCAACCCACCCCCTCCACCACATGCCGCTCTTCTCCGCGGTAATGCCCAGAACCAGGTATCTGATGATAATGAGGTTCCTACATTTCAGCGACAATACCCAGTGCCCTCCCCGAACTGATCCAAATTTTGACAGGCTTTACAAAATTCGCCCAATATTAAATTATTTTTCCGAAGTATTCCCCCAGCTGTTCACCCCGGACCAACAAATATGTGTAGATGAGTCCCTTGTGAAATTTAGCGGCAGGCTTAAAATTAAGCAATATATCCCCAGCAAAAGGGCCCGCTATGGGGTGAAGGTGTACAAACTATGTGACCGAGCCACAGGGTACACATATTCCTTCAGGGTGTACGAAGGGAAGGACACCCAGCTGCAGCCTCCTAATTGCCCGGACTACTTGGGAACCAGCGGGAAAGTTGTTTGGGACCTCGTATACCCCCTACTCGACAAAGGATACCACCTGTATGTAGATAACTTCTACACTTCTCTGCCCCTGTTCCACAACCTTCATCGGAAGAAGACGCCAGCATGTGGCACCGTGAAAAAAAATCGGAAGGGCTTTCCTCAAAGTCTTGTTAATAAGAAGTTGAGAAAAGGAGAAACGGCATGTCTGCGTAACAAAGAGATTCTGGCAGTGAAGTGGAGGGACAGAAGGGATGTGTATATGTTGTCTTTCATCCACAACAACACCTATGTGGAAATCCCCAGAAGGAATGGCCCCATCCAGAAACCCACATGCATCCATCAATACAATTTGTTTATGGGGGGAGTCGACTTTAACGATCAAATGTTGGAACCATATCTTGCCTCAAGAAGGACATACCACTGGTACAAAAAAGTAGCGATTTATTTTTTTCAATTGGCCATATACAACTCCTATATCATTTACTGCAAATCCACCCAAAACCCCCAACGCTTCCTTGGCTACCTGGAGGAAATTTACACTGCCCTTATATTCCCGAACGGCCCACCAGTAAACATCCGATCAGATGTTGTTAGTCGACTCTCCGAGCGCCACTTTCCAGATAAACTCCCTCCCAGACCAACAGGCCAAAGACGCCAAAAAAGATGTAAGGTGTGTACCAGAGCAGGAGTCAGAAGAGACACATCTTATTATTGTGCAGAATGTCCTTCCGAACCAGGCCTCTGTATAGGTGAATGCTTCCGCCGTTACCATACTTCACTAAATTATTAGTGAAGTATGGTAACCGTAATCCTCAGTTCCTGCCTTCACACCCCTTATGCCACTGCCTGCTCTGTAACTGACCCTGGCTTGTTATTTGACCACGCTTCTGCCTGCCGATTTTGTACATACCGCTGCCTCATCTGGAACTGACCCTGGACTGTTTTTTCGACCATGCTTCTGCCTAACGATTCTGTACATACCTCTGCCTGATATGGAACTGACCCTGGACTGTTATTCGACCATGCTTCTGCCTAACGATTCTGTACATACCTTTGCCTGATCTGGAACTGACCTTGGACTGTTTGACCATGCCTCTTGCCTGCCTCTTGGACTGATCTTGTACCCTGCAACTGGACTAGTGGGATTCAACACAGGGGTCTCACATATGTGAGGGGCTCCAGAATAGTTTTTCTGGATGAAGAAAACAATTTTCTTTGTTTTCTCATTCCTAGATTAGGGTCTGGAGACTCGGAGGCTTCAAAGAGATTTGGGTGGGAGAAGCCTCTACCCCTGTCCCCATTCTGTCCTGAACGAGGCCCTACTTCTGCCTGCTGCCTGTAGGAGTTACTGCTGTCATGCCTCTGTTTGTCGCACTGACCACAGCACATGGACCTTGTTTCTGCCTACTACCAAGACCAATATTTTGGCACTGCTGACAATCTCTGCCTGCACTGACCCTGCACTGCACTGACCTATGGACAGTATCCCTGCCTGCTGCCTGTACTGACTATGGACAGTATTTCTGCCTGCTGCCTGAAAAATTGTGTTCGCTGTTGCTGACCAAGTCCCTGCCTGCTGCCTGGACCAGTGCTATCCTCCTGGGGACAACTATACTACTAAAACCACAGGTAATCTTTTGTTTCTCTTTGCTCAGCATAATGTATTTTGGGGTGTAATTCTTGGTATATGCATGCTATGTGTCCCTGGAACACCTGATGGTGTTCCTTGCATGTTGGATCTCTGTATGTGGTCAGGCTGTGTAAAGGTCTCACACATGTGGTATTGCCATACTCAGAAGGAGTGCCACAGTGTATTTTGGGGTGTCATTTTTGCTATGTAAATGCTATGTGTTGGAAATATCCTATAAACGGACAACTTTGTGTAAAAAAAAATGGGTTTTCATTTTTTTTCCACATATTCCAAAAACTTCTGGAAAAAAATGAACCGTTCAAAAGACTCATTATGCCTCATAGATTATATGTTGGGGTGTTAGCTTTCCAAAATGGGGTCATTTTGTGGGCGTTTCCATTGTCCTGGTGCTCCAGGGCCTTCAAAAGTGTAATAGGTGGGTGAGAAATGAGATGTGTAATTTATGCTCCTAGAACACCTGAAGGTGCTACTTCAATGTTAGGCCTCTGTATGTGGTCAGGCTGTGTAAAAGTCTCACACATGTGGTATCGTTTTACTCAGGAGGAGTAGCAGAATGTATTTCGGGGTGTTATTTTTGCTATGTAAATGCTATGTGTTGGAAATATCTTATAAACGGACAACTTTGTGTAAAAAAAAATGCGTTTTCATTTTTTTCCACATTTTCCAAAAACTTCTGTAAAAAAATGAACCGTTCAAAAGACTCATTATGCCTCATAGATTATACGTTGGGGTGTTAGCTTTCCAAAATGGGGTCATTTTGTGGGCGTTTACATTGTCCTGGTGCTCCAGGACCTTCAAAAGTGTAATAGGTAGGTGAGAATCGAGATGTGTAATTTATGCTCCTAGAACACCTGAAGGTGCTACTTCAATGTTAGGCCTCTGTATGTGGTCAGGCTGTGTAAAAGTCTCACACATGTGGTATCGTTTTACTCAGGAGGAGTAGCAGAATGTATTTCGGGGTGTTATTTTTGCTATGTAAATGCTATGTGTTGGAAATATCTTATAAACGGACAACTTTGTGTAAAAAAAAATGCGTTTTCATTTTTTTCCACATTTTCCAAAAACTTCTGGAAAAAAATGAACCGTTCAAAAGACTCATTATGCCTCATAGATTATACGTTGGGGTGTTAGCTTTCCAAAATGGGGTCATTTTGTGGGCGTTTCCATTGTCCTGGTGCTCCAGGGCCTTCAAAAGTGTAATAGGTGGGTGAGAAATGAGATGTGTAATTTATGCTCCTAGAACACCTGAAGGTGCTACTTCAATGTTAGGCCTCTGTATGTGGTCAGGCTGTGTAAAAGTCTCACACATGTGGTATCATTTTACTCAGGAGGAGTAGCAGAATGTATTTCGGGGTGTTATTTTTGCTATGTAAATGCTATGTGTTGGAAATATCTTATAAATGGACAACTTTGTGTAAAAAAAAATGCGTTTTCATATTTTTCCACATTTTCCAAAAACTTCTGGAAAAAAATGAACCGTTCAAAGGACTCATTATGCCTCATAGATTATACGTTGGGGTGTTAGCTTTCCAAAATGGGGTCATTTTGTGGGCGTTTCCATTGTCCTGGTGCTCCAGGACCTTCAAAAGTGTAATAGGTAGGTGAGAATCGAGATGTGTAATTTATGCTCCTAGAACACCTGAAGGTGCTACTTCAATGTTAGGCCTCTGTATGTGGTCAGGCTGTGTAAAAGTCTCACACATGTGGTATCGTTTTACTCAGGAGGAGTAGCAGAATGTATTTCGGGGTGTTATTTTTGCTATGTAAATGCTATGTGTTGGAAATATCTTATAAACGGACAACTTTGTGTAAAAAAAAAATGCGTTTTCATTTTTTTCCACATTTTCCAAAAACTTCTGGAAAAAAATGAACCGTTCAAAAGACTCATTATGCCTCATAGATTATACGTTGGGGTGTTAGCTTTCCAAAATGGGGTCATTTTGTGGGCGTTTCCATTGTCCTGGTGCTCTAGGACCTTCAAAATGTAATAGGTAGTCAACAAGTTAGATGGGTAATTTATGCTCCTTGAACACCTGATGATGCTCCCTGCATGTTGGGCCTCTGTATGTGGCCAGTTAGTGAAAAAGTCCCACACATGTGGTATTGTAATACTCAGGAGGAGTAGCCGAATGTATTTTGTGGTGTCATTTGTGGTATGCACATTCCATGTGAGAGAAATAAGCTATTACAATGACAATTTTCTGAAAAAAATATAAAAAATAAAAAAAAACCTTAATTTGCAAAGAATTGTGGGAAAAAATGACAACTTCAAATAACTCACCATGCCTCTTACTAAATACCCTGGAATGTCTACTTTCCAAAAAGGGGTCATTTGGGGGGCATTTGTACTTTCCTGGCTTGTTATGGTCTCAAGAAAGGAGATGGGCCTCAGTACATCAGGTGTGATCAGATGTGATCATTTTTTTATGATTTGTACCATAGCTTGTAGACTCTATAAATTTCACACAGACCACATAATATCCACTAATTTGGGTTATTTTTACCAAAGATATGTAGCAGTATAAATTGTGGCCAACATTTATGAATAAAAATTGCTAATTTGCAAAATTTTATCACAGAAACGAAGAAAAAAGCATTTTTTTTCAAAATTTTCGGTCTTTTTTCATTTATAGCGCAAAAATTAAAAAACCCAGAGGTGATCAAATACCACCAAATGAAAGCTCTATTTGTATGAAAAAAAGGACAAAAAAATTGTTTGGGTACAGTGTTGCATGACTGAGTAATTGTCATTCAAAGTGTGAGAGCACTGAAAGCTGAAAATTGGTCTGGGCAGGAGGGGGGTTTAAGTGCCCAGTAAGCAAGTAGTTAAGTGCATCCAAGTAATTAGTGATGAAATGACAGTAATAATTGATAAAGCCCAGGAAGCACTGAGTAGCCTTAAGGCCACTGGGCAACAAATAGTTTGTGATGGCCACTACCTTTTCCATATCCATGGAAAGTCAGTTTTTTCAAACGATATGGGCCAGAAAGGGTTTTTGGGAAGGTTCAGAAAAGCACTTTTCCAGCTAGCGTAAAAGTCATTATCATGAAGACACTGCAGAACTGCGCAGACATGTTGCCTGTGTGTAGGGAAATCTGGAGAAAAATTAGTATGTCATTCATGGAAACATTTACTCAGATGTAAAAAAGATCACGGAAAATCTCATGCTGGTGAAAACCAAAGAGTTGACACAGAAAGTTCAGTGTGTTTGCTCACTTAGCAAAGCCCTGAAAAGGTGGTATTTAAGGTACCAATTAGTCTTCTCTGGAGTTCCTTGAGGTGGAGATGTTACACTGCAAGGGCTACATATATTGCAGTCCTCTAACTCACCTGAGCAGGCTGAAACTACATTAGTGAAACTCCCTTACAGTGCTGGAGCATATGACTCACAGGGCAGAAGGTAACACAGGAGAAATAGCAAAGGTGGATGGAAATACTCACAGACATAGACAAGTCATACAAGCTGGGAGTGCACAAGTACTGTAATGAGGCTGACTGGAACTCACAGGGAAACAGAAAGGTACAGAGAAGCAAGTAACGGACTGAAGTGCAAAGGGAGACACAGAGGTGAGGGAAAAACACAAGGCTGGAAGCAGGATGGATGGGACACCCTGGGAGCACAAGGCTGAAAGCAGGCTAGGACACACTGGAAGAACTCTAGAAAATACTGAGGATCAATTGAGGTACAGGAAAACACTAGAAGAAAACACAGGGGGGGCAATATGCTAGTATGTGGATGCTTTGCTCAAATAATGGATAACCTGCCCGCTGGCCCTTTACGACAGCTCCCCCTGTGTAATTGGCTGAAAGCCGGGAGCTGCACACAGTGGCGACACTAGGGTTGGTGTCACCCGGTGCGGTAAAACATGGTGTCACCCCCCTCCACCAACTATAGTCGCCCCTCAGTACAGACCTTCCTCCTTCAATACAGACCCCCTTCCAAGTATAGTCCCCCACTCAGTACAGACCCTCCCTCCACAAAGTATAGTCCCACCCTCAGTATAGACCCCCCCACTTAGTACAGACCCCCCTTCCTCAGTATAGACCCCCCACTAAGTATAAACCTCCTTCATCAGTACAGACCCCCCTCAGTACAAACCACCCCCTCCTTCATCAGTACTGACCCCTCCCCCCAGGACAAAGCACCCCCTCCATTAGTACATATCCCTTCCCCCAGGAAAAAGCACCCCCTCCATTAGTACAGCCCCCCAGGACATACAACCCCCCTCTATCAGTACAGCCGCCCCCAGGAAAAACTACCCCCTTTATCAGTACAGCCCCCCAGGACAAACCACCCCCTTTATCAGTACAGCCCCCCACCTGTCGCAACACCGTGGAGGACACCCTCCCACCATTGCAAGCCGACACCCCCCTCCCCCTGCCCATTACCGCACCAGCTCAGGCGGCTCAGGTACATGCAACACCCGGTCGGCAGCTGGAGAGGAGAAGACAGTGTGCAGCCGTGATGCCTGGGTAGAGAATGGATCATGACAGGCTCAGGCAGCAGCACTGTAGTGAGAGACAGAGAGGAGGAGGAGAACACCTGCAGCGCTGGAGGTGGGTTTCCAGCTGAAAAAAAGTCAGCCAGGGCTTTTCTCACCCTTGGGATGGTGTCACTCCTGTAGCAGATGGCACCTGGGTATAGCTCCCCCCCCCGCCGCACTCCCCTAGCGATGCCACTGGCTGCACACAGAGGCAAAGACCCAATGTTGAAGTGTGGCACATACATTGCAATACACGTTAAAGCTTGCCAACTGCATCAAAGCAATCCCGCTCTGGCAAGACCTTACTCTACTTTGCAAAATGCCATAAACTTGCTTGATTATAGCTGGTAATTTGAACATTTACATTATACATATTTGTAGAGACTCCAGCCAAAATATCAAGATAGAAATGAATAGTTATCTAAAGGGGTTGTAAAAGCAGAAGGGTTTTTTTATCTTAATGCATTGTATGCATTAAGATAAAAAGCCTTCTGTGTGCAACAGCCCCCCTCAGCCCCCCAATACTTACCTGAGGTCCCTCTCTGTCCAGCGATGTCCATGAGTGTTTCAGCCGTCTGAGATTCTCTTTCCTGATTGGCTGTGCCATTGGCTCCAGCTGCTGTCAATCAAAGTCAGCTAGCCAATCAGGAAAGAGAGAGGGCGGGGGCTGGGTCGTGGCTCCATGTCTGGATGGACACAGGAAACTATGACTCAGCCTGGGTGCCCCCATAGCAGGCTGTTTGCTGTGGGGGCACTGAATGGGAGGGAGGGGCCAGGAGCACAGAAGAGGGACCGGAGAAGAGGAGGATCTGGGTTGCTCTGTGCAAATCCACTGCAACAGAGCAGGTAAGTATTACATGTTTATTATTTTTATAGGAAAAAGATAAGACTTTACAATCACTTTAAGTTAAAATAACAAAACCAACCTTTGCTGTAATATTAGCTTCGACCCAGAGTTTTTCCTTACAGTTTTTTTTTTGTTGCTAGAAGTCCTTAATTTAAAGGGCAGGCTTCTTCTGAGTAGGGATGAGCCGAACAACCCCCGGTTCGGTTCGCACCAGAACGGACCGAAAGTTTGCGTGAACTTGTGCTAATTTTAAAGGCTAATATGCAAGTTATTGTCCTAAAAAGGGTTTGGGGACCCGGGTCCTGCCCCAGGGGACATGTATCAATGCAAAAAAAAGTTTTAAAAACGGCCATTTTTTCGGGAGCAGTGATTTTAATGATGCTTAAAGTGAAAAAAAGTGAAATATTCCTTTAAATATCATACCTGGGGGGTGTCTATACTATTCCAGTGAAATGGCACATGTTTCCCGTGTTTAGAACTGTCCCTGCACAAAATGACATTTCTAAAGGAAAAAAAGTCATTTAAAACTGCTTGCGGCTTTAATGTAATGTCTGGTCCTGGCAATATGAAAATCATTGAAAAAAAATGGCATAGGCACCCCCCCCAGCCCATTACCAGCCCCTTTGGGTCTTGTATGGATATTAAGGGGAACCCCACACCCAAATTTAAAAAAAGGAGAGACGTGGGGCCCCCAGGCCCTATATACTCTGAACAGCAGTAGACAGGAGGTGCAAACAAGACAGGGACTGTAGGTTTGTTGTTAAGTAAAATCTGTTTGTAATTTTGAACTGGTACATTTTTAAAGTGTAGCTCCGGCCAAAAAAAAATTATGTTTAAGCTTTTTGGAAAATATAGGGAAGGGTTATCACCCCTGTAACATTTGTTTTGCTGTCTGTGCACCTCTTCAGAAGATTTCACCTCACTTTCTGTCCCAATGACAAATGTTTTTTGAAAATTTTGGGGTTTTTAGTGAAACGAGGATTGGTGATAAAGCATCAGTGGAGAGGAGACACGTTTTTTCCCATATTAACTCTTACAGGAGAGAATTTCCCTTCCTAGGGGTAGATTTCATCTCACTTCCTGTTGTCTCCTTCCGTTTGCAAGTAGGAGTCGTTTGTAAGTTGGATGTTTGAAAGTAGGGGCCTGCCCTATATACTCTGCAGAAATTTGAGCCTTAGGTGTTGGTGTTGCCACAACACTGTAAGCCCTCACAGTTACTCTTGGTGGGCACTGGAATGCCCTGCTGTGAACTATTATATCAAGAATTGTAATTACATGCCATTGTTGAACAGTGGTAGAAAAACTGGGCCTTTGGTGGTGGTGGTGGTGGTGCTGGTGCCACAACACTGTAAGTCCTCACAGTTACTCCTGGTGGGCGCTGGAACGGGCCCTGCTGTGAAATATTATATCAAGAATTGTAATTATATGCACCTGTTGAACAGGGGCAGAAAAATTGGGCCTTTGGTGGTGGTGGTGGTGGTGTTGCCACAACACTGTAAGCCTTCACAGTTACTCTTGGCGGGCGCAGGAATGGGCCCTGCTGTGAAATATTAGATCAAGAATTGTAATTACATGTCCCTGTTGAACAGGGGCAGAAAAATTGGGCCTTAGATACTGGTGCCACAACACTGCAACCCCTCACAGATACTCTAGTTGGAGCACAGGAATGAGCCCTTCTGCAAAGTATTGCATCAAAAATTGTAATTACACGCCCCTGTTAAACAGGGGCTGAAAAATTGGGCCTTAGGCACTGGTGCTGGTGCCACAACACTGCAACCCCTCACAGATACTGTAGTTGAGAGCAGCAACGAACCCTCCTGCAAAATATTGCATCAAAAATTGTAATTACATGCCCCTGTTAAACAGGGGCTGAAAAATTGGGCCTTAGCCACTGGTGGCAGCGCCCAGAACCAAAAATGTTCTTACAAGCTATCAGCATGATCATTGAGGAGGAAGAGGATAGTCACTCAGCATAACAGGATAGTCACTCAGCATCAGCATAGGCAGTCTTGAAGGGATCTGACATTTCAAAAAAAATTATTCGGTTACATGAGCATCAGATGCTTGGTAGCTGGTGGTGATGCAAGACTGATTCATTTTTATGAAGGTCAGCCGATCGACCAAGTCGGACAGGCGCACCCTGTGATCGGTTACAAAGCCTCCAGCAGCATTGAATGTGCATTCCGAAAGAACGCTGGATGCAGGACAGGCCAGTAGCTCAATTGCATACAGTGCAAGCTCTGGCCAGTGATCCATCCTCAAGACCCAGTAACTCAGAGGATTTTCGATGGGATAGGTGTCCAAGTCTGATCTTGCTCCTAGGTATTCCTGCACCATGTGAATCAGATGCTGGCGATGGTTGCTGGAACCGATCATACCGTGGGGCTGCGGACTAAAAAACTGTCTGAACGCATCGGTCAGATGGCCAC
This sequence comes from Aquarana catesbeiana, assembly GCF_042186555.1. Taxonomy (NCBI): domain Eukaryota; kingdom Metazoa; phylum Chordata; class Amphibia; order Anura; family Ranidae; genus Aquarana; species Aquarana catesbeiana. The sequence continues at coordinate 409,825,004 of NC_133325.1, forward strand.
CTTCTCCACCGCTCCTTCTGTGACTGACCGAAGCCTCAGCAACACGTTGTCCAGGAGGACCAGGAAATTGTAACCTCCTAGGCTCTGGAAACGCGTTGCACAAACCTTTCTGCAAGGCTTCCCGAAGATGTTTCATCCTCTGCTCCCTCTGCGACGGCAAGATAAGGTCCACATTATATGTTTCTCTATATAAGGAGACGTTCTGGGGATTTTGTCTTAATCCCCAACGTTCCACCCGGACGTCTATACATTTGCTGTGCTAATTGAGGACTGGTAAGATTACTCCCACAGTTCTATTAGACCCCATGGTTTGTGTTTCACACCATGGATGTCCGTTTATATTACAACATTATGGATAATTCTAATTAATTCACCAACATAATTTCTGACATTGTAGATCCTCCTATACTGTGCATACATCCAGGCGGAATACTTACAGGGTGATCTTTTCTTCCCTGGCTGGAACCATTTTTCCCACACCACTCAAGGTAATTCACTGCAGTCCACTTTTTTCACTTTTGGCACTCACCTATTCTCATCCTTCATATCACTCACCTTTTCCTTGTCATTTTTGTTTTTGTTTTTGGTTTGGTGGTGTTTGTTTTTGGTGTGTTTTGTCACGGTTTGGTTTCACATTTGTACTCTTTTACTTTCACTCTCACTTTTATTCTCACTTCTACTCCTATTTTTCATCACATGGCATTTCCACACTCATACTGCTTTCACACTCACTCCTCACACCTAGCACAATTTTCATACCATTCAATTCACTGTATCTGGATCACCCTTGGTCTTTTCCCTTCTCCCCTTTTCCTCCCTGTTTTTCCCTCCCCTCTTTTTCCTTTCCACCCCCCCCTTTTGTGCTTTTTTTTTCCCTCCCTCCGGTTCCATCCCCTCACCCCCCCCCTTTCCTCACCAGTCCTGCCGCACCATGCCTTTCCTCCCTTCCTTTTCTCCCTCTCCTCCTCCTTTTACCATTTAGACACATTCAGTTGCAATAACTGATATTTAGTATACATATAGTGTACATATATAAATAATATATGTACACATATATACAAACCATTTGACCGTCCTCTTTAGCTGTCCACTCATTACATATAATATTTCTACTATAGGCACCGCTTATCCCCCTCCCCTGCCTCCCTGAGCCTTTGGGATTGCCTGTAGTGTGACTCCTCGCAAGGCACGTATGAGCAGTTGGCTCCCTTTGTGACTGTGCTGGCCATTCAGGGATGTTGGGATCAAGCAAAGGGGTTCCCCCCTTTAGAGGCTATTAAACATGGCTTAACACAATGTAATTGGTAACTATATATGAAAATGTCCATTACTGTTTTTTCTTTTTTCTTTTAACTTCTGAATTATGAATTCCAACACATGTTAACATTCCTACAGCTTACAAAGATCCTCTGAAGAAGACCCGGTGGGGTTGAAACGCGTCAGCATTCATATACAAGATGCATGTACCATTTTTCTCCATAGTATTTGAGCACTGTATATTATTGTGTACTTGCATGTCAGTGACATTGTTTTTATCTTTTGTACCACAGCTCATGTTTTGACTACTTATGTCTAAAGCATTTTTGATACTTTTTGATATCATTTTTGATAATGGGATAAAATCCCATTAACGTTACTTCCTATAGTACCTTTCAACTTTTTTGCTGCCTAGAAAACCCCTTATCCTCTCATTTCAGATAAGGTCCCCAACCTTTCCCTTGTAACGTGGATCAAGGAGGGTTGCCAGTAATGATCCCTCTCCTTGATACCACAAATACGTGGATCCTTCTGCAGGCTTTGCAGGAACAGGGAGGCCATGCAGCGTAGGTTTGCTGAGGCATTCAGTCTGGAGTCCTCTAGGTCACTAAGGACGACATGATCTGCAACCACCTCCTCCCAGCCACGTACAAGTACATGGGTTTCTTCGGACTGTAAATGATCCCTTGAAGACTGCTGCTGATGCTGAGTGCTAGGCTCCACCTCCATGCCACAATCCTTCTCCTCCTCTTCCTGTGTGATTGGCAGGCACGCAGATACACTGTCTGGATAAAGGGGGCCTTGAGAGGTAAGGAAGTCCTCCTCTTCCTGCCTCTGTTCTGCCTCAAGTGCCGTGTCCATTATTCCACGCAGTGTGTGCTCCAACAGGTGGATAAGAGGGACAGTGTCACTGATGCATGCACTGTCACTGCTCACCATCCTCGTGGCCTCCTCAAATGGTGACAGGACAGTGCATGCATCCCTGATCATGGCCCACTGGCGTGGGGAAAAAAAACAAGCTTCCCTGACCTTGTCCTGGTGCCATAGTCGCACAGGTACTCATTGATGGCCCTCTGCTGCGTATGCAGCTGCTGAAGCATGGCTAACGTTGAGTTCCACCTGGTGGGCATGTCACAAATTAGGCGGTTCTTGGGCAGGTTAAATTTCTTTTGGAGGTCAGCCAGCCAAGCACTGGCATTATATGACCAGCGGAAATGCACACAGACTTTCCTGGCATGCGTCAGGACATCCTGTAAGCCTGGGTACCTGCCCAAGAACAGCTGCACCACCAAGTTAAGAACGTGAGCCAAACAGGGCACATGGGTCAGTTGTCCCTGTTGGAGGTTGGTGCCATTGTCGCAAACCACCTCCTGGCTTAAGCTGGCATGGCGTCAACCACCTCTGTGCCTGCCCCTGCAGAGGTGACAGAATCTCTGCCTCACTGTGGCTCCTGTCCCCCAAGCACACCAGCTCAAGCACCGCATGGCATCTTTTTGCCTGCGTACTTGCGTAGCCCCTTGAATTCCTACAGAGCACCGCTGGTTCTGAGGAGCACAGGCAGAGGCCATGGAGGAAGAAGAAGAGGAGTAATAGAGGGGTGAGGTGTGTCAGAATCACCAGTAGTAGCATTTTGGAGGTGTGGTGGCGGAACAACCTCCAACACTTCTGCACCTTGTCCTGCATCCTTCCCAGCTGCAGCAGAGTCACCCAATGAGCCACGAAAGATAGGTAACGTTCCTGTCTATGCCTTCTGGACCATGAGTCAGCAGTAATATGCACTTTAGCACTGACCGCCCTGTCCAGCGAGGCCAAGACATTGCCTTGCACATGCCCGTAGAGAGCCGGAATCACCTTCCGTGAGAAAAAGTGGCATTTGGGAACCTGCCACTGAGGAACCGCACATTCCACAAACTCATGGAAGGGGGCAGAGTTTACCAACTGAAAAGGCAGCAGTTGAAGTGCTAGCAATTTAGCCAAGCTAGCATTCAACCGCTGGGCATGTGGATGGCTGGGAGCGAACTTCTTTTGGCGGTGCAGCAGCTGGGGCAGGGAAATTTGCCTGGTACAATCTGACATCGGTGTACTGATAGCAGATTGCCTGCAAGTACTTGGCTGTGACACACCTAATTCTACACCTTCATTCCTCTCACTGCAGGTTTCAGAGAGGGTCTGAAGGTATAGTGGGGTTGGAGATCCCAGCTGGTGAGGAGCAAGGAGAGGTCCACTTTGTTCTTTGGTGTGGGTCTTCTAGGTATGCTTGCCAACGAACTGCATGGCAGGTCGACATATGTCTGGTCAAGCATGTGGTGCCCAAGCGGGTGATGTTTTGGCCACGTGAGATACGCTTGAGACATATGTTGCAAATAGCAGTGGTGCGATCTGATGCACTCATCTCAAAAAAGGTCCACACCAAAGAACTTTTGGAATAAAGTGCAGAGACAGTAGCGCCCTGCATATGTGGAGCTCTGCGGTGTTATGCAGTCAGAGTGCTTCCCTTAAGCTGGCCCCTGCCTTGTTGGAGATGTGCCTCCTCCTCCTCCTCTCTCCTATCAGGCATCCACGTGGAGTCAGTGACTTCCTCATTATCCCCTCCCTCCTCATCACTTGAGCAAAGCTGGCAGTATGCTGCAGCTGGGGGAACATGACTGCCAGATTGCTGTCCTTCTTGGGCACCCCCTCTCTCTGGGCTCACGTTACTGCCTTCCTCTAGCTGGGTACCATCATCGGAGCCTTCAAAATGCTGGGCATCCTCCTGGAGCATGTACCCAACACTGTGGTCAAACAGTTCAGGGGACTCCTCAGGAGGACATGGTGGGGCTAGGGAAGGAGTGACTGATGCCATTGAGCCGAGGGAAGAGGGCGCGTTGGTAGCTGCTTTGCCAGACAAATTACCCTGAGTCTGGGTGAGAGAAGATGAAGAGGATGAGGACGGCTTGGTCATCCACTCTACCAAGTCTTCGGCATGTTGTGGCTCAACATGGCCAGCTGCCGAAAAAATGGACGAGCGTGTCCCACGGCCACGTGCTGATGAGGATGCACCTCGTCCATGAACAGCACTGTTGTCTCTAGACACAGAGCCTGCTTGCCCTCTTTTATTGGCTTGTGACTGTCTGCCTCTCCTTGTTGGCCTTCCAGACATACTAATGGCCTGCAGTGAGATGTAGCTGCACAAATCTGGGATGTATATATATACTGATTATACTGCAGCTTGCAGAATCAACTGCCTGCCTGTAGTATTATTAGTACGAGAACACCAGGAATTGTCTTCAGGTAGCTTTAGGTGCACACTGTGCAGAGGACACAGTACACTAACTGTAAATACTGCAGCTGCTTGCCTGTGGTATTAATAGGATCAAGAGAACACCAGCAATTGTCTTCAGGTAGCTTTAGGTGCACACTGTGCAAAGGACACAGTACACTAACTGTAAATGCTGTAAATATTGTAAAAACACTTGCCTGCCTGTCAGTATATTAGGAAGAAAATAACAGGAACGGATCTAGCTAAACTGAATACAGTGTATATATATATCTATATCTATATATATGTCTATATATAGATATAGATATATATAGATATATATATATCTATATATATATACACAACACCTAGGATGCATATATATATATACTGTACACAATACACTGTAAGTGCAGCTAACTGACTCGCCTGCCTACTCTATCTAACTTAAATCAAATGACACTGTGTCTCTGTCTATCTTTCTCCGCCGCCGCAACACACTACAGAAGGCCGCCACGCAGGCGGCCTTATATAGTGTGGGGCGTGTACTAAACCCCCTGAGCCATAATTGGCCAAAGCCACCCTGGCTTTGGCCAAATATGGCTCTCTGTACAGGCGGCGCTGTGATTGGCCAAGCATGAGGGTCATAGTCAGCCAGCAATGCACTGCAATGCCGCAATGAATTATGGGCGGTGACGCACCACTCGAATTTGGCGCAAACAGCCCATAACGTTCGCAATTCGACGAACAACCGAACAGGCGATGTTCTAGTCGAACATGGGTTCGACTCGAACTCCAAGCTCATCCCTACTTCTGAGCCATGGTTATCCAGGAGCTGTCCCAGCCTGATACTGGACAGTGAAAGGATAAGCAGTACAGTGAACTCATCCCTCTGTCATTCTGTTTTCTCTTCCTTAGAGCATGCGTGCCGATTGGTTCATTGTACTTCTTCTTCTTCCTCTCACACTCCAGCCCTTCTCTACAGGGAGGAAGAGGCTGATACCTGGTAAAACTCAAGTACTTACATTGTTTACAGTTAAAACATATATTTAATGATTTATAAATAATTGCAGAGCTGCAGTAATCCGTGCCTTTTATATCTGCCTTGAGTTTAGTTGTAATATTTTATGTGCAAATCAATTTATTTTGGAGTAAATTGCATTCTTGTGTATGAATTAAGCAATAATATCTATGGGCTCTGTCAAAATGGTAATCCTTCCCAAAGTTATTTATCTCTCTGAGACACTTCCTGTAAATGTGCAGAATAAAAACCTTTAAAAAAAGTCCCTAGCTTCCAGACTTAACCTAATACTATAGACTGTGGAAGCTTGTTTAAGACATCTTGCTGTCATATAATATGTCATAAATTAGGTGGACATAGTTGGAGGCATTTTGTCTTGCCCCAATTCATCCTAACTCCCTGTTATGGAGTTCGGAACGAATGGTCCCAAACCTGCCATCGGTAGCCCCAGTACTGTAATGCCCTGTACAGACGACCGTTTTTCCCGTCGGAATAAACTCTGAAAGTTCCAACGGAATTCCGCTGAAACTGTCTTGCGTACACACGATCAAACCAAAGTCCGACCGTCAAGAATGCGGTGACGTACTGCACTTACGATGAGACTAGAAAAAGGAAGTTAAATAGCCACTGTACCACCCTTTGGGCTCCTTCTGCTAATCTCGTGTTTATCTTGTGTTAGTAGAAGTTTGGTTAGAGGAGATTTGCGCTTTTTAGACTCCAGTTTTTTCAGATCGTTTTACTGCTGTTCAGTTTGTGCTTGTGGGTTTGTATCTGGTTTTCAGTGCGTGTAGTCAGTTTGTATCTGTTTTTCAGTGCGTTTTTGTCCGCTTGTTGCTGATTTTCAGCTCGCTTTTCACAGGCCTTGCTGTTGTTCAGTGCGTTCTGTTAAGTTCGTTCTGACCAGCCGACCGTTTTGAAACCATGTTGCGGATATGTACTCGTCGTTGAGTTCGTGCTGTGTGGCGGCTTGGTGTTGGGGTTTATACTTTGACCCAAGTCCAGTCCATGAACAGGAGGCGAGGAGGAGTTCATGGACCAAGAATTGGTTACTCCAGCGTGACACATGCCTTTGCTTCGTGAGATCCAAGTGAATAATCCTGATGATTTCAGGAACTTTCTCAGGATGATGGACCCCGTTTTTCACCATCTGTTGGCTTTGCTGACCCCTTATATCAGCAGGCAGGATACCCGCATGAGGCAAGCCATCACTCCAGAGCAGAGGCTAGATGCCACGTTGCGGTACTTGGCGACTGGGAGAAGCCTGCAGAACCACAAGTTCTCAACAGGCATCTCCCCCCAGGCTCTGGGGATCATTATCCCAGAGACCTGTTCTGCTATCATCCAGGTCCTGCAGAAGGACTATATTAAGGTAATTTTCTCATTCAACATCGCATTATATGTATTTGATGTTTGCTAATGTATTGTATTTCTTTCATCATTCCCTAAGTACCATGATTGTAATATGCTGTGAATGTCCCCTTTATCCTCATGCATGCTGGAAGCTTTTAATGCTAATTTTTTGGCCTACATGCATATTTGCCTTCACTAACCTCCCCAGCATGCTATCCTGGGCTCATATACACCTATAGCCTAGTCACTTAACAATGTATATTGTCAGCTCCATTGTAGTGCTTTGCCCAAAACACCCCCCAAAATGTGTACAAATGTTATGTGTGTCCTTAAATGCATTTATAACCCCCCTAAAATGTGTCCAAATGTTATTTGTATTCTTAAGTTCATTTATAATCCCCCCCTCCCCCAAATGTGTACAAATGTTATGTGTGTCCTTAAATTCAGGCAGAGTGCTGGAGGCTTTTTTTTTGCCTCCCAAAATCACCTCAAACTCTCCCCCCCTACAATTTTATCAATGGGCCATCGGAGGGGGTGAGGAATCTGATAAGTGGGCCTTATATTTTTGTCTTTAAATACGCCTTAAAATAAATGTTATACTGATGTTGTGCAAGAATGTTTTTTGTGTAATCTGCTTGCAATGTTATGTGCAAAAGTACTTTTTTTTTTTCTTGTTTGACTCCACAGTTTCCTTCAATGCCACAGGAATGGCAGACTGTGGCCTCCCATTTTGCCGACCATTGGGACTTTTCCAACTGTGGAGGGGCTATAGAGGGGAAGCATGTCCACATTGTGCCACCACCCCATTCGGGGTCTTACTATTATAACTATAAGGGGTTTAATAGTGTAGTGTTAATGGCAGTGGTGTCGGCATGGTATGAGTTCCTCTATGTTGACGTAGGGAAGAATGGCCAGATGGAGGAGTCTTCGCCCAGACGGAGTTTTACTAGCGCCTCCGGACTGGTGGCCTGGCATTGCCACCTGATGCGGATAACGTGGAAGGACTCTCCTTCGTCTTTATTGCAGATGAAGCGTTTGGTCTGGGCGAGCACCTGATGAGGCCATTCCCCAAAAGGACCCTCACCCCGGAGAGGAGGGTTTTTAACTACCGGCTGGCCAGAACGAGAAGAGTCATTGAGAATACCTTCGGGATAATGGCCAGCCGGTTCCGCCTGTTTCTGACAGCAATCCATATGGCGGACTACAAAATCAACCATATCATCCTATGCTGCTGCATACTGCACAATTATTTAAGAAAAAAATCACAAAATTATATAGCTTTAGTTGGGCCTGAGACAGGACTTATTACAGAGAATCCCCTGATGGGCCTGGATACTAGCTATCCTGGCTTGGCACCCCCTGAAGTTCGGGAGAAATATGTAAATTATTTTATGGGTGGGGGGCCATTGCTATGCCAGACAATGTGTAAAAACATTTTTAATAAAAAAAATATTATCTGATAAAATCTTGATTTTTCTTTATTGCTTGTGTTTGTTTTTAGCTGTATCCTAGGTTCTCCTAGTGCACTTGTAGTGCCAAGTGGATTTTCCTTTAGTAAATAAGGCCCATTGTCACTGTAAACACAAAATTCCTTAAAAAACTGATATTGAGCATTGAAAGAAGAAGCCACAAATTGTTGATTATCACATTTTTTACTGTGTGCACATTCACACAGCAAATCACCTAAAAAATTTGGGAAAAACATGTCTTATAAATATGCAGGCATACATATATTACCTGAAGCTGGGGTATCAGACACTCACCTGTTGTGGTGACAAGTTCACCAAGTTCCTCCACCTCTCCTTCCTCCAGATCCTCGGGGTGTGGTGTTTGGAGTTCCCCTTCTTTCTCAGGTAGGGGGTTCCTGGTGTCCTCTGTTGAGGGATGTCCTCTGTGTCTTTGGTTCCCTATGAGAAGGAAACAAAAGGTATACTTAGCACACAGATATTTAGGCATGACCAAATGTATTTAACCTGTATCTGCCCAAAACATCATATTTAATGAGTGAACAATGTTTACTACGAATGATTACTGTGCCCACTAACCTGAAACGTGCCATTTTGAAATGTCCTACAGTAAAGAAAATCACATGGCGCAGCATGCAAGCAATAATAAGAATAATCGGAACACACGACAAGTACTTACTTTTTCGAAGCACTTTCTCGATCCTTCTGTACTGATCCAGCTCCTACAGTTTCAGGTCTGACCAGCGTTTCCTTATTTGCTCCTTTGATCATCGTACCCCAAAATTTGTGTATAGACTCTTCACAACTTTCGTCATAATTTTGACCTTTCTCACATTCGGGTTTAGGTACAGTACATTCTTCCCATCATAGTCGTTCCTCCTCAAGATGTCCACCATCTCCACCATCTCACCAAAGGACATATTTGAGGCCTTAAAACTTTGCCTCTGGGATTGGGACGTTTCTGCCTCCGGGCTTTCCTCCTCGTTACTCCAATTAATAACACACACCTGCTGTGTCTCCGCCATGTCGCTCCTACTGCTCGCCGAAGAGAAGGGGCGGGGAATACACTAGAAAGAACACCAGGGGCGGGCAACGCGTAGTGTATATGTCGCACGTACATTCGGTGTGCTGAGGAAGGAGGACGAACATTCTATAACGAAGGTAAAATGTTTTAACTTTGGAACATCAGTGGCCTATACTGCTTAAAGATTGAGGCCTATATTGGGATAAGATTATGAGAGTTTAGGTTACTTAACCGGGTGACCCCGCCCCCTCACGGGGAAAGCCATAGGGAAGTCCCCATCAAGTCCCCATGCGTCAGAGGGGGCGGGGTCACCGGGTGGCCCCGCCCTCCTTTATATAAGAAGTGTCAGAAGAAGAGAAGCGTCACACAGCAGGAGCCTCCCATGGATGCGTAGAGAACCAAGAACAAAGCGGGGAAGAAGACGCCATGGAGGAAGATGCCGGACAAGAACACCGGAGCAAGAAGCAGAGGATCGGAGGAAGAAGCAGAGGAAGAAGAAGATGGAGGAAGAAACCGAAGGAAGAAGGATGGAAGAAGGAAGAAGACCCGAAGAAGATGGTAAGAATAAGACTTTAAATAAAGGAATTGTCAAAAACTGTCTCTTGTCATTTTAAACATTTTTGACACTTTTTTTGTGAAAAAAAAGTGATCTGGGGTCCCCTTGTTAAAGGGGGCTTCCAGATTCCAATAAGCCCCCCGCCCACAGACCCCCACAACCACCGGCCAAGGGTTGTGGGGATGAGGCCCTTGTCCTCATCAACATGGGTACAAGGTGCTTTGGGGGGCTACCTCAAAGCACCCTTCCAATGTTGAGGGCATGTGGCCTGGTACGGTTCAGGGGGGCGCTCTCTCGTCCCCCCCTCTTTTCCTGTGGCATGCCAGGTTGCGTGCTTGGATAAGGGTCTGGTATGGATTTTTGGGGGGACCCCACGCCATTTTTAAAAAAAATTTTGGCGCAGAGTTCCCTTTAAAATCCATACCAGACCTGAAGGGTCTGGTATGTATTTTGAGGGGGACGCCCACGCCATTTTTTTTTTAAATTTTGGTTCGGGGTTCCCCTTAATATCCATACCAGACCTGAAGGGCCTGGTATGGAATTTAGGGGGACCCCCACGCCATTTTTAAAAAAATTTTGGTTCGGGGTTCCCCTTTGGGGAAATCCCATGCTGTTTATATCAATGAACTTTTATGTGTATTGTCGGACCGACAATTCATAAATAGCCGCGAGTAGTTGTAAATTACTTTTTTTCCTTTGAATTGTCATTTTGCTGTCAGACTGTTCTAAACACCGGAAACATGCGCCCCTTTACAGGTATACTATAGACACCCCCAGGTACGAAATTTAAAGGAATATTACACTTTTATTGTTTCACTTTAAGCATTATTAAAATCACTGCTCCCAAAAAAACGGCCGTTTTTAAAACTTCTTTTTGAATTAATATATGTCCCCTGGGGCAGGACCCAGGTCCCCAAACACTTTTTATGACAATACCATGCATATAAGCCTTTAAAATTAGCACTTTTGATTTCTCCCATAGACTTTTAAAGGGTGTTCCGCGGCTTTCGAATTTGCAGCGAACACACCAAATTGTTTGCTGTTTGGTGAACTGGCGAACAGCCGATGTTCGAGTCGAACATGAGTTTGAATCGAACTCGAAGCTCATCCCTAATCAGTAGCGCAAGTGTATGTACCCAGGCTGTGGTACTTCAACAAACTGCGGTTTCTGGGCGACCAGACTGAAGCCAGGGAATCACTTTCGACCCTTCCCTGCAGCCTTCCCTCCACCCTTCCCTCAACCTCAGCAGAGGCTGACAAGGAACAACCTGGGCCTTCCATCCTGGAAGAAGTGGATGCTCCCAGCTGGAGCCAGGTATATTATTTTTAGACATATTTATTGTCCTAATATTAATGATGTTAACTAGATGTTATAATTGATAACAAATTCATGATTTAAAACAAAGAGATTTACATACCAATAGACAGTAGTGGCCAAAAATGTTTGTGACCAGCTTGAAAAATGGTGGGGTCAGAATGATAGTCTTTTCTACTTATTAACATTCAATTTACAAGTCATGAGCTGAAAATTGTGTGTGATTGATGAAGCAAAAACTAAAACTATGTTCCTTTTTTATACACAAGATGAGCTCAGCCAGGGTAGGGTCTGGAAAGTGGCAACCAGGAGGAGGCCGTGCCCAGTGGCAGCCAGGAGGAGGGTGGGCCCAGTGGCAGCCAGGAGGTGAGCGGGCCCAATAGGACCCTCACTCAATTCCAGGTGCCACCCATCTGCCTTACCACCAAAAGGCCCAGGAAGGGGATGATGACAGAGGAGGCAGCACTGGGCCTTATTAGGGAAGCCAACGATGTCCTCAGGAGCCCCCCCCCAACGCTGAAGAGGCCCATGGCTGCTATCTAGCCACCAGGTTGCTAGAATTGGAGAAGGACCAACACCTCCTCTGTGAGGGAATTATTTTTGATGCCCTTCAGAAGGGGTTGAGGGGCCAGCTGACTGAGAACAGCCACATATATGAGCAAGTCCATCCTCCTCCTCTTCCAGCCACAAGTCCACCACCAGAGCCACAGCCTCCAAGGAAGGCTGCAGGGAAGGGTGCAGGGAAGCATGGAGGGAAGGCTGCAGCGAAGAGAAGAAAGTGATGACCTGGGTTCAGTCTGGTCTGACAAAAGACGCAGGCTGTGGTAGTACCACAGCCTGGGGACAGATATCTCATCTGCTGCTGGTCCTGATCTCTGGGATACCTGGACCAGATTAGGCTCCATATTATATGGACTCCTCAAGCTTTCGATTTTCTTTTCCACAGACTTGATGTGTGCCCTGAGGGCCAAAAGGCTTCGCAAATTCCAAAAGTCTCTCCAGCATTGCCTTCCTCTTTATTTTGTTACCCAGAATAAATGGACATTTTATTTTCAGAAAATACTTGCTTATGTGTTTTTCTTCAAATAGGACAGTTAGTTTGTGAGTAGGCAGGTACATTTCAAAAAGACAATGTCAAATTAACAAGGGACACCAACCTTGTTGAGGTTAATAAAAAATACAAGATAATAATATTATTATGGTAACTTGATACACATAAAAAAATGATATGGAGATCACTAGAAAATAATTTTTAATTAATCCTAAAAAAAATCTTGGTGAAATAAAAAATAATAAAAGATGACTATAAAAAATTATTGTAAACGTTATAATGGAGATCTGGCTTTTAAAAATAGAATATTATTCATGAGATAAGAAGAAATAATGAAGAAATAAGTTTGTGAGAACTCTGTGTGAATGTGAGCAGCAAAACAACTTCATTCTTCTAGCATTATAAAGCACAAAAGAATGCGCTGCATTAAAAGATCACAGAATTAGCAGCATGAGGAATGTGCTAGCTCCAATACGAACGTTAGTTTTACCACACCGAGCGCTTCCGTCTCATACTTGCTTCAGAGCATGCTTAGTTTTTGGTCCATCGGAACAGCATACTGACGAGTGGTTTTCCCGATAGGAATTGGTTCCGTCAGAAATATTTAGAAAATGTTCTATTTCTAGGTCCGTCAGGATTTTCGAAAAAAAAGTCTGATGAGGCATACACAGGATTGGAATATACAATGAAAAGCTTCTGTTGGACTTTTCCTGTCGGACATTCCGCTCGTGTGTACGTGGCATAAGACATATTTGGAATTGGACAATAAGTACAGCCAGGCAATAAACACAAGCTACATGATTGAATTTTTTTATTGGCATTGTTTTTTTTCCAATAGTCTTATTTCTGCAATGATTTAACCCTTTACAACCCTCTCCCTATTCAAATTCAGTCATTTGGTCAATCACACTGCACACAATAATGACCCGTACACACATTCGGACATTGATCGGACATTCCGACAACAAAATCCTAGGATTTTTTCCGACGGATGTTGGCTCAAACTTGTCTTGCATACACACGGTCACACAAAGTTGTCGGAAAATCCGATCATTCTGAACGCGGTGACGTAAAACACGTAAGTCGGGAGTATAAACGGGGCAGTAGCCAATAGCTTTCATCTCTTTATTTATTCTGAGCATGCATGCCACTTTGTGCGTCAGATTTGTGTACACACGGAAATTCCGACAACGGATTTTGTCAGAAAATTTCATAGCCTGCTCTCAAACTTTGTGTGTCAGAAAATCCGATGGAAAAAGTGCGATGGAGCCCACACATGGTCGGAATTTCCAACAACACGCTCCGATCGCACATTTTCCATCGGAAAATCCGACCGTGTGTACGGGGCATTAGTCTCATGTCTTAGTCCATATCAGACATACAAGACAATTCTATATCCCTCACAAAGTATTTCCCAACTACCTTCAAATTTGATTTTCTTACCCTTTCTGGCCCTTATGAGATTTTCTATGATGGACCAGCACAGTAGGGATCAATCTATGATATATGCAGGATTTTGATTTCTCTTCCAAGCAATCCTTTCTAAAAAAACATCCCTATAATATTTTTGCATATTGGTGAGATATAAGCTGTTGTCAGAGCTAACAGGTTGCAAAGCCCCACTGGATCCAATAAAGCACCTTTTAAAGCTACAACTTGAACATAACTGAAAGTTCTCACCACACACATATTAACTGCTGCCCACTCCTTAATTACCTTGAGATGAAAAAAAGAGCTTTACCCACAAGACAAGGCCCATCAAACCTAATTAAAGAGTGCTAGTGATAGATCTGCTCAATGCTAGGATTCGAAACACCTAAGACAAACATAATAACATGTGAGAAATGTGCTATATGCTATATATATCAGCTATATATATCAGTTTCAAAGTCAGTGGCATAGCCCTTTTCCCCAGACAACATAGGCAGTGAAGGATTCCATCTTCCTTACTTGGCTTATCTTCGTTCTTTAATACATCCACTTCTTTCCATCAATGTCTTCTTACTGTCATTGGCTTTGCCTTGCCTTCAATTAGGTGTATTCATTAGATTAATTATAATCTTTTACCTGCTTTTTTATTTTACTTTATATTAGAGGCCTGCTGATTCTAACATTTATGGTATCCAGATTATCCACACTTGATTAGTCAAACTCCTAGGTTGAAGTAGTAATGGAGTATAGTTAATAATGCAACTGTATAGTTGGAGCTATCGCAGCTTTGGAAACGCTTGAGGTCACCTGAACCATCACCAGTTATTCACGTTGATCTATAAATACATTAAGAAAAATGGTGTGAAGCTTTTAAAAAAGTACATAAAGCCTAAAGATAGTTAGAATAGCAGAAATTCCATACAGCAAGTATGTCAAATTTACTAGTTATACCTCATTTGTATAGCCAATGTGTTTATGTTATTTTATTAGTCTGGCAAATCTAAGTAATAAAAAAAAAAAACACAATCAAAATGAAAGAGTAGTCCTTGTGCTCCAGTGTATGCAACTTATTTGCAAGAGGAGTCAAGAGATTAATGTACTCAATCTTCTGCAGACATGAGGACCTATTTACTTCACCCATACTGTATATTGTAAATTTGTAGCAAGTCATAAGGATAGGGACTGTAGCAGGGGGCTGGCCTGTGTCAGACAACATGTGCGAAAACAAGCAAGGGTTGCACACGCACCAAGATTTACATGATTATGTCACCATTAAGCCACGGTTTAGGTAGTGGATGATTGCCCCACCTAATGTCTTAACAAAGATGGCATTGGCTATGTGTAGAGAAAAGCAGATTAAGACATTGCCAGGAGGAGTACTGTGATTTCTGTGAGTGGTAATAAATATTACACTATGTTAAATATACTTATAATGCATTCACTTTAAAGAGTAACTCCACTTTTGTTGACAAAAAACATTGCAAGAATGTTAACAAACTTTGTTGCAGATTCTTACCTTTTGTTATTCTGAAGAAATCCCTGTGTGTTTGTCTGTGTCCATGTGGGAAAGTGCATCTATTGTGAGTGGTTTCATTATCATTCAGCTGCAGCACCTGCAGGGCACTAATGAGGAAAGCTGCTGGACCTGCATCCCTTTAGACTTGATTTCCTATTGGGAGTATCTCACCAAAAATGACATTTGTTGCAGGGGATGCCTGAAATCTGACTTGTATGTTAGTGTAGACTTTGGAAAAAATCAGTGACCCAATCACACAAGCAGGAAATAATGTTTCTGGGGGGCGTTCTGTCCACATTTTGTGTACAGAACTCCTCCAGGTAGTCATATTGCATTGCACCTAAGGCTCTGTTCACATCTAGGCGTTGCTATTTTACAGGTGTTTTTCGGGCGTTTTTTCAGGCGTTCTTTCAGACGTTTTTGCAGAGTTTTGCAGCGTTTCTCTACAGGCGATTTCAAGGTTAAAATGTCACCAATGTAAAAGCAGTAAAACACCTGTAATCTGCCAAAAAAGACGCTCATGTACTTTTTTGAGCGATGGGCATTTTGCTTTAGGTGACAGAATGCTCAGATGTGAACAGGGGCCATTGAAATTAATGGGATTTGTCTTGTTGGGCGTTTTTAGAGCTGGGGCTTAGAGCAGAAAAACTCCCAAAAACGCCTAGGTGTGAACGGAGGCTTACAGAAAATTACAAATCTGCAGACTGAAAACGAAAGGTAATTTTAATAACATTCAATTGTATACGCTATATTATTTTTTCTTTATTTGCTATTTTTTCCCCCACGAAAGTGGAGTTCCCTTTTGAATGAAAAAAACCCCCAATAAACCAAATACTAGAATGCTGATGAAGTTCAATTGCATGAGAAAGGCTGTTCATGAAATAATAATTATATATATATATATATATATATATATATATATATATATATATATATATATATATATATATATATATATTGCCATTGGGCTTTGCAGCATTTCTAATTATATTCTGATTGTCAATCACCCACCTCACTGGCTTTTATTACATAATTGCACAGTTTCTGAAACTGTGAGGTTGGTGCTAGCTTTTAGCCTGACTAGTAGCTTTTGCCCTTCACTTTATTTACCGAGTAGTTGAGATTAGCTGGCTTTGGTTTATTTTGTGAATAAAGGACCCTCAACCTCCTTTAGGGAAAGGAAGACTGGACTGCTGGAAGCATTGCTATCGCCATGAGTGTGAACTTAAAAGGGAAGTGGCTGTTCCCAATGGGTGTGTCGGGGGAGGGCAGTCTGGTCCGGGATTCGCAGAGATCTGGATAGCAGCAGATGACATGTGTGTCCGCAGGCTGTGGTACCACAAGAGGCTGCATTTTTTTGCCCAACAGACTGGATCCAGGATCCTCACTGTCTGGTCTTCCTTTCACGCTTCATTCCCGGCTGTGGCTGTGCAGTTGGAGATGTGGCAGGAGGAGGAGTAGGACCTGGAGGAGGAGTAGGACCTGCAGGAGGAGGAGGAGGACCATCCCAAAGCTGTGTGTGAGGTGTAATTTGGCCCCTCATACCTTTCTCCAGAGCCTCCGATATGAGGGCCTCACACATGGCTTTTTGGCCCTCCTCCATCCTCTGCATTTTATAGGCTATGAATGCAGCAATGTTCTCCTGCCTGGTGTGTGGTGCTCCCAGGACCTCTGTAGCCCTCCAAAAGAATCTGATAGCCGCCTCCTCTAGGGCACTCATCCTACTGCCACTTTCTGTTTTCAGGGGGGGTGGAGGGACCTTGATATCAGCCAGCCGGCTCGGCCCGGCCACCTCCTGGCTATGACTTCCCTGTGTATGAAAAAGGGACATAGTTGTAATGTTTTGCATCATCAATCACAATCCTTAATTAGTACTCCCAACTAACATATAGTTCACATCATTGATTGGACAAGCAGAAATATTTAGAGGAATGCTATACCTGGCTCAATCTGGGCTCCTCCACATGTGGCCTGGAAGGCCCAGGTTGGGCGTCAGAAGCCTCAGCTGGGGGGGAAGGAAGCGTGGAAGGAAGACTGGAGAGGGATGGCCTGGGTTCAGTCTGGCCTGCCAGAAAGTGCAGCCTGTCGTAGTACAACATCCTGGGGACATAGATGTCACCTGCTGCTCCGGATCTCTGCGAATCAAGGACTTTATTGCGCTCCCTCAGATATGTGCTCCTCAGGCCACCAATGAAAATCTTTAAATAAGTGATGTCTGCCGTGGGGATCACCTGCTTCACAATTTCACACAATTGCTCCAGTGCTGCCTTCCTCTTTGCTTGGTTCTTGTAATGGGGGTGTTTAATCTCCCACAGACAGGGCAGCTCCCTTAGCATCTCTATGAATACTGAAATGAAGTCATTATCTTTCCATAAGATATCCATGTTCACTGCAAGACACAACACAAGACAAAGCCTAATGGCACACAAAACTCTCCTAATCTTGTTACAATATAGGCCTCAATCTAGAAGCAGTATAGGCACAAGTTTGTCTCTTACCTTCGTTCTTATGATCGGCGCGTCCAATGCTCCTTCCTCTGCTCACAGATCAAACGTAATACGCACGCGTGTTACGCTTTATACACACTGCGCATGCGTGTAACTCCGCCCGCCCCTGACGTTCTTTCTAGTGTATTCCCCGCCCCTTTTCGTTTGGCGCAGTGGGGGAAGAGCATGATGGCAGACATACAGCAGGTGCGGGCTAATTGTAGCAACGAGGAGGAGGAGGAGGAAAGGGCGGATCCAGGCACATCCCGATCCAGAAGGAGACGTTTTAAGGCCACAAATATGTAGTTTGGGGAGATGTTGGAGATGGTCGACATCATGAGGAAGTCCGACTATGACGGAAAATATGGGCCTTACCCCAACCCGAACATCCGAAAGGCCAAGATCATGGCGAAAGTGGTCAGGAGTCTAGAGCGGAATTTCGGGGTACGAAGATCTAAAGATCAGCTCAGGAAGCGGTGGTCGGACCTGAAGTTGAGAGAGCCAGAGCAGTACCGAAAGATCCGGAGAGTGCTGCAAAAAAGTAAATAGTTGTGCTGTGTCCCTATTCTTTCTGTCTTTATTACGTTCGTTCTGCTCCATATGCTTTTATTAGTTGTAACGTTTAAAAAGGTCAACTTTAATGTTCATGGGCACATTATTCGTTCGTATCAAACATTTTTCTTTCGGCCTCTAGAAAACCATTGTTTAGGCCATATGCATTTTCACACATTTTTGGGGGCCTACTTGGATGCCAAATATTTGTTTGTGTAGATGGGTTTGTTACTAGAATGAAATGCAAACTAGATTATGTGTAAGGAGAGGACACTGAGCAGCTGTTTTCACATCTGGACACTGGAGCACTAGTGTGGGACACAAGAACACCATTTTTATTAGGGGGGGCACACAGGTGCTCCAGTGTATACTATAGGGGGGGCTACATCTGTGAAGCTTGTACCAAACAGGTAAAGTATTGCAGCTTGACAAAGGGCAATAAAAAATATACATCTTGGAACTCTGCTAAAATAGACAATTGTACCCCACTTCCGAGCAATGTTTCCTATTTCTAGTTCTGCCATCAAATATCTGTGTGCTAATTATACCATTTTTGTTTTACATAGGGGAGAAAAGACTCGGACACCCCTCATCCCAGGAGACCAGAGACCCCCCCCCAGAAGAAGGGGAAATACCAACACAAGAAGAAGAGCAGGAGGAAGAAGAAGACGTGGTGGAGATTGGCACCACAACAGGTGAGTGTCTGCGACCACAGGCTCAGGTAAAAGAGATGGATGGTGGCAGATTTTTGAGACCTTTTTTTTCGTTCTTTATCTCTTTTTAGGTGATCGTGATCCAGAACACTTTACATCTGAAAGTGCCCAGATACTGATCGGGGAGATCATGGGGTGTAATCTCCAATTGCAAAACATCCAGCAACAAATCAGTGATGTTATTAAAAAAAATAATAACATCATTGATGTTTTGGGGCGAATTTAAACCCCACAAAATCACCTGTTTTATCGTACCAAAATTTTTTCAATGTTTAGAAAAGCCAAATTTGGAGGATGCACACAGTGTGCCAACATGTGCTATCTGCCATCACGGGAGATCAATGGACGCGTTTTGGGGGTGCAACCCCTTCCTCAATTATAAAGTAGTGTTGAGGAAGGGCTTGCTCCCCCAAAACACGTCCCTTGATCCCCCCTGATGGCAGATAGCACATGTTGACATTCGTAAATTGGTGTGCATCTTCCAAATTTGGCTTTTCCAGGGGTGATTTCCCCCCATCTGAACGCTATATCAAACACAGTTCATAAATACTCATGTCTGATATAGCCTTCAGGTTTTACCATATGTGAACTTTGTAAGTTCAAGTTTTTTGGCTTTCTTGTTGGTTTTACACAGGCCTGTTTTATCTGAAATGGATATTTCGATTTTTGATAATGCTACTGCAAACATTGTTATACAACAAACATGTTGGTTTGTTTTAAAATCCTTTGGGAAATGCACATGTGATTGTGCAGGTATAAAAAAGTGCCTTACTCAAGAATGTGTGGATTATTGTCTCAACACTACAACACTTTTGGGGTGATGTAATTGCTGTTTTATGCAAAAATGGGGGTTATTTCCTAAGGGCAAATCCTCTTCAAGTGCAGGTTCAGTGCAGTTGCAAGTGCACTTGTAGTGAAATGTGTTTTTGCATTTAGGAAGTACCAGCCAACACTGTTTTTTATAAGGTTACCCAATCACGACATTTTCTGCACTCAACACATTTCTGTCAGGGTCAGATAAAACAAACACAAGCAGTAAATGTCCACAAAGAATTTCTTTTGGTTGTTTTTTATTTGAAAAAGGTGTCACAGATTGTCTGGCATATTGATAGCCCCCCTACCCACAAAGAACTCCAGGTAGCGTAACCGGACATCACGGGCATTCAGGGAGGGCAAGCCAGGACGGCCACTTTCAAGCGCCGTCAGTGTTGATGGATTAGGGATTCCGGCCTCAGGCCCAACTGAGCCAGCATAGTTGGCTGAATGTTTTCTTAAAAAATTATGGAGAACACAGCAGGCAAGTATTATATGGTTCAGTTTATACTCCGCCATATGGATGGGTGTCAGAAATAATCGGAACCGGCTGGCCAGGATTCCAAATGTGTTCTCCACCACTCTTCGGGCTCTGGCCAGCCAGTAATTAAAAACCCTCTGTTCCGGGGTGAGGGTCCTCATCGGGAATGGCCGCATCAGGTGGTCCCCCAGCGCAAATGCTTCATCAGCAACAAACACAAATGGGAGACCTTCAACATTGTCCTCTGGAGCTGGCAAGTCCAAGCTGCCATTCTGGAGACGCCTGTAGAACTCCGTCTGGGCGATCACTCCACCATCGGACATCCGGCCATTCTTCCCCACGTCCACATACAAGAACTCGTTATTAGCCGACACCACCGCCAACATCACTATACTATTAAACCCCTTGTAATTATAATAGTACGACCCCGAGGTGGGTGGTGGGACGATGTGTACGTGTTTCCCATCAATTGCCCCTCCGCAGTTAGGAAAGTCCCACCGCTGCGCAAAGTGGGAGGCCACAGTCTGCCATTCCTGTGGCGTTGAAGGAAACTGTTGAGGAAAAAAAAAAAACATTACTATTTTTTCACAGAAACATGGCAAGCAGATTAGACACAAACATTATGGGGCAACCTCCAGATAGCATTTACTAAGGGGAATTTAACAACAACAAAGTATAAGGTACACCTATCATATTCCCCCTCCCCCCCTCTCATGGGCCATTTCTAACATTATAGGGGGGGACTCTTGGACAGGTAACCCTCTTCACTTCATTGAGAGATGAATGCCTAAATACAGGGTATTACTTGGAACAGCCCCTCCTTAGTTACACTATTGGCAGACCACTGGACAGGTAAGAAGTGTCATAATACAAAGATATAAATACACATTGTACACATTTGAGGACATTTGAACATTCTGCTATTACCTATCAAGATAATAATACGATACAAAAACTTTAAACAGTACCATTGGAAAGTATACAGGCAGGCCCTTGCACTACATGCTTTGGGGAATTCATCCATAAATCTGACCAGTAAAGAGATGGGTATAGTGTGTATGGGTTTGGCAAAGTCAGCAGATAGATGATTGAGGATAGAGAATTGGGATCAGCTGACTTAGCAGTTGGGGGGGAGGGTTAAAAAAAATTTGGGGACACCACAAAAAAAAAGCCTCTGGCACTCTGCCTGAATTTAAATCAAAAATAACATTTCCAAACATTTTAGGGGGTGTTTGGGGTAAAGCACTACTATGGAGCTGATAAAATACATTGTTAAGTGACTACATGAGGTGAATATAGGCCAGGAAAGACCATGCTGGGGAGGTTAGTGAAGGGCAAATATGTATGAAGTGAATAATCAAAAAATGTACAAAAAAATAAATGCAAATAAATATAAATATAAAAAAGTGACAAAAAAGATAAAGTCCGTGACTTAAAAAGTTGTGTAGGATATCCACAGTCCTTATTGAAATTAATTCCACCAACAGTGACTGAAAAACTTAAGTGAATAGAAATATCTTGTGAGAGGAATCCACCACCTATGCAGATATATGTTTACCAGAGGTAAGCTATATGAAGCTTATGCCCGAAATCCACTCAGTGGGGACACCACCATCGATCTCAGCATAGAGGGAGGATCACCCAGGACTCACCGACAACCAGGCCAAATACTTCCAAATACTGCCTTTGGAAGGCAGACGCACTGACGTCATCGTTTCCATTTCCTCTGTGAACGGGTGCATGCAGGCCGGCCGGCTGATTTATACTACATGCTGTTGTATTTGTGCTTTCTAGTAAGTGCGCTACTTTTACTTTTTTCAATAAACTGTGTAAGCGGATTCACACTATGGAGGATGTGTTTTTTAGTCCCCTGGGTTCCCATTGCTGAGGTATTTGGCCTGGTTGTCGGTGAGTCCTGGGTGATCCTCCCTCTATGCTGAGATCGATGGTGGTGTCCCCACTGAGTGGATTTCGGGCATAAGCTTCATATAGCTTACCTCTGGTAAACATATATCTGCATAGGTGGTGGATTCCTCTCACAAGATATTTCTATTCACTTAAGTTTTTCAGTCACTGTTGGTGGAATTAATTTCAATAAGGACTGTGGATATCCTACACAACTTTTTAAGTCACGGACTTTATCTTTTTTGTCACTTTTTTATATTTATATTTAGTAATGAGCAAACCCTGCGAGCCACTTACGGATAAATGCCTAACAAAATGGTGAGTAATTAATCTGAGGTGGAGACCAGCTGCAAACACTCAGTCACGTTTCATAATCGTGCAAAGTGGTAAAAATAAAACAATGTGTCTGCGCTGGAAAAAAATCACATCAATCAAAAGTGCAGCAATAATAAACATAAATAACATAGGTATTAACAAATAGTACACTTGAGTGAAAATACCCCTAAGTGCTAAAGTATAAAGTGCACAGTGCTATATAAAACGCACAATGTGAGTGGTCAATCAAAAAACATATAGATATTGGATCAAATGAAGTATAAAGGGATATAACTACTAGTGAATGAAATAAAGTCCAAAACAGTATATATCCAGAAACATAAGAGTGCCCAGAAAAAACGTATTCCGAAGATTTAGTGAAATCCGCATATCCTTCCTTCCAAAAGTGTGTCACCAAGAAACATGCTGTAGTGTCTTCCAGCCACCCCCACAGGTATATATGCTCACCTTCCTGTATGTGACACAGTGATTAAACTATGTCAAACAAAGCTTTGGAGCCACTCCTGTGCTCTTTTGGAACCAGCTGTGCAGACCTCCAATGCTCTCAAATGAAGATAATATATGCAAAAGAAAAAAACTCCATAGCGCAATATTGCAAGGTGTAATAAAAGGGTTTTAATAAAAAGTTCTCTCCCCTTGCTGGGGTACTCACATATTGTGGGTGCGTGAGTGCACCATCCTTAACAAACAGAGAACGGACAATCTCGCGGTGTGGAGTGCGATGCGGTGTGTGTATCGAAACTCTCCTTCTCCCTCTCTGCTGACAGCTCCGTCCAGGCCCCTCCCCTACGCGTGTTCGGCACCGGGACCACGTGCCTTCATCAGGGGGAATCTGATTGGACGGGAGCTCCAGAGTAAATTTATAGCTCCGGCGGCCATTTTGCCTGAGACCGCGGACCATATTGTTCAGAGGCTACAGCTATGTCCATAGCGGCCATTTTCCCTTAGACCATGGACCAAGCTGAGATAAGCCATGTCAATCATGGCAGCCATTTTGCCTAGGACCATAAATATAACCCCTAATAGACTGTAGAGACGGCTCCAGCAGCCATTTTCCCTAGGACTACGGATCTGCTAAATAGCAAGATGTACAATACTGATAACACGATCGTACGATAAGCGATCAAATAAAGCATTGTGCAGATAATTATATGAAACCTACATTAAAATAAATAATTTTATACAGGACGGAGCGGTCTAGCAAAGAGAGCACCGCCACGCACCCCACACGCTTAGATAGCCACAACAATTATATACCACAGAGTATCCTACCTAATAAGTATTAAAACAAACATAATAAAATAATTTAATATAATTATATTAGCTAACCACAAGGATAGATAGATAGAATTAAAATTGAAATATAAAATATTATTTAAAATTTTAAAATAAAAATAAAAATATATTTTATTATTAGAATACCAATATTAAAAAATATATATTAAGTATATCTTCAAACATATTAATGGAATCACTATAGAGAGGTAATCGAACTATCAAGAGGAATAAAAAACCATCATAAGTATATGATCTATAATCAATGCCCAACTCAGCCCAATGGACGAGTCATCAATTTCAACTCAAAAAAACAGGAATGATAATAGAGTATACCGCCGACGCAAACAATATCAATAATTACTAAGGAAGCATCTCAAATCAAATTCTCTATTCAATCCCCCAGGAACCAAAGATCCAAGCTGGTGTATCCACCAGGATTCCCTTTTACTTATCTCTCTGACAAAATTAGAACCCCTCCAGTGGCGTTTGGGTGCCTCAATCCCCCAAAACTTCATGCCAACGGTGCTTTGATTGTGTACCCTCTTAAAGTGCACATATAAGCCATGTTTATCGGACCCATTGCGTATGTGTCTCACATGCTCCTCCATGCGATCTTTAAGAGCCCTAGTAGTGCGCCCCACATACACCAGGTCGCATGGGCACTTCAAGGCATAGACCACCCCTACTGTGTCACATGATATAAAATCCCTAATCTTATAGGATAAGTTATTTCTAGGGTTCGAGAATTCCTTCAACCTTCTAGTGTTGTCCGGGATCCTTCTGCAACTGTAACACCTACCGCAGCTATAGAATCCTTCTAGGTCCAAAAACATTTTAGGTTTTGGAGGGGGTGGGTCTACCACATTATGTATTAGCCTGTCCCGCAAATTGGGAGCTCTCTTAAAAACAAATTTAGGTTTATCCGGGAGAACATCTTTAAGTTGAGCGTCCTGTTTTAACACACTCCAATATTTACATATAATCCTCCTTACTTCATAACTTTGTGCAGAATAATCAAGAACTACACTGATACCCTCATGATTCTCATTATTGGTTACATTGGTGGCATCTTTTAAAAGGTCCGCCCTACTCATGCTTCCAATCTTGCTTTTTTCCTTCTCCAAAAACTCCTTCTGGTATCCCTTCTCCAAGAACATGGTGCTCAACCTCTCTGACTGGGTCTCATAATCCACCGTCCTAGTGCAATTCCTTCGCATCCTCATATATTGTCCTCTTGGGATGTTACTTAACCAGGGTTTGTAATGACAACTTGTAACTGGAATATACGAATTCCGGTCCGTGGTTTTGAAGAAGGATCTGGTGATGATACCCTCACTGGTATTGAAAATCTCTAGATCCAGAAAATGTATATTCTCTGTACTAACATTCCAGGTGAGGGAGATGTTACGATCATTAACATTCATGGAGTTCAGTAACCCCATCAGACCTTCCATATCCCCTCTCCAAACAATTAAAAGATCATCTATAAATCTCTTGTATAGTAAAATATCTCCATTGTCATCCCTTAGATTCTCCTCTTCCTCCCATTTGGCCATATAGAGATTTGCTACGCTGGGGGCGAATTTGGCGCCCATCGCGACACCTTTCTTCTGTAAATAGATTTTGTTGTCATACCAGAAAAAGTTGTTCCGTAAACAAAAATCTAAACACTTCAAAAGAAAAAACGTAAAATCCTCATCGATTGAATCTTCCTTATCCAAGGCCCACTTAACAGCATTCAGGGCGCCCTCATGATCGATGTTGGTGTACAATGAGGCTACATCTCCTGTGGCCATAATTATATTCTCATGTACAGTACACCCACCTAGAAGCTGCAAAGTGTGCTTGGTGTCCTTAAGATAGGCGCTGGTTTTCTTCACTAAGGGCTGTAGATGGATATCTATATACTCTCCTAATCTGGAGGTAAGAGATCCGATACCACTCACTATCGGTCTGCCGGGTGGATTTAGGCTATCCTTGTGGATCTTAGGTAAGTAGTAGATTACAGGCATTTTACTGACCATAGGGACTAAGTACTTGGCTTCATGCTTGTTCAAAAAACCTTCATCAATTCCATACTTGATAATGCCCTCCAATGCACTTTTACAAGATTTGGAAGGGTTACCATTAAGAGGTTGATAAGTATCCATGTCGCTCAATATCCTTCCCATCTCATCTTTATACTGTTGTAGTGAGAGGACGACGACACCTCCCCCTTTGTCCGCTGGTCTAATCACTATGTCTTTTCTTTTTTCCAATAAATCCATTCCTCTTTTTAAATCTCTATGTTCATACACCTTCTTAACTGGTAACTGTTCTAACTCAGTGGTAACCAATTTTTTGAATAAATCGACATATTTATTGTTGGATATATAGGGGTTAAACACTGAGTTATTTCTTAAGCTAGTGAACCTGTGGTTAGTGACAGCCCTCTCAACAGGGTTGAGGGCATAATACTTTTTAATATTGAGTTTCCTAACCAATTTCTGTACACCGACGTAGGTGTCGAATTTGTTGAGTCCTTTTTTCGGGGCATATTTAATTCCCTTATCCAAAACTAGTAATTCCTCTCTTGATAGTTCTACTCCGCTCAAATTATAGATTCCCTGCCCTAGTCTTCCCGCCTTCTTTTTCTGTTGTACT
This sequence comes from Aquarana catesbeiana, assembly GCF_042186555.1. NCBI lineage: Eukaryota > Metazoa > Chordata > Amphibia > Anura > Ranidae > Aquarana > Aquarana catesbeiana. The sequence goes on from NC_133325.1 coordinate 409,851,436, forward strand.
CTTCGTCCAGCTCTCCCTCCTCTCTTCCTAGATTTCGTGCTTCTCGGACGGGTCCTCCCCTGGTCCCCCCTAAAAAAGATTCATCCAGGAAGTTGTCATTATCACTCAACGGTTGGAAACTGTTGGTTACAGGTACTCCATAGTGGTCCTGCTGATGTTTTTCGTATCTGACTCTCTGCGGTTTAGGGGAATAATAAACTCCACCTCTACGTGTATCTTCTCTTGCATAAGTGGGGTACCCTCTAAAGGGAGGTTGATACAACAAGGGGCCCCTGTAAGGTGCACGATTTCCTCTCTGGGGTGTATTCTGTTGATTCCCATAACTCCTATACTGGTGGTATGGAGTACTGTGTTGGTATCCATATTGCCTTTGATAGCCATATGAGTTCTGTTGGCCACTTCTATATTGAGGGGCAAGGTTCGAAGGATAGCCCATATCGTGGTGCTCTCTCTCCTGCTGGACCCTATAGCCATTATCCTGATAGGTGGGGGCCTCATATCCCCAATTCCCATTATTGGGGGGCGGGCCATTTCTCCCCTCATTGTTCGATCGCCTTGGTGGATTGTATTGCGATTTTCTTTGCCTTTTTTGAGAACAGAGAAATTGATCTGGAGGATCTCTTCTCTACCACTAATACTAATAAGAATGATATTACGCAGCTTTTTAGGAAATTAGGGCATTGCATGGACAAAAAGAGTAATATATGGTGGGATCTATCCACCATGAGGAAGTATTTAAAGGATGGTCTGGTCCCTAGGAAGCTACGATGGGATGTTCCCATTAATGATGGCCTACTAGGGGTTGATGATGTGGAGGAGTGGTATGCATTTTTTGTGGGTAAAGGAAGGGAGATTATGGAATTCCTTATGAAGAGAAAACAGCGTAAATTAAATCTTTTGGAGAACCAAATTAAGGATATTAGGGACAAACTCAACTCCCTCATCAATCACCCTGAATACACCAAACTTATGGGGGAGCTGCATAGGAGTATGCAGAAGAAAGACACAGAAAATAAAAATGCAAAGAAGAAGAAGTACCAAAGGGACTTCGAAGACTACCAAAATAAACAAGTCTTCCGATGGCAATCAACATTGGCGTCCACCACCGCAGTTAATCCTCATCCACAAGCGGGGGCAGTTACCAATATGGTACCACAACCACAGGGTCAGTCCTATTCACAACAACAGAACAATAAACCATTCAACAGAGGATTTCCACCACATCGTCAGGATGATGCGTTACCCCATACACCTTATCGCCAACCCCCAAGAAAATCGCAATACAATCCACCAAGGCGATCGAACAATGAGGGGAGAAATGGCCCGCCCCCCAATAATGGGAATTGGGGATATGAGGCCCTCACCTATCAGGATAATGGCTATAGGGTCCAGCAGGAGAGAGAGCACCACGATATGGGCTATCCTTCGAACCTTGCCCCTCAATATAGAAGTGGCCAACAGAACTCATATGGCTATCAAAGGCAATATGGATACCAACACAGTACTCCATACCACCAGTATAGGAGTTATGGGAATCAACAGAATACACCCCAGAGAGGAAATCGTGCACCTTACAGGGGCCCCTTGTTGTATCAACCTCCCTTTAGAGGGTACCCCACTTATGCAAGAGAAGATACACGTAGAGGTGGAGTTTATTATTCCCCTAAACCGCAGAGAGTCAGATACGAAAAACATCAGCAGGACCACTATGGAGTACCTGTAACCAACAGTTTCCAACCGTTGAGTGATAATGACAACTTCCTGGATGAATCTTTTTTAGGGGGGACCAGGGGAGGACCCGTCCGAGAAGCACGAAATCTAGGAAGAGAGGAGGGAGAGCTGGACGAAGAGTACAACAGAAAAAGAAGGCGGGAAGACTAGGGCAGGGAATCTATAATTTGAGCGGAGTAGAACTATCAAGAGAGGAATTACTAGTTTTGGATAAGGGAATTAAATATGCCCCGAAAAAAGGACTCAACAAATTCGACACCTACGTCGGTGTACAGAAATTGGTTAGGAAACTCAATATTAAAAAGTATTATGCCCTCAACCCTGTTGAGAGGGCTGTCACTAACCACAGGTTCACTAGCTTAAGAAATAACTCAGTGTTTAACCCCTATATATCCAACAATAAATATGTCGATTTATTCAAAAAATTGGTTACCACTGAGTTAGAACAGTTACCAGTTAAGAAGGTGTATGAACATAGAGATTTAAAAAGAGGAATGGATTTATTGGAAAAAAGAAAAGACATAGTGATTAGACCAGCGGACAAAGGGGGAGGTGTCGTCGTCCTCTCACTACAACAGTATAAAGATGAGATGGGAAGGATATTGAGCGACATGGATACTTATCAACCTCTTAATGGTAACCCTTCCAAATCTTGTAAAAGTGCATTGGAGGGCATTATCAAGTATGGAATTGATGAAGGTTTTTTGAACAAGCATGAAGCCAAGTACTTAGTCCCTATGGTCAGTAAAATGCCTGTAATCTACTACTTACCTAAGATCCACAAGGATAGCCTAAATCCACCCGGCAGACCGATAGTGAGTGGTATCGGATCTCTTACCTCCAGATTAGGAGAGTATATAGATATCCATCTACAGCCCTTAGTGAAGAAAACCAGCGCCTATCTTAAGGACACCAAGCACACTTTGCAGCTTCTAGGTGGGTGTACTGTACATGAGAATATAATTATGGCCACAGGAGATGTAGCCTCATTGTACACCAACATCGATCATGAGGGCGCCCTGAATGCTGTTAAGTGGGCCTTGGATAAGGAAGATTCAATCGATGAGGATTTTACGTTTTTTCTTTTGAAGTGTTTAGATTTTTGTTTACGGAACAACTTTTTCTGGTATGACAACAAAATCTATTTACAGAAGAAAGAGAAGAAAGGTGTCGCGATGGGCGCCAAATTCGCCCCCAGCATAGCAAATCTCTATATGGCCAAATGGGAGGAAGAGGAGAATCTAAGGGATGACAATGGAGATATTTTACTATACAAGAGATTTATAGATGATCTTTTAATTGTTTGGAGAGGGGATATGGAAGGTCTGATGGGGTTACTGAACTCCATGAATGTTAATGATCGTAACATCTCCCTCACCTGGAATGTTAGTACAGAGAATATACATTTTCTGGATCTAGAGATTTTCAATACCAGTGAGGGTATCATCACCAGATCCTTCTTCAAAACCACGGACCGGAATTCGTATATTCCGGTTACAAGTTGTCATTACAAACCCTGGTTAAGTAACATCCCAAGAGGACAATATATGAGGATGCGAAGGAATTGCACTAGGACGGTGGATTATGAGACCCAGTCAGAGAGGTTGAGCACCATGTTCTTGGAGAAGGGATACCAGAAGGAGTTTTTGGAGAAGGAAAAAAGCAAGATTGGAAGCATGAGTAGGGCGGACCTTTTAAAAGATGCCACCAATGTAACCAATAATGAGAATCATGAGGGTATCAGTGTAGTTCTTGATTATTCTGCACAAAGTTATGAAGTAAGGAGGATTATATGTAAATATTGGAGTGTGTTAAAACAGGACGCTCAACTTAAAGATGTTCTCCCGGATAAACCTAAATTTGTTTTTAAGAGAGCTCCCAATTTGCGGGACAGGCTAATACATAATGTGGTAGACCCACCCCCTCCAAAACCTAAAATGTTTTTGGACCTAGAAGGATTCTATAGCTGCGGTAGGTGTTACAGTTGCAGAAGGATCCCGGACAACACTAGAAGGTTGAAGGAATTCTCGAACCCTAGAAATAACTTATCCTATAAGATTAGGGATTTTATATCATGTGACACAGTAGGGGTGGTCTATGCCTTGAAGTGCCCATGCGACCTGGTGTATGTGGGGCGCACTACTAGGGCTCTTAAAGATCGCATGGAGGAGCATGTGAGACACATACGCAATGGGTCCGATAAACATGGCTTATATGTGCACTTTAAGAGGGTACACAATCAAAGCACCGTTGGCATGAAGTTTTGGGGGATTGAGGCACCCAAACGCCACTGGAGGGGTTCTAATTTTGTCAGAGAGACAAGTAAAAGGGAATCCTGGTGGATACACCAGCTTGGATCTTTGGTTCCTGGGGGATTGAATAGAGAATTTGATTTGAGATGCTTCCTTAGTAATTATTGATATTGTTTGCGTCGGCGGTATACTCTATTATCATTCCTGTTTTTTTGAGTTGAAATTGATGACTCGTCCATTGGGCTGAGTTGGGCATTGATTATAGATCATATACTTATGATGGTTTTTTATTCCTCTTGATAGTTCGATTACCTCTCTATAGTGATTCCATTAATATGTTTGAAGATATACTTAATATATATTTTTTAATATTGGTATTCTAATAATAAAATATATTTTTATTTTTATTTTAAAATTTTAAATAATATTTTATATTTCAATTTTAATTCTATCTATCTATCCTTGTGGTTAGCTAATATAATTATATTAAATTATTTTATTATGTTTGTTTTAATACTTATTAGGTAGGATACTCTGTGGTATATAATTGTTGTGGCTATCTAAGCGTGTGGGGTGCGTGGCGGTGCTCTCTTTGCTAGACCGCTCCGTCCTGTATAAAATTATTTATTTTAATGTAGGTTTCATATAATTATCTGCACAATGCTTTATTTGATCGCTTATCGTACGATCGTGTTATCAGTATTGTACATCTTGCTATTTAGCAGATCCGTAGTCCTAGGGAAAATGGCTGCTGGAGCCGTCTCTACAGTCTATTAGGGGTTATATTTATGGTCCTAGGCAAAATGGCTGCCATGATTGACATGGCTTATCTCAGCTTGGTCCATGGTCTAAGGGAAAATGGCCGCTATGGACGTAGCTGTAGCCTCTGAACAATATGGTCCGCGGTCTCAGGCAAAATGGCCGCCGGAGCTATAAATTTACTCTGGAGCTCCCGTCCAATCAGATTCCCCCTGATGAAGGCACGTGGTCCCGGTGCCGAACACGCGTAGGGGAGGGGCCTGGATGGAGCTGTCAGCAGAGAGGGAGAAGGAGAGTTTCGATACACACACCGCATCGCACTCCACACCGCGAGATTGTCCGTTCTCTGTTTGTTAAGGATGGTGCACTCACGCACCCACAATATGTGAGTACCCCAGCAAGGGGAGAGAACTTTTTATTAAAACCCTTTTATTACACCTTGCAATATTGCGCTATGGAGTTTTTTTCTTTTGCATATATTATCTTCATTTGAGAGCATTGGAGGTCTGCACAGCTGGTTCCAAAAGAGCACAGGAGTGGCTCCAAAGCTTTGTTTGACATAGTTTAATCACTGTGTCACATACAGGAAGGTGAGCATATATACCTGTGGGGGTGGCTGGAAGACACTACAGCATGTTTCTTGGTGACACACTTTTGGAAGGAAGGATATGCGGATTTCACTAAATCTTCGGAATACGTTTTTTCTGGGCACTCTTATGTTTCTGGATATATACTGTTTTGGACTTTATTTCATTCACTAGTAGTTATATCCCTTTATACTTCATTTGATCCAATATCTATATGTTTTTTGATTGACCACTCACATTGTGCGTTTTATATAGCACTGTGCACTTTATACTTTAGCACTTAGGGGTATTTTCACTCAAGTGTACTATTTGTTAATACCTATGTTATTTATGTTTATTATTGCTGCACTTTTGATTGATGTGATTTTTTTCCAGCGCAGACACATTGTTTTATTTTTATATTTATATTTATTTGCATTTATTTTTTTGTACATTTTTTGATTATTCACTTATCACACAATATTGGGCTGTATTTGATATATTATGTGGATTATATCACAATATTTATATTATTTAAGTATCTACTCAATACTTATTTCACTAGCGCGGTTCTTTTATTAATTGTTTTACTTGTTTGATTCTTCTACCTGGGAATTAGAACTGCAGCTTGGGGGTGTAGGGAAGCGCAGTAAGTTTTTATTTTTCTTTGAAATATGTATGAAGGACATAAAATAATAATTACCTAAAAATCCAGCATGCATGAGAACAAAGGGGACATTCACAGCATATTACAATCATGGTAATTAGGGAATGAGGAAAGAAATTCAATATATTATCAAACATTCAATACAATAAAATGTGATATAAAAGGATAAAAATCTTACCTTCATATACTCCTTCTGCAGGACCTGGATGATGGCAGAACAGGTCTCTGGGATAATGATCCCCAGAGCCTGGGGGGAGATGCCTGTCGAGAACTTCAAGTCCTGCAGGCTTCTCCCTGTCGCCAAGTACCGCAGGGTAGCGACCAACCTCTGCTCCGGAGTGATGGCTTGCCTCATGCAGGTATCCTGCCTGCTAATATAGGGGGTCAGCGAAGCCAACAAACGGTGAAACAAGGGGTCCGTCATCCTGAGAAAGTTCCTGAAATCATCAGGATTATTCTCACGGATCTCACGGAGCAAAGGCATATGAGAGAACTGGTCACGCTGAAGCAACCAATTCTTGGTCCATGAACTCCTCCCCACCCTGTTCATGGACTGGACTTGTGTCAAGGTCAGGACCCCAACACCAAGCCCCCGCACAGCACGAACTCTACGAGGAGTACGCATACGAAACATGGCTAGAAAACGGTCGGCTGCTCAGAACGAAGTAACAGAACGCACTGAAGAACAGCAAGGCCTGTGAAGAGCGACCTGAAAAACAGCAACGAGCGGGCAAGATCACACAGAGAACTCCGATACGAACTGACTGCACGCACTGAAGAGCAGATACAAACCCACAAGCACAAACTGAACGGCAGAAAACTTTCTGAAAGCCACGAGTCTGAAAAAGCGCGAATCGTCTCTCACCAAACTTTTACTAACACGAGATTAGCAAAAGGAGCCCAAAGGGTGCCGCGCTTGGTTCTGAACCGGCCTTTTCTAGTCTCGTGGTACGTGGTGTACGTCACCGCGTTCTTGGCGATCGGAAATTCCGACAACTTTGTGCGACCGTGTGTACGCAAAACAAGTTTGAGCCAACATCCGTCGGAAAAAATCCTAGGATTTTGTTGTCGGAATTTCCGAACAAAGTCCGACCGTGTGTACGGGGCATTAGACTATGTGAGTTTATGTTTTATGGGTGCTCACAGTATAACCGTAACTGGCATTGTTGTTTGGTTCATTTGGAAAGTTCAATAAAGTTGTGGTATTGCCCTATATACAACTTAATCAGCTTCCAAGTATTTTTGTGGGGGGCAAGGTTTTGGTTTTTTAGTTGGTCATAAATGACTATCAAGTGCCTTGAAAAAAGTACTTATGCCCCTTGAAATTTTCCACATTTTGTCAAGTTACAACCAAAAACATAAATGTATTTTATTAGGATTTTATGTGATAGACCAACACAAAGTGGCACATAATTGAGAAGTGGAAGGAAATGATAAATGGTTTTCCAAATTTTTTAATTTTTTACAAATAAATGTGAAAAGTGTGGCATGCAGTTGTATTCAGCCCCTCCCCCCCCCCAGTGTAAATACTTTGTAGAACCACCCTTCGCTGCAATTACAGCTGCAAGTCTTTTTTGGGTATGTCTCTACCAGCTTTGCTCAGCTAGAGAGTAACATTTTTGCCCATTCTTCTTTGAAAAATAGCTCAAGTTCTGTCAGATTGGGTGGAAAGCATCTGTGAAGAGCAATTTTCAAGTCTTGCCACAAATTCTTAATTGGATATTAGTCTGGACTTTGACTGGGCCATTCTAACACATGTATATGATTTGATCTAAACCATTCCATTGGAGCTCTGGCTGTATGTTTAGGGTGGTTGTCCTGCTGGAAGGTGAACCTCCCTACCAGTCTTACGTCTTTTGCTGACTCTAATGCCGCGTACACACGATCGGACTTTTCAGCTACAAAAGTCCGACAGCCTGTCCGACAGACTTTCGACAGACTTTCAACAGACTTTTGGCGGACTTTTGGCGGACTTTCAACAGACTTTCTAATGACCGGACTTGCCTACACATGATCACACCAAAGTCCGATGGATTTGTGCGTGATGACGTACACCGGACTAAAATAAGGAAGTTGATAGCCAGTAGCCAATAGCTGTCCTAGCGTGGGTTTTTGTCCGTCGGACTAGCATACAGATGAGCAGATTTCTGGGTCCGGCGGAGTTACGACGTAAAGATTTGAAGCATGTTCCAAATCTAAAGTCTGTCAGATTTGCGACTGGTAAAGTCTGCTGAAGGTCCGGTGAAGCCCACACACGATCGGATTGTCTGCCGGATTTGGTCCGTTGGTGTTCGTCAGGCAAGTCCGGACGAAAAGTCCGACCGTGTGTACGTGGCATAACAGGTTTTCTTCTAAGATTGCCCTGTATTTGGCTCCATCCATCTTCCCATCAACTCTGACCAGCTTCCCTGTCCCTGCTGAAGAAAAGCATCCCCACAACATAATGCTGCCACTACCATGTTTCACGGTGGGGATGGTGTGTTTGGGGTGATATACAGTGTTAGTTTTCTGCCACACATAGCATTTTGTTTTTAGGCTGTTTTGCTTTTTGGTCTCATCTGACAAGAGCACCTTCTTCCACATGTTTGCTATGTCCGCCACATGGCTTCTTGTAAACTGAAAATGGGACTTCTTATAGCTTTCTTTCAACAATGGCTTTCTTCTTGCCACTCTTCCATAGAGGCCAGACTTGTGGAGTGCACGACTAATAGTTGTCCTGTGGACAGGGTCTCCCACCTGAGCTGTGGATCTCTGCAGCTCCTCCAGAGTTACCATGGGCCTCTTGGCTGCTTCTCTGATTAATGTTCCCGTTGCCTGGTCTGTCAGTTTAGGTGGACGGCCATGTCTTGGTAGGTTTGCAGTTGTGCAATACTCTTTCTATTTTCGGATGATGGATTTAACAGTGCTCCGTGAGATGTTCAAAGCTTGGGATATTTTTTTATAACCTAGCCCTGCTTTAAACTTCTCCACAACTTTATTCCTGTCCTGTCTGGTGAGTTTCTTGGCCTTTATGATGCTGTTTGTTCACTAAGGTTCTCTACAAACCTCTAAAGGCTTCACAGAACAGCTGTATTTATTCTGAGTTTAAATTACACACAGGTGGACTCTCTTTACTAATTAGGTGACTTCTGAAGGCAATTGATTCCACTAGATTTTAGTTAGGGGTATCAGAGTAAAGGAGGCTAAATACAGTTGCAATAAAAAGTATGTGAACCCTTTTGGAATGATGTGGATTTCTGCACAAATTGGTCATAAAATGTGATCTGATCTTCATCTAAGTCACAACAATAGACATTCACAGTCTGCTTAAACTAAAAACACAAAGAATTAAATGCTACCATGTTTTTATTGAACACACCATGTAAACATTCACAGTGCAGGTGGAAAAAGTATGTGAACCCCTAGACTAATGAGATCTCCAAGAGCTAATTGGAGTGAGGTGTCAGTCAACTGGAGTCCAATCAATGAGATGAGATTGAAGGTGTTGGTTACAGCTGCCCTGCCCTATAAAAAACACACACCAGTTCTGGGTTTGCTTTTCACAAGAAGCATTGCCTGATGTGAATAATGCCTCGCACAAAAGAGCTCTCAGAAGACCTACGATTAAGAATTGTTGACTTGCATAAAGCTGGAAAGGGTTATAAAAGTATCTCCAAAAGCCTTGGTGTTCATCAGTCCAGTGTAAGACAAATTGTCTATAAATGGAGAAAGTTCAGCACTGCTGCTACTCTCCCTAGGAGTGGGCATCCTGTAAAGATGACTGCAAGAGCACAGCGCAGACTGCTCAATGAGGTGAAGAATCCTAGAGTGTCAGCTAAAGACTTACAAAAGTCTCTGGCATATGCTAACATCCCTGTTAGCGAATCTACGATACATAAAAGACTAAACAAGAATGGATTTCATGGGAGGATACCACAGAGGAAGCCACTGCTGTCCAAAAAAAACATTGCTGCATGTTTACAGTTTGCACAAGAGCACCTGGATGTTCCACAGTACTGGCAAAATATTCTGTGGACAGATGAAACCAAAGTTGAGTTGTTTGGAAGAAACACACAACACTATGTGTGGAGAAAAAGAGGCACAGCACACCAACATCAAAACCTCATCCCAACTGTGAAGTATGGTGGTGGGGGCATCATGGTTTGAGGCTGCTTTGCTGCGTCAGGGCCTGGACGGATTGCTATCATCGAAGGAAAAATTAATTCCTAAGCTTATCAAGACATTTTGCATGAGAACTTAAGGCCATCTGTCCACCAGCTGGAGCTCAAAAGAAGATGGGTGTTGCAACAGGACAACGACCCAAAGCATAGAAGTAAATCAACAACAGTATGGCTTAAACAGAAGAAAGTATGCCTTCTGGAGTGGCCCAGTCAGAATCCTGACCTCAACCCGATTGAGATGCTGTGGCATGACCTCAAGAAAGCGATTCACACCAGACATCCCAAGAATATTGCTGAACTGAAACAGTTCTGTAAAGAGGAATGGTCAAGAATTACTCCTGACCGTTGTGCACGTCTGATCTGCAACTACAGGAAACATTTGGTTGAAGTTATTGCTTCCAAAGGAGGTTCAACCAGTTATTAAATCCAAGGGTTCACATACTTTTTCCACCTGCACTGTGAATGTTTACATGGTGTGTTCAATAAAAACGTGGTAACATTTAATTCTTTGTGTGTTATTAGTTTAAGCAGACTGTGATTGTCTATTGTTGTGACTTAGATGAAGATCAGATCACATTTTATGACCAATTTGTGCAGAAATCCATATCATTCCAAAAGGGTTCACATACTTTTTTTTGCAACTGTACAAATGCATGCCACACTTTTCAGATATTTATTTGTAAAAACATTTTGAAAACCAGTTATCATTTTCTTTCCACTTCACAATTATGTGCCACTTTGTGTTGATCAATCACATAAAATCCCAATAAAATAAATTTATGCTTTTGGTTGTAACATGACAAAATGTGAAAAATTTCAAGAGTGAATAATTTTTCAAGGCACTGTATATCAAAGCCACATAAAGATAAGATAATTCAAGTAGCAGGGTGATCCCCAATTTGTATACAAATTGATGGTGGGAATGGATTAAATGAAAGTTTTAATCTGGTAGTCTGGCGGCGTACAGCATGTTGAATGTTTTATCATTAGCATATAGAAAAAAGTTAGTAATCTCAGTCTAAGAACATCTTTGGGTATAAATGCACTTTGGGCCAAGTTAAGGGAAAATGTCAGAGGAGGAATGATGAATAACCAAAAGTTTACAATTTCACCTCTTTCTTTTGATAATCCTTTATGTAATCCTATAAATAATTGCAGTATGTTGAAGCAAAAATGAGCCAGCCAGGTTTGTATTGACATTAGCAGTCTGATCACATCGCTCTAAATATATTTAAATATTTCCAGATGTGTACACTATGTGCCTTAAAATCTGAGTGACAGGTGCTCTTTAATTAACATAAGACCAGGTTGACTGTCCACTTTGAGGTACACTGAATACCTTTACCTGAATAAATATTACAAAGCCAGTAGCTGTATAAATTAGTGTCAAGTGAATTGCACCATCACAATGTGTTGCATTTTTAGAGTATTATAGCTGTCAGTTTGTTTACACCATTATTTTGAATACTGCTCTTATCTCTTTTAGAGCAGACTTTGACAGCTTTTATAAGAAAAAAGTGACACAGAAAATGGTTGCTTCCACAGAAGGGGGAATAACCTACAGTTATAAAAATTACTTCCAGGACACACCAATAAATTGTGTATATTGCTATAAGGACACACATTAATTTAAAAGCTATAACCGCTTGGAGCATAAAAGCCAGATACAGTGGCTGTAAAATGAGCTGTATGCATTTACTAATAGGATACGCTGCCCCTTTACTGTTAGCTATTTTCAGGCTAAATGAAGAAGTAACAAAGTGGATCAATAAAGACTCTTTAAAATGCCTTTATTTTGACAATTAACCTCCTTTCTTTACTCTTCTTAGCTCATTTAACTCTTTCACTACCAGAGCCATGTTTGTTGTTTTTTTTTTTTTTTTGCACACCTTTTTTGCACATTTTCTGAAATCAGGGATTATGGAGGAAAAAAAAATCGCTAGTTGCAATTTTTTAAGTCACACAATATTACAGCAACATTTTATCAAATGCATATTTTTAGTTAAAAATACACTAACGTTAATTTAGTGTGCTCAAAAGCATTATATATTCCAAATTTTGGTAAAAAATAAAAGATGAAATTACATTGAGTAAATAGATAGCAAACACATTAAGCCTTAAAATTGTGTTCTCCTGTGAAATGGCTACTAGCAACAGTTTAAAAGCCTTCACAGGTAATACAATTAGTGTTCATTAGCATAAAATCAGCACTAACTGTTTAAAAGTCCTATATACCCCAGTCAATATAAATTTTTTCCAAAAGTTCTCAATCTTTCCAAGTCCAATGTAGATCAAAGACTTCAACACCATCCTTTCTGGTTGTGGATCCCTTGTGGTGCTTCACTCAAGAAGGTGAATACTCTTGAAAAAAAGGAATGCCATATAGTGTAGTATGTTCAAACCAACTTGTGTACCAACAATGTGTTTATAATGTGCTTACATCAAAATCATAATAAAACATCTCCATTGAATCACAATGGGGGTTATTTACGAAAGGCAAATTCACTTTGCACTGCAAGCGCACTTGAAAGTGCACTTGGAAGTGCAGTCGCTCTAAATCTAAGGGGTAGATCTGAAATGAGTGGAAGCTCTGCTGATTTTATCATCCAATCATGTGCAAGCTAAAATGCTGTTTTTTATCTTCCTTGCATGTCCCCCTCGGATCTACAGTGACTTTACTTTCAAGTGCACTTACAGTGCACTTTCAAGTGCACTTGCAGTGCAAAGTGGATTTTCCTTTAGTAAGTAACCCCCAATGTGTGTTCTTGTTATACCCTTACCCTCTTATTTCTCAAAAAGAGCCTTCTGTGAAACTCCAATGTAGCTTTCTTCTGTGCCTTTATCGCCCCTCTGGAAAATGATTCCTCTCCTCCAAATGGGTGTTAAAAGTTCCCAAAAAGGAAGCATAAGCACACAGTGTAATACGGCAAATAATCTAGTCACCACAAATTATGATCTGTGTTATTCACAAAAGTGCGTTTATATCTGTAGCTGTATCTTTAAGCCCAGTGCTGACTCCACTGTGTAAATATTGGTGCACCAATCACTCTATATACCTTACCAAATGTAGGATTCTCATTGTGCCATCCTCACTTTTATATCCAAAGTTATGCATGAAAACCTCCAAAAGTAAAAATATAATATACTGTATAGTGTAATACCGCTTTTAATTATAAACTATACAAAGGCGCCATAGCCACTCGTATTAACACACATAATCAAGTGCCATAACCATAGTGAAATAGTTTCTCTAACCAAATCGTCACCGTGTGGTCACGCCATGCACCTTACCAAAATGCTATTCAGTAAGCGCTCCCTTCATAAATAAAGTTGCAACAGCAACACTCCTCCCAGTCCTCCATTGTTTAATACCAGGACTCCCCCATGTAAGGCATAGTGCAGCAGTAAAGCTAAAATCCAATTTTTGTTTCACAAAATCCACTTACAAACAAATGCTTGGTAAAAACGCTGGTAAACCTCACTAAAGACTTGGCACTTCTGGTGTGTGATGACATCACTTCTGGCATCTAACATCACTTCCTTGGATATGAATGCAATTGTGTGAGTAGTAAAGATCATAATTTGTGTTGATTAGATTATTTGCAGTATTACACTATGTGCTTATGCTTCCTTTTGGGAGCTTCTGACATCCATTTGGAGGAAGGGGAGGAAGAATTTTGTAATTTTTGTAAGGCTAAGGCATAATGAGCTAGTATGCATCGCATACTAGCTCATCATGAAATGTTAACCTTAGAATGAAGCCCTTTTGTGGTGCCTGCACGTCACTGAGATGGCTGACATCTTCCCAAGTGTTTCTTCCGGGTTCGCGGGTTCCGGATCCCCTACTCACTCACCAAAAAATTGTAAAAAATGAATAAAGACACGACATGAGATTTTGACATTTTCTTTATTAAAAAATGCCCCAGTCAGTGATGTCACAAGAGGCAGAGTCACACGATGACATCAGTAGGCAACCCCGCCCCTTAGCTGTTTAAGAAATGTTAGGTGGTGGAGTAGGCAGTTGGCAGGAACGTTCGATGAGGCCGGAGGTTTATTTTCTCTTTTTTCAGGTCTGGCAGTGCGGCAGGCAGCGTGATTGACGATGGATCTATGCCGAAGGACATTGTTTTTAATTTTTGATTTTTTAATAAAGGACTCGTCAAAAACTTGTGTTGTCTTCAACACTTTTTACACTTTTTTTGGTGAATGGGTAGGGGTACTATGTAACTAACTGAGGCTCCCTTGCTAAGGGGGGCTTCTAGATTATGATAAGCCCCCCGCCCACAGACCCCCACAACCACGCCCAGGGTTGTTGGGGAAGAGGCCCTTGTCCCCATCACCATCTACATGATTCAGCAGGGGGCGGCGCTTGCTCGTCTCCCCCCTTTCCTGGCCTGCCGGGCTGCAGGGTCTGGTAAGGATTTTTGGGGGAACCCATGTCATTCTCTTAAAAGGTTACCGTTAAAATCCAAACCAGACCCGAAGGTCCCAGGAATCGATTGTTTTTTTCCAGAATTTTCTATTGCTGACATTCTGTTTACAATTCAGCTCTCAGGAAAACCCGCTGACAGCTGATGAGTCATCAGTTCTTTAGGACATGGCGGCCAGCTTCCCAGCCTGCTCCTTAACAACCAGCTATTCTTCACACAGATTTCAAATCGGTCAATCTTTTTTCGAACCGATTCGAATTTGAATCGTTCCAAAAATTTGGAAACTAATAAACAAAACAAAATGAAACTAATTTCAACTAAATTCATTATTATTTCATTCGGAGATTCGGATACATCTGAATCTCCGAATAACCAATAATTTGTCTGAATATACATTTGGACCAAAATGAATTGCACATACAGTATTTACTCTCTAGAGAAGCTGAACCCAGCTCTACAGCCTCCACAGCTCCAGCAACAGGATCGTTTTGTGATTTTGAGTTTAATCATGCACAGATCATCTGTGCCATGAGCCAGTAATAGTTAGCGGGCACCGAGCTGGCAAAGACAGTGAGTGGGTACCGGGTGGGCAGTGATAGTGAGCAGGCATGGGCAGTAATAGTAAGTGGGCGCTAGTAACAATGACAGGAGCCAGTATGCAGGCAGTGCAAGCCGCGGCTTCAGCACCCCAGACTTGGTTCATCCATGGGTACAGTGTGGGCTAGAGCATAGTGGGCCCCATCTGCCTCAGAGCACTGCACACATTGCACCCATGGATGATATGCCACTTGCATAGACCTTGGAAACTGAATGGCAGTCTGATTTGCATCTAATTTTTTACATTTCTTGCTACATATACCTCTACTCTGATTTTAGAGCATTACTCACTCCACAGTACATGTGGCTAGAGAGATCAGGGATGGCTTTTTAAAATCTTTTTCTGCTTGTTAAAGATATGCAAATACTTGAGTGTCCATTGTCTGGACATAGGTGTACTTTAAAGTTGGATAAATATGAAATATTACATATAAATATTACTGTTTGTTAAGAATTAGAAGTAAATACCTAAATGTCCATAGATTGCACACATGTGTACTTTAAAGGTAAGTTACGTATGAAATGTTACATATAAACTGTTAAAAATAATTAAACTGTAAGCTTTCAGGACCAAAATGTAATATTTATTCATAACTACTCAGCTAATGATCACAGAGTACACCCCTCTTCTGTGTAGTCTCCAGGAATAAATCAATAAAAAGTCTACACAGCATGTCTATTTCTCAATCACAACTTAGCACACACCTTAGCACACAGACATTTGTATTACATATCAAGGCCCCCTGTGAGAAGGCCATAAACCTTTTCCAATCAAATTTTTCACACATATTTTAAAATCTGCAGTTTTGCCTATAAAATTACTTAAAACGTAGAATAAACAGATGGAAGGTAATGTTTTTATGTTGCACGATATTTTCACAACTTTTTATTAAATTTATATTTTGATAAAAAAAACACTAAAATTAATTTATTGCACACAAACACAATAGTGTCAAGAATATAGATACCAAGTATTTCAAGCTTCAAAACTGTGTAAAATTGGTAAAAAATTTGGGTACCCAACATTATCAGTGGATGATACTTATACTGTAGATGATACTTTAAATGCTTTTAACTTTAAATAAGGAACCTACAATTATTGTACTCATTTCAACATTTAAGAAGATGTATAACATGTTTGTCTAAATCTCTGATAAAATGCATTTGCATTTGTGGGTGTGTGCGGGTTGACAGAGTTGCTTTTATTTTATTTTAGTTTTTTTTATTAATTTTATTATTTTATTATAATTTCAATTTTTGTTTTATTTTTTTTTTTTTACTTTTCCAACATGTAACTTTATTGGTATCACAAGGGGACTAACAAGCTCTCTATGTGATAGCATTGGGCAAGTGAGAGTATTTTTTTTATGAACATATCAAGGGTCTATTAATGTCTTCCCTGCCCTCCACTGTAGCTAATCAAGCACAGATCGTGCTTGATTAGCTGCTTTCCCAGCCACAGCAGCTGGGGAATGACAGCTCTTAATTCTGAAACTGAAAACACTCAGAGTAAGTGATTCCAGATTCATATACAGAAGCTGCCAAGCTTCATACTCTGGATGTGCTACATTCGTCCAGAGTTGAAGTAAGTAAACCACATACACACCCATCCACCTGCAAGGTAACAAAATATTGATCGGGAGGATGATGTGCCCCTATCTATTCCATACTTATCTGAAACTTCTGTCTATATCTAATCACTGTCCTTGACAGATGGGTGAGAAAAGAGGAAACTATGGCACTACTGTTTATGAATATAAATAAAGAGTAAGATGGCAAGGTATATGTGGATGGTGGCAGCTCCCCTTTAAACAGGTCCTGAGTACCTAATACACATATAAATACACAAAGAAAGAGGATGCCTCCATCTAAATACAGACTGTTATAGGCAATGTCTTTGTAAATAAAAGGTAAGGATTGTACTCTCTTGGTGGGTGTTAATAATGTGTGTGTCATCCTTGATGATGCAGGGATCACTCAGGTTGTGGCGGCCAGGGAATTAGGCAGCTGGTGTAAGATGGATTGATGTAGACAGCATCTGTGAAGCGGGCAGCGGCTGGGAGAGGGTGTCAGGACTGCTGTGGTGATGGTAGCGACTGAGGGAGTCTGGAGCGCTGGCTGTCAAGCTGTGTGGCAGTTTCCAGGTCCTGTATTTCTCGATCAGCAGTTGGATAGATGGGTTCGGGAGCTACTAGGTTTCCAGGATTTGACAGATAAGCTACACTGCTGCATCCCGCCTATCAGCCCACCTCGGTATGGATCGGCTTGACAGACAGGTGTCCTGTACCTACATTACCCACATGCAAAATGCGTGCCAAGCTCGGGAGCCAGGGGCTTATATAGAGATGGGTCGAACACCCCCCTGTTCGGTTCGTACCAGAACTCCCGAACAGAGAAAAAGTTCTGAGCTGAACAGTTGCACGCTATTAAAGTCTATGGGAGCCAAAAAAATGAAAAATTCCCATTTTGAAGGCTTATATGCAATAATTGGCCATAAAATGGGTATGGGGGTCCGGTTACTGCCCTGGGGGACATGTATAAATGCAAAAAATGTTTTTAAAAAAAGGTTCTTATTTTACAGGAGCAGTGATTTAATTGATACTTAAAGAGCAACAATAAAAATGAAAAATCCTGCCTGTAAAGTGGCACATTTATAGCATGTATAGAATATGATGCAGCAAAAATGAAACTTCTAAAGAAAAACAAATGCATTAAATAACATTTAAATTGCTGGCGAAACAATACCATTGCCGGCAATAGAAAAAATGTTTAAAAACACCAACATTTTTTAAAAAAATGGCGTGGGGTCCTCCCCAAAGTATATCTGAGCATGCAACCTGGCAGGCCAGGAAGGT